>NC_062547.1:57014307-57749307 GCF_016906955.1 Phacochoerus africanus | reverse complement strand
CCAGTCTCAGCACTTTGGCCAAGGAGATCTTGGCATGCCACACTGATGCTTAGGTCAGAAATTTTCAACATTCAAAGTAAAAGCCAATGTGTTTATTATGACTTAAAAACTCCTTGGACTTCTTAACCCCTCTTCATCACCTCAGACCATCTTGTTTATATATATTTGTTCCTCTCTTGGCCAATACCACCATTAATATACTTTACATTTTATTTATATTTTATAATGATTTTTAGTTTCTCCAAGTATGGCTGGTTTAGTGTTCTGCCAATTTTCTACTGTACAGCAAGCTGACCCAGTCACACATTCATATATATGTTCTTTTTTTCTCACATTATCATGGTCCATCATAAGTGACTAGATATATGTCCAAGTTCTATACAGCAGGATCTCATTACTTATCAACTCCAAGGCAATAGTTTTCATATGTTAACCCCCAAATCCCAATCCATCCCACTCCCTCCCCCCTCCTCCCCCTCGGCAACCACATGTCTGTTCTCCATGTCCATGAGTTTCTTTCTATGGAAAAGTACATTTGTGGCATGCATTAGATTCCATATAAGTGATATCATATGGTATTTGTCTTTCTCTTTCTGACTTACTTCACTGAGGATGAGAGTCACTAGTTCCAACCATGTTGCTGCAAATGGCATTATTTTGTTATTTTTATGGCTGAGTAGTATCCCATTGTATATATATACCACATCTTAATCCATTCATCTGTTTATGGACATTTAGGTTATTTCTATGTCTTGGCTATTGTGAATAGTGCTGCAATGAACATGTGGGTGCATGTCTCTTTTTTAAGGAGATTTTTGTCTGGGTATATGCCCAAGAGTGGGATTACTGGGTCATAAGGTAGTTTTATATTAAGTTTTCTAAGGTACCTCCATACTGTTTTCCAGAGTAGTTGCACCAATATACATTCCCACCAACAGTGCAGGAGGGTTTTTTTTTTCTCCACACCATCTCCAGCATTTGATAGTTGTGGACTTATTAATGATGGCCATTCTGACTGGTGTGATGTGGTACCTCATAGTTGTTTTGATTTGCATTTCTCTAATAATCAGGGATGTTGAGCATTTTTTCATGTGCTTATTGGCCATCTATATATCTTCTTAGAGAAATGTCTATTCAGGTCCTTCTTTTCCCAATTTTTCTATTGGGTTGTTGCCTTTTTTCTGTTGAGTCTATAAGCTGTTTGTATATTTTAGAGATTCAGCCCTTGCCATTTGCATCATTTGACACTATTTTCTCCCATTCTGTAAGTTGTCTTTTTGTTTTCTTTTTGGTTTCCTTAGCTGTGCAAAATCTTGTCAGTTTGGTTAGGTCCCATTGGTTTAATTTTGGTTTTATTTCTGTTGCTTTGGGAGAATGACTTGATAAAACACTTGTAAGGTTGATGTCAGAGAATGTTTAGCCTATGTTCTATTCTAGGAGTTTGATGGTGTCTTTTCTCATGTTTAAGTCTTCAAGCCATTTTGAATTTATTATTGTGCATGGTGTGAGGGTGTGTTCCAGTTTCATTGATTTACATGTGACTGTCCAGTTTTCCCAGCAATACTTGCTGAAAAGACTGTCTTTTTGCAATTTTATGTTCTTGACTCCTTTGTCAAAATTAATTGACCATAGGTGTCTGAGTTTATTTCTGCATTCTGTATTCTGTTCCATTGGTCTGTATGTTTGTTTTGGTAGCAGTACCAGAGTTTTTTGATTACTGTGGCTTTGTAATATTGCTTGAGGTCTGGGAGAATCATGCCTCCTGTTTGGTTTTTGTTCCTCAGAATTGCTTTGGCTACTCTGGGTCTTTTGTGATTCCATATAAATTTTGGATGGTTTGTACTAGTTCTGTGAAAAATTTTATGGGTAATTTGATAGGGATTTCATTGAATCTGTAAATTGCCTTGGATAGTATGGCCATTTTTACAATATTAGTTTTCCCAACCCATTTCTTTGAATACTCTTTAATCTACTTGATTAATGTTTTATATTTCTCAGCATAATTTTTTCACTTCCTTCATCAGGTGTTTTCCCATAAATTTGATTTTTTTTGGGGGGTGCAATTTTAAAAGGTATTGTACTTTTGTATTCCTGTTCTAATAGTTCTTTGTTAGCATACGGAACTTTGATTTCTGAATGTTAATCTTATATCCTGCTACTATGCTGAATTTGTTGATCAGTTCAAGTAGTTTTTGGGCTGAGACCTTGGGGTTTTCTATATATAGAATCATATCATCTGCATACAGTAACATTTTTATCTCTTCTTTTCCTATTTGTATGCCTTTTATTTCTTTTGTTTGATTTCTGTGTATAGGCCTTCAATACCATGTGAATAACAGCGGTGAGAGTGGGCATCCTTGTCTTATTCCAAATTTTAGTGGGAAGGCTTTCACTTTTTCTCCATTGAGTATTATATTTTCTGTGGGTTTGTCATGAATGGCATTTATAATGTTAAGGTAAGTTCCCCCTATACCCACTTTGGTACAAGTTTTTATCATGAATTGGTGTTGGACTTTGTCAAATGCTTTTTCTGCATGTATTGAGATGATCATGTGGTTTTTGACTTTCCTTTTGTTAATGTGATGTGTGATGCTGATGGATTTTCATATATTGGAATTAATCCCACTTGGTCATGGTGCATGATTTTTTATATGTTGTTGGATTTAGCTGTCTAAAATTGTGTTGAGATATTTTGCATCTATATTCATCAAAGATATTGCCTATAGTTTTCTTTTTTTGTGGTATCTTGGTCTGGTTTTGGAACTAGAGTGATGTGGCATCAAATAATATCTTTGGGAGTGTTCCTTCCTCTTCAACCTTTTGGAAAAGTTTGAGGAGGATGGGTATAATTTTCTCTTTGTATGTTTGGTAGGATTCTCCTGTGAAGCCATTTGGTCCTGGGCTTTTATTTGTAGGGAGTGTTTTTATGATATATTCATTTTCATGTCCTAATGATCGGTCTGTTCAATTGATCTATTTCTTCTTGATTCAGTTTTGGCAGGCTGTAAGTCTCTAACAATTGTCCATTTCCTCTAGGTTGTCAAATTTGCTGGCATACAATTGTTGATAGTATTCTTTTATGCTTTTTTAAATATATTTCTGCAGTATCTGTTTGATTTCTCCTTTTTCATTTCTTATTTTTGTTCCTTCTCTCTTCTTCTTGGTGAGTCTGGCCAGAGGTTTGTCAATTTTGCTTAGCTTTTCAAAGAACCAACTCTTTGTTTTATTGATTTTTTCTATTGTTTTTTGAATCTCTAATTTATTTATTTCCTCTTTGAGCTTTATGATCTCCTTCCTTCTGCTGACTTTAGGTTACGTTTGTTTTTCTAATTCATTTAGGTGTTGGGTTAAGTTGTTGATTTGAGATTTTTCTTCTTTTTTGAGGAAGGCCTATATTGCTATGAATTTCCTTCAGAGAACTGCTTTAGTGGCATCCCATATATTTTGAATGGTTTGTGTCTTCATAATCATTTGTCTCGAGGTATTTTTAAATTTCTTCATTGATTTTCTCATTGAGCCATTGGTTTTTTTAGTAGCATGTTGTTTAGTCTCCATGTAGTTAGTTTTTCTCATTTCTTTTCCTGTGGTTGATTTCTAGTTTCATGCCATTGTGGTCAGAGAAGTTACCTGAAATAATTTCTATACTCTTAAATTTGTGGAGTTTAGTTTTGTGCCCCAGTGTGTGATCGATCCTTGAGAATATTCCAAGAACACTTGAGAAGAATATGTATTCTTATTTTTTTGGACGTAATGTCTGGAAAATGTTGATTATGTCTAAGTTTTCTATTGTGTGCTTTATGATCTCCGTTGCTTTATTGATTTTCTCTCTAGAGGATCTATCCATTGATGTATGTGGGGTGATAAAATTTCCTACTATTATTGTATTCCCATCACTTTCTCCTTTTTATATCTGTAGTATTTGTGTGCTTCTATATTAGGGGCATATATACTGATGATTTTAATACCCTCTTCTTAAATGTATCTTTTTACCATTAAATAGTGTCATTCTTAGTCTTCTTTATGGCCTTTTGTCTGATATGAGTATTGCAATTCCTACTTTCCTGTCTAGTACTTTGGCATGAAATGTCTTTTCCCATCCCCTCACTTTCAATCTGTATGTGTTCTTTACCCTAAAGTGAGTCTCTCATAGATAGCAGATTGAAGGCTTTTGCTTTTTTATGCAATCTACCACTCTTTGTCCTTTGATTGGAGCATTCAGTCCAATGACATTTAAGGTAATTATTAATAGATATGTATTTATTCTGATTTTTAACCTTGTTTTTAAGTTAACTCTATGTTTCTCCTTTCCTCCTTTCTTTTTTTAGTTGGATGATGTCCATTAATTTTATGCTTGAGTTCTTTATTTTTAGTTTTTGTGAATGTAATATTCAGTTTTGATTTGTGGTTGCCATGCTTTTTTAGTATGTTAATTCCTTCCTGTATCTGCTTGCTTTAGCCTGATAGGCATATAAGCTCAAACACATTATAAAAATTTAAAAAGTATCTATATTTTCTTACATTCTTTCCCCACATTCTATGATTTTAAAGTATTTTTTTAACATCTCCATGTTTGTCCTTTTCCTGTTCCTTTTGTTTATCATCACTTTTATAGTAGTTTTTTTTCCTGTTTTACATCTGTATGCTGTCTTATTTAAGTGATTGCTTTCCAATTGTGGTTTCCTCCATCCTGTTTCTTCTTACTTCTTTTTTTTTTTAATTAGAGAAGGCCTTTCAGTATTTCTTTTAGAATGAGTATAGTATTGCTGTACTATTTTAGCTTTGGTTTCTTGGAGAAATTATTTTCCCTTCTATTTCAAATGATAATTCTGTTGGATAGAATATTCTAGGTTGCAACTTTTTTTTTCCTTTGAGAATTTTAAATATATCTTGCCACTCACTTCTGTCCTACAGTGTTTCTTCAGAGAAATCAGCTGATAGCCTTATGGGGGTTCCCTTGTAGTTACCATTTTGCTTTTCTCTTGCTGCCTTTAGAATCCTCTCTTTACTATGTCACCATTCTGTACAGTGGAAAATTGATAGAACACTATAAACCAGCTATAATGAAAAAATAAAAAATCATGACAAATAAATAAATGTCTGATTTTCTTAAGTACCTTCTCTTTAACTTTTGCCATTTTTATTATGATATGTCTTGCTAAGGAACTATTTGGGTTCAACTTGTTTGGGGCCCTCTGTGATTCCTGTATCTTGATATCATTTAGATATGGAAAGTTTTCATCCATAATTTCTTCAAATATATTTTCAATCCCCTTTTCTTTTTCTTCTCCTTCTGGAATTTCTATTGTGCATAGATTGTCTGATTTATATTATCTGATAGATCTCATATTGCTCTCAAGTTTTTTTCATTTGATTTTTTTGTCTGATGTCCTGATTAGGTGATTTCCATTATTCTAGCTTACAAGTCACTAATTCATTCCTCTGCATTATTCATTTTTCTCTTTAGTGATTTAAGCTCAGTTTGCATCTCTGCAAAAAAATTTCTAATTTTTCTTGGTTGCTTCTTATATTTTCTAGTTCCTTTGTAAAGTAGTCTGCATTACTTTTCATATCCACCATTAATTCCTTGATATTCAACCTTAATTTGTACAGTGTTTTCACTGTCTCCCTTTTGAACTCAACATCTGTCAGACTCCATAGGTCTGTTTCAATGTTTGCTGTGTCATGTGAATTCTGTTCTATTAACTGGGAGTGGTTTCTGAGCTCTTTCATCTTGCTTATGTTTTTCTTTTTATGTAAGTTTAGGGAAGCCAAACTGTAGTCTTGGCTTATATGTATATACATATATGCAACAGCACCCCTTTGTATTTTGTGGAGTGTTACTATTTATTTTTGGAGTGGAATTTTGAATATTTGCTGTCTCTTACTTTGGTGTTAGCAGGCTGTTATCCCCAGGATGCTGAGTGTGTTTCCATGGTGAAAGAGGCAATTTTTATGGCTAGTAGTCAGTGCCTGGTTGGTGGACTCTTGACAGTAGCAAGGACCTGCAGGAAGGTAGTGCAGTCTACTCCTAGTTGCAGGGCACTGGGAAGTGGTAATGAGACTTAGGCAGATTTATAAGGTGCCCAGAGAATTTGGCAGTGGAAACAAAGTGTGTGTGAGTTCTCAGGGGAGTGAGACCAACAACAGGTAGTATTCAATTTCAATGCCCTCCTCTGAGGTGATTGGAACTGCAAGTGGTGTCTGTTCAGGGACCCCTAGTGGTAATTGGCCATGCGCACCTCTGGAGTCAGTGATAACTGTGGTGGTTTGCCCCCACTACCTGCAGACCATGCAAGACAAACACCATCTTAGTCCACACAGGAGGTGCTTCACAGGCTGCTCCTAGTTGCAGGATCCTGGAAAGCAACAGACATCAAATGTGTGTGAATTGCTCATTTGGCCATGGTAGCAGCAGAGCCGATGTACTCCCAGGGGTGTGAATGAAGCAACAGGTGGTGTTCAGTCACAATGCCCTCCTCTATGGTGCCCTTGAGATGATTGGGTCCACAAGTGGTGTCTGTTCACAGACCCCTAGTGGTGGTGGGCCATGCTCACCTCTGGAATCAGAGATAACTGTGGTAGTTTGCCCCCCCCCCTGTAGACCATGCAAGAAGCACCTCATCCCATTTAACCCCCACAGGAGGTGTTACACCAGCTGCTCCTAGTTGTAGGTTCCTGGGAGGGGACAGTGATCAAGCATCTGGGCACTTCCCAGAGCATTTGGCAGTGGCAGCTGCAGAGTGGGTGTGTTCCCAGGGGAGTGAGAGTAATAATGTGGTACTTGGTTGCAGTGCCCTCCTTTTTTTGCTGGCCCCTGTGGTGACTGAGGCCACAGGTGGAACCCACTCACAAGCCCCCATTGTGGCAGGCCACACCTCCCTCTGGCCTCCAAGACAACTGCCACAATATATCCCTGCTTCCTGTAGCCCACTTAAGGCACCACATTGCACTTAGACCTCGGCTGCCCTAAGCTCATGAAAGAGGTTCATGGCCACCTGTAGCCTGTCCAAGAAATGCCCAGTCTCCAGTGGTCTGAGAAAGTTGCTTCTTGCCACTGGTAGCCTGCACCAGAGGTGCCCTGCCTTCTGAGAGCAACTTTCACATGCACAGGGAGATTCCTATGGCAGTCCACCCCTCCTTCTTTCGCCCTCCCCAGCAATGGCACCTTGCTTATTTTGTGGGCCTGGACCTTCTCCTGGATTCCCTCTGCCATGGTATTCTACTCCCTAGCCTGCAGCACACCACTCTCCAACCCGTGGCACAGTGCTCCTTAGCCTCTTACGCTGTCCCACACAGGCAGCTCTAGTCCTCTCTCTAGGACTGACCTCCAGAGCTTAAGTCTCAGCACCCAACCACTGCCCAAGCAGCTCATGTTCTGAGGTCCAGGTCAGTGGTGCAGACGATCTGTGTTGCTCCCACTCTAATTTTCCCTCCTTAGTCCAGCTGATGTGCTTTTCTTGGTGACTTTGAGGTCCCTCTGTCTCAGCTGATCTCTCTGTAGGTTAACCATCTTCCAAGGATGTGGGTTCCTTTTCTCTTTCACAGCTCTCTCTCAGGAATGCTAGTCTAATCCTGATTCATTTTATCTCTCTCTCTCTCTCTCTCATATCATTTTTTTTTTTGTCCCTGAGATGGCCTCCAGAGATATTAATCCATTGGGCCACTTCTGCCATGGACATTGTTTTCCCTGTGGGAAGGAAGAAGTTAAAACAGTCTATCTATTCTTCCTTGCTAGGAAAACATGCTCAGGGGAAATACAGAAGCCAGGTGATCTAATATAAGCACATTGTAATCAGGCTTATAATAATTAACCTTCAGGTGAAAAGACATTACATTTGTTGGAAAGAGGGACTTAACTTTGAGAATGATTTTAGTATGTTTTCCCTGGTTAAAGGTCATCAGTGATAAATGGACCTGCACATGCCATATAAATGTTACATAATGCATGAACATATCTGGGTACAAAATAGATATAGTAAAACTGAAATATTCTCCTGTTGTGTGTAGTAGCCCACATGTTACTTGAAAAATTCACCTGCTTAACCTGCACCCCTCAAAAGCTGATATGCTCAAAATTATTACAAACCTTACATTTGGTTAAGATCTCTTATTTGGGAGAGTCTGATTTCAAAATCTGATTATTTTTTCTTAGTTTATGCCAAATTTGGGCAGTGAAGATCTCCAATCTTAAACTGTCCTCCGAAAATGAGGTGGTTATTTTTGTTAAGTCTCCTGTGATCAACAAGTGTCTCTCAGGTGACTGAGTTAGAGTCTTGTTGAATATGAGCACCTTGATATATAAATAGCATAGATGTTGTAGTTCACTCTGATTATCATACATATCATATATCACAAAGGGCGCCCTCAGAGCCAAACCTGGTGAAGTCAGGTGATCAGGCTAGATTATATATGCTAAGCTTTGCTCTCTGGTCTCCTTTGAAAAAAATACTCAGGCTAGGGGCAAAAATAATCTGTGTTTAAGTGGAAAGAATTGCTAGGTGAGGAGAAGGGTGGTTGAAGATTTACAGAGCTTTTTCTATCACTGTGTACTTTACCCTAAAAATCCCAGTATTGTTCCAAAGGCATCAGTGACAATCCACAATATTTTCATTTAAAATCCACTTGGTATATACAATCATTGAAGTACCACCTGGGTCATCCTTATCTCCTACCATTTTAATGTAAATAAAGAGGTGAGTCACTTAGTTTGCACCATCTACCAAGTCTCAGAAGAAATAATAATAGTGAGTTTTGATAGTGTCTACTACACATTATTGTCATAGTTGGAGAAGAAATAAAGAAAAATTAGGATTATTGTCTTGATTTAGGGAGTTGCCTGGTGGGTTAGAAGTTAAGATTCTGGCATTCTCACTGCTATTGTGTGGGTTTTACCCCTGGCCCATAAACTTCTGTGTGCCATGGGTGTGACCAAAAAAAGACTTTGTCTTGATTTTGAAAATGATAAAATAATTAATATATATGGTTGGAAGAAAATAACCATAGGTATAATGTTTTAACTGTAAAGTACCAACCAATATGATAAGCATAAAAAGTGTAACTTCAAAGACAGCAAAGAAAATAGTAGAGTTTCCTGGGAGTTTGAGGTTAGTAGAAGCAAACTATTATTTTTAGAATGAATAAGCAATGAGGTCCTACTGTATAGCACAGAGAACTATATCCAATCTCTTGTGATAGACATTATGGAAGATAATATGAGAAAAAGAATGTACACACACACACACACACACACACACACATATATATATATATATACATATATGCATATACATATGGCTGAGTCACTTTGCTGTACAGCAGAAATTGGCACACCATGGTAAATCAAGTATATTTTAATAACAAAAATTAAAAATACAGTTGGGAGAGAGACAAGATGGCAGAAGAGTAGGGGTACATGCTCGCCCTCTCCCACAAACACAACAAAAAAACACATCTACAGCATAAATGACTCACACAGAATAGCAACCAATCACTGGCAGAAGAACCTAAACTCCAATAATGGCAAGAATTTCGTGACATTACTAGGTAAAACAAGAGAAAAGAGGAGAGTGAGAGAAGGTGAATCCAAGCTGGACGGGCACTCCAGAAAGGGAACTGCAGAGGAGAAAGGGATCCTGCACCATGGAAAGCCACCTACTCGAGGGAAAGATCAAATGAACTGGAGGAATCTCC
Organism: Phacochoerus africanus; assembly: GCF_016906955.1. NCBI lineage: Eukaryota > Metazoa > Chordata > Mammalia > Artiodactyla > Suidae > Phacochoerus > Phacochoerus africanus. The sequence continues at coordinate 57,739,617 of NC_062547.1, read as the reverse complement.
AGATGCAGAGAAGAGTGTAGCAGTAAGTCAGAGTTCTAAAAAGCATAGCAAGAACCGAACAGATCATCTTAACTATGGGCGCAGTCACCAAAAATTGAGATGCCTGGGTGGGGGCTGGACACCAAAACCATGGCTCCACAGGTTAGTCCCTGGGAAAGGGCTGGGGGGGGCGGGGTGGAGCAGAGACTGCTTGGGAGGTCTAGAAACCGGTCTGTCAAGTTTGATAGGGCAGAGACTGCCTGGGAGACTAGAAAGCAAAGCTGTCGCAGGGGGAGGGAGCAATACTCTAGGGGCGGGGAAGTGGAAAGCCGCATCAGAGGGAACCTGGGAGAAGAGCCTGGTCTACACCTGCGCTGGGGAGAGGAGAGAAGAAGGGGCGGGTCCCCATAGAATACTGCCAATGCCACAGCAAGCTTACCAGCCTGCTAGCTATCAGAAAGCTGTGCTTCCCATTGCATCCCCCACCCACCCCCACCACCCCTTACGCACTTGCCAGACCTGGGACTGCTTGCCATCTGGGAGGGCTGGCCTCAACAATTGCCTGAAGCCAACCACCACAGGGGCTGTCCCTGTACAGGCCTGCTTGCCCTTTGGAGGGGCTACACCCCCACGGAGCAGCACCAAACACCACCAGCCCCTGAGAAAAGGCCTGCAGCCCAGAAAAGCTAGAACAAGCCTGGCCTGACTGTGAAAAGATCTGCTCAATTCTCGGACAGTCTTTCCGAGTTGGCCTGCCCTGGGGAAGAGCCTCTTGGGTTGGCAGCAGCCCAGGTAGCTGCCCCAGCTCTCAGGGGGAGCTGCACTCTCAGAGAACAGCTGCACAGGACTGCCAGCTCTTTGCAGGACTCCCTGCAGTCAAGAAAAGCTACAACAAGCTTGGCCAGGCTGTGGAAAAATCTGCCTACATGCTCAGACAGTTCTTCTGAGTTGGGCTGCCCTGGGGAAAAGCCTCATGGGTTTGCAGCGGCCCAGCTAACTGCTCCAGCCCTCGGGGGGAGCCACACTCTCAAAGAAGAGCTGCAGAGGACTGCCAGCTCTCTGCAGGACCCCCTGCAGCCCAGAATAGCTACAACAAGACTGGCTGGGCCATGAAAATATCTGCCTAATTCTCGGACAGTCCTTCTGAGTCAGGCTGCCCTGGGGAGGAGCCTCTTGGGTTCTCAGTGACCCAGCTAGCTGCTCCAGCCCTCAGGGGGAGCCGCACTATTGCAGAATAGCTGCAGAGGGCAGCCAGCTCTCTGCAGGACCCCCTGCAGCCCAGAAAAGCTACAACAAGATTGGCCAGACTGTGAAAAGATCTGCCTATATTCTCAGACAGTCCTTCTGAGTCAGGGTGCCCTAGGGAAGAGCCTCTTAGGTTCTCAGGGACCCAGATAGCTGCCCCAGCCCTCAGGGGGTGCTGCACTCCTGAGGAACAGCTGCCCAACACAGCCAACCCCCTGCAAGAAACCCACAGACTAAAAACACAAGAAAAAACGCTGCCTAACCGAGTGAAATCTGCTACCATCGTGGTGTTGACCTCCTAGTTGTGTCTGCCTTCAGGAAGTCCTCCTTTCCTTTAGAGAGACCCTGTTAGTTCTGCAAACACTCCAGAAAAGCCACAATGCCTCAAAAAAGACTGACCAACAATGCCAGCTCTCAGGAAACATTCCATAGCACTGACAAGGCAAACACTGCCCAGCCACAGAGAGTACAACTCCACCAGGAAAAAGAAAACAACAAGCAAGATGAAGAAGCTGAGAAACCACCCCCAGTTAAACCAACAGGAGAACTCACCTAAAACAGTCAACAATGAAACAGATCTCTGCAGCCTGACAGACCTGGAGTTCAAAAGAGAAATAGTGAAAATCCTGAAGGAATTAAGAAAAGATATGAACAGTAATGCAGATACACTCAGAAAGGAACTAGAAAATATAAGAAGGAGCCAGGATAAATTAGAAAATTCATTGGCAGAGATACAAACTGAGCTAAGGGCAGTAAAAACCAGAATGAATAATGCAGAAGAACGAATCAGTGATATGGAAGATAGAATAATGGAAATCACCCAATCAGGTCAGCAGACAGAAAACCAAATCAAAAAACAGGAAAGCAATATAAGAGACCTATAGGATAATATAAAGAGGGCCAATCTACACATAATAGGAATTACAGAAGGAGTAGAAAAGTTGGTGATAAAGAGAGGATCCTAAAGGCAGCAGGGGAATAGCAGAATGTTACCTACAAGGAAACCCCCATAAGATTATCAGCTGACTTCTCTACAGAAACACTACAGGCCAGGAGGGAATGGCAAGAGATATTTAAAGTGCTCAAAGGAAAAAATATGCAACCTAGAGTACTCTATCCAGCAAGAATATCATTTAAAATAGAAGGGGAAATAAAATTTTTTCCCAACAAACAAAAACTAAAAGAATACAGCAACACAAAACCCAGGCTAAAAGAAATACTGAAAGGGCTTCTCTAAACCAAAAAGAAAGGAGGGAAAGAAAGGAAAGAAAAATGAGAAAAAAAAGAAGAAAAAGAGGAAGAACTAGGGTGATTGAGGAAACCACAATCAGAGAGCAGTCACTCAAATAAGCCAGCATAGAGATCTAATCATGAAAATGCTTCAAACAAAATAAAATTAAAAAGAAAAAAAAAGAATCATCAAAATCATAAAATGTGGGCAAGGGAAGTAAGGAAATAGACCCTTTTTGTTTGTTTGATTGTACGTTTCTCTACTTAATTTTAATATAGTAATGAAGTGTTTGAACCTACAGGACCATCAGGCTAAAACACACAATTATAGGAAGGGGTTAGCATACTTAAAAAACAGGGCAACCACAAGCCAAAACCAAACATTGCATTCCCAAAAAATGAAAAACAAAACAAAACAAAACACTCAAGCAGATAATAACAGGAGACCATCCAACCAAAAACAGTAAAACAAAGGAAGAATGGAGAACCATAGAATCGACTGGAACATGAGGTTCACAATGGCAATAAATAATCATTTATCACTATCACCTTAAATGCCAATGGCTGAATGCCCCAATCAAAAGACACAGAGTGGCTGAGTGGATAAAAAGGCAAAAACCTTCAATATGCTGCCTACAGGAAACTCACCTCAGGGCAAAGGATACATATATATTGAAAGTGAAGGGGTGGGAAAAAATATTTCCCGCCAATAGACATGACAGAGAAGCAGGAGTTTCAACACTCACATCAGACAAAATAGACTTTAAAACAAAAGACACAAAGAAAGACAAAGAAGGACACTACTTAATGATTAAGGGATCCATCCAAGGAGAGGATGTTACTATCGTCAACATATATGCCCCAAATACAGGAGCACCCAGATACATACAACAAATATTAACAGACATTAAGTGGAGAAATCAATGGAATACAATCATAGTAGGAGACCTTAATACCCCCCTCACATCAATGGACAGATCCTCTAGACAGAAAACCAATAAAGCAACAGAGATCCTAAAGGAAACAAGAGAAAAGTTAGACTTAGTTGACATCTTCAGGACACTACATCCAAAAAAATCAGAATACACATTCTTCTCAAGTGCTCATGGAACATTCTCAAGAATCGACCACATGTTGGGACACAAAGCTAACCTCAATAAATTTAGGAGCATAGAAATTATCTCAAGTGTCTTCTCTGACCACAACGCCATGAAATTAGAAATCAACCATGGGAAAAGGAAAGAGAAAAAACCTACTACATGGAGACTAAACAACAGGCTACTAAAAAAGCCAATGGGTCAATGAGGAAATCAAGAAGGAAATAAAAAAATACCTTGAGGCAAATGATAATGAAGACACAACCTCTCAAAATCTATGGGATGCTGCAAAAGCAGTGCTCAGAGGGAAATTTATAGCAATGCAGGACTTTCTCACAAAAGAAGAAAGATCCCAAATTGACCACTTAACCCTCCACCTAAACGAACTAGACAAAGAAGAACAAGAAAGACCTAAAGTCAGCAGAAGGAAGGAAATTATAAAGATCAAAGAAGACATCAATAAAATAGAGATTCAAAAAACAATAGAGAAAATGAATAAAACCAAGAGCTGGTTCTTTGAAAAGGTGAACAAAATTGACAAACCCCTGGCCAGACTCACTAAAAAGAGGAGAGAAAGAACCCAAATAACCAAAAGTATAAATGAAAAAGGAGAAATCACAACGGATACAGCAGAAATACAAAAAACCATAAGAGAATAATACTATGAACAACTATACGGCAACAAGTTTGACAATCTGGAAGAAATGGACAATTTTCTAGAATCTTACAGCCTGCCAAAACTGAACCAAGAAGAAACAGACCAACTGAACAGACCCATCACTAGAAATGAAATTGAAGAGGTCATAAAAATACTCCCTACAAAAAAAGTCCAGGACCAGATGGCTTTGCAGGCAAATTCCACCAAACATATAAAGAGGAATTGGTGCCCATCCTCCTTAAACTCTTTCAAAAGGTTGAAGAAGAAGGAATACTCCCAAAGACATTCTATGATGCCACCATCACCCTCATTCCAAAACCAGACAGAGATACCACCAAAAAAGAAAACCATCAGCCAATATCTTTGATGAATATAGATGCAAAAATTCTCAACAAAATCTTAGCCAACCGAATCCAACAACATATCAAAAAAATTATACACCATGACCAGGTTGGGTTCATCCCAGGTTCACAAGGATGGTTCAACCTATGCAAATCAATCAACATCATACACCACATTAACAAAAGAAAAGTCGAAAATCATATGATCATCTCAATAGACACAGAAAAAGCATTTGACAAAGTCCAACATCCATTCATGATCAAGACCCTCGCCAAAATGGGTATAGAGTGAACATTCCTGAACATCATCAAAGCCATTTATGATAAACCCACAGCAAATACAATCCTCAATCGGGAAAAACTGAAGGCCTTCTCACTCAAATCTGGAACAAGACAGGGATGCCCACTCTCACCACTAATATTCAACATTTTTTAGAAGTCCTAGCCACAGCAATCAGACAAACAAAAGAAATAAAAGGCATCCAAATAGGAAGAGCAGAGGTAAAACTCTCACTGTATGCAGATGACATGATACTCTACATAGAAAACCCTAAGGACTCAACCCAAAAACTCCTTGAACTGATTAATAAATTCAGCAAAGTAGCAGGATAGAAGATTAACATTCAGAAGTCAGTCACATTTTTGTATGCCAGAAATGAAATATTAGAAAAGGAATACAAAAATACGATACCTTTCAAAATTGCACCTCACAAAATCAAATACCTCAGAATACACCTGACCAAAGAGGTAAAGGACCTCTATGCCGAGAACTATAAAACTTTAATCAAAGAAATCAAAGAAGATGTAAAGAAATGGAAAGATATTCCATGCTCCTGGATTGGAAAATCAATATTGTAAAAATAGCCATACTACCCAAAGCAATCTACAGATTCAATGCAATCCCTATCAAATTACCCAGGACATTTTTCACAGAACTAGAACAGACAATCCGAACATTTATATGGAACCACAAAAGACCCAGAATCGCCAAAGCAATCCTGAGAAACAAAAAGCAAGCAGGAGGCATAACTCTCCCAGACTTCAAGAAATACTAAAAAGCCACAGTCATCAAGACAGTGTGGTACTGGTATCAAAACAGACAGACAAGGAGATCCTGCTATGTAGCATTGAGAACTTTGTCTAGATACTTATGTTTCAACAGAACAAATGGTGCAGAAAAAAATATATATGTAATTTATACATGTAAGGATAACTTGATCCCCTTGCTGTACAGTGGGAAAATAAAATAAAAAAAATACAGTTGGAAAGAAAAGTCCATCATTTTATGAATGGATGAACCAAAAGCAGAATATTGGTACAAAGGTATATTGCTCATCAATAAAATAAAGGTGATAGTAATACCCAATACAACATACATGAACTTTGTAAACATTATTCTAAGTGAAATGTCATGAAACCCCAGATATTCTGTGATTATATTTATTATATGAAAATATTCAGATCAGGAAATATATAAATCTAGGTGGTAAGTATATATTATATATCTATATTCATATGTCTATCTATCTATCTATCTATCTACCTATCTATCTATCAAGACAGAGAGTGAGAGAATACATTAGAGATTTCTTAGGGATGTGGTGAAGGAAAAAAGTTGGGAAGATTGGAGAGTAATGGCTAAGGAATATGTAATTTATTTGTGAATGATGAAAAATTTCTAAATTGATGGTAGTGGATATGCAAATATTCAGATATAGTAAATACCATTGAACTGTAAACTTTTAATAAGTAAATCATATGGCATATGAATTATTTCACAATAAATCTCCAAAAAATGGAGTGAAGATAATGACATTTTAATCAAGCCAAGATGAGAGCAAAGAAGAAAAAGTAAATGAAGAAAAAGTTTTAAATTATAAAATAAGATGGCAGAAGTGATGCCAAGTACACAGTAAACTCAAAAAGCATAAACAAGAGAGGCTTTAAATCCCAAAATATGAAGTTTTAAAAAGACACATCAGGGAAAAAATACAAAACATTTGAAGGTAGATGAGAAAATAATAACCCCAAATTAGGCTTTAGCTTCCCTCCACCAAACCCTAGAGAAAACCCAGAAATGAGAAATATTTAGATGCAGCTATAGGTTTTTTTGTTTAATGCTCATCTTTGTTAACTGTGGATTAATAAAATGTTATGGATAAAATATAGATTTTTTATTAAATATTTCACACTACATAATGAGTGGTCATCATTCCGGCCCAAACCCATAATCCCATTATAACCTGGCAAGATTTTGTCAGTTGTCCTACAAGAGTAGTAGGACCCAAGGAAAAGAAAGGCAGCAAAAATAAAGGGGTGGTTGTCAAGCTCTCCTCCTCTAAAAGATTCTGCCCTAATGCAGCACTTTGGTATACCAACAACAATTCTCCAGGAATTCCAAGACACCTTTCCTCTTTGAAATCCAAATACTGAGGTGGATAGACACCCCAGTATTCCTAGAACCTGGTCTTATTTAAGGAATTTACAAGGGGATGTATCCTATGGCATTCTCCTGGAGATAAGAAAGTAACAACTACACATCTAATTCTCGTCATATGAGAAGATATTTAGAAAGAGTTTAGAGGAACACAAAAAATCCAGAGTTTAATTTCTCCACACTAAGCAACAGTTAAAATAGCTGCCAAAAAACAAAGGGGGGATTGAAGACTTTTTGTTCCTAGTATGAGCAACCACAGCAGACAAAATTGGCTGTGAGAGAAAGCCTGTACGGAAAAGTCATGGGGAAACCCTCTAAGGTCTGGAGATTCAATGCCTGCAAATGTTGACCCTGCTGGGTGAGGATAAATAGGTAAGGCAAAGAGAACACATATATAAAATAAATAAGGCCCATCTTTTCAGAGAAAGTGAGGAATTGGAATATGAAGTATATGTGTGCATGTATTAAAAAAAGTTATAAGTACTTGATATAAATAATTAAATATTAAAGACCTAGTAGAATTTAAACATACAGTATCCTTCAAAAAAATAAAGATCCAGTAGATAGACTGGAAATATGAGTGGGTATAACTAAATATTATACTGTTGAGCAAGAATTCCAGATGAAGAAATCCCCTACAAGCAGCCAGAACTTATAAATGATATGGGAACTACAAAAGGGAAGTTAAGTGAATAGGTAGGGTTATGAACACTTAAAACAGCATAGAAGCTGTCATCATTTATTATAAGTGGATATTCTTGGCATACTAGACATGAAAATTTTTTAAATAAAAGATTCATGTAAAGATACAGAAATATCAACCTCAGTACAATTGGAATTTTATGAGGAGCTAAAAAAGTAATCTCAGAAGTAAATATATGGATATACAATAGTTAAGTATAATCCAGAAACAAAGACCTAATTTTATAGGATCTAAAGTGACAAACATTACATTAATAAACTACACAACACACACCCATAATCACAGAATAGAAATTACAAATTTTCAAATAAAAAGAGAATATTTGAGATGCTTTGGAAAAAAGTAAGCAGATCATTCATATAGATAAACATTAGAGTGACTGTTTTGAAGAATATCTGCATGAGAATTGAAACTGTAATTCTGTCAAATAAATTATTATTTAAATTGTAGTATTAAAATATTTTCATGTATATGTTCTTTTCTTTTTTATATTTTATTTATGTGTATATTTTTCTACTGTACAGCATGGTGACCCATTTATACTTATATGTATGCATTCCTTTTACTGACATTAAATGTTCCATCATAAGTGACTAGACAGAGTTCCCAGTAGTACACAGCAGGATTCCACTGCTAATCCATCCTTTTTTTTGAAAGTACTCTGAAAGGAAGGAATAATAAAGTACAGAAAAAAGAAAAATGGAAATATAAAAATTAGAATAAATAAAATAAAAAAATAGAGATGGGCTCTTTTAAAGTAATAATAAATTGGATAAAACCCAATAATAATGATGAAAAAGGACAGAAAAAAAAACCCAAATAACAAATACAGAACAAAAAAGGACCATTATTATAGAAACTATAGTCACCAAAAAGATAATTAAATTATTATTTGAGGAAAACAAAACCTCTGACAATAAAGTCGACAATGTAAATAACACGGTAAATTTTTCAAAGAACACAATTTACCAAAATTTCAAAAGATAAGTAACTAACTAGAATCTGCTGACGTCTATATAAAATATATTTACTTTTATTTTTTTATGTAAAATATTGAATCTATTAATTTTTACAGACCAGATGGCTTCTTTCATGATTTATTCCAAGAATTAAGAAAAAATATGTATCAATCTTACACACATTGAGATTCTGCAAGCCAGAAGGGAGTGATAAAGGGGAGGAACCTAGAAACAAAAAATATTCTACCCATCAAGACTATCATTCAGATTTAATGGAGAAATCAAAAGATTTTCAGACAAGCAAGAGTTAAGGGAGTTCAGCACCACCACCAAACCAGTTTTACAACTAGTGAAGGAACACTCTCGGTGGAATACAAAAAGGCCACACCCAAAAATAAGAAAATTATAAATGGAAAATCTCATAGTAAAGTCAAAGATAATATAAAAGTTGGAAATCACACACTGACAAATAGCATATCAAAAATAGCAAGTGAGAGAGAAGAGGAGAGTACAAAAACAGAACATTAAAAAGTATTGAAATTAAGAGACCAGCAACCAAAAACTACTCTGTACATATATAGACTGCTGTATCAAAATCTAATGGGAACCACAAACAAAACTACAATAGAGACACATATCAATAAGAAAAATCAAACCAAATACAACATAAAATATAGTCAGCAAATCATAAGAGAAGATAACAAAGAGGAAGGGAAGAATAAAGACCTAAAATAACAAGTCTAAACCAATTAAGAAATGGGCATAAGTACATACTTATCCATAATTATATTGAATGTAAATACATTAAATGTTCAAACCAAAAGACTCAGATTGGCTGAATGAATACCAAAATAAGATATGTATATATGCTGTTTACAAGAGACCCACTTCAGACCTAAGGACACATACAACTGAAAGTGTGGGAATGGAAAAAGGTATTCCACGCAAATGGAAATCAAAACAAAGCTGGAGTAGAAATATTCATAAAGAAAAAAATAGACATTAAAATAGAGACACGAGACAGGGAAAGACATGACATAATGATGAAAGGATCAATCCAGGAGGGAGATATAAAAATTATAAATTTATATGCATCCACCATAGGGGTGCCACAATATATAAGACAACTGTTAACAGCCATAAGAGGAGAAATTGACAGTGACACAATAATATTGTGAGATTTTAATACCCACTTACATCAATGGAAGTATCATCCAGACAAAATCAATAAGGAAACACAGACCTTAAATGACACATTAGAACAGATAGACTTAATTGATATTTATAGAACATTCCATCCAAGAGCAGTAGAATATACATTTTTCTTGACTGTGTACTGCTTGAGACCATCCGTTAGAGACCATGAGATATGGAAGCTATGGAGTGCCTGACAACACATGATTTATTAAATTATCAGTAATTCAGCAACGTGCTTCCATTCATCATTTTCTGCTGGTTCCCAGGCCCTTTCTGACCTTTACATGCACTCAGTCTGAGCTCACATGTGTCTTCTGGGGTTCCTGTTGAAGCAATCTTTTGTAAGAATAGGATGCTAGCAATACTGACAGACTCCTTTCATCAAACCCCATTCCATGTGTCATGCAACCTTAATTCTGAGTGTAAAACTAAAAATAATACATTAAAAATATAATATGCAAATTTATAGATATTGTTACATATAAATTACATTATGTATGTGTATTCTTAAAATATAATGTTAATTTCTACTTCTGTGTATCTTCTCATGAATAATTTCAAATGATGCAAGGCAAGAAAAGCCCCTTGACCTTTGCCTATCTCATCATAATGGCTCTTTTTAAGTTTGTGCTCTTTACTTCTTTTGTGTGAGTTTATTGAAGTATAGTTGATTGACAATGTTGTGTTGATTTCTGCTGTTTGGCAAGATGACTCAGTCATACATATATATAAAGTACACATATATATAATTTTTTCATATCCGTTCATTATGGTTCACACATATTCATACAGGATATTGAATACAGTTCCCCATGCTGCTCTTTACTTCTGATGAAGTAAGATCTCATATAAAATATGCTTTATGGAACACCTTAGACTAGGTGGAGATGAGTTAGCAGCATGTTTGAGGAGACAATATTTTATAAATAATAAATAAAAAATATGCTTAGAAAAGAGATCTCAAAAGTGCACTTGCTGATATGTACCTAAAGGGAGAAGAAATGTAAAATATCAAATGGGGTAAAAATATTGAAATACTAGGCCTTACAGCTATTCAAATAAGGAATAGTTGTCTTACTTTTATAATGTTGAAAATACAAAATCTATATGTACTTAAATCTATATAACTTTTTCAAAAGAAACATGTTAAGGCCAAAGACTATAGTGATTTTATAAAAAAAGGCTATAAACTTAGAAACCTCTAGGTGAGATTTGCAATATAAATAAGGGAAACTTTGTTGCAACTGTTAAAAAGTTCCACACACAATTCTTCATGTGGTCTGATTGTATTTATGATATGACTGGTTATCAGTCATTTAACTATTTTAGTCTATGTCTAGTAATAATACTTTCTTTTGGATTGTTCTGGGTAGTGTGTAAGAATAGAATATGAAAAAGAGTAGTGTATGATTAATATATAAAATCAAAATTTGTTTCCTAGTGCTGGTTGGGTTGAAAAATCTTCTGAAATTTGTCTATTAATGAAAGACTCAGTGATATAATCTGTTTTTCAAAGGTGAATTAGAGAGTATATAATAAAACAATGAAACAAATAAGTTTGTTTAAGAACAATAAAAAGTAACAGGATTACCAAATAATTTGAATTCAAAGTGTGATTGCTTTGTTTTGCTAGCGATATTTCATGGAGTTCCCTTGAGGTGATTTGATTTCTCTTAACTTGATAATCACTTGGTGTCCCAGTGAGATTATTTATTAAAAATATGTCAGGTCAAAATTATAGGGACTGAACAAAGATTTAAATTAGCTCTCACAGAACATGAAAAAAATGTCTTTAAAGCAGACTTGTTTTCTTTATTTAACAACTTCCTGGACCTGGCAGTCGTGCCAGTTTAACTCCTGGTCTGAACATACCAAGGGACTTGTTAGAGTGCTACAATATAACAATTAAAAAGTTATAATTAAATAGAGGAAATTATAAGCACTTACATCTGTAGTTTGGATCCCAGGAGAAGATGAGTTTGTTTAAATGTCCCTTGAGTTTCTAACTCAACTTTTGCTCCATTCTAGATACTAATGAAGCCCAAGTTCACTTAAGGGGAACTTGGCAACAGTGAAATCAAAGAGAAACTTTGAGAAAAAGATTTAGGTTTCTCTGGGATCAGACAGATGCAATTCTTATGCACAACAACATGGACTATTTGCCTATCATTAAACACACTGTGTCTGTGTTTACAAGTGTATTGGGAATGGTGAGGACAATAGTGTATCATTAATTTTAGGTAGTAGAACAGCAAAATGAGCTCTCCTTGGTGACTGTGGGCTAATTTAACTCTTTTCCCTATACTTCATGAGGCTCTTTTGCACATGATGACTGACCACCAGAATAAACCAATCATTCCGAAGACATCATTTTCCCTGACATACCACATATTTCATTATCTTGAAGACATAACTCCAGATTCATGATTTCACTTCATTTTAATTTTTGATTATGTCACAGCATTTATGGTAAAACTGTCATTGAACTAAAAATATAATTGAGTATTTCATGGGATATAGAAACATACTCTTCAAATATCTTACTTTACAAAAGCTATTTGATTGTTTAATGTTTACATTCCAAGCTTTACTTATATACAAATTCAAGTAACTGGGACTAGAGTATTAAAAAACAAAAGCATCTAAATGGAATCAATATGGTAAAGAAAAATTGGTTAAATCTGTGAAAATTGCAAAAATCATAGGATAGGTTGAATTGACTTACTTTAGTCTCAGTACTTAAACTTTGACCTCCTATAATGAAAAGTATTATCTTGGAGAAATTTAAGATGAGAAAAGCTTCATTAGCTTTCTCAACTTCTTGCTACTTCGATGATTGTTTCAGTGCCAAATTATTTTTATAATTTTCTACTTAGTATTGTAGCTCCCCAAGTAGCTTCAACATATATTTTGAATTGAATAATGTCTTAGGCATCCCATACTCTCTGCAACCCCATTTTCCCCTTGCACTGATTTAAAAGAGAATATTTCAATCCTTAAATGTTTAATATAATAATATAGTTATAATTTTTATATTATTAATGGCAGATGTTTGTCGGGAGACATGTTTCTACAATATTTTCTTAGCCTCTTTGCTTCTATGTTCCTATGCTAAAAACTCCATCTTGTCCTCCTTTACCTTTACCCTGTATTCCTGCTTGAAAAACAGTCACAGTGCTGATAAATGACTTAGCTTAAGAATAAAGACCTAAAAGCATAAGTTATTAAGGTGGTCAGCTGAATGTGGACATAATGAGTTGGTCTAGGCATGCCAGACCTGTGCAAATAGGTGTGCCATTTGTCCTCTTGAGAATAAGAGGAAGATGAGCCTCAGGGCCCCAAGGGGTTTATGAAGGGTCATTAGCAGGATATGCATTAGCAAGGAGAACCCAGGTACAAACCTAGGCATGCTGCAGGGTTGCTACGGATAGGCACACTTCTGCATAAGCACAATGGTGATTCTCTAGGTGCTATGCATAGATAGCTGATGCCAAGTTTCCTCAATGCTAATGATTGCTAAATTCCTAAAGGTCAGAATAAAAGCTTAACCAACTACTTGATATGTGACTTTTAAAATAATAATAATAACCTATATCCTGCACCTATAGCCCCCTCCTCACTTGATGTAACCTAAAGAGCACAATAAAAGAAATGTGGTGTCTTGAGGTGGCGCTCTTGGTCCCTGAGACCTTGAGTCCCCAGGTTCCCACCTTTAATTAAGATAAACGTCTCTGTGTCTTGTATTATGTTAACTTTTTCTTAAGTTTCGCAGCACCCATTCTTAAGCACTCACCTGCTGAGCTGGTCTCGGCAGATGTTCATAATATTTCAAATATTTAATTAATTTTCATTTGGAAAATCACAAAATTTCCTAACATACTATATGGTGTTCAGGTTTTGTGTGTCTTATTAAAGATTACAAAACCACAGCTGCTTTTATTATCCATTACCCACATGCCTGCTTCATTCTCTCCATTCTGTAACAACTTTTCATATTTCTTATCTTCTTTTCCTTATATTCTAAATAAATATCTCATTACTATCATCTAATAAACTAAACTATTCTTTGACTAATGTTGATTCTAGAATGCATTTCATATATTTTTTATTTCAGTGAATATATTTTATGTTTCCAAGATCTCTGGTTTTGTTATTTTACATATGTTTCTCTTATTTCACCCTTCCTGATTTATTTATTTATTTCCTGTTCTTTTAAAATAAAAAAGTACTTCTATTTTATATAATGATTTTTATTTTTTCCATTATAGCTAGTTTACAGTTTTCCATAAATTTCCTACTGTACATTCTATTTTCTTACATTATCATGCTCCATCATAAGTGACTAGATATAGTTCCCAGTGCTATACCACAGGGTCTCATTGCTTATCCATTCCAGAGGTAGTAGTCTGTATCTATTAATCCCCAATTCACAAACCATCCCACTCCTCCTCCTCCCCCTTGGCAACCAAAAGTCTGTTCTCCATGTCCATGATTTTCCTTTCTTTGGAAAAGTTCATTGTGCCATATATTAGATTCCAGATATAATTGATATTATAATGGTATTTCTTTCTTTTTCTGATTTGCTTCACTTAGTATGATAATCTCTATTTCCATCCATGGTGGTGCAAATGGCATTATATTGTTCTTTTTATGGCTGAGTAGTATTCCATTATATATATATACTACATCTTCTTAATCCATTCATCTGTCAATTGATACTTAGGTTGTTTCCTTGTCTTGGCTTTTTTGAATAGTGCTGGAATGCATATGCAGGTGCATGTGTCTTTTTCAAGGAAAGTTTTGTCTGGATATATGCCCAAGAGTGGGATTGCTGTGTCATATGGTAGTTCTATGTATAGTTTTCTAAGGTACCTCCATACTGTTTTCCATAGTGGATATACCAATTTACATTCTCACCAACAGTACAGGAGGGTTCCCTTTTCTAATACCCTCTCCAGCATTTGTTATTTGTGGACTTACTAATGATGGCCATTCTGACTGGTGAGAGGTGGTACCTCATAGTAGACAACTTGTAGAATGGGTGAAAAGAGTTTCAAATAATGCAACTGACAAGGGCTTAATCTTTAAAATATACAAACCACTTATACAACTCAACAGCAAAAAAGCCAACAACCCAATTGAAAAATAGGCAAAAGACCCAAATAGACATTTCTACAAAGAAGATACACAGATGACTAACAAGCAGTGAAAAAATGTTCAACATCACTGATCATTAGAGAAATGCAAATATACTTCTATTTTATTAAATTAAGTATGTGTGTGTCGTAAGACTCCTTTTATATACAATATAATATAAATTCCATCTGTAACAAGTTCCTAATACTATATTCATTTGGGAAAATTTTTATTGATATTAGGCTTAATAATATGGACCTCTCTTTCTTTCTCTCTCCAACTCTACCACACATACACTTTCACACACACACACACACTATATACACATTATATATATTCTGGCTTTTACCATCTGTTCTTACCATTTTTGTCTAGAACCTGTACAACTTTCTGTCAGCAACCATCTGGGGTTCCAAATGAACACTTCTTCCTGTGATTCATGATTTGAATTTTGTACCTCATTAAGATATATCAGGTTCAGGGCCAGAAGACAGTTTGTCTCAGTGTTTCAACAGTGATACTGAAGCTTTCTCCTTAACTTCCTGACCTCAAATCTTCCCACAGAGAGCAGCTTAAATCATTTGTATTAGTCCCATAAAAGAGGCCAGAACCTGATCATATTCTCTGGCTTCTTATCAAGGGTCTTGGTCTAGTTTAGTATCTCTTGCATGACATCATTACTCATTTTAAAACTTTATTCACTTATTTTATTTAGGGATCATGGCCTTCTGCCCCTAGTGATATACCCTGTAGTTAAGAGCCATCCACTCTGCAATATTTCACCTATTTCAGATCTGAAGATATATTCACATGGAGTTTCCTGTCATAGGACACTTTCGTTTTAATGTGTATACACATAACTTTGATAATCATATTATTTGCCATTTGTATGTGTCTGGAGCAGAAGTTAAGATTCTTGTGCAAGAGTATCCAAATTTATTCACTTTTTTCCTGTGACATATACAGTAATATATCCTCTGTAATTTATTTTTTTTGTTTTTGATCCAATAAGATGGCATTCAATGCATCATCATTCTCATATGAATAAATTAATATCTTATTTCTGTTTAAATTGCTTTCTATGGGTTAATTATGGAAATAATAATCTTTTCATTTTTTTTTTTAGCCATTGGACTACCCATTGCTATGAATGTACTAATCAACTGCTGATTTCTGGTCTACTTTAATCAAAGTGTTATTGAGCATTTGCATTTTTTACCTGACTCCTGGAACAGAATGCATGGACAGTTTGCATCTTAGAAAAATGTCTGTGTTTGCAAAAGTCTTAGGAATGGGACAACAATAGTGTATTCATCAATATGATAAATAACCAATAAATAAACCAATGGGACCTAATCAAACTGATAAGCTTTTGCACAGCAAAAGAAACCATAAAAAAAGACAACCTATAGAATGGGAGAAAATAGTTTCAAATGATGCAACTGACAAGCACTTAATCTCTAAAATTTACACGCAATTTATACAACTCACCAGCAAAAAACCCCACAATGCAATGGAAAAATGGGCAAAAGACCTGAATAGATGTTTTTCCAAGGAAGATGTGCAGATGGCCAACAAGCACATGAAAAAATGCTCAACATTACTGATTATTAGAGAAATGCAAATCAAAACTACCATGAGATACCACCTAACACAGTCAGAATGGCCATCATTAGTAAGTCCACAAATAACAAATGCTGGAGAGGGTGTGGAGGAAAGGGTAATCTCCTACACTGTTGAAGGAAGTGTAAATTGGTTCAACCAGTATGGAAAATAGTGTGGAGGCACCTTAGAAATCTATGCATAGAACTACCACTTGACCTAGCAATCCCACTCTTGGGCATATATCCAGACAAAACTTTCCTTGAAAAAGACACATGCATGAGTATGTTCATTCCAGCACTATTCACAATAGCCAAGACAAGGAAACAACCTAAATGTCCATTGACAGATGAATGGATTAGGAAGATGTGGTATATATACACAATGGAATACTACTCAGCCATAAAAAAGAACAAACTAATGCCATATGGAGCACCGTAGATGGAACTAGGATTCTCATACCAAGTGAAGTAAGTCAAAAAGAGAAATACAGCATATGACATCACTTATATCTAGAATCTAATATATAGAATAAATGAACATTTCTACAGAATAGAAACTCATGGACTTGGGAACAGACTTGTGGTTGCCAAGAGGCCGGTAGAGGGTGTGGGATGTACTGGGAGTCTTGGATTAATAGATGTAAGCTATTGCATTTGGAGTGGATAAGCAGTGTGATCTTGCTGTATAGTACGTTGAAACTATATCTAGTCATTTTGGATGAAACATGATGGAGGATGACGTGAGAAAAAGAATGTATATACATATGTATGACTGGGTCATTTGCTGTATAGCAGAAAATTTACAGAGCAATGTAAACAGAATATAATGGGAAAAATAAAAGTCATTAAAAAAATAAAACTACCTTGAATACTAAACTAAAAAAAAATAATAAAGATAAAAAAATTGTACCATAATCCCCTATCCTATACTAATTCAGATCAAGTCCTCTTTTCCTCATCTTTTTGCTGGCGGTGGCACATTTCAATTCTTCAAGCCCAAAGCTTTGTGATTACCATGAGCACTTTCCTCTACACATGTACCAAATCCAGTGCACCAGGATTTCTGTTGGCTTTACCTCAAAACGCATTAAGAATCTGGCTTTTTTTTTTTTTTTTTTTGACAATCTCCACTATTACCACCCTGCTCTGAGCTAACTAAACCTCTCATCTGTTTTTTTTTTTTTTTACTGGTTGCCTGATCTTCCTGCTTCTACTAACACCCCTCAGCAACCTACCCTTGCTAGAGTAACCAGAATCATACTTGAAACTTAGATTATTACACTCTTCTTCTCAAAACCCTACCAAGCAAAATCATGGTTTTTGGAAGGGCTCCAGCTTGTACTGAGTTTCTATTATATTCTTCCAGTATAGTTTCTACTTATTTTCTGAACTTACCTCTGTTTATTCATCTTCCTCTCCATTCCAGCCAAATCAGCATCCATGTGGTTCTAGAACATATTGTCCACCGTCTTGCCTCAGTGCTGGTGCACTTAGATTTTTCTCTTACTGGGCTGATCTTCCCTAAAGTATCAATGGGACTAATTTTCATTTCTTTCCAGCATGTGCTCTAAAGTTACTCAGTGAGCATTAGTGTAAGCTCTCCACTATTACTCCCAATCATTGGCCTCACTTTTGTGCTACTTTTCCTTTAACCATAGCAATGATGATCTAATATACTATGTAATTTACTTATTTATATATTTGTTATTAATATCTGTCCCCCTTCCCACACCCAAGCACATATTCAACCTAAAATATAATATGTCCACAAGCAGGAATTTTTATGTGTGTTCTCCACTGATGCATCCCAAGTGCCAAGGGAAATATTTGGCATTCGAATGGGTAGGTAGCAAATGAGGAATAAATATTTGTCACGTACAAGAGAACAACACACAAAAGTGTATGTGGTGAAGACTATCAAAAATCTCTGGATCCAAATAATTGGTATAATTCCTAACTTGACATTCAAAGGCTTTTTGCATTTATTTGGGGGCAAATAATCAAAGATTTTATTTTCTTATATCTATGAGTCTATTTCTGTTCTATAGATAGGTTTATTTGTGCCATATTTTAGATACCACATATAAGTGATATACTATGATATTTTTATTTCTCTTTATGACCTCACTTAGTATAATGATCTCTAGTTGCATCCAAATTGCTTAAAATGGCATTATTTTGTTCTTTTTTATTATAGAATAGTATTCCACTGTATACAGATACCACATTTTTATTCATTCATCTGTTGGTGGACATTTAGGTAGTTTCCTTGTTTTGGCTCTTGTGAATAGTGCTGCACAGGGAACTATTTGCCAGATGCTCTTTGCCAGAGCAAAGAAAAGTCTCCATAGGAATCAGGGTCAAACCTGACTGCAGTTCTTGGAGGACATCCTGGGAAAACAGGGGTGAAAGTGGCTTGCTGTGAGGGCAGGATATTGAAAGCAAAGCTCTTGGGAATACTCAGAAGTGTGCCTTTCTCTGGGGGTGGCCATTTCTGGAAAATCTGGCCCCACCCTTCAGATCAGTCAGCTGCTGAGAAGCCCCAGGGCAAACAACAACCCAGGTGGGATCACAGCCCCACCCCTCAGTAAACAGGTTACCTAAAGAGCCCTCAGGCACACAGCTGCCACTAATCCCATCCAGAGACTAAGCCCCACCCACCAGATGGATTAGAATCAGCTCCACCGACCAGTGGGTAGGCATAAATAAGCTCCTCCCATCAGGGAAGCCTACAGGAAGCCCCCAGAGGGGCTTCACAGCCACAAGGGGGACAGACACCAGAAGTAAGAGAGGCTACAACTCTACGATCTGTAAAAAGGTCACCACAACAAAGACCTATAAAAATGAAAATACAGAGAACTACAACTCAGGTGAGGGAGAAAGGAAAAAACCCAGAAAATCAGTGAAGCAATGTGGAGATTCTCAGCCTCCAGGAAAAAGACTTTAGACTGTCGATGTGGAAGATGATGCAAGACATTGGAAGTAAACTGGAGGCAAAGATGGATAACTTACAGGAAACGCTCAGGCAAAGAGATACAAGATACAAAACTTAAACCAGAAGAGATGCAAAATACAATAACTGAAATAAAAACATTCACTAGAAGCAGCAAACAGCAGAATACAGGAGGCAGAAGAACAAATAAGTCAGGTGGAGGACAGAT
Source organism: Phacochoerus africanus (assembly GCF_016906955.1). Classification (NCBI taxonomy): domain Eukaryota; kingdom Metazoa; phylum Chordata; class Mammalia; order Artiodactyla; family Suidae; genus Phacochoerus; species Phacochoerus africanus. Next base: position 57,719,870 of record NC_062547.1, on the reverse strand, counting down.
TAGTAGAAATTATGGATGCAGAAGAGAAAAGAGAAAAAAGATTGAAAGGAAATGAAGAGAGTCTCAGAGAACTCTCGGACTGCATTAAATGCACCAACATCCATATTATAGGGGTGCCAGAAGGTGAAGAGAGAGAGAAGGAGACAGAAAAAAATATTCCAAGAGATAATAGCTGAAAACTTCCCTAACATGGAAAGGAACCACTCACTCCAATCCAGGAAGCACAACGAGTACCATACAAAATAAACCCAAGGAGGAATACACCGAGACACATATTAATCAAACTAACCAAAATTAAAGACAAAGAGAAAATATTGAAAGCAGCTAGGGAAAAGAAACAAATAACATACAAGGGAACCTCAATAAGGTAATTGGCAGATTTTTCAGCAGAAACGCTGCAGGCCAGAAGGGAGTGGCATGATATACTTAACATGATGAAAGGAAAAAACCTCCAAGCAAGATTACTTTACCCAGAAAGGCTCTGCTTCAGATTTGAAGGAGAAATCATAACCTTCACAGGTAAGCAAAAGCTGAGAGAATTCAGAAACACCAAACCAGCCTTACAACAAATACTAAAGGAACTTCTCCAGGCAGAAGAGAAAAGTCAGCAACAGGAAACAAAAATTCCACAAATGACAAGGCTCACCAGGAAAGGTCTATATACAGTAAAGATACGAAATCATGCATGCACAACTTTGCCACCAAAATCAGAAAGCATGAGAAGAGGTGGGTACAAACGCAGGGCACTGGAGATGAACTTGCAATTAAGAGAACAACAACTTAAAACAATCTCATATACATATATAGACTCTTATATCAAAACTTCAGAATAACAGCAAACCAAAAATCTACAATTGATACACAAACAAATAAGAAAAAACAACTAAAATACAACGCAAAAGATCGTCATCAAACCACAAGAGGGGAGAACAAGAGAATTAGAAAAGAAAAAAAGCAACAAAAACAAATCCAAAGCAATTAATAAAATGGCAATAAGAACAAACATATCAATAATTACCTTAAATGTCAATGGACTAAACGCCCCAACCAAAAGACTCGGATTGGCTGAATGGATACAAAGACAAGATGCATATGTATATGCTGTCTTCAAGAGACCCACTGCACCTCTAGGGACACATACAAATTGAAAGTGAGAGGATGGAAGCAAATGTTTCATGCAAAGAGGGATCAAAAGAAAGCTGGCATAGCAATACTCATATCAGATAACATAGACTTTAAAATGAAGAATATTCTAAGGGACAAAGATGGTCATTACATAATGATCAAAGGATCCATCCAAGAAGAAGATATAACAATTTTAAATATCTACTCACCCAACCTAGGTTCACCACAATGTATAAGGCATCTGCTAACAACCTTAAAAGGACAAATCAACAGTAACACAATCATAGTGGGGGAAGTTAACAACACACGTACAGCAATGGACAGATCATCCAGACAGAAAATCAATAAGGACACACAGGCCCTGAATGATGCATTAGACCAGATGGACGTAATAGATATTTATAGGACTTTCCATCCAAAAGTCACAGAATACGCATTCTTCTCAAGTGCACATGGAACATTCTCTAAGATGGATCCCATCCTGAGCTACCAATCCAACCTCAGTAAGTTTAAGAAAATTGAAGTCATATCAAGCATCTTTTCCAACCACAACGCTCTATGACTGGAAATCAACAAAAAGAAAAAAAACTTCAAAAAACAGAAACACCTAGGAGACTCAACAACATGCTACTAAACAACCAAGGGATCACTGAAGAAATCAAAGAGGAAATTAAAAAATACCTAGCAGCAAATGACAACAAAGACACAACACTCCAAAACCTATGGGGTGCAGCAAAAGCCATTCTAAGAGGAAAGTTAATAGCAATCCAAGCCCACCTCGGGAAACAAGAAAAAGCCCAAAAAAACAAGCTAACTTCACATCTAAAGCAGCTCGAGAGAGAAGAACAGACAAGACCTAAAGTTCATAGAAGGAAAGAAATCATAAAGATCAGAGCAGAAATCACTGAAATAGAAACAAAGAAAACCATAGAAAATATCAATGAAACGAAAAGCTGGTTCTTTGAAAAGATCAACAAAGTTGATAAACCCTAACCAGACTTATCAAGACAAAAAGAGTTATCAAATCAATAAAATTAGAAATGAACAAGGAGAAGTAACAACAGACATCACAGAAATACAGAGGATCATGAGAGACTACTCTATGCAACTAAATTCCAATGAAACGGAAAACCTTGAAGAAATGGACAAATTCTGAGAAAAGCACAATCTTCCAACACTAAACCAAGATGAAATAGAAAAGATGAACGGACCAATCACAACAACTGAAATTGAAACTGTGATTAAAAAACTTCCAGCAAACAAAATGTCCTGGACCAGATGGCTTCACAGGTGAATTCTATCAAACATTTAGAGAAGAGCTAACACCTATCCTTCTGAAACTATGCCAAACATTCGCAGAGGAAGGGACACCCCCAAACTCATTCTATGAGGCCATCATCGCCCTGATACCAAAATCAGACAAAGATCCCACAAAAAAGGAAAACTACCAGCCTATTCCACTGATGAACATCGATGCAAGAATCCTCAACAAAATACTAGCAAACCCAAATCCAGGAATACATTAAAAGGATTGTACATCACGATCAAGTGGGAGTTATCCCAGGGATGCAAGGGTTCTTCAATAGCCACAAATCCTTTAGTGTGATACACCACATTAACAAACTGAAGAATCAAAACCATATGATCCTCTCAATCGATGCAGAAAAAGCCTTTGACGAAATCCAACACCCATTTCTGATAAAAACCCTTCAGAAAGTGGGCATCACATGAATCTACCTCAACAAGATAAAGGCCATATATGACAAACCCACAGTGAACATCATTCTCAATGGTGAAAGAATTCCCACTGAGATCAGGAACAAGACAAGGATGTCCACTCTCAACACTACTCTTCAACATAGTTTTGGAAGTCCTAGCCACAGCATTCAGACAAGTAAAAGAGATAAAATGAACCCAAATGGGAAAGGAAGAAGTAAAACTATCATCATTTGCAGATGGCATAATACTATACCTAGAGAATCCTAAGGACTCTACCAGAAAACTGTTAGAGCTTATCCACGAATTTGGCAAAGTCGCAGGATACAAAATTAATACACAGAAATTGATGGCATTTCTATATGCTAACAATGAAAGAGCAGAAAGAGAAATTAGGGAAGCAATCCCATTTACCATCACATCCAAAAGAATAAAATACCTAGGAGTAAACCTACCTAAAGAGACAAAAGACCTGTACTCTGAAAACTCTAAGCCACTGATGAAAGAAACCAAAGATGACATGAACAGATAGAAAGACATACAATGCTCACGGATTCGAAGAATCAATATTGTCAAAATGACATTATTGCTTAAGGCAATCTACAGATTCAGTGCAATCCCTATCAAATTACCAGGGACATTTTTCACAGAACTCAAAAAAATATTTTCAAGTTTTTTTGGATGCACAAAAGACCCAGAATAGCCAAAGACATCCTGAAAAGGAAAAATGGAGCTGGAGGAATCAGGCTCCTGGACTTCAGACTATACTACAAAACAACAATCATCATAACCATATGGTGCTGGCACAAGGAGAGAAATACAAATCAGTGGAACACAATAGAAAGCCCAGAATTAAGCCCACACACCTACAGCTAACTCATCTATGACTAAGGAGGCAAGACTCTACAATGGAGAAAAGACAACCTCTTCAATAAGTGGTGCTGGGAAAACTGGACAGCCACATGGAAAAGAATGACATTAGAACACGCCCTAACACCATACATAAAAATAAACTCCAAATGGATTAAAGGCCTAGATATATGACCAGACACTATAAAACTCATAGAGGAAAACATAGGCCAAACACTCTCTGACATAAATGACAGCAACAGCTTCTCAGATTCACCTCTTAGGATATTGACAATAAAAAGAAAAATAAACAAATGGGACCTAATCAAACTTCAAAGTTTCTGCACAGCAAAGGAAACCCTAAACAAAATGAAAAGACAACCCACGGAATGGGAGAAAATCTTTGCAAGTGAATCAACTCACAAGGGATGCATCTCCAAAATTTATAAACACCTTCTGCAGCTCCATACGAAAAAAACAAACCACCCCATCAAAAACTGGGCAGAAGATTGAAACAGACAGTTCTCCCAAGAAAACAGACAAATGGCAAAAAAACACATGAAAGATGTTGAACATCAATCATTATTAGAAAAATGCAAATCAAAACCACTATGAGGTACCACCTTACACCAGCCGGAATGGTCATTATCAAAAACTCTACAAATAAGAAGTCCTGGAGAGGGTGTGGGGGAAAAGGAACCCTTACATTGTTGGTGGGATTGTCAATTGGTGCAACCACTGTGGAAAGCAGTATGGAAATTCCTCAGAAAACAAAAAATAGAACTACCATTTGATCAAGCAATCCCACTCCTGGGCATCTATCCAGAGAAAACTATGACTCGCAAAGACACTTGTACTCTGATGTTCATTGCAGCACTATTTGCAATAGCCAAGACATGGAAACAACCTAAATGTCCATTGACAGAGGATTGCATCAAGAAGATGTGGTGCAATATACACAATGGAATATTAACTCAGCCATTAAAAGGAATGAAATACTGGCATTCTTAGCAACATGGATCGACCTAAAAATTATCATGCTAAGTGAAGTGAGTCAGACAATGAGACACCAACATCAAATGCTTTCACTGACATGTGGAATCTAAAAAAAGGACAGACTAAACTTCTTTGCAGAACAGATGCTGACTCACAGACATTGAAATACTTATGGTCTCTGGAGGAGACATTTTTGGCAGGTGGAGGGAAATGTTTGGGTTATGGGATGAAATCCTTTGAAATTGGATTGTGATGATCATTATACAACTACAGAGGTGGAAAAAAAAGATGTAATCTCATGCACACATGAATATGCTTTGTGCCCCATTTCAAAGGTGTAATCTTTCAGTTCAATCTGATTAAGTAATGTTACTGTCTAAATAAAAAAGTCTTATAAAGCCAAATAAAATTTGAATAGGAGAGCAAAAATGATATTTCCTTTTGAGATTTATAATTGACATATAACTTTGTATTACCTTGAACGTATATTTATGTGTGTGTATGTGTGTGTGTTTATCTTTATTCAAAATAAAGTTAGTAACACATCCATCATCTTACATAGTTACATTTTTTGGTGTGCATATTTGGTGAGAACTTTTGAGAAATCTATTCTCTTAGCAACAGTTCATAAAACTTAATGCCAACACAATTCCTGAGCAAATTGTTAGAGACTGAACTCTCATTGAAGTTAAATAGAAGTCAAAAGCCAGAGGTGAAATAAAATAGAGATAACGTATCGGTTCCAACTCATAATTGATCCTGGTATACTGCATATGAAGTAGGTACGGGTACTTAAGTATTCAGCAGTATTAAATGTATTTATCTGTACTGTACATTTCTTTCAGACAACAACAGTATACAGCAAGAATTAATACAATATGTCTCTCACAGAGGGGCAAACTATGGCCAAAGTTTTCCAGGTAACCTGCTCTTCAAGGTCATTACCTCTGGAAAGAGGAGACATTCTTTAACAAGAAGGGGCTGCAGAACTCACAATCATGATTCTGTTTTCATTGTTTGTTTTTAATTATGAAAATTTCCAATCATCTACGAAGGGAACCTGAAGGTAGTAACACTCATATATCTCTTATGTAACTTCAATAATTAGCAATATATGTTCCCTTTTGATTTGTTCAAAGCACTCATTCCCCACCCCCACTGAATAATTATTTTAGTATGTCTCTCAATAAAAGTAGAAATCTATATTTAAAGCAATAAAAATTTAGTTGTTTAGATCTACATTAAAAATATTTCCTTAATAGCATCAAAATAACATTAGGTATCAAATCACCTCTGTTGCATCGTCAGTGTCTTTATCCTGTGAATTTCTTCAAAAGGGAATACAAATAAGGCTTGCACATTTGGTTGATCTGTCTTCTAGGTTGTTTTAATTTTCTTTAATCTTCAACCATCAACCTGTTTTATTTTCATGTCTTTATTCTTATAAAATAAGTCACTTATCTTTTATAATTGTCCATATTCTCTATCTTTTTATTATAATTCTATAGTTAAAGGGCAGGAGATAGAATTCTAATTGCATGTTTTGCAGAGAAGAATTTAGAATTTAGATATTTAGAATTTAGAATTTATATATTTTACTGCATAATACCAGGAATAACACAATGTCTTATTTTCTTTTGTTTTAGTTGGAGAATGTTTAATTATTACGCTCAGGGGTTTTCTATTTGCATTATTCATTATAAAAATTGCTATTTTTACCTCATGGTTTTAGCAGTCACTACAAAATGATTAGATCCCAGTGTCTTCATTTTTTGCATGTATTTCCTTGAAGATTTTATAAATGATAAACTTAGTTCATCTATTCTTTGGTTACAGTGATATAGAGTTCAATCACACCTCAAATGTGATTGATTTTTTAAAATTTTTATTAAATTTTTCAAACACCTTGATTATTTATTTCTAACTTACATTAAAAAATTTACAGGTTTCCCTAACAAAACATTCAAAACCATTGTAGGGCACTGTTTTGATTTACAAGGTAGCTCTTTAAAGGCTCAAAACATTGTGTAATTCAGTTACTCTATGTTTACATATGATATATTTTTAAATTGACAATTATCATTTCAAATTATATTTTTGTTGGTAGACTATTATAGTTTCTTTCAATAAAATTATGATTTATGTCCACATGCAACCTGTCACAAGTGTATATCTGCTGTTGGTAGTTGATTTAGTAAGAAAATTGCTTTTATAATAGCAATTATTTTTTTAAGTTTAATTTTATTGTAGTATAGTTGACTTACAATGTTACATTAGGTTCAGGTGAACAGGTCATATATATAAATCTGTATTAGTTTCAGGTGATTCAGTCATACATGTAAATATATATATATATATATATTTATTTATTTATTTATTTATTTATTTATTTATATGATTGAGTTTTTTATAGTTTTGTTTTCTTTGTAATCCTTATTGTATATTCCTTCTTTGGGGGTCCTTATGAAATCATATGAAATGATTTTGATTTATGAACTCAATCTGTCTGAAAATTTTCAGTGTGATGATATTTAAAATAATTTTTTTGGTAAGGCTAAAAATTGAATGCAGAGTTAGATTTTTTCCAGTTTTTAGGGATTTAATTTTTACTTTAATTTTATACAATTATGTAAAATATTTCATGATTCACAGTAAAAAGTTAAAGAATACAAAACAAAAACTGCCATTCCTATCTGAGTTACTTTGTGGTCTTATCTCTATGGAAAACCATTTTCATTAGTTTTTTATATCCTTCCTTTCCTTAATGTAAATAAATATTTTATAAATTTTCCCTTGGCAATGTATTCTGGATATGTTTTCATAATGATATTTTATTCACATGCAATAATATTTGTAATTCTTTGATGTTTTGATTCTCTGAAATTTACTAAGACATTTCATAGTAAAATATATGACACATTTTTAAATTGTTTCATGTGTGCTTATAAAGCATCTCCACTCTCCTTTTGAGAAGTATAATATACAAGAGTATATATACTGACTTGGTTCTGTGTATTTATGTTCAAGCTTATTCAGTTATTTGTGTGGTATTTCTGCAAGTGGTGCATTGCTGACTTATTTTTTCTAGGTTTATATGATTCATTGAATATCTGTTTTTTCTTTTTATTTTTTCCGCTTAGATGTCTTTTCTCTATAGATATATTTTAACACTCATTTTTAGTTATAAAAAGAACAGCAAGAAAATGAGAGAACTCAAATGAGAAAATGAGATCGTTCAAATTATTATGTATATTAATTAAACAGACTCTGTGCTAAGAAAGAGTGGCAAAAACTCAGAAAAAATCAAGATATTGAGATGATTAATTAAAACATGGTTTTACCCTGTCATTAGCAGTGAACTTCTACATAAGTGTATACTTGCCTCACAATATTAGCCAATAATAATATAAAGCCATTACCCTTAAGAAAAAAACATTAAAATGAAACTTTCAGGAGTTCCCATCATGGCACAGTGGAAACAAATCTGACTAGGAACCAGGAGGTTGTAGGTTCAATCTCGGGCCTCACTCAGTGGGTTAAGGATCTGGCATTGCCATGAGCTCTGGTGTAGGTCACTGACACGGCTCAGATCTGATGTTGCTGTGTCTGTGGCATAGGCCAGCAGCTATAGCTCTGACTGAACCCCTACCCTGGGAAACTCCATGTGCCACGAGTGCAGCCCCAAAAAGCAAAAACAAAAACAAAAACAAAAAAACAAACAACAAAATAAATAAAATGAAACTTTCAGAACAAAAATACAAATTACAAAAATTATCTCATTATGTCACACTTGACAGACCTTTATATTTTAAAAAGATGTATAGGTAGGACAATTCATATTTGTAAGCAGCCTTTGAGGCTTCTTACTTGAAGGCAAAAAAGAGAAAGCAAAGTTTTATAGAAGAACTGTTTATTTTTATGATGTAGATGAACACAAACATGTAAGGGAAATAATAAAATGAGAAACTAAACTTGTCTTCAGTGTCACCAATGTTTTCAAAGAAACAGGAAAATGAGAGATAGATGTTCAGAAAAATAAATTCAAAGATGCATTAATCATCAGATGACATCATATCTAATATTCATACAATATATTTTAAATAAAGCAATAGTCAGATGTTATTTTCTGTTTTGTGTTGTTTTGTTTTATTTTGTTTTTTTAAACCCATGGCAGGTGGAGGTCCCCAGGCCAGGGGTGAAATCAGAGCTGTTGCTGCTGGCCTATGCCAGAGACACAGCCACATGGGATCCGAGCCATGCCTGTGACCTACACCACAGCTCACGGCAATGTTGGATCCCCAACCCACTGAGCAAGGCCAGGGATTGAACCCTCAACCTCATGGTTCCCAGTTGGATTCATTTCTTCTGTGTCACACCAGGAACCCCAGATGTTATTTTTGTAAGTGAAGGAAATACATATCACTAAAGATATGTTACTAAGAGTAAAAATTCAGTCACAAAAAAAGAAAAAAATATATAATGTTAACAACTAGTTGAGTGCTACCTTTACTAAATTATTTTTATTACTTTAAATTCCCTATATGCAAAAATAAATTAGGCAGCAAATATTTGCAGACAAAAATCTCAAAGTTACTAAGTAGTTAATTTTTACAAAGAAAAATCCATTTATTCATTTTTTAATTTAATTGAAATGTATATGATGAACAATATTATGTTAGTTTCAGGTGCACTACATAATTATTTGATATTTACACATAATATGTTATAATCACCATTATAAATCTATAACAACCATGGTAAATCTGTACCCATACAAAGTTATATTATTGACCATTACCTCTTATGCTATGTATTGAATACCTACGACTTTTTTATTATATAATTGGAGGTCTGTGTTTCTTAATTTCCTTCAACTATTTTGCCCATCCTCAAATTCCCCTTTCTTCTGACAACTAGCCCTTTTGTTCTCTGTATAAACCATTTTCATTTTACTTTTTTTTTTAGATTTCACATGTGAGCATGATAATTGGTACTATCTTTGTCTGACTTATTTCACTTAGCATAGTGCCGTCTAGACCCATCCTTTTTGTTGCAAATAGCAAATTTTATTTTTATTGATGAGTTATATTCCCCTCTATATACATATATATGTTACATCTTCCTTATCCATTCATCAATTGATGGACACTTAAGTCACTTCTATAAATAATGCTATTATAAATAATGATGCAATAAACATAAGGGTGCATATACCTTTTAAAATTTGGCTTTTTTTCCCCACGTCTTTGGGTAAATACCCAGAATAGGATTTGGGTTGTATGCTAGTTCATTTTTTTGTTTATAGAGAAACCTCCATACAGTGTTCTATAATGACTGCATCAATTTAATTTACCATCAACAGTGAACAAGTTTTCCCTTTCTTGATATTCTCATCAACACTCATTGTTTGTTGTCTTTTTGAAAATAGCTTCCTGACAATTGTAAGTCAATATCTCATTGTGATTTTAATTTGCATTTTCCTGATAATTAGTGATGTTGAATATATTTTCATGTGTATGTTGTCCATCTGTATGACTTCCTTGGGAAAATATCTTTTTCAAGTTGTCTATTTTCCTAGTCATATTGGTTTTTTTTTTTAATTTATTTGTATGAGTTCTTTATATAGTAATCCCTTATCCAATATGTCATTTTCAAATATATTTTATTCTCCCTTTTATGGATTGCCTTTTCTTTTGTTGATGGTTGCAAAATGTTTTTACATTGATGTAGTCTTTTTTATTTTATTTTATTTTATTTTATTTTATTTTATTTTATTTTATTTTATTTTTGCTTTTTAGGCAGCATTTGCAGCATATGGAAGTTCTCAGGCTATGGGTCTAATTGGAGCTATAGCTGCCAGCCACAGCCACAGCCATGTAGGATCTGAGCCGCATCTGCAACCTATGCCACAACTCATGGCAATGCCAGATTCTTAACCTAGTGAGTGAGGCCAGGGTTTGAACACACAACCTCGTGATTCCTAGTTGGATTTGTTTCCACTGTGCCACAATGGGAACTCTGAGGCAGCATCATTTTTAAACTTTCATTTTTGTTGCCATTGCCTGAGGAGACAGATATAGAAAACATAAAAAAATATATGCCAAAGACTATAAAATCTATATTTTCTTCTAGGAATTTTAGAGTTTCAGGTCTTCAAGTCTTTAACCTACTTTGAGTTGATTTTTGGTATAAGATGTTATCCAACTTCACTATTTTGCATGTAGCTGTCCAATTTCCCCTACACTATTTATTGAAGAGGCTGCCATGTCTCCATTATATATTCTTACCCCTTTTATCATGAACTGATTGAATATGTAAGTATGGTTTTACATCTGAGCTCTATATTCTGTTTCATTCATCTATGTGCCTGTCATTGTGCCAGTATCATACAAGTTTTGATTGCCACTTTGTAGCATAGTTTAAAATCAGAAGCATAATACTTTCGGCTTTGTTCTTCTCAAGATTGCTTTGGCTACTCAGGGTCTTTGTATTTTCATACAAATTTTAGGATTATTTGTTGCAGTTATATGAAATTGCCATTAGTGTTTTGATAGGGATTACAATAAATCTGTAGATTACTTTGAGTAGTATGGATTTTTAACAATATTTATACTTAAAATTTATGAGCATGATTTTTTTTATTTTTTAAATTATTTGTAAATTTTAATTTAATTTTATTTTTTTGTCTTTTGTCTTTTTAGGGCTAGGGAGTCTAATCGGAGCTACCACTGCTGGCCTATGCCAGAGCCACAGCAATGCCAGATCTGAGCCACATCTGTGACCTACACCATGGCTCATGGCAATGCCAGATCCTTAATCCACTGAGCAAGACCAGGGATCAAACCTGCAAACTCATGGTTCCTAGTTGGACTCATTGCCACTGTGCCACAACTGGAAATCCCATGATGTGTTTTTACATTTGTGTATTCTTCAAAATGTTTTTTTCATCAATGTCTTATATAGTCCTCAGAGTACAGTAATTTTACCTTCTTTGTTCAATTTATTCCTAGGTATTTCATTCTTTTTGATGCAATTGTAAAAGGATTATTTTCTTAATTTCTCTTTCTTAAAATTCATATTAGTATATGGAGGTAAAACAGATATCTGTATAATGATTTTTTATTCTCCAATATTACTAGATTTTTTTATTAGTTCTAACACATTTTTTTTTGGTGAGCCTTAGGATTTTTCTATATATAGTAGTATGCCATGTACAAATAACACATTTTTTCTTTCTTTTTAATTTATATGCATTTTATTTCTTTTTCTGTCTTAATTGCCCTGGCTAGGGCTTCCATTACTACATTGAATAGAAGTGAGAGGTGTGGGCATCCCTGTCTTGCTTCTGATCTTAGAAGAACTGCTTTTAGCTTTTCATTGAGTAGGGTGTTAGTTGTTTGTCTGTCATATAGAGACTTTTTTATGTCAATATATTTGTATAACCACATTGCTGAGAGTTTTTTAAATCATAATTGATGTTAAATTTAGTCAAATTGTTATTCTGTATCTATAAAGATGATCATATGATTTTTTGCTCTTCAATTTGTTAATGTGATATATCACATTGATTGGTTGATTTCCAATTATTGAAGTATCCTTACATCACTGGGATAAAATTTTGTATAATCCTTTTAATATGTTGTTGAATTTGTATTGATAATATTTTGTTGAGGATTTTCACAGCTATGTTTATTAGTGATATTGACTTTAGTTTTTTATGGCTTGTTTCATTTTGATATCAGGATATGGCCTCATAGAATAATTTAAAAATTACTACTTGCTCTTTATTTTTTTGGAATAGTTTGAAAAGGATTAGTGTTAATTATTTTTCAAATGTTTAGTAGAACTCACCTGTGAAGTTGACTAATCCTGTATTTTGTTTTTTTGTTACTACTGATTCAATTTCATTATTAGTAATCAGTCTGTACATATTTTTTCACTTTTTCCTGATATCATCTTGGGAATGATAATATAGTCCATGAATTTATTCATTTCTTCTATGTTGTACATTTTATTGGTGTATAATTTCATAGTAACCTTATATGATTTTTTGTATTCTTGGCATGGTGTTTGCAACTTCTCTTTTATTTCTGATTTTATTTGGTACCTTTCGTTTTCTTGATGAATTTGCCTAAATGTTTGTCACTTTTGTTTTCCATCTTTTTTTTGACTATTTTTGGTATAGATTATTTTATTATGTTCATCTTTTAAACTTTCTACTAATTTTATTTATAGTCAACCTACTAACTTTATTGTATATATGCTTTTACCAATGAGTTTTTCTTTTATAATTTTTATATAATTTTTATATTTCTAATTGTGGTCTTTAATTTCCCACCTAGAGAATACCCCTAAAATTTCTTGTAAAGGCAGTTGAATGGTGCTAATAACTTTAAACTTTTGTTTGCCTGAGGAACCCTTTATCTCTCAATTCTGAATCATAGCCTTGCCTGGTAGAGGGATCTTGGTTGTATTTTTCCCTCTTATCACTTTCAATATATTATATACCATTCCCTTCTGATAGTCTTGGTAGTTGCCTCATATATAACTGGTTGCTTGTCTCTTGCTACTTTTATGATTCTCTCCTTATCTTTAATTTTTGCCATTTAATTTATAATGTCTTTTTATGTTTTATAATGATTTTTATTTTTTTCCATTATAACTGGTTTACAGTGTCCTGTCAGTTTTCTACAGTATAGCAAGGTGACCCAGTTACACCTTCATGTATATACTCTTTTTTCTCACATTATCATGCTCCATCATAAGGGACTAGACATAGTTCCCAGGGCTATTCAATAGGATCTCATTGCTTATCCATTCCAAAGGCAATAGTTTGCATCTATTAACCCCAAATTCCCAATCCATCCCACTTTTTCCCCCTCCCTCTCAGCAACTACAAATCTATTCTCCATGTCCATGATTTTCCTTTCTGTAGAAAGGTTCATTTGGGCATATATTATATTCCAGATACACATTCTTCTCAAGTGCACATGGAACATTCTCAAGGATCGATCACATACTGGGGCACAAAGCTGACCTCAACAAATTTATGAGTATAGAAATTATTTCAAGTATCTTCTCTGACCCCAATGGCATGAAACTAGAAATCAACCAGAGGAAGAGAAATGAGAAAAAACTAACTACAAGGAGACTAAACAACATGCTACTGAGAAACCAATGGGTCAAAGAGGAAATCAAGAAGTAAGTTAAAAAACTACCTCGAGACAAATAATAATGAATACACAACCACTCAAAATCTATGGGATCCTGCAAAAGCACTGTTCAGAGGGAAGTTCATAGAAATTCAGGCCTTCCTCAAAAAAAAAGAAAAATCTCAATTTGACAACTTAACCCACCACCTAAATCAATTAGAAAAAGAATAGACAAAACCTAAAGTCAGCAGAAGGAAGGAAATTGTAATGTGTTTTGATGTAGTTTGATCTTGTTTAGAACTCTCTGTGGTTCTTGAACCTGCATGTCTGTTTCCTTTCCCAGATTTGGGACACTTTTAGTTATTATTTTTTGAAATTAATTCCCCACTTTGTTCTCTCTCTCTTTCTCTTTAGGGCCTTTATAATGCAAACTTAATCATGATTGATGTTTTCCCAAAGGTCTCTTAAACTATTCTAATTTTTTAAAAATTTTTCTTCCTCTTTTCTGTTTAGCCTGGGTGACTTCCACTAATCTATCTTCCAGTTTGTAGATACATTTCTCTATTATCTAATCTGCTATTGATTCTTTCCAGTGTAGTTTTTTTATTTCAGTTATTGTATTCTATAGCTCTGCTTGGTCCTCCTTCTTATCTTATAACTGCATTAAAATTCTCAATATGTCCATTCTTCTGAATTTTTTTAGCATCTATATTACTATTATTTTGAACTCTTTATTGGACAGATTGCTTATTTTCATTTCATTTAGTTCTTCTTCTGGGGTTTTGTCTTGTTTCTTCCTTTGGAACATATATCTCCATCTATTCATTTTGGCTGATTTTGTGTTTATTTCTTTGTATTAGGTAGTTAATTTATTTTTCCTAATCTTGGATAAGTGGACTTATGTAAAATATGTCCTCTCTTTAGGCTACAGTGAAGACTCCAAATGGTGCTTGTTAGTACAAATGTCCTTATGGTAGAAGAAGGTCTTCAAAATGTCTACTGTCAGCATCTCCATCTCCAGTGAATTTCATTTGTCTTTTCACTGGTCACCAGTTACATGCTCTATAGGCATTCCCCATGTGGGCTGAATGGGTCCTTTTGTTATGATGGGATCACCTACTATGTGTGCACTCATTGGCATGGCTGAGCCTGGGCCTGGTTGTCTGCCAGCCCACTGGTGGTTGGGGCCAGGTCCCTTTGTGGCTGGCTGCATATCCTAGGGTAGCCTAAGGCTGGAGCTGGCTCATTGATGGGTGAGACATTTCCTGGTACTAATAGGCTAGAGGGAGGACTCCAAAGTGGTACTTCCTAGTGCCAGTGTCCTTGAGGTAGAATGAACTCCCCAAAATATCTGCTGCCCCAAGAGTTAGTTTCAGTTTTCTCCTGTTCCTCTGGGATGTTCTCCAAGCTCAGCAAGTTGGTATGACCCAGGTTCCTCTCAAATTGCTGCCCCAGTGTTAGCACATGTGAAATTTTTCACATTTTTAAAGATTGGAGTCTCATTTTCTAAGGTCCTCCATCCCTCCTATATGCAAGCTAGATGTTTTTCCTGGTGTAGAACACAGACTTGGGAGCCTGATGTGGTGTCTAACCTCTCACTCTTTGGAGAGAAGCTCTCCCATTGTGATTATCCACCTGCTTGTGGATCACCTAACAAAGGGTATGGGTCATGAATTTACCATGCCTTCACCCCCCACAGCATTTTTGTGATTCCTTATACCTTTATTTGTAAAGAATATTTTCTTCTAGTCTTCAGGTTCTCATAGAGAGTTTCTCTGTAAATAGTTTTAATTTTGTTGTGCTTATGGAAGGAGATGAGTTCAGGGTCCTCATACTCAACCATCTTAGAGACATACCAAAAAATACATTTAAAATAAAGTAGAATTTTTGCAAATATATTATGCCATATAAAGTTTTTCTTTTTTAATACATCAAAAAATAAACTGAACAAATTTCAAAAAATGTCAGAAAAGATAAAAGACATATCTTCTCTCTAAATTTTGAAATTTCCTAACAGAAATTTTGAGAACAATATGATGTACCTAGTTACTAAGTTTCAACAGTTAACATATATAACATATTTAATAGTACCTTCACCTATTTCCTCATATATTTTATATTATTTAATCTGTACATATTTTACAATGCAGCTTATTTTCATTTTTTTGTATATAAAAATAACATTATCATAGTGAAAAATCCACACTTCTTAAATATAATTATCCAATATCTGGAGTTTATATTAATTCTGAAAAAATGTATTTACCTGAACTGGGATAGAAATTAGGATGATCCTTTACTATTGGCTAATAAGATTCCTAAATCTCATTTGTTTTATCATTCATGTTTGTTTATTTATTTATTTATAATATTGCAACTTTCTTGTTGTTATAGATACTGTATAGTTTGTAGTGAAGTGCTTCCCACAGTCTGGATTTTACTGGATGCATATTCATAGTGTCATCCTCCTATAACTCATACAATTACCATAAATTGATTGGTAGGCATAAAAGATTGATTAAATTGTCTCTATTTTTGGAAGGTAACATGCAATGGCCATTGTTTCTATATTGTGGTTATTATTGCTTAGACTGATGCTGTCATTAGAGTTTTCAAAATAATATTTTATTTCATATTTCTTATTCATTTATTAACTAAAATTCTTCTTGAAGACTACTCCCTGACCATACATAAGCCCAATATTTGGCAACTGATTATCCTATTACAAAATATGTAGATATGAAATATGTATTCATTTTTAATTTGTTTACCAGTTTTAATCAGTTGGGTTCTTTTTGTATTTTTTTTCATTTGGCCATGCCTGTGGCATGTAGAAGTTCCTGGACCAGGGATTGAACCCATGCCACAGTAGTGACATAGGCCACTTCAGTAACAAAGCTAGATACTTAACCTGCTGCACCACAAGGGAATTTCCACTTAGTTGGTTTCTAATATCCTCCTATGTTCACCAAAATATTTTAGGATTACTAGAACTCCTGAATTTAAGCATATGTGATGTGTTAACTTCACTGTAATCACTATCCATATTAATGTGTGTATATCAACCAATTGTCAGTAGTAGCATATAAGTTGATGCCTGAATCCATTTGTTATAATTTTTTTTGTTAGTGTTCATGTTTCATGGTGTGACTACAATTCCCAATTTTCCCTATACAAATTCTCCCTGTGGCCTTTAGTAGAAAATTTCTCCATGGATGTGTGACTTTCTATAGGAAAGAGGTTTTAGATACCACAATCTCAGGGTTTGGAGTGTCTGTGCTATCACTTGGATTGTTATTAATTTTTTTTATTCAAATAACTTTTATTTTTTCCATCATAGCTGGTTTAGAGTGTTCTGTCAATTTTCTAATGTACAGCATGGTTACCCAGTTACACATACATGTATACATTCTTTTTTCTCACATTATCATGATCCATCATAAGTGACTAGATATATTTCCAAGTGCTACACAGCAGGATCCATTACTTATCAACTCCAAAGGCAATAGTTTGCATCTATTAACCCAAAATTCACAATCCTTCCCACTACCTCCCTCCTCCTCCCTCTTGGCAACCACATGTCTGTTCCCGAAGCGCATGAGTTTCTTTCTGTGGAAAGGAACATTTGTGGAATATATTAGATTCCAGATAAGTGATATCATATGGTATTTGTCTTTCTCTTTCTGACGTAGTTCACTTAACATGAGAGCTCTTGTTCCATCCATGTCACTGCAAATGAGATTATTGTGTTCTTTTTATGGCTGAGTAGTATACCATTGTGTATATATACCACTTCTTCTCAATCTATTTATCTGTCAATGGACATTTAGGTTGTTTCCATGTCCTGGCTATTGTGAATAGTGCTGCAATGAACATGCAGGTGCATGTGTCTTTTTCAAGGAAAGTTTTGTCTGGGTATATGCACAAGAGTGGGATTACTGGGTCATATGGTAGTTCTATATATCATTTTCTAAGGTACCTCCATAGTGATTTCCATTGTGGTTTAAATAATTTAAATTCCCAACAGTGAAGGAGTGTTCCCTTTTCTCCACACCCTCTCAGTATTTGATATTTGTGGACTTATAATTGATTGCTATTCTGACAGGTGTGAAGTGTTACCTCATAGTAGTTTTGATTTGCATTTCTCTAATAATCAGTTATGTTCAGCATTTTTTCATGTTCTTTTTGCCCATCTGTATATAATACTCAATGGAGAAAAGCTGAGAGCCTTCTGCTAAAATCTGGAACAAGGCAAGGATGCCCACTCTCACCACTTTTATTCAACATAGTATTAGAAGTACTAGCCACAGCAATCAAGACAACAAAAAAATAATGTGTATCCAAATAGGAAGAGAAGAGGTAAAATTGTCATTGTACTCAGAGGACATGATACTATATATGAAAACCCTAAGAACTCATCCCCAAAACTACTCACACTGATCAACTAATTCAGCAAAGTAGCAGGATACAAGGTTAAGATTCAGAAATCAGTCACATTTCTGTATTCCAACAATGAAATATTAGAAAAAGAATACAAAGATATTATATTTTTAAAATTGCACCAAAAAAATCAAATTCTGACCAAGGAGGTGAAAGACACATATGCTGAGCACTATGAAACATTAATCAAGGAAATTAAAGAAGATTCAAAGAAATGGAAAGATATTCCATGCTCCTGGGTTGGAAAAATTAATATTGTAAAAATGGCAATACTACCAACATAATCTATAGATTCAATGAAATTCCTATCAAATTACCCATGACATTTTTCACAGAACAAGAACAAACAATCCAAAAATTTATGGAATCACAAAAGACCCACAACTGCCAAAACAATCTTGAGAAACAAAAACCAAGAAGGAGGCATAACTCTCCCAGACTTTGGGCAATATACAAAGCCACAAATTACAAAGCCACAGTAATCAAGACAGTGTGGCATGGTACAAAAAGAGACATACAGACCAATGAGACAGAAGAGAGAAAACAGAAATAAACCCAGACACGTACAATGAATTAATCTTTCACAAAGTATGCAAGAATATAAAATAGAAAAAAGACAGTCTTTTCAGCAAGTGATTCTGGGATAAATGGAAAACCATAAGTAAATCAATGAAATTGGAAAACACCCTCACACAATGCATAAAAATAAACTCAAATAGCTTAAAGAGCTAAATATAAGACAATACACCATCAAGTATATTCTCAAATTCCATGATTTTCATTTCTGTGGAGATGTTCATTTGTGCTGGATATTAGATTCAAGTTATAAGTGATATCATATGGTATTTGTCTTTGTCTTTCTGGCTCATTTCACTCAGGATGAGATTCTCTAGTTCCATCCATGTTGCTGCAAATGGCATGATGTCATTCTTTTTTATGGCTGAGTAGTATTCCATTGTGTATATATACCACATCTTCCGAATCCAATCATCTGTTGATGGACATTTGGGTTGTTTCCATGTCTTGGCTATTGCAAATAGTGCTGCAATGAACAGCATGTGTCTCTTTTAAGTAGAGTTTTGTCCGGATAGATGCCCAAGAGTGGGATTGCAGGGTCATATGGAAGTTCTATGGATAGATGTCTAAGGTATCTCCAAATTGTTCTCCATAGTGGCTGTACCTGTTTACATTCCCACCAACAGTGCAGGAGGGTTCCCTTTTCTCCACAGCCCCTCCAGCACTTGTTATGTGCGGATTTCTTAATGAGGTCCATTCTGACTGGTGTGAGGTGATATCTCATGGTAGTTTTGATTTGCATTTCTCTTATAATCAGTGATGTTGAGCATTTTTTCATGTGCTTGCTGACATTCTGTATATCTTCCTTGGAGAACAGTCTATTCAGGTCTTTTGGCCATTTTTCCATTGGTTGATTGGCTTTTTTGCTGTTGAGCTGTATAAGTAGCTTGTATAGTCTAGAGATTAGGGCCTTGTCCATTGCATCATTTGAAACTATCTTCTCCCATTCTGAAAGTTGTCTTTTTGTTTTCTTTTTGGTTTCCTTTGCTGTGCAAAAGTTTTCAGTTTGATGAGGTCCCATGGGTTTATTTTTGCATTCATTTCTGTTGCTTTGGGAGACTGACCTGAGAAAATATTCATGATGTTGATGTCAGAGAGTGTTTTGCTTATGTTTTCTTCTAGGAGTTTGATGGTGTCCTGTTGTATATTTGTCTTTTGGCTATTTGGAGTTTATTTTGGTGCATGGTGTGAGGGTGTGTTCTAGTTTCATTGCTTTGCATGTTGCTGTCCAGGTTTCCCAGCAATGCTTGCTGAAAAGACTGTCTTTTTCTGATTTTATGTTCCTGCCTCCTTTGCCAAAGATTAATTGACCATAGGTGTCAGGGTTTATTTTTGGGTTCTCTATTCTGTTCCATGGGTCTGTCTGTCTGTTTTGATACCAGTACCACACTGTCTTGATGACTGTGGCTTTGTAGTATTTCTTGAAGTCTGGGAGAGTTATGCCTCCTGCTTGGTTTTTGTTTCTCAGGATTGCTTTGGTGATTCTGGGTCTTTTGCTGCTCCATATAAATTTTTGGATAGTTTGTTCTAGTTCTGTGAAAAATGTCCTGGGTAATTTGATAGGGATTGCATTGACTCTGTAGATTGCTTTGGGTAGGATGGCCATTTTTACAATATTGATTTTCCCAATCCAGAAACATGGAATATCTTTCCATTTCTTTATATCTTCTTTGATTTCTTTGATCAAAGGTTTATAGTTCTCGGCATAGAGGTCCTTGACCTCTTTGGTCAGGTTTATTCCGAGGTATTTGATTTTGTGAGGTGCAATTTTAAAAGGTATTGTATTCTTGTATTCCTTTTCTAATATTTCATTGCTGGTATACAGAAATGTAACTGACTTCTGAATGTTAATCTTCTATCCTGCTGCTTTGCTGAATTTATTAATCAGTTGAAGAAGTTTTTGGGGTTGAGTCCTTAGGGTTTTCTGTGTATAGTATCATGTCATCTGCATACAGTGACAATTTTACCTCTGCTCTTCCTATATGGATGCCTTTTATTTCTTTTTTTTTTTTTTGTCTAATTGCTGTGGCTAGGACTTCTAAAAAAATGTTGAATATTAGTGGTGAGAGTGGGCATCCCTGTCTTGTTCCAGATTGGAGTGAGAAGGCTTTCAGTTTTTCCCCATTGAGTATTATATTTGCTGTGGGTTTATAAGAAATAGCTTTGATTATGTTCAAGAATATTCCCTCTATACCCACTTTGGCGAGGATCTTGATCATGAACGGATGTTGGACTTTGTCAAATGCTTTTTCTGCATCTATTGAGATGAGTATGTGGTTTTTGACTTTTCTTTTGTTAATGTGGTGTATGATGTTGATTGATTTGCATATGTTGAACCATCCTTGTGAACCTGGGATGAACCCAACCTGGTCATGGTGTATGATCTTTTTGATATGTTGTTGGATTTGTTTGGCTAAGATTTTGTTGAGAATTTTTGCATCTATATTCATCAAAGATATTGGCTGATGGTTTTCTTTTTTGGTGGTATCTATTTCTGGTTTTGGAATGAGGGTGATGGTGGCATCATAGAATGTCTTTGGGAGTATTCCTTCTTCTTCAACCTTTTGAAAGAGTTTAAGGAGGATGGGCACCAGATCCTCTTTATATGTTTGGTAGAATTCGCCTGTGAAGCCATCTGGGCCTTGATTTTTATTTGTAGGGAGTGTTTTTATGACCTCTTCAATTTCATTTCTAGTGATGGGTCTGTTCAGTTGGTCTGTTTCTTCTTGGTTCAGTTTCACAGGCTGTAAGATTCCAGAAAATTGTCCATTTCTTCCAGATTGTCAAACTTGTTGCCATATAGTTGTTCATAGTATTATTCTCTTATGGTTTTTTGTATTTCTGCTGTATCCGTTGTGATTTCTCCTTTTTCATTTATACTTTTGGTTATTTGGGTTCTTTCTCTCCTCTTTTTAGTGAGTCTGGCCAGGGGTTTGTCAATTTTGTTTACCTTTTCAAAGAACCAGCTCTTGGTTTTATTCATTTTCTCTATTGTTTTTTGAATCTCTATTTTATTGATGTCTTCTTTGATCTTTATAATTTCCTTCCTTCTGCTGACTTTAGGTCTTTCTTGTTCTTCTTTGTCTAGTTCGTTTAGGTGGAGGGTTAAGTGGTCAATTTGGGATCTTTCTTCTTTTGTGAGAAAGGCCTGTATCGCTATAAATTTCCCTCTGAGCACTGCTTTTGCAGCATCCCATAGATTTTGAGAGGTTGTGTCTTCATTATCATTTGTGTCAAAGTAGTTTTTTATTTCCTTCTTGATTCCTCATTGACCCATTGGTTTTTTAGTAGCATGTTGTTTGGTCTCCATGTGGTAGGTTTTTTCTCTTTCCTTTTCCCATGGTTGATTTCTACTTTCATGGCATTGTGGTCAGAGAAGACACTTGAGATAATTTCTATGCTCCTAAATTTATTGAGGTTATCTTTGTGTCCCAATATGTTGTCGATTCTTGAGAATGTTCCATGAGCATTTGAGAAGAATGTGTATTCTGATTTTTTTGGAGGTAGTGTCCTGAAGATGTCAACTAAGTCTAACTTTTCTATTGTTTCCTTTAGGATCTCTGTTGCTTTATTGGTTTTCTGTCTAGAGGATCTGTCCATTGATGTGAGGGGGGTATTAAGGTCTCCTACTCTGATTGTATTCCCATTGATTTCTCCCTTAATGTCTGTTAATATTTGTTGTATGTATCTGGGTGCTCCTGTATTTGGGGCATATATGTTGATGATAGTAACATCCTCTCCTTGGATGGATCCCTTAATCATTAAGTAGTGTCCTTCTTTGTCTTTCTTTATGTCTTTTGTTTTAACGTCTATTTTGTCTGATGTGAGTGTTGTGACTCCTGTTTTTCTGTCATGTCTATTGGCATGAAATATTTTCCCCCACCCTTTCATTTTCAATCTATATGTATCCTTTGTCCTATGGTGAGTTTCTTGTAGGCTTTTTTCTCCACTCAGCCACTCTCTTGTCTTTTAATTGGAGCATTCAGTCCATTGACATTTAAAGTGATAATGGATAAATGATTATTTATTGCCATTTTGAACCTCGTGTTCTAGTTGATTCTATGGTTCTCCATTCTTCCTTTCTTTTTTTGGTTGGATGGTCTCCGAGTATTTTCTGCTTAGTGTTTTTTTGTTTGTTTGTTTGTTTGTTTGTTTGTTTTTTTCATTTTTTGCAAAGGCAATGTTTGGTTTTGGTGTAAGGTTGCCCTGTTTTTTAAGTATGCTAACCCCTTCCTATAATTGTGTGTTTTAGTCTGATGGTCCTGTAGGTTCAAACCCATTATTACTATATTAAAATTAAAAAGAGAAACAAACAAACAAAAACATTTTTTTAAAAAGTCTATTAATTTCCTTACTTCCCTTGCCGACATTTTATGATTTTGATAACTCTTTTTTTCTTTTTAATTTTTTTTTGTTTGAAGCATTTTCATTATTAAATCTGTATGCTGGCTTATTTGAGTGACTGCTCTCTGATTGTGATTTCCTCAGTCACTCTAGTTCTTTCTCTTTTTTTTCCCACCTTTTCCTTCCTTTCTTTTTGGTTTAGAAAAGCCCTTTCAGTATTTCTTTTAGCCTGGGTTTTGTGTTGCTGTATTCTTTTAGCTTTTGTTTGTTGGAAACAAAAATTATTTCCCCTTATATTTTAAATGATATTCTTGCTGGATAGAGTATTCTAGGTTGCATATTTTTTCCTTTGAGCACTTTAAATATCTCTCGCCATTCCCTCCTGGCCTGTAGAGTTTCTGTAGAGAAATCAGCTGATATCCTTGTGGGGGTTCCCTTATAGGTAACATTTTTCTTTTCTCTTGCTGCCTTTAGGATCCTCTCTGTATCACTAACTTTTGCCATTTTTATTATAATGTGTCTTGGTGTGGGTCTATTTGGGTTCAACTTGTTTGGGGATCTCTGTGCTTCCTGTGTCTTGAACTCAGTATCCTTTAGATTTGGGAAGTTTCCAGTGATAATTTCTTCAAATATATTTTCCATTCCCTTATCTTTTTCTACTCCTTCTGGAATTCCTATTATGTGTAGATTGGCCCACTTTATATTATCCCATAGGCTTCCTGCTTTTTGACTTGGTTTTCTGTTTGCTGATCTGATTGGGTGATTTCCATTATTCTATCTTCCATATCACTGATTCATTCTTCTGCATTATTCATTCTGGTTTTTACTGCCCTTAGTTCAGTTTGTATCTCTGCCAATGAATTTTATGATTTATCTTGGCTCCTCCTTATATTTTCTAGTTCCTTTCTGAGGGTGTCTGCATTACTGTTCATATCTTTTCTTAATTCCTTCAAGATTTTCACTATTTCCCTTTTGAACTCCAAGTCTGTCAGACTGCAGAGGTCTGTTTCATTGTTGACTGCTTTAGGTGAGTTCTGTTGTTTTAACTGAGGGTGCTTTATCAGCTTTTTCATTTTGCTTGTTGTTTTCTTTTTCTTGGTGGAGTTGTACTCCCCATGGCTGGGCAGGGTTTGCCTTGTCACTGCTATGGAATGTTTCCTGAGAGCTGGCATTGTTGGTTGGTCTTCTTTGAGGCAGTGTGACTTTTCTGGAGGGTGAGTGTGGCTGACAGTGTGATTCTGAAACAAAGGAGGACTTCCTGAGGGCAGACAGGACTGGAAGGTCTGCACCAAGATGGAAGCAGTTTTCACTTGGCTGGGTAGAGCTTACTCTCGTGTTTTGGGCTGGGAAGCTGTTCCACAGGAGTGCTGCATCCCTTGAGGGTGAGAGCAGCTAGCTGGGCCACAGAGAACCCAAGGGGCTCTTCCTTAGGGCAGCTGAATTAGCAGGACCGCCTAGGGATGGAGGCAGATGTTGCATGGCCGGGCCAAGCTTGTTCTAGCTTTTCTGGGCTGCAGGGGCTTTTGCAGGGGCCTGGTCGTGCTGAGCAGCAGTTCCACAAGAGTGAAGCACCCCTGAGGTTGGGAGCTGCTAGCTGGGCTGCTGAGAACCCAAGAGGCTCTTCCCCAGGGAGCTGAATTGGCAGGACTGCCTTGGGATGGAGGCAGATATTGCATGGCTAGTCCAAGCTTGTTCTAGCTTTTATGGGCTGTGTCCTTTTCCAGGGGACTAGTGGTTATGGGTGCTGCTCCGTGGTGGTGTAACCCCTCCAGAGGGCAGACAGGCCAGGGCAGGGAAAGCCCTTGTGGTGGTCAGCTTCCCACAAATGGTGAGGTCAGCCTTCTGGGATGGCAGGCAGTGTGAGGTCCCACATGTGAGCATGGGGTGGGGGAGGGGAGATGCACTGGGAAGCACAGCTTTCTGATAGCTGGTAGGCAAGTGAGCTCGCTGTGGTGTGGGGAGCATTCTATGGTGGCCACCCCTTCTCCTCTACCCTCCCTAGCACTGGTGCCTTGTCTCTCCTGCAGATCCAGTTCTTCTACCAGGTTCCTTCTGATGTGGCTTTCCGCTCCCCAACCCTTAGCATATTGCTCCCTCCACCAGTGATGCTCCACTTTCTAGTCTCCCAGGCAGTCTCTGCCCTGCCAATCTGATAGACTGCTTCCTAGACCCCTGGGGCGGTCTCTTCCCTGCCACCACAAGCAGTTCCCCAAGCAGTCTTCACCCACCTTCCCCAGCCCATTCCCAGGGGACTAACCTCTGGAGCCGAGGTCTTGGTGCCCAGCCCCCACCCAAGTGTCTCCATTTTTGGTGACTGTGCCAGTAGTTCAGATGATCTGTTTGGTTCTCACTCTGCTCTTCAGATCTCAGACTTACTGCTGCACTCTTCTCTGCACCTGGAGATCCCTCTGATTCAGTTGATCTTTCCATGGAGTAGGTGACTTTCCAGGGTGTGGGATCCCTTTCTCCTCCACAGTTCCCTTTTGGGAGCACCCATCCAGCCCTGATTCCCCTTCTCCCACTCTCTTCTTTTCTCTTATTTTACCCAGTTATGTCACGAGATTCTTGCCATTATTGGAGTTTAGGTTCTTCTGCCAGCAATTATTGCTGTTCCGTGCCAGTTTTTTAACCTGTAGATGTGGGGTTTTTTGTGTGTGTTTGTGGGGGAGGGCGAGCATGTCCCCCTACTCTTCTGCCATCTTGCCTCTCTCTTAAAAACATTATTTTTTTTAAAGTTCTTTGCCTTTAAGTTATATTACCTTAAATATACATGTTCAAATTACTTTGTTCTACTGTTATTAGAAATAATTTAAATTTAAACATTTAACCTTAATAAAAAGTTCAAAATGTGATGAACTTTTTAAGGATATTTGCAAGCTACCTCACTCAAGGTTGAGTTTCACATATGTTATTACACATACTGCTCTTTTAATATAGAGTTGGAAATTTTAAAACAAATGTGAAATCCTGGTCCAACAGGAGTTCTTGTTTCAATAAGTACTTCATATTTCATAATTATTAACTTTTGAGCCAGCCCTTTGAGACTCAGGGGAGGACAGGGACACTAAAGAAAAATCTTTTTACTTCAAATGTTAGGGACACAGGGGCTTCTACACATTTTTAATCCTCCCTTTTAATTATTTTTTGTCTTTTTAGGGACATACCTACAGCATATGGAGGTATCCAGGCTAGGGGGCAAGTCAGAGATATAGTTTCCAGCCTACACCACAGTCACAGCAATTCAGGATCCAAGTCAGTCTGTGACCTACACCACAGCTCAGCTCAAAGCAATGTTGGATCCTTAATCCACTGAGTGAGGCTGGGGATCAAACATGCATTCTCATGGATACTGGAACTCCTCATCCCTTTTTTTGGATACTCTCAATCTTGAGGAGAAAGGCCTTGGAAGAAGAAACGGAATAGTTTTTAGGATAATAAAGTTAATCAAATTCAGCAGAGGAACCTGATTCTAGGGACACTCAGTTTCAAGGTATCACTTTTAGCTCCGGTAGTCACTACATTTATATATTACTGTATACTACACCTAAGTCCAGGTTATCAATTATAAAGTATTAATATTTCAAAAACTTTGAGGTACATTTACTTACATTGCCTTTACTAAAATGTTGTTGTAATGAAAAATAATTGTATTATGTATTGGTATTAAAGCCTATTGATATATTATTTACAGTGTCTTTAACTTATGATTTCATACTATATAATATAAAATTTTTAAAATAGTCAGAAATTTTAAGATTATAGCTTTTAGGGCAAACTTTTAAACAATGACCTGTGGTATTAAAACTCAAATTACTGTGGCCTCAGTTTGGTATTCTCTCTTTCTCAACCCAATTTTATTTCATCATTAAATTGGTAACCCAAATCTATATTTATATTTGTTGATAGATATTACCAGTAAATGACATAATATGAACACCTCCTTTGATTCCCCCTGTATGTTAACTTCAAATTTGTTCAGGAATGTCAAGTGCCTTATTTCTAAAATTGGCTTTCTAAGCAGTACTTATAGCTTAGATTTTATAGTGATATATCTGTGCCAAAAATGAGCAAGTGATTCTTAATTTTAAAATCATCATGATGTACACTTTAAGTATCTTACAATTCTATTTGTCTATAGAATTGACATAATATACATCAATAAACCTGAAAAGGGGAATTAAAAATAATAGATTGAGAGTCCCTTATCCTTTGACTTCTCCATCTTTACTCTTAATTCTGCCTTGGTCATGAGTGAGATGACTGGCCATTCATGGCCCTAGGGAGAATAAAGTTGAAAGGAAGCGCAAGAAGATAAAGTCTAGTATTTTGCTGGCATCAATGACAGACACTATTGAATGACTAACTTTAAATTCTGTTTCATGAGGTATAATTTCCTCACTGGTTTAGAAGGACTAAAGTAGTATTCTTTATTTTTTCATAGCTGAACATATCAGGGATTTAACAAGGATTTTCCCTACAATTGTGCTTTGTAAAATAGGATTTTTCTTCAAAGAAATCTAATTGGAATTTAATGAATTCTACTTGAAGTGATGAATTCTCCTGCCTGAACCAGAGTGGCTGCTTCATTACCATAGCATTCTAAGTAAACTAGTCCATATCATTGTGAAATATTTATTATACACTATTTCAAGTACTAGATACAGTGAAGGACAAATCCATTATGTACTCTAATTCTCCCCATGCCACATTCAGATATCAACAAATAAATGGCTGCAAATACACAAAATACTCAAACCACTCTTTGTCCCCCTTACTATTAAAACTAAAATGATCAACACATTCATAATCTAAGATGGATGTTTACATTGTTAAGGAGTATAAAGTTTGTATTTCTTATTGGGAAATAAATATAGAGAAGATACAATTTCAATATCACAAAATCTATAGTCTCCTATAAATAACAGACACAAATATTCTAGACAACTAGGTATACACAGAGTCAGTTCTAGTTTATGTTGCATGAGGCATATGTGTAAGTATTATGGGTAGAGAATCATGCAAGATAATACAAAATATATTGTTGTGGTATTCTTTTATATACAGATTATAAAATAAAATGCAATAATGAACAAAAATAAGGTGGAAGTCACAGTAAAACAAGTTCTGATAGGTGGGAGTTCAGAATTAATATTAAAAAATCTGAATAAAAATAAATTCAAATAGGTCTTGCTATACCAAATCAGGCATGTAACTACCTAATTTTTGAAAAAGAAACATATTCAAGGAAATTATTTGAAATTTATTTTCTATGAAGGAATTAAGCTATATTGTTGATTTAAAATCCACATAAATCTCTTTGATGAAGAAGAGAGCATAATGAATAAGGTCATGTATAAACTCAATTTTAAAGATGAGAGAAAGGCGAAAACTACCTTTGACTGTCTGCTGATCTAGTTTGGCTATAAAGGCTATAATGTGCTTCTGTCAATCCTTAAGAAAAAAAAAATCACAGAATTTAGCAGTAGAAAAATCAATGTGGTGGAGCAAAAGGAAAAAGACCCCTTGTTTTGAACATAGATGAAAATAAGAACATTGACCATACCTCAGAAAAAATAATATTAATTTGAGAATTTTAATGAAAAAGAATATTTCTGAAACCTTTAGAATTATAAGTCAGTGTAGTTAGGTGTTAATAATACATGCATTTTAGAAATGAAGATCCAAGAAAGTGACTTACCATGGAGTGACACATTCTTGCGTTAAAAGGGAAAAGTAACACATTCTTGTGTTAAAAGGGAATAAGAAAATTTGGGATTGAGGTTATTATGAATGATCACTAAAATATGAGATACTGTAGAAAATGATTCTAGAGTAGAGAATTTATGTTCTCCCTTGAAACTACTAACGTTTCAGAAGTGCAAATACTTTCCTAATCCCTGCCTGCATGTCCTTGTTTCGGAAACTGTACACAATTGGGTTTAATGTAGGAGTCACAAGAGTATAGAGTGCAGCTACCACCTTGTCCCTTTCAAATGTGTAGCTGGAAGCAGGGCGGATATAGGTGTAGATTACAGGGGAATAGTAAAGAGACACCACAATGAGATGGGATGAGCATGTGGAAAAGGCCTTTCTCTTCCCTTGTGTTGTACGGATGCGAAGGATGGCAACAATGATAAAGCTGTAGGAGATGCAGGTGAGAATGAAGTCACCTACAGCCAGACAAATGTCAGCAACATACACCATCACTTCATTGATTCTCACGGGGCTGCAGGACAAAGCCAGCAAAGGGGGTATCTCACAGAAGAAGTGGTCGATGATATTTGATCCACAGAAGGTCAGCCTCAGGATGAGACCTGTGTGCACCCAGGAGTTGGTTACTGCAATAGCCATGACAATGCTGAGCAAGGTCACACACATATAGCGGTTCATAATAGCAATGTAGCGTAGAGGGAAGCAGATGGCCACATAGCGGTCATAGGCCATAGTGGTGAAAAGAACCATTTCAGCACCCAGGGACCAGGTGAAGAAAAATAGTTGGGACATACAGCCTCCATAGGAAATGGTTTTTCTTGATGTCAGCATGGTCTCAAGTATTTTTGGAATTATGCTTGTCGTGCAGATGATATCCACAATAGCCAGTGCCAGAAGGAGAACATACATGGGCATATGCAGGGTAGTGTTATAGATTATGGCAATGACAATGAGCATATTTCCAAGAAAAGCCACAAGGTAGATGAAGAGAAAGACAATGAAGAGAACTCTCTGGAGCTCAGGTTTTTGGGTGATGCCCATAATCATGAACTCAGTTACAATGCTGTTATTCATCTTGCTTTTGTGATTAACTGGGAGACATTGCAGAGCATAAACAACTGGGAATTAAAGCTATATAGGTGTTGCTATTAGGAGTGTGTGTGTGTGTTTGTGTGTGTGTGAATTTCATAATTTAATTATTGACTTGAAACAACTTTTTAGCAGAAATTTTATGATAAAAGTTTTGTTTTCCAGCCAATATGTACTATTTTCCAGATTAATACCATTTTCTGATTATTTTCTTCTATTAATGACTCCATTAAAAATAAGCCAATGGTTGAGAAAAAATATACAAGAAAAATAAATATCTTTGAATATTTCAACATTGTAATTTTGAGTTAAAACTTGTCTGAGAAAAATTTACATTCATATATATATATATATATATAAGCACAGTGAAAATATTAATAGTTACATATCTCACTAATTATGTTAAAAACATTACATTTCCTGAAACATACATAAGCTGGGATATCTGGAACAATGGAAGCTAACTGAAAAACATCAAGAGAATATTCTAAGGCTGGATACTCATGGGGCCAATGACTAATTTATTGGGTCCAAGCACTAAGTAATTTAGTAAATTGCAGTATTTATAATTAGTTTCTTCAGTTTCACAACCCAACTGTAAAATTGAGTGAACTGGTTTATTGCGCCATTGTAAAAAGGCAAGAGGGTTTGATTTAAAACTAGAAGGTCTAGGATTGCATCTCCATTTTATCGTAATGGTAAATTGGCCATTTAACCTACTTAAACTTCAGATTTATTTTCTACAGAACTGGTATAAATTTGGACAAATGCTAGATATTATACAGACAGAGTGAGATTTCTTAAAGATACTCACAGAAAGAGCTGGAATTTTTCCCCCCTGGAAACAGTCACTAGTTACAAAATAGAAATCTTTGTTCTATTTTATTCCTCACCAAAATTTCTCTAGCATTCTGTCAACTGTTTTGTTTTTACTTATTTGTTTGGATATATTTCTGATGCAGTCAGTTTTTTACCTGAATTCATAGCCATCAGGAGTACTACAACCTGGTAAAAACAGTAGAAGTATCCAGACTAATTGTGAACATATTCAGAACTTTATTTTTTAATCAATGTGCTTTGACTTTTCAGAGATTATATTGTATTTCTGATGCATCAGCAGAGGCAAAGATAAATATCTTGGGTGGCCAAATCCAGGCTGATTTGATCCCCTAAGCCTTGAAACTTTAATTAATAATTTGCTAAATGTAAGCTATATTTATATGTGGCTATTCAGACTGGAAGAATAAAAAATAAAGCCTTTATTTAATCCATAACCCACCTTGAGAATCCATAGCTTTATCTCACTATTTTCCCATAATGAAGTTTAATAACAATTGCCAATACTGGAATCTAAGATATATGACAGGATCTGTGTTAGATCTCTGAAAATATATCATATTGTCATAATAACAATTAGGGATTTTACTATTACCATTATTTCATGGTTGTTAAGGAAAGAATGGACCAAGATATAAAATAACAGAAGCCAGAATTACATATCTCATAAGCGGAGAAGCCAGGATTCAAATCTATGTTGTCTGACTCTAAAGAGGTTGCTCTTAACCTCACTTCTATGAACTTTCTGAAAAAAAAACAACAACAAAAATTAATATGGCAAACAGACACAACAAATGAATGATATAAAAATGTGAAAGAATATGGGACTTAGCTTCTGAATGAGATATAACTTGGGAGAAAGACAATATAGATGTGATAGTTTTTATTTGAAAGTAAGTTCAAATATTTTGACTATTTGAAAGACCTGATATTGAAGTAAATTATATTCAAATACAATTTATAAAATTATATTTAAAAAAGTTTTGGCTGCCCCCAGAGCATATGGAATTTCCCAGGCCAGGGATCAAATCTGAGCTGTATCTGCAGCCTAGGCAGCAGCAGCAACAACATCACCAGATCCTTGACCCACTGTACTGGGCTGGGGAGCAAGCCCACACTGCCACACAGACAATATTGGATCCTTAACCTGCTGTAACACAGTGGGAACTCCTATTAACTGATCTTTAAAATGCTGAATATTGTATCATTTTATTATATTCCACATATAAGTGATATTGTATGATATTTGATTTTAATCTGTCTTTCTTCACTCAGTATAATAATCTCTAGGTTCATCCATGCTGCCGAAAATGGCATTTTCATTCTGTTTTATGGCTGAATATTATCCCGTTGTATATATATACCATATATTCTCTATCCATTCTTCTGTTGATGGACATTGAGGTTGCTTTCATGTTTTGGCTATTGTCAGTAGTGCTGCAGTGAATATTGGAGTGCATGTATCTTTTTAAGTTATGGTTCTGGAATTGCTGGACCATATGGTAGTTCTATATTTAGTTTATTAAAGAATCTCCATACTGTCATCCATAGTGGTTGTGCCAATTTATATTCCCACCAAGACTGTAGGAGGGTTCCCTTTTCTGTATACCTTCTCTAGCATTTATTGTTTATAGACCTTTATTTATAAAACAGAAACAAAATTACATATTTCAAAGAAATCTTATGGTTACCATAGGGGAAATCATCAGGTGGAGGGAGAAATTAGGAGGACGGTAATAAAATACACACACTACTGTTTAAAACAGATGGTTAACAAGAAACTGCTATTTAACTCAGGGAAGTATACTCCACATATAATAAGCTATAAGGGAAAAATAATGGATATCTATCTATCTATCTATCTATCTATCTATCTATCTATCTAATCTCTCTGTATATAACTAATTTACTCTACTATACACCTGAAAACAATACAATATTGTAAGTCAAATGTAATCCAAAATTTTTTTAAATAAAATACTGAATATTAAATTTGTTTGTAAATGTTATTTAGTCCCTGTACTGTTAATTCCACCTGAATCAGAAATCTGGTTCAAAGCTTTTTGGGGTGAACCTATGACATCTGACCTCTTTCAGCCTACAAAATAAAGACTCAAGTCTAAACTGAATCTTCCATGATGAAGGAGAAAACCTCAATTTACCCTTGGATGACTATTATTCAACAATATAAATAATTCTATTTATCTATATTTTTTTAACTGATAAATTCTCCTGCATATGGGAATGGAAAAATCCCAGGCCCAAGTTACAAAGCCAAGTTTCAAAAATTGCTAAATTTACAAAGCAATAGGGAAGTACATCTCTTGTCCACTTTCTCTGAGTTACGAGTAAGAGTGGTGGTGAGGGAAATCTGGAGATGGCTTTTCTTATCTCTTCTTGGAGTCTCCCATATCTCTCACAGGAGTGATGACATTGGTTTGACTCTGTTCTCAGTGCTGATTTCATCAGCAGGGATAATTACTATGTATAAAGAAAGACAAACACCAAAACATGACACAGTTCACTAGGAGAAGAGTGGATCTGTTAGTATAAAAGCTTTGTTCAGTATGTCTACCATTAGCCAAGAGCATAGGTATATATTATCTTCAATCCTCAGGTGTAAAAAAATGGTCAATATTTTCTATTGAAATACTGCAAGTGAGACTGGCCTGGCTTGGATGTTATCTTTGACCTCTAAAGTTCACAGCATCCAGCTCAAAAGGGCCTGCCTATGTTAATAGGGATGCCTATTTCTTCAGGTCTTATAAATTAAATGCCATTGACTCTTGGCCATATCACTTTCTATTCCTTTCATCTGGAATTATCTATTTTGCTTTACTTTTATGCTTAATTTGACTCAAATTTTCTATCGAGTTAAATTTACAGGTAGAACATCAGTGAAATTTTATCAGAATTATGTTAATATAGAGGGCATAAATCTTAACCCTGGTACTTTCTGTCTATAGTATTCCAACTTTAATGTACAATCTCTGCATCTTTGTCTATCCTCATTTGTTAAAGGGGGTATAATAACAGGAGTAAACAGAGTGAATTGCTTTGGGGATTATATAAGTGCAAGTTATTACCTCAATTAATAGCTTTCTATTAAAGATAATTATTATTCATATTATTCTAAAAAGTCATAGTTAGTTTTAATTTATGCAGTTTTAATTAATAATGAGATAGGTTGTTTAATAAAATAAAAATAATTACTGACTCCTAGAATTAAAATATTTAATAACAGCATATATTGATGTTTTATTTATTTTACTTTTTTAAATCTTGAGAATAGAATTAATTAAGATTGTCATATATTGATGTTCTTATTTTACATATGAGTTAGCTGTTTAATATTGATAGAATTAATAAACTGTTTACTGTTACACCTGTCAGACGTTGGTGACATAGAGATCTGAATCCAGATAGACTAATGACAAAACTCACTGCTGTTGTTATTTATAAACTAATATTATTACTGATGCAACTCCTAAAGCACAGTTTATTCTCTTGCATCATCAACTGCATTATCTTCATCCTCATCACCACTGTTTTCAAACATCTTCAGTTTTATTTCCAGCATGAACAATGTAGGGACACTTTTAAAGTGTATGCAAAGTATAAAGCAAGCTGCTCGGAACTCAACAGCAGCCACTGTGTTTTATGGAACTAGAATTATACAATTTATTCTATGCTTTCACATTCCTGAATGACTTCTGTCAATTTCATTCTAGGCAATTCTCTATTAAGCAAGGTTAAGCCACAATTTCTCCTAGTTTGAACTTTTTCAATGAGTATTTTGCATTTTCTTTAGTTTATAATTTCACAGCTGAAATGCTGGAAGAGAGGTGAAAATGGCTATTTCTAGTTTTTCTAAGGTTTTGAAGTGATCAAGAGAGGCAGGAATGCAAGATCATAATATCTGGGAAGTTAAATGCAGAGTAAAAATATATAAGGTATTGGAACTTAGAAGATTGTATTAACCATCTTGGTTTCCCTGCCTTTCTTTTGTATCCAAAAGTCTTCTGTCTTGGAAAGCCCCTCAATTTTGAGCAAACTGGGTGGATTTGTCACCCTGGACACCTGAGGACAATGCAATGCCTGTTCCTGAGAATCAGTCACACATAAATTCCCCAAATACTTTATTCTCCTAGTTTGGGAAAAGATAATTTTGCAAATTCAAATTTGAACTCATCACTCTTCTTACTCAAGTGCACATCACAGATTCTTATATATAACAGGTAGATATACATATTGAATGACTAGTCGAAATCCTTGTACAGACTAATTTTTAGAGGTTTGAAGCAGCCCAGAATATCCAATACAATGAGAAATGTTGAAAGCTTGCTTTAAGCTACTTTGCTAATTAAATCTGACAATAATCGAAGAAAAGAGATATTTTAAAATAATTTCCCAAACAACAAGTATTCCTACCACACTGGTAACAGTATATTAAACTAAATTTTGTTGACTTTGTTTTAAACTCTAATTTGTCAATAGTTGATATGAATGAAAAAAATTAGGAAGACATGCAGATAATGTAAGTACATGTATTATCATATAAGTATCCCTGTTTTGAACTGAATTTCAGTCTGTGGATGAAATCTCTCTTGCCCCATGCCCAAGAAGGAAATTAAGATGTTA
Source organism: Phacochoerus africanus (assembly GCF_016906955.1). Taxonomy (NCBI): domain Eukaryota; kingdom Metazoa; phylum Chordata; class Mammalia; order Artiodactyla; family Suidae; genus Phacochoerus; species Phacochoerus africanus. The sequence goes on along the minus strand of NC_062547.1, from coordinate 57,684,393 downwards.
CTTATCTCAAAAATATCTCTACAAAATTCATAATAAAATGTCCAGAAATACTCACTTTACTTATCTGGAGGCCATGTTCAAATAGTAATTTGTGTTAAATCATTAAAAATAAAAACCCTCTGAATATACAAACAACATCCCTTATGAGTTTGCTTTCAATGGTCTTCTTTTATATTTTCTTAAGTATCATTTCCATTATGCCTAAGATTAACTTACAAAAATTTTTCCTGACTTTAAGAATAAGGGTGTCCAGGAAATGGCAAATTGGACTGAGTTTCTAACAGGTTCAAATCTCAGAGGAACATTTTAAAAAAATGTACTGATTACTAATTACTATGTGGAATGATTTGGCCTTTCTGCATCATCATTTCTCTATAAGCTCATATTTGTATCCCAAGATATTGGCCATATAGAGTACAAAGTGTGAGTAATGAGAGACACTGAGAATGATTAAAGGAGATTCAAAGAATGAATGGATGGACATTGTTGTAAAAGCAATTACATCTGCCTAGAGGATCACTCTCTCCTACTAGAAAACACACACAAGAAAGAATGGCAGGGGATCCATTCCAAGACAAAGATTAAAGTGAAGATCATTGAAGTTCATTTGATTTTAATACACTATGAGTAAGATTGAGTCTAGGAGTTCCTGTTGTGGCTCAGCAGTTTAAGAACCTGATATAGTGTCTGTGAGGATGTGGGTTCCATCTCTCACCTCACTTAGTGGGTTAAGGATCTGGCATTGCTGCAAGCTTTGGCATTGGTCACAGATGTCGCTTGTATCCTGCATTGCTGTGGCTGGCATAGACTGGCAGCTGAAGCTCCAACTTGATCCTTAGCCAAGGAACTTCTGTAAGCTATAGGTGCAGCCATAAAAAGAAAAAACTAGGGGGCCCACAAATAAACCATAATATGAAATTTGGTTTTAAGTTAATGAATGTAACATACAATTCAGCTAAATTTCTTTCTGAATTGAACTCTTGTTTGAAAAATCTGTTCTATTCATTCTTTGGCATTGTTTACATAAATCCATACAAAAATCAATCTCATGTCTTAAATGTATTCATAGAAAAATTGACATCAACTCTGTCCCTCTGGCTGAAAATCCTCAGATTTTGAAATACCCGTAGGAATTCAAACACAAATTTTCATGTTTACTGTACAGGTTTGTTTCCCCTATTCGTTTGTCTCAGAGAAAAAATTACATTGGTGCATGTTAGGTAATTTTTTAAAAATCTCTTATTTATCTATCTATCTATCTATCTATCTATCTATCTATCTATCTATCTGTCTGTCTGTCTGTCTATCTATCTATCTATCTATCTATATTTTTTCTTCTATCTACTGTACAACATGGTGACCCAGTTACACTTACATGTATCCATTCTTTTTTCTCACATTATGTGTTCCATCATAAGTGACTAGACAGAGTTCCCAGTGCTACACAGCAAGATCCAATTGCAAACCATTCCAAAGAAAACATCCTGCATCTATTTACCTCAAGCTCCTCATTCCTCCCAATAATTCCCCTTCCCCTTTGGAAACCGAAAGACTATTCTCCAAGTCCATGATTTTCTTTTCTGTGGAAAGTTTCCTTTGTGCCATATATTATATTTCATATATGTGATATCATATGGTATTTGTCTTTCTCTTTCTGACTTACTTCACTCAGGATGAGAGTCTCTAGTTTCATTCATGTTGCTGCAAATGGCCTTAGTTTGTTCTTTTTTATGGCTGAGTAGTTTTCAATTGTGTATATATACCACATCTTCCTAATGCAATCATCAGTCAGTGGACATTTGTGTTGATTCCATGTCTTGGATATTGTGAATAGTGCTGCAATGAACATGTGGGTGCACTTGGCTATTTTTAGGAGAGTTATGTCCAGATATATTCCCAAGAGTGGGATTGCTGGGTCATATGGAAGTTCTATGTATAGATGTCTAAGGTATCTCCATACCGTTCTAATAGTGGTTGTACCAGCTTACATTCCAACCAACAGTGCAGGAGGGTTCCCTTTTCTCCACACCCCTTCTAGCATTTGTTATCTGTGGACCTCCTAATGATGGCCATTCTGACTGGTGTGAAGTGATATCTCATGGTAGATTTGATATGCATTTCTCTAATAATCAAGGATGTTGAGCATTGTTTCAAGTGCTTGTTGGCCATCTGTATTATCTTCCTTGGAGAAATGTGTGTTCAGGTCTTTTGCCCATTTTTCCATTGGGCTGTTGGTTTTTTTGCTGTTTAGTTGTATAAGTTGAGTGCACATTTTAGAGATTAAGCTATTTTCAGTTGCATCATTTGAAACTATTTTATCCCATTCTGGAAGTTGTCTTTTTGTTTCCTCTTTGGTTTCCTTTGCTATGCAAAAACTTCTCATTTTTATTAGTTCCCAGTTTTTTTTTCTCATTTTTTTATTACTCAAATGAATTTATCACATCTGTAGTTGTATAATGATCATAACAATCTGATTTCACAGGATTTCCATCCCACAGCCCAGGCACATCCCCCAACACCGCAAACTGTCTCCTCCAGACACTGTAAGTATTTCAATGTCTGTGAGTCAGCAACTGTTCTGCAAAGAAGTTCAGTCTGTCCTTTTTTCAGATTCCACATGTCAGTGAAAGCATTTGATGTTGGTGTCTCATTGTATGGCTGACTTTACTTAGCATGATAGTTTCTATGTCCATCCATGTTGCAAAAAATGCTGGTATTTCGTTCTTTTTAATGGCTGAGTAATATTCCACTGTGTATATGTACCACATATTCTTGATGCAATCCTCTGTCCATGGACATTTAGGTGTTTCCATGTCTTGGCTATTGCAAATAGTGCTGCAATGAACATTGGAGAACATGCGTCTTTGCGAGTCATGGTTTTCTCTGGATAGATGCCCAGGAGTGGGATTGCTTGATCAAATGGTAGTTCTATTTTTAGTTTTCTGAGGCATCTCCATACTGTTTTCCACAGTGGTTGCACCAATTTACAATCCCACCAACAGTGTGCTAGGGTTCCTTTTCCTCCACACCCTCTCCACCACTTATTGTTTGTAGACTTCTGGATGATGGCCATTCTGGCTGGTGTAAAGTGGTACCTCATAGTGGTTTTGATTTGCATCTTTCTAATAATGAGTGCTGCTGAACATCTTTTCATGTGTTTCTTGGCCATCTGTATGTCTTCTTTGGAGAATTGTCTGCTTAGATCTTCTGCCCATTTTTTGATAGGCTTGTTTGTTTTTTTGGTATGGAGTTGCAGAAGGTGTTTATAAAATTTGGAGATTAATGCCTTGTCAGTCGATTCACTTGCAAAGATTTTCTCCTGTTCTGTGGATTGTCTTTTTGTGTTGTTTAGGGTTTCCTTTGCTGTACAGAAACTTTGAAGTTTGATTAGGTCCCATTTGTTTATTTTTCTTTTTATTGTCAATACCCTAAGAGGTGGATCTGAGAAGTTGCTGCTGCAGTTTATGTCAGAGAGTGTTTGGCCTATGTTTTCCTCCAGGAGTTTGATAGTGTTTGGTCTTATATGTAGGTCTTTAATCCATTTGGAGTTGATTTTTGTGTATGGTGTTTGGGAGTGTTCTAATTTCATTCTTTTCCATGTGGCTGTCCAGTTTTCCCAGCACCACTTATTGAACAAGCTGCCCTCTCTCCATTGTATATCCTTTGTCATAGATGAGTTGGCTGTAGGTGCGTGGGTTAAATTCTGGGCTTTCTATCCTGTTCCACTGATCTATATTTCTGTCTTTGTGCCAGTACCATGCAGTTTTGACGACTGTTGCTTTGTAGTATAGTCTGACATCTGGGAGCCTGATTCCTCCAGCTCCATTTTTCTTTTTCAGGATGTCTTTGGCTATTCTGGGTCTTTTGTGCTTCCAAAAAAACTTGAAAATATTTTGTTCGAGTTCTCTGAAAAATGTCCTTGATAATTTGATAGGGATTGCATTGAATGTGTAGATTGCCTTAGGTAGTATAGTCATTTTGATAATATTAATTCTTCCCAGTTGTTTATTTTTGCTTTTCTTTCTGTTCCTTTGGGAGACTGACCTGAGAAAACATTTGTAAGGTTGATGTCAGAGAATGTTTTGCCTATGTTCTCTTCCGGGAGTTTGATGGTTTCTTGGCTTATATTTGTCTTTCAGACATTTTGAGTTTATTTTGGTGCATGGCTTGAGGGTGTGTTCAAGTTTCATTGATTTGCATTCAGCTGTCTAGGTTTCTCCCCAATACTTGCTGAAAAGACTCTCTTTTTCCTATTTTGTGTTCTTGCCTCCTTTGTCAAAGATTAATTGACCATAGGTGTCTGGGTTTATTTCTGGGTTCTCTATTCTGTTCCATTGGTCAGTATGTCTGCTTTGGTACCAGTACCACACTGTCTTGATGACTGTGGCTTTGTAATATTTCCTGAAGTCTGGGAGAGGGATGCCTCCTCCTTGGTTTTTGTTTCTCATGATTTATTTGGTGATTCTGGGTCTTTTATGGTTCCATATAAATGTTTGGATAGTTTGTTCTAGTTCTGTGAAGACTGTCATGGGTATATTGATAGGGATTGCATTGAATCTGTAGATTGCTTTGGGTAGTATGGGCATTTTTACAATATCAATTTTTCCAACCCAGGAACATGGATTATCTTTCCATTTCTTTACATCTTTTTAATTTCCTTGATTAATGTTTTATAGTTCTCAGCATATAAGTCATTTACCTCCTTGGTCAGATTTATTACCAGGCATTTGGTTTTTGGGGTGCAATTTTAAAAGATGTTGTATTTTTCTATTCCTTTTCTTAATATTTCATTGTTAGTGTACAGAAATGTGACTGATTTCTGAATGTTAATCTTATATCTTGCTCATTTGCTGAATTTGTGATCCATTCAAATAGTTTTTGGGTTGAGTCCTTATGGTTTTCTATATATAATATCATGTTGTCTGCATACAGTGACAGTTTTACCTCTCCTCTTCCAATTTGGATGCCTTTAATTTCTTTTATTTTTCTGATTGCTATGGCTAGGACTTCCAGTACTCTTTTGAATAACAGTGGTGAGATTGGGCATCCTTGTCTTGTTCCAGATTTTAGCGGGAATGTGTTCAACATTTCTCCATTGAGTATTATATTTTCTGTGGGTTTGTCATAAATGGCTTTGATTATGTTCAGGAATGTTCCCTTTACACCCACTTTGGTAAGAGTTTTTATTATGAAGAGATATTGGATTTTGTCAAATGATTTTTCTGCATCTATTGAGATGTTTATGTGGTTTTTGAATTTTCCTTTTTTAATGCAGTGTGTGACATTGATTGGTTTGCATATGTTGAACCATCTTTGTGCACCTAGGATGAATCCCACCTGGTTGTGGTGTACGATCTTTTTGATTTGTTGTTGGATTCGGTTGGCTAAAATTTTGAGAATTTTTCCATCTATATTCGTCAGAGTAATGGGCTGATAATTTTCTTTTTTGATGGTATCTGTGTCTGGTTTTGGAATTAGGGTGATGATGGCATCATAGACTGTCTTTGGCAGTGTTCCTTCTTCTTCAATCTTTTGAAAAAGTTTAAGGAGGATGGGTATAAGTTCCTCTTTGTATGTTTGGAAGAATTCACCTGTCAAGCCATCTGGTCCTGGACTTTTACTCATAGGGAGTGCATTTATGACATATTAAATTTCATTTTTGTGCTTCATTTGTTCACTTGATCTACTTCTTCTTTATTCAGATTTGTCAGGCTATAGGTCTCTAGAAAGATGTCTATTTCTTCTAGCTTGTCAAATTTGTGGGCATGTAATTGTTGATAGTATTCTCTCATGGTTTTTATTATTTCTGTAGTATCCATTGTGACTTCTTATTTTTTTCCATTTGTCATCTCTAATTTTGTTTATTTCAGTTTTTTCTCTCCTCTTCTTGGTGAGTTTAGCCAGAGGTTTGTCAATTTTGTTTACATTTTCAAACAACAAGCTCTTGGTTTGATTGATTTTGTCTATTGTTTTTTGAATCACTATTTTGTTGATTTCCTCTTTGATCTTTATGATTTCCTTCCTTCTTCTGACTTTGCGTTTTGCTTGTTCTTCTTTTTCTAATTAGTTTAGGTGGTGGGTTAAGTTGCCAATTTGAGATTTTTCTTCACTTTTGAGGAAGGCCTGTATTTTTATGAACTTCCCTCTGAGCACTACTTTTGTGGCTTCCCATAGATTTTGAGTAGTTTTTTCTTCATTATCATTTGTCTCCAGGTATTTTTTAATTTGCTTCTTGATTTCCTCATTGACTCGTGGGTTTTTTAGTAGCATATTGTTTAGACTCCATGTAGTCAGTTTTTTTCTCATTTCTTTTCCTGTGGTTGATTTCTAGTTTCATGCCATTGTGGTCAAGAAGATTCTTGAAATAATTTCTATAGGCATAAATTTGTTGAGGTTAGCTTTATGACCCAGTATGTGATCAACTCTTGAAAATGTTCCATGTGCACTTGAGAAGAATGTATATTCTGAGTTTTTTGGATGTAATGTCCTGAAAATATAGATTAAATCTAATGTTTCTTTTGTGTCCTTTTGGGATCTCTGTTGCCTTATTGATTTTCTGTCTAGAGGATCTGTCCATTGATGTGAGTGGGGTGCAAAATACTCCTACTATGATTGTATTCCCATCAACTTCTCCTTTTATGTCAGTCAATATTTTTGGGGGGTATCTGGGTTCTCCTATATTAGGGGCATATATATTGACTATTGTAATATCCTCTTCTTGAACATTTCCTTTAATCATTAAATAGTGTCCTTCTTTTTCTTTTTTACTGCCTTCATTTTAAAGTCTATTTTTCCTGACATGAGTATTGAAATTCCTGCTTTCCTATCTTGTCTATTGGCATGAAATATCTTTTACCATCCCCCCACTTTCAATATATATGTGTCCTTTGCCCAAGGGTTTCTTGTAGGCAGCAGATTGAAACTTTTTGCTTTTTTATCCAATCTGCTACTGTTTCTTTTGATTGGAGCATTAACTCTATTGGCATTTAAGGTGATTAGTGATAGACATGTATTGATTACCATTTTAAATCTTGTTTTCCAGTTGATTTTATGTTTCCCTTTTCTTTTTTGTGTTAGGCAGTTTCCATGCATTTGGGGCTTGAGTACTTTTCTTTTCAGTTTTTGTGAATGTAATGTTCTGTTTTGATTTTTGGTTGCCCTGTTTTTTAAGTATGTTAACCCTTCCTATATCTGCTTGCTTTAATCTGATAGTCATATAGGCTCAAACACATAATTAAAATAAATAAATAATCTATAATTTCTTATTTTCTACACAGTTGTCACAGACATGTTTCTTTGAAAACTCCATCTTGTCCTTCTTTACTTTATCCCATCTTCTTGCCTTGCTTTATCCCATCTTCCTGTTTGAAAAACAGTCATGTGCCTAGAGGTAAGAGTAAGAGCTTAACCTTTTACCAGCTAGGTGGCTTTTAAAATAGTAAAAGAACTTATATAATAGTAAACAAACCCTATGTTATCCACCCATAGCCACTCCTCACTTGATCTCATCGAAAAAGCACAATAAAAGCAGTGTGGTTTCTTGAGGCAGGGCTCTTGGTCCCTGAGACCTTGAGTCCCCTGGTTCTCACCTTTACTTAAGATAAATGTCTCTGTGTCTTGTTTTATGTTAACTTTTTTCCTTAAGTTCCACAGCACCCGTTCTTCAGCCCCATCCTGCTGAGCTGGTCTCGGCACACAGTTATGTCAAGAGTTTCTTGCCCTTTTTGGCTTTTTTTTATTACTCAAATGAATTTATCAAATCTGTAGTTCTATAATGAACATAATCATCCAATTTCAAAAGATTTCCATCCCATAAAAAAGTACATCCCCCCAACCCCCAAACTGTCTCCTCCAGAGACCATGAGTTTTTCAATGTCTGTGAGTCAGCAACTGTTCTGCAAAGAAATTCGGTCTGTCTTTTTTCAGATTCCACATGTCAATGAAAGCATTTGAAGTTGGGGTTTCATTGTATGGCTGACTTCACTTAGCATGAAAATTTCTAGGTCCATCCATATTTCTAAGAATCCTGGTATTTTGTTCCTTTTAATGGGTGAGTAATATCCATTGTATATATGTACCACATCTTCTTGATGCAATCCTCTGTCCAGGGACATTTAGGTAGTTTACATTCCTTGGCTATTGCAAATAGTGCTGCAATGAACATCAGAGTAAATGAGTCTTTGCGAGTTGTGGTTTTCTCTGGATAGATGCCCAGGAGTGGGATTGCTTGATCAAATGGTAGTTCTATTTTTAGTTTTCTGAGGCATCTCCATACTGTTTTCCACAGTGGTTGCACCAATTTACGATTCCACCCACAGTATAATAGGGTTCCTTTTTCTCCACACCCTCTCCAGCACTTACTGTTTGTAAACTTTCGGATGCTGGCCATTGTGGCTGGTGTATAGTGGTACCTCATAGTGTTTTTGATTTGCATTTCTATAATAATGGGTGGTGTTCAACATTGTTCATGTGTATTTTAGCCATTTGTCTGTTTTCTTGGGAGAACTGTCTGTTTCAATCTTCTGCCCAGTTTTTGATGGGGTGGTTTGTTTTTTTCGTATGGAGTTGCAGAAGGTGTTTATAAATTTTGGAGCTGAATCCCTCGTCAGTTGATTCACTTGCAAAGATTTTCTCCCATTCTGTGGGTTGTCTTTTCATTTTGTTTAGGGTTTCCTTTGCTGTGCAGAAACTTTGAAGTTTGATTAGGTCCCATTTGTTTATTTTTCTTTTTATTGTCAATACCCTAAGAGGTGGATCTGAGAAGCTGTTACTGTCATTTATGTCAGAGAGTGTTTGGCCTGTGTTTTTTTCTAAGAGTTTTATAGTGTCTGGTCATATATCTAGGCCTTTAATCCATTTGGAGTTTATTTTTATGTATGGTGTTAGGGCATGTTCTAATGCCATTCTTTTCCATGTGGCTGTCCAGTTTTCCCAGCACCACTTATTGAAGAGGTTGTCTTTTCTCCATTGTAGATTCTTGCCTCCTTAGTCATAGATGAGTTGGCTGTAGGTGTGTGGGCTTAATTCTGGGCTTTCTATTGTGTTCCACTGATTTATTTTCTGTCTTTGTCCCAGTACCATATGGTGATGATGATTGTTGCTTTGTAGTATAGTCTGAAGTCTGGGAGCCTTATTCCTCCAGCTCCATTTTTCCTTTTCAGGATGTCTTTGGCTATTCTGGGTCTTTTGTGCATCCAAAAAAACTTGAAAATATTTTTTTGAGTTCTGTGAAAAATGTCCCTGGTAATTTGATAGGGATTGCACTGAATTTGTAGATTGCCTTAAGCAATAATGTCATTTTGACAATATTGATTCTTCGAATCCGTGAGCATTGTATGTCTTTCTATCTGTTCATGTCATCTTTGGTTTCTTTCATCAGTGGCTTAGAGTTTTCAGAGTACAGGTCTTTTGTCTCTTTAGGTAGGTTTACTCCTAGGTATTTTATTCTTTTGGATGTGATGGTAAATGGGATTGCTTCCCTAATTTCTCTTTCTGCTCTTTTATTGTTAGCATATAGAAATGCCATCAATTTCTGTGTATTAATTTTGTATCCTGCGACTTTGCCAAATTCGTGGATAAGCTCTAACAGTTTTCTGGTAGAGTCTTTAGGATTCTCTAGGTATAGTATTATGCCATCTGCAAATGATGATAGTTTTACTTCTTCCTTTCCCATTTGGATTCATTTTATCTCTTTTACTTGTCTGAATGCTGTGACTAGGACTTCCAAAACTATGTTGAAGAGTAGTGTTGAGAGTGGACATCCTTGTCTTGTTCCTGATCTCAGCGGGAATTCTTTCAGCTTTTCACCATTGAGAATGATGTTCACTGTGGGTTTGTCATATATGGCCTTTATCTTGTTGAGGTAGATTCATGTGATGCCCACTTTCTGAAGGGTTTTTATCAGAAATGGGTGTTGGATTTCGTCAAAGGCTTTTTCTGCATCGATTGAGAGGATCATATGCTTCTTTTTTTTGTCTTTTTGCCTTTTTTTTTTGTTGTTGTTGTTGTTGTTGCTATTTCTTGGGCCACTCCCATGGCATATGGAGGTTCCCAGGCCAGGGGTTGAATTGGAGCTGTAGCCACCGGCCTACGCCAGAGCCACAGCAACACGGGATCTGAGCCGCGTCTGCAACCTACACCAGAGCTCACGGCAACGCAGGATCCTTAACTCACTGAGCCAGGGCAGAGACAGAACCCACAACCTCATGGTTCCTAGTCGGATTCTTTAACCACTGCGCCACGACGGGAACTCCTTTTATTTATTTATTTATTTTTTGGATCATATGCTTTTTATTCTTCAGTTTGTTAATGTGGTGTATCACACTGAAGGATTTGTGGCTATTGTAGAACCCTTGCATCCCTGGGATAACTCCCACTTGATCGTGATGTACAATCCTTTTAATGTATTCCTGGATTTGGGTTTGCTAGTATTTTGTTGAGGATTCTTGCATTGATGTTCATCAGTGGAATAGGCTGGTAGTTTTCCTTTTTTGTGGGATCTTTGTCTGATTTTGGTATCAGGGCGATGATGGCCTCATAGAATGAGTTTGGGGGTGTCCCTTCCTCTGCGAATGTTTGGCATAGTTTCAGAAGGATAGGTGTTAGCTCTTCTCTAAATGTTTGATAGAATTCTCATGTGAAGCCATCTGGTCCTGGACATTTTGTTTGCTGGAAGTTTTTTAATCACAGTTTCAATTTCAGTTCTTGTGATTGGTCCGTTCGTCTTTTCTATTTCATCTTGGTTTAGTGTTGGAAGATTGTGCTTTTCTCAGAATTTGTCCATTTCTTCAAGGTTTTCCATTTCATTGGAATTTAGTTGCATAGAGTAGTCTCTCATGATCCTCTGTATTTCTGTGATGTCTGTTGTTACTTCTTGTTCATTTCTAATTTTATTGATTGGAGTGTTCTCTCTTTTTGTCTTGATAAGTCTGGTAAGGGTTTATCAACTTTGTTGATCTTTTCAAAGAACCAGCTTTTTGTTTCATTGATATTTTCTATGGTTTTCTTTGTTTCTAGTTCAGTGATTTCTGCTCTGATCTTTATGATTTCTTTCCTTCTATGAACTTTAGGTCTTGTCTGTTCTTCTCTCTTGAGCTGCTTTAGATGTGAAGTTAGCTTGTTTATTTGGGCTTTTTCTTGTTTCCCGTGGTGGGCTTGGATTGCTATTAACTTTCCTCTTAGAATGGCTTTTGCTGCACCCCATAGGTGTTGGAGTGTTGTGTCTTTGTTGTCATTTGCTGCTAGGTATTTTTTTAATTTCCTCTTTGATTTCTTCAGTGATCCCTTGGTTGTTTAGTAGCATGTTGTTGAGTCTCCTAGGTGTTTCTGTTTTTTGAAGTTTTTTTTTCTTTTTGTTGATTTCCAGTCATAGAGCGTTGTGGTCGGAAAAGATGCTTGATATGACTTCAATTTTCTTAGACTTACTGAGGTTGGATTGGTAGCTCAGGATGGGATCCATCTTAGAGAATGTTCCATGTGCACTTGAGAAGAATGCGTATTCTGTGACTTTTGGATGGAAAGTCCTATAAATATCTATTACGTCCATCTGGTCTAATGCATCATTCAGGGCCTGTGTGTCCTTATTGATTTTCTGTCTGGATGATCTGTCCATTGCTGTACGTGTGTTGTTAACTTCCCCCACTATGATTGTGTTACTGTTGATTTGTCCTTTTAAGGTTGTTAGCAGATGCCTTATACATTGTGGTGAACCTAGGTTGGGTGAGTAGATATTTAAAATTGTTATATCTTCTTCCTGGATGTATCCTTTGATCATTATGTAATGACCATCTTTGTCCCTTAGAATATTCTTCATTTTAAAGTCTATTTTGTCTGATATGAGTATTGCTATGCCAGCTTTCTTTTGATCCCTCTTTGCATGAAACATTTGCTTCCATCCTCTCACTTTCAATTTGTATGTGTCCCTAGAGGTGCAGTGGGTCTCTTGAAGACAGCATATATATATATATATATATATATATATATATATATATATATATATATATATATGCATCTTGTCTTTGTATCCATTTAGCCAATCCGAGTCTTTTGGTTGGGGCGTTTAGTCCATTGACATTTAAGGTAATTATTGATATGTTTGTTCTTATTGCCATTTTATTAATTGCTTTGGATTTGTTTTTGTTGCTTTTTTTCTTTCCTAATTCTCTTGTTCTCCCCTCTTGTGGTTTGATGACGATCTTTTGCGTTGTATTTTAGTTGTTTTTTCTTATTTGTTTGTGTATCAATTGTAGATTTTTGGTTTGCTGTTATTCTGAAGTTTTGATATAAGAGTCTATATATGTATATGAGATTGTTTTAAGTTGTTGTTCTCTTAATTGCAAGTTCATCTCCAGTGCCCTGCGTTTGTACCCACCTCTTCTCATGCTTTCTGATTTTGGTGGCAAAGTTGTGCATGCATGATTTCGTATCTTTACTGTATATAGACCTTTCCTGGTGAGCCTTGTCATTTGTGGAATTTTTGTTTCCTGTTGCTGACTTTTCTCTTCTGCCTGGAGAAGTTCCTTTAGTATTTGTTGTAAGGCTGGTTTGGTGTTTCTGAATTCTCTCAGCTTTTGCTTACCTGTGAAGGTTATGATTTCTCCTTCAAATCTGAAGCAGAGCCTTTCTGGGTAAAGTAATCTTGCTTGGAGGTTTTTTCCTTTCATCACGTTAAGTATATCATGCCACTCCCTTTTGGCCTGCAGCATTTCTGCTGAAAAATCTGCCAATTACCTTATTGAGGTTCCCTTGTATGTTATTTGTTTCTTTTCCCTAGCTGCTGTCAATATTTTCTCTTTGTCTTTAATTTTGGTTAGTTTGATTAATATGTGTCTCGGTGTATTCCTCCTTGGGTTTATTTTGTATGGTACTCGTTGTGCTTCCTGGATTGGAGTGAGTGGTTCCTTTCCCATGTTAGGGAAGTTTTCAGCTATTATCTCTTGGAATATTTTTATCTGTCTCCTTCTCTCTCTCTTAGCCTCTGGTATCCTTATAACATGGATGTTGGTACATTTAACGTTGCCCCAGAGTTCTCTGAGATTCTCTTCATTTCCTTTCAATCTTTTTTTCTCTGTTCTCTTGCATCCATAATTTCTACTAATCTGTCCTCCACCTCGCTTATTTGTTCTTCTGCCTCCTGTATTCTGCTGTTTGCTGCTTCTAGTGAATGTTTTATTTCAGTTATTGTATTTTGCATCTCTTCTGGTTTAAGTTTTGTATCTTGTATCTCTTTGCTGAGCGTTTCCTGTAAGTTATCCATCTTTGCCTCCAGTTTACTTCCAATGTCTTGCATCATCTTCCACATCGACAGTCTAAAGTCTTTTTCCTGGAGGCTGAGAATCTCCTCATTGCTTCACTGATTTTCTGGGTTTTTTCCTTTCTCCCTCACCTGAGTTGTAGTTCTCTGTATTTTCATTTTTATAGGTCTTTGTTGTGGTGACCTTTTTACAGATCGTAGAGTTGTAGCCTCTCTTACTTCTGGTGTCTGTCCCCCTTGTGGCTGAAGCCCCTCTGGGGGCTTCCTGTAGGCTTCCTGATGGGAGGAGCTTATTTATGCCTACCCACTGGTCGGTGGAGCTGATTCTAATCCCTCTGGTGGGTGGGGCTTAGTCTCTGGATGGGATTAGTGGCAGCTGTGTGCCTGAGGGCTCTTTAGGTAACCTGTTTACTGAGGGGTGGGGCTGTGATCCCACCTGGGTTGTTGTTTGGCCTGGGGCTTCTCAGCAGCTGACTGATCTGAAGGGTGGGGCCAGATTTTCCCCAAATGGCCACCCCCAGAGAAAGGCACACTTCTGAATATTCCCAAGAGCTTTGCTTTCAATATCCTGCCCTCACAGCAAGCCACATTCACCCCTGTTTTCCCAGGATATCCTCCAAGAACTGCAGTCAGGTTTGACCCTGATTCCTATGGAGACTTTGCTTTGCCCTGGCACCCAGTGTATGTGAAAGTCTGTGTGTGCCTTTTGAGAATGGGGTCTCCATGTCCCCCAGTTCTGTTGATCTCCTGTGCACAAGCCCCACTGGCCTTCAATGCCAGATGCTTCAGGGGCTCTTTCTCGCATTTCCAGATCCCCTCATGTGAGAGTTTGATGTGGGGCTCAGAACTCTCACTCCTGTAGGTGAATCTCTGTGAACCAGTTAGTTTCCAGTCTGTGGGGCTTCCCACCTGGGAGGTATGGGGTTGTTCATTTTGCAAAATTGCTGCTCCTACCTCTTCATGTGCCCTCCTCTTTTTCTTCTGGATTAGGATATCATTTTAAAGGTTTCCGGTCCATTTGGGTGAAGATTGCTCAGCCTTTAGTTGTGAATTTTGTTGTTTTTAGGAGAGAAGTTGAGCTCAGGTCCTTCTATTCTGCCATCCTAGTCCCATCTCCCTTTTTGCCCTTTTGGAGGTTTAAGTTCTTCTGCCAGCATTCAGTTGGTTTTCTCTGTGAGTTGTTTTACAAGTAGGTGTGTTTTTTGATGTGTTTTTGTAAGAAGGTGAGCTCAACCTCTTACTCTCTGCCATCTTGTTCCACCCCATGTTGTTGAGCATCTTCATTGGCCTGATGGCCTGCATGATGAATATGCATTCCATGTTTGAAGAAATGTCTATTCAATTCTTCACTGATTTTTACATCATTTGTTTACTGTTTTTAATGTTGACTGGTATGCATTTTTTATATATGTTTGACATTAATTCCTTTCTAGTCATATCATTTGCAAATATTTTCTCTGATTTGGTAAGTTTTCTTTTTGTTTTGTGATGCCAAAAGTTTTTATGTTTAATTAGGTCTCTCTTTTTTTTAAAAATCTTTGCTTTCCCTTTAGGCAATAGATCCCACCCTCCCCCTTTCCCCCAAGTTGCTGTGGTATATGTAGAGTGTTTTGCCACGTTTCCCTTTAAGAGTTTTATAGTATCCAGTTTTACATCTTGGTCTTTAATCCATTTGAGGTGTTTTTTTGTTGTATGGTATTTTAGAGTGTTCTAATTTCATTCTTTTACCTCTAGCTGACCAGTTTTCCCAGCATCACTTATTGAAGAAATTATCTCTTCTCCATTGTGTGTTTTTGCCACCTTTGTCACAAGTTAATTGCTCATAAGTGCCTGGGTTTATTTCTGGGTTGTCTATTTTGTTCCATTGATATCTGTATCTATTTTTTTGTGCCACTACTATACTTTTTTGAATATTGTAGCTTTGTAGTGTATCTGAAGTCAGGGAGCATGATTCCTCCTGTATTGGCTATTTGGGTTTTTTTTGTTTGTATATCCAAAAAATTTAAAAACTTTTTGTTCTAATTCTATGAAAAATGCCAATGGTAGTTTTGATAAGAATCGTATTGGATCTATAGTTTCCCTTGTGTAGCATGTTTATTTTAACAATGTTAATCGTGCAAAGAACATCTCTCCAACTTTCTGTGTCATCTTAAGTTTCTTTCATCAGTGTTTTATGGTTTTCAGAGTACAAGTCTTTTGCCTCCTTATACAGGTTTATCCCTAGGTATTTAATTATTCACATAATGGTAAATGGCATTGTTTCCTTAATTTATCTCTCTGATAGTTTGTTTTTAGTATATACAAATGCAAGAGGGAATACCCATCATGGCTCAGTGGTTAACAAACCTGACTAACATCAATGAGGAAGGAGCTTTGATCCCTAGCCTTGCAAAGTAGATTGGGGATCTGGTGTTGCCATGTGCTGTGGTGTAGATCACAGACATGGCTCATATTCTGTGTTGCTGTGGCTGTGACTGAGGCATAGGACAGTGGCTACAGCTCTGATTAGGATCCTAGCCTGAGAACTTACATATACCATGGATGTGGCTCTAAAAAGACAAGTAGACACAAAAGAAAAGAAAAGAAAAGAAAAGAAAAGAAAAGAAAAGAAAAGAAAGAGATTTCTGCCATTAATTTTGGATGTGGCAACTTTACTGAATTCTTTGGTAAGTTCTAGTAGTTTTGTGATGGTGACTTTAGTATTTTCTATGTATTGTTTCATACCATCTGCAAACAGTGACAATATATTAGTTCTTCCTTTACAATTTGGACTTCTTTTATCTCTTTTTTTCTCTGATTATTGTGCATAGGACTTCCAAAACTATCTGGAGTAAAAGTGGAGAGAGTTGGCATCCTGTCTTATTCCCGATGTTAGAGGAAATGCTTTCATTTTTTCCAGTATTGAGCATATCAGCTGTGAATTTGTTGTATATGGTCTATATTATGTTGAGGTATTTTCTCTCTATGTTTACTTTCTGTAGAGTTTCTATCATAAATAAATGTTGAATTTTGTCAAAATATTTTTCTGCCTCTGTTGAGATGATTATATGACTTTAAATTCTTCAATTTACTACTGTGGTGTATCATATTTGTTTATTTGTGAATATTAGAAAATTTTCCACCTCTGAGATAAATCCCACTTGTTCATGTATTACTTTTTTAATGCATTGTTGGATTCAGTTTGCTAATATTTTGTTGAGGTATTTTCATCCATTTTTATCAATGATATTAGCCTTTTATTTTGTGTGTGTGTGTGTGTGTGTGTGTGATATCTTTTGTTTTGTTATCAGGTTGATGGTGGACTCACTGTATTAGTTCATAATTTTTCCTTCCTCTGCATTTTTTTGGAATAGTTTGAGAAGGATTGATGTTAATTATTTCCTAAATGTTTAGTAGAAGCAATCTGGACCTGGACTTTTGCTTGCTGGGAGTTTTAAAATTACTGAATAAATTTCATTGCTGGTAATTAGTCAATTCATATTTTCTACTCTTCCTGGTTCAGACTTGTAAGACAGTACCTTACTAAGACTTGTCAATTTCTCCTTCATTGTTGATTTTATTGGTAGTTACTTGCTCATATTAGTCTTTTATGTTCCTTTTGGTTTATGTGTTGTTGATTGTAACTTCTACTTTTTAATTTCTGGTATCACTGACTTGATATCTCTTTTTTCCTTGATGAGTGGGGTTTATCAATTTTGTTTATCTTTTCAAAGAATCATCTTTTAGCTTCACTTTTCTTTTTTTAAAACCTCTATGTCATTTATTTCTGCTCCAATTTTTATGATTTCTTTCCCTCTACTAACTTTAGTTTTTGTTGTTCTTTCTCTAATTCCTTTAGGTATAAAGTCAAATTGTTTATTTGAGATTTGTCTTGTTACCTTATATAAGCTTTTATGGCTATAGACTCTTAGAATTGCCTTTGCTGTGTTCCATAGGATTTGGACCATCATGTTTTTGTCATCATTTGTCTATAATTACCTTTTGATATCCTCTTTGATTTTTTCAGTGATCCATTGTTTGTTTAGTAGCATATTGTTTAGCCTTCATATGTATTTGTTTTGAGCTTTTTTTTTTCTTGTGGTTGATTTCTATCCTCATTGCATTGTGGTCAGAAAAGATTCTAAATATGATTACAATTTTCTTGATTTTTTTGAAGTTTTTTTTTGTGACAAAGCATGTTATCTATTCTGCAGAATATTCCACATGCACTTGAAAAGAATGTGTATTCTGCTGCTTTGGGATGGAATGTTCTATATGCATATCAATTAAGTCCATCTAGTCTAATGATGTTATTTAAGGCCATCTCTTCCTCATTGATTTTTTTCATCTGGGTAATCTGTCCATTAATGTAAGTGGGGTGTAGAAGTCCCCCAGTGTTATTGTGTTTTTATTTCTCCTTTTATGTCTATTAATATTTTCCTTATATATTTATATATTCCCATTTTGGGGGTATACATAATTATAATTATATCTTCTCTTAATTGATCCACTTATCATTATGCAGTGCCCTTCTTTGTCTCTTGTAACAGTCTTTATTTTAAAGTCTATTTCATTTAAGTATTACTACTCTGGTTTTCTTTTGATTTCCATTTACACAGAATGCCTGTTCCATCCCCTCTATTTTAGTCTCTATGTGCCTCTAAATCTGAAATGAGTCTCTTGTAAGCAGCATATATATGGGTCCTGGTTTTTTTTTTTTTTGTATCTGTTGGTGTCTTTTCCTATATGACTTCTACCCTCCATCCCTTTTTACTTATTTTCTTCCTAGATAGTTGTTTGGCCTGAGACATCCCAGCACTGGTGCCTGCAAGCTGTTGGGTAGGGTCAGGTCTTGGCAGTAATGAACTAGAGTGAGTGTATGGGATAGAGGCTCCTAGTAGTGGTATCAGTGTAGTAGATCATTCACAAATATAACTGCCACAAATGTCTATGTCCCTGGGATGAGTCACAGCCACCTCCTTCCTCCTCAAGAGAGTCTTCAACACCAGTGGGTGGGTCTGGTCCAGGCTGGTATCAAATTACTGCTTTTGTCCTGAGTTCTGGTGCACATGTGATTGTTTGTGTGTCATTTAAGAGTGATGTTTGTATTTCCCCTAGTCCTGTGGGATTCCTGAAATTAAGCCCCAGTGGCCTTCAAAGCCAAATGGAGTTTTGTCTTTCTGGTTCAGGACTCCTGGGCTAGGGAACCTGATCTCAGGCTCAGAACTCTAATTCTTATAGAGGATAATTTGCAATATAATTATTCATCAGTTTGTGGGTTGCCCACCAAGGGGTATGCGGATATTTGTGTCTTTGGTGTGTTCCTGAAAGGAGTTGACATCAAGGTTTTTCTATTCATCCATCTTAGAAGAGTCTTTCATCTATTTTAGCATATTTTTTCATTTGAAAATATTTAAAATGATTTTTTAATCTTAGATTTTAATTTCAGTGATTTTTTATTTGCATTTAATTTTATTCCTGATAAATTTGTGCTTGTTTATTGATATTTTATTTCTCTTTGGCTCATTGTTTTGTTTTCTTTTCCCTCTTCTTTTTGATTAAGACATATTTCTTATCTCCATTTCTCCCTTTACTGCCTAAGTAGTGATGCATTCTTTTACACTTATTTTACTATTTATTCTGGAGATTATCATAGGCATTCTTGACTTATTACAGGCTACTAAAAACTAGTTCATTTACGCTTTCTCAGAGATGTTGTGCATTTAATTTAATTTCTTTCAATTTTATATGATTTCATCATGGATTTAGTTGTACACATATCTCTACCACCCACTTTTGTTGCTTACATAGTCAATATTCCTTTACATATTCCCTTATATTTACTCTTTTTATGGTTCTTCCTTATCCTTCTTATATTTTCCCATATATGACCCTTTTCATTCACCTGAATAATTCTGCTTTTAATTTAGATCCACATATTTGCTACAATAGTCTCCCAGTTTTTATATGTGTGAATTATTTCTATGTTTTTATTTCTGTAAATTATAATTACCAGGTATATAATCTAACTTGGTTATTATTTAATTGAGCACATTAAAAACATATCTAAATTGTTTTATGGCACTCATAGTTTGTGTTGAGAAATTAGCAGTCACTAGTGTTTGTGTTTCTTTAGAAAATGCCATTTTTCAATCCCTCTTTGCTACATTTAAAATTTTCTTCAGTTTTCATTAATTTTATTACAGTGTGCCTAGAATGAGATTTTGGTTTTAATTATCTTATTTGGAGACAGCCAATTATATTTATCTGTTGGTGTCTTTTCCTATGACTTCTACCCCTCCATCCCTTTTTACCTGTGTTCCTCCTGGAATAAAGATTACATGCATGCTAGAACTTTTCACTGTATTCCATGTATTTTTTTAAAACTTTGTTATGTACATTCTAATGATGTTTCCTCAATTTTTTTTCATTTAAAATTCTTGAAATGCATAGTCAAGTAAATCAATAAGATTTCTGTAATATACCATCTGCTAACACCAGTGTATCACACTCTCTCTATATATGTTTGCGTGCGTGTGTGTGTGTGTGTGTGTGTGTGTGTGTGTGTGTGTATTATTGGCAGCACCCACAGCATGTGGACATTCCAGACCAAGGACTGTAATGTTGCTTACCTTATTGCAGATATATTCTGATAAGTTAACAATACCTAATTACTTTTTGCTTAGTTTTGTGTGGTAAAATTGTTTTATCTTTATATTGGTGATTTTATAATTTAAATTCATATTTAAAATGACTTTTTAAATCTTGTAGATAAGGGTTTTTAGACTCTTGCAGATCCATAAATTCCTGTTGTGGCTCAGTGGTATCCACAGGGATGAAAGTGTGATCCCTGGCCTTGCTCAGTGGGTTAAGAAGCCAGCATTGCTGTGAACTGTGGTGTGGGTCATGGATTCAGCTCAGATCCTGTGTTGCTGTGGCTGTGGTGTAGGCTGGCAGTTGCAGCTCCAATTTGACCCCTAGCCTGGGAACTTCCACATGCCGCAGGTGTGGCCCTAAAAAAATTAAAATCTTGTAGATCTGAACAAATATCATTTGAATTCTTAAGAAAAATTGAAATCAGTTATTCAAACCTCCATGTTTCATTTTGAGAACAAAAATTGATCACTTAGGTAAGGTTTTAAAAATGCTGTAAATTCACAAGTAATCTATTGAATTGGAGGCCTTGGTAATCAAAAAAAGAGTCTACAACAAAGTCAGGTCAGTCTCCCAAAGCAATAGAAATTAGAGCAAAAATAAACCCATGGGACCTCATCAAACTGAAAAACTTTTGCACAGCAAAGGAAACCAAAAAGAAACCAAAAAGACAACTTACAGAATGGGAGAAAACAGTTTCAAATGATGCAACTGACAAGGGCTTAATCTCTAGAATATATAAACAACTTATACAAGCCAACAACAAAAAAACCAATCAATCAATGGAAAAATGGGCAAAAGACCTGAATAGACATTTCTCCAAAGAAGATATACAGATGGCCAACAAACACATGAAAAAATGCTCAACATCGCTGATTATAAGAGAAATGCAAATCAAAACTACCATGAGATACCACCTCACAACAGTCAGAATGGCCATCATTAATAAATCCACAAATAACAAGTGCTTGAGGGGCTGTGGAGAAAAGGGAACCCTCCTGCACTGTTGGTGGGAATGTAAACTGGTTACAGCCACTATGGAGAACAGTTTGGAGATACCTTAGACATCTATCCATAGAACTTCCATATGACCCTGCAATCCCACTCTTGGGCATCTATCCGGACGAACCTCTACTTAAAAGAGACACATGCACCCGCCTGCTCATTGCAGCACTATTCACAATAGCCAGGACATGGAAACAACCCAAATGTCCATCGACAGAGGATTGGATTCGGAAGAGGTGGTATATATACACAATGGAATACTACTCAGCCATAAAAAAGAATGACATAATGCCATTTGCAGCAACATGGATGGAACTAGAGAATCTCATCCTGAGTGAAATGAGCCAGAAAGACAAAGACAAATACCATATAATATCACTTATAACTGGAATCTAATATCCAGCACAAATGAACATCTCCTCAGAAAAGGAAATCATGGATTTGGAGAAGAGACTTGTGGCTGCCTGATGGGAGTGGGAGGGAGTGGGAGGGATCGGGAGCTTGGGCTTATCAGACACAACTTAGAATAGATTTACAAGGAGATCCTGCTGAATAGCGTTGAGAACTTTGTCTGGATACTCATGTTGCAACAGAAGAAAGGGTGGGGGAAAAAATGTAATTGTAATGTATACATGTAAGGATAACTTGATCCCCTTGCTGTACAGTGGGAAAATAAAAAAATATATATATATAAAAAAATAGAATAGAATAAAAAAATTGTCTCTAAAAAAAAATCACAAAATAATTAAAGTAACTTGCAAATCTAGAAAGGATACTTGCAAACTATCTGTTGAGTGAACAGTTTAGCCTTCTCTATCCTAGTTTTAATCACAGCTGAAACCATGTCCCAAATGTGCTATAGAAATTGGTGACTAACAGAGACTCATGAGCATGTCTTATAGCTTGTCAAAACCACTGCATTTGTAAATGATAAGTAATATTATATACTATTATATATATATATATGCATATATATATATATATATGCAAGTGATAAGTAAATATTACATAAAGGGCAGGAAGGGAAATAAATGGTTTAGACATTATAAATAGTGACTTATTTTTGGTAAAAACATTTTGGTTATTATTACGGTATAAGCTTCTGATTGGTTACATCTAGATTCCCCTGTGTCCCTTGGGATTGTTTCTGGAGGGATCAAGAAGAACAAAGCATAGGTGAGAAGTGGGTAAAAATCTGAGTACAGCAGTCTCTGAGATTTTTCTCTTTTACGATACACTGTAAAGTTAGGTACATTGGTAAAATTTATATTTTTGGAAAATACCCAGTAGGGTAATGGTGACATATCCAGTATTCAGGTAAATATCCCTGAGACATGAAACTGAGACATTTTGAAAATAGTGCTGTATTTTCAAATTTGTGAGTGAATGGTAGAGACAGGAAATAGCATAATAGTCAGGATGGATTTTAAAGGCCATGTGATGGAGTTTAATCTTAGATTAGATTTGGGACCAGTGGGTTGGGAATAAATAAGGATCAGGCAATTTCAGAAGTCTTTTATAAGTTCTTCTGGTGGCAGAAGTAGGACTCCTTCTAAATGATAATATTTAATATTGAGAATTTGTAGATCACTATTTCTAATAATAGATTAAACATGAGGAATGAATATTATAAGAAAAAAGATAATGTCAAATTAGGTATTAACAAAAATCACAACTGCAGCAAAAGTCATTGTATGTCAATCTTACTGTATGTGATAAGGCTAGGAGTATACATATTCCATACACCCCCAAATTAGACCAATGTCATAGATGTCAGGCATGAAGTATACTGTCTTGGTCTGTATTCTTGAAAAAGCAAGATAGTTCAGATGCCACCTGCTTTTGATCGAGGGAAGCTTTTTTCAGTTTTTGTTTTGTTTTGGTCTTTTTTTTTGGTCTTTTTGCTATTTCTTGGGCCGCTCCCGTGGCATATGGAGGTTCCCAGGCTAGGGGTCTAATCGGAGCTGTAGCCACCGGCCTATGCCAGAGCCACAGCAACGTGGGATCCGAGCCGCGTCTGCAACCTACACCACAGCTCACGGCAACACAGGATCCTTAACTCACTGAGCAAGGGCAGAGACTGAACCCACAACCTCATGGTTCCTAGTTGGATTCGTTAACCACTGCGCCACAATGGGAACTCCTGTTTTGGTCTTTTTTTCAGATTAGTTTCAATTGGAGGTCACCAGTGGATTGAGAGATCTGATCAAAATTGAGGGCCCTATTTAAATAAGATATATGGATCCAAAAGTCAATACCAGCAAGTTTTGTTGCATAAGGGCTAGTTAATAATATGTGATATGGTCTTTTACACTGAGGTTATAAGGCATATTTGTGAAGGTTTCTTTTCTGGTAAACATAATCACCTGTTTGTAGATCATGTTCTTTGGGGCCTGCCTTTCCTGGGAGACTGCTGTTAAAACATCCCTGCACTAGAAACAGGAATTTTAGCCATTAATAATTTGAGCAGTTGATGGCAGTATGTTAAGTTTACCTTTAACCAAATTGGGCTTATGTAACCTGTTGTATATTTTTATTGTTCCTCCAGTGATTATTCTAAAAGGAGAAATTCAGTGTTTTTCAAAAGGAATAAACCTTAGATTAACACCAATGGCAAGGCTTTTGACTAGGAGAGATTAAAAGATTCAATTTACTGGGCCAATTGAGTCAATTATTTTATTAGTATGTTCTTCTAAATTGTAGATGCTAAGGACAAGTAAAAAATGCTGGAAAATAGGTCAAATTTTATAGATTGACTGAAAAACTTGTCCAGTAAAATGCATCCCTCAATTACTTTTTTAAAAAATTTCACCCACTGTGTTGTAGCTCTGTGACATGGACATAACTCAGTGAGAAAACATGCATATCAATGCAAGTACATGTTTATATCCTCAAGATGGTGATATTTGTATAAAAATCTAATTACCATATAAGGGTCTTAAAGGTAAAAACGAAGTGGCTTTTGAATGAACAAATAAGTTTACAAGGTTTATGTTTTAAGCAACAGTGATGTTTTAGGTATACCTTAATGGCTTTTTTTTAAATTAAGGTATAATTGATTTACAACAGTTCTTCAATTTACATTGTGCAGCAAACTGACAAAATCACATAGAGTTCCTTGTGCTGTGCAGTAGGGCCCCATTATCCATCCGTTCCAAATGTTTGCGTCCAAAACCCCCAAACTCCCCATCCATCCCACTACCACTCCATCCCCTCTGGGAAACACTAGTGGCTATTTTTATGAAGGCACCGATGGTATTGGTTTCCTCATAATATCATGTTTTCTGGGTCCTGATGTGTAAGCCTATGGATATTTGATAAAATAGTTTCTTACAGGCACTGAACCAAAACAAGTTTTTATTGGATCTGTATCATAAGTGATGATCACAGGATTTTCAACTTTCATATAGCCATTTTTTTCCTCCTGAGAAATGTTTTGGGGTTTCTGCCAATAAATCTCACAAATTAGTAGAAGATTCAGCAATGGGGTTTTATTTACAGTAGGATAAAGGCAAAGAGGGGCATCTTTTCCCACAGTTATCAGCCAGATTATTTTCTTTATTCTTAGTTTGGTTTTAAATGGCCTCGGATTTTTTTTTTTGCCTTTTGTCTTTTGTCTTTTTTTTGTTGTTGTTGTTGTTGTTGCTATTTCTTGGGCTGCTCCCGCGGCATATGGAGGTTCCCAGGCTAGGGGTTGAATCGGAGCTGTAGCCACCGGCCTACCCCAGAGCCACAGCAACGCGGGATCCGAGCCGCGTCTGCAACCTACACCACAGCTCAGGGCAACGCCGGATCGTTAACCCACTGAGCAAGGGTAGGGACCGAACCCGCAACCTCATGGTTCCTAGTCGGATTCGTTAACCACTGCGCCAAGACGGGAACTCCATGGCCTCGGATTTTTATAGTGGCCAAAGGTTTTGGTTTTTGAATGGCCTCCACAAGGTCTAAGAAATATTGTCAATTTTTAATTGGCTGTCTTATGGACACCAAGGAACACTTTTGCTTATACAGTGTGCCAAAATCATGGGCAACACCAAAACATATCATCTATCTATCTATCATCTATCTATCTATATATCTATCTAGTCAGTTTGATCTTTTTGTACAATACAAGCTTGGTTAGAGTTACTACTTCAACTTGTTGAGCTGAGGTAACAAAGATAGAATGTTTTTTACAATGATTTCACAGAGAGAGACAATATAGCCAAACCTACCTTTTTTGGTCATCTCTCAAATAAGAACCACTAGTAAACAGCATCAAATCAACCTTCAGCATCCATTCAGCTTGCCTCAAAAAAATATTATCCCCCTACCATAGAAAGTCCAGAAACAAATAGCCACTCCTGGTTGAGCCAAATGCCCTGAGACCCAAGGATGTTTTTAAGTACATGAGAATTAATCAAAATTGCCATTTCAGGTGGTAAGGCCAAGTCAGTACTATCATTTATAGATTCAAGTTTTGCATTTTCTAAGTATGTTCTCTTCAAGATTCTCCCCAAGTTACAATTCACAACTTGGCTTCCTTATCTTGTCCTTCTGTCACCTTCAAGTAACAGCTGTGCAAATGGCTCGAAACTTTCTATCCAGAGAATAAACCCCTGCATCTCTGGTTTACAAGGTGATTATGTCAAGAGTAATAACCTGAAGGATCTGAATCTGCTGAGGAGGCAGCAAATACTATTCTGGTTGCCTTGGTATCAAGTGTCTGTCGGTAATTTATCTTCCCCCTTGTGTATACCTGGGCATCTAAATTATCTCTTATGTCCAATAAAATAGGTGAAATAGTCACAATGGTATTGACAGTAGCTATTAAAAGAATTTGGGTAAAGTCAAAGTCCACATTTTGATAATGAATGTATGTATTAAATTATGTATGGTTTTATTTTGGATCTAATACCTTAAGCAGAGCTGCTGAAAGATCATTACATAGACTTTTTCCTAGTTAGTCAGCCTCATTTAATAGGAACAACGGATTGTTAACTTCAACAGCCTTGAAGACATTGTTTATACAAACAGGCATATTGCCAACATAGATGTAGTTTTATCCTTGAATATCACACTGATAGCATACTCCTTCAGATGCAATTCTGTGGAAAACTTGATCTACATTATCAGATACTGATCTTTCCATATTTGTTTTACCAACTTGAGGAGGGCCAGTGAAGCAAAAATTGGCTGTTAAAATTGTTTTCAGCTGTCTGTCAAATATTTCAGCACTTTTTGCCATGACATAATGGCCATTATCCAGAAGAATTCAGGCAGCTTGAATGTTGAGATGGCCAGCTGTACTTCAGTTCCAAGGGATTTCCACAATAAGTTCTAGTCAGAGCATATTCTGTCATTGAATGCAGAAATTTTTAGTCTTTTTATCTTTTTGACACAGGCTTTATGGTTGTTTCCTGATCCATATATCATGACAATGTCATAATTATCTTAATACTTATCCTCATTTTCTAATGTTCATGAGATGGATGTAACCCTACTATTATGGTGTATTGGAACAACTTATCATTATCTTCCTTGTGTTTTCTGTTTTTTCAAAGCAAATTTAATCCTTAAATTTGTTTGACAAATAGTGTTAATCATCATCCTCAATATTTCCTCCAGATTCACAGTATCTAAAATCTAGAGCTTTTTTCTTTTTTTTTGTTTTTTTGGATAATTGATGCCAGAATGTCTGGTAGAGCTCTTGGAAGACTATCTAAAAGACATCTTGACTTAGCAACCACAGGGAAACACATATCCAAACATTTCATAAAATTGTAGTCTGTATTTGTAAAACTCTTCTTATCCTAACTCCTTTCTAGTTTTACAGATGTTGAAAATTTCTCAAGCTGTTTCAACAGTTCCATTTCAACAAGATATGACTTCTCTTGAAAAACCTGTATGATCTGGAAATAGCAAAGGTATGTAGAGTGAGGAGCCCACCAAAACCTGACAAAACCTGAACTATCAGTGCAGTTGTTCCAATCCTGTGCAATGCTGGTGGGCCCTGATTATTGCTATCCATGTTGGTCATTTTGGAAATGAGGTCCAGGATGCTATTCTGCAGGCCATGAATGGCAGCTCTGCCCCAGCTGCCAATTGAAGAGCCAGTCAACAATAGGAAACAGACAATAGGAATCCTTCTGTGTCAGCAGCAGTGGAAGGTGGTTGGAGGAAAATTATGGAAAGATGAGAAAAAAAAATGTATATTAAATACAGTTTTACTTGTTATGCAGATGAGTATATGAGGTGAAAAATATTATCTCTGAAAGTAGCTTTCTTCCTGCTACAGATATTTTACTAATGAAATTTATTTTATAAATATAAACTTCCTCTTCCAGAAGGAAGTGTATATTTTGTCTTAGTAAGTTAAGGAAGAGGTCGTGAGCTTTTTATGAATTAGCTGCATTCTCAATTGTCTTTAGCTCAAAATAATTTGTATACCAAAGTGGCATATTTTGGGATATCAGGTTCTGGCCTCCTTCAAGAAGAAGCAACTTGTTATGGACAGTCTTTTTTTTTCTCCTTAACCCACAGACACCAAGTTTCTAGGGGCCACCAGCAAACAGGATTCTGACACAACAAGGTTCAGGGACTCCTCTTTATTCCCAAGGGACTAAGACATACCATTGGGGTATATCAGTACAGATCATGTAGCTATTGAAAAGAATACACATAAATTTAACGACCTGAAAATGAATGATAAATTTATCAAAAATTTTGAAGTAATAATATTAAACCAAAGGTAATATGGATTTCAATAGGATATAGTAATATGATTAGTCAAATAACCATTAAAGACATTTATTTATTTATGTTTAAAATCAACTGTTCTTTGCTTTATTTTTTATGTAATGATTTTTATTTTTTTCATTATAGCTGGTTTTCAGTGTTCTGTCAATTTTCTACTATATAGCATGGAAACAACCTAAATATCCATCAAAAGATGATTGGATTAGGAAGATATGGTATATATACACAATGGAATACTACTCAGCTCTAAAAAAGAACAAAATAGTGCCATTTGCAGCAACATGGATTGAACTAGAGACTCTCATTCTAAGTGAAGTAAGTCAGAAAGAGAAAGACAAATACCATTAAAGATATTTAATTCATATTTAAAAGGCTCCAGGTAATGAAATTTCCAGGCCCACTAAGAAATTCTACTGAGATTTTGGATAAGAACAAATATGGATTGTACACAATAGTTTCCAGAAGATGCATCCCTCTTAACCTAATTCCAGACTAATATAGGATAACAAAAGATAAAGCACAATAAAATAAATATATGCTATTTCCTATGATGAATAACTCTTATGATCTTAGATATAATACCATGAACAAAATATTAACAAACCAAATCAAACAATGTATGAAAATATCAATGCATTATTGACCAAAGGGGATTTATCCCAGGTATGCAAAACTGGTTCAATACTTGAAAAGTAATCAACAAATTAGTCTTATTAACAAGCAAAAGATGTTGAAAAGCTTTGACAAAATCTAGCTCCTATTCAAGACAAACTTTTTCAGCAAGTTTGAAATAGGGGAAAGTTACCTTTGCTTGAAGATTATCTACTAAAAATACACAGCTAATTTCACACTTATCAGTGACAGACTAAATGATTTTCCTAACAATGGGGAACAAGAAAATTTTCACCTTTATTATCCAACAAAAACTAGATGTTTTAGCAAAAATAGAACTAAAAGAAATAAAAGGAACAAAATAAATTTTTTTCCAATTAGATAATTCCCAAGAATCTGCCAAACAATTCAGAGCTAATATATGAGTGCAAACAAATCTCCAATACAACACCGACATCAAAGACCATCTTATTTCTATATACCAACAATAAGCCTACAAATTATAAAATCAGAAGCACTATGTAATTTAAAATCAAACCAAAGAACACGAAAAGATCAGTTTTATACTCAATATAACATGTACAGGTTCTGTATGCTGAATATTACAAAATATTAATGTGATAAATGAAGATGTAAATAAATAAGTGGAGCGATACACTGTTGCCAAAGATAAACACAATGGACATTATTTAAAGTGGTGAAAATAGATGTTCTTTAAAAATTGCTTACAGTAGGGGAAATAGCTAAGCGCCATTTTAATTTTTGCAGAGATGATTTTGGAGTTTTATAGGGAAGATGAGGGAGAGGGTAGTGTGGGGCTCAGTAGAGTCATAGAAGGGAAAAACGTACAAAGGGTGTCAATGTATCCATAATTATGGCAGCTGTGTTTGTTAGCTGACAGTTCTTTGAGTTAGGATTCTGTCCTCTCAAAGGTTAAGAGAAATAGGTCTATCCTTCTTAAGGGTGTTTCAAAGAAATGCCTCTTGCCTCTCAGGTTCTTGAAATAATTGTGAAAGATACTTAATAATCAAAAGATTTTATTTTGTTTTGGTAAATCATTTAAGAAAGGGAGATCAGAGGTTTATCAAAAGGTATTGACTAGAAAAACACTAATTTTTCCTGTCAGCTGATATAAATTTCACAGGCAAATATTTTAATGTTAGGCTGAGGTCATTCTAGTTAAATGGACTAATGATGCTAGAAGCCATGCTAGGATTTAGTTAGGACTCATACTGAAGAGCTTTGGATGGAATTTATTTATTTATTTTTTTTTTTGTGCTGAGAGTCTATAGTTCTAACCAAGCTCATGGATAGACCAATTATTACAGATATTAGTTATTCCAAAATTCAGAGTTCCCGTCATGGCTCAATGGTTAAAGAATCTGACTAGGAATCATGAGGTTGTGGGTTCAATCCCTGGCCTTGCTCAGTGGGTTAAGGATCCGGCATTGCTGTGAGCTGTGGTGAAGGTTTCAGACGTGGCTCAGATCCTGTGTTGCTGTGGCTCTGGCATAGGCTGGTGGCTACAACTCTGATTAGACCCCTAGCCTGGGAACCTCCATATGCCATGGGAGCAGCCCAAGAAATGGCAAAAAGACAAAAAAAAATCTATAGGTCCAATATTACCCAAATATAAATTCCACCAAATTATTTGTAGACAGAGGCAAGCTTATTGTAAAATTTATATGGAAAAGCACAGAGTGCATACCTGAGAATGGCTAGAACAATTTTGACAGGAATTATGTATCAGTAAACACTTTAAATATTTCACATTATCCTGTAGATATTGTAATCACAGCACTGTCATTTTTTGTTGTGAGATAGGCACACACTTCAATAGAAAAGAGAATCCAGAAATGGACCACACATATATGCCCTAATGATTTCTTTCTTTTTATGGCTGCACCTGTGGCATATGGGAGTTCCCAGGCCAGGGGTTGAATAGGAGATGCAGCTGCAGACCTATGCCACAGCCATGGCATTACTGTATCCAAGCATCATCTATGATCTACACTGTAACTTACAGCAAATCCAGATTCCCATACCATTAAGTCAGTCCAGGGATCTAACCCATACCCTCACAGAGACAATGTTGTGTCCCTAACATGCTGAGCTGCAAGGGGAGCTCCTGCCCTAACAATTTTTGACAAAATGTTGAAACAAATGCAGTTGGGGATAAATGACTTTTTACACTTGGTGTTGGAGAAACTGGACATTGATATGCAAAGAAAAGAATCTGTTAAAAATTACTACTCCACAAAAATATATCCAGAAAGGATCATAGATTTAAATATTACACAAATTAAAAACTTGTAGAAAAATACATCATTAAAATCTTCAGAACTATAGCTCATCATAAAGTTCTTAGCTATGGCACAAATAGCATATTATGTAACAACAGAAAATGTTAACTTGGATTTCATCACAGTTAAAGTGTTTTGTTTTTAGACTTATTGTTGCAAAGGGGGAGGGGGAGGGAGTGGGATGGATTGGGAGCTTTGGGTTAAGAGATGCAGACTATTGCCTTTGGAATGGATTAGCAATGAGATTCTGCAGTGTAGCACTGGGAACTATGTCTAGTCACTTATGATGGAGCATGATAATGTGAGAAAAAATGTATACATGTATGTGTAACTGGGTCACCATGTTGTACAGCAGGAAAACAAATAATGTATTAGAAAAATAAAAAAATATTGTGAAGAATTTGAAAAGAAAAACTAAATGTTGGTATGAAAAATCCAAATCATTTATAACACCAAATCCTGACAAGGATGTGGATAAAAAAGAATTCTCATTCATTAGTGGTGGGAATGTAGAATGGTAATGCCACTTTGGAATACAGTTTGGCATTTTCTTACAAAACTAAAGTATATGATTCAGCAGTCATGCCCCTTTGTATTTACTCAAATGAATTGAAAATTATGGCCTCATAAAAATGTACATCTCTATATTTATAGCTGCTTTATTCATAATCCCCAAATCCTAGAAGCAACTAAGATTCCTTCAGTAGTTTAATTGATAAATAAACTGTGGTACATCCAGGCAATAGGATATTATCCCATACTAAACAGAAAAGCTATCAAGTTATGAAAAATATATGTAGATACCTTAAATGTATATTTCTAAGTAATAGAAGCCAATAAGAAAATGCTGTAAACCATATTATTCCAACTATATAACATGCTGGAAAGGGAAAACAATGGAGACAGTAAAAAGATCAGTGATTGTCAGGGATTAGAAAGGAAGGAGTTATAAACAGGAAGAGTACAGAAGATTTTTAGGATATTGAAAATAATCTGTATGTTATTTGGAAAATGAATACATCATTATAAATCTTTTCAAATCCATGTAATGTACAACATCAAGAGTAAATATTAATGTGAAATATGTACTTTGGGTGATAATGATGTGCCAATATAAGATCATCAATTGTAAAAAGTATACTCTTCTGATGGGAGATGTTGATAGTAGGAAAGCTTATCCATGCATGGAGG
Source organism: Phacochoerus africanus (assembly GCF_016906955.1). NCBI lineage: Eukaryota > Metazoa > Chordata > Mammalia > Artiodactyla > Suidae > Phacochoerus > Phacochoerus africanus. The sequence continues at coordinate 57,652,659 of NC_062547.1, read as the reverse complement.
CAGAGAATATTAGGAGAACACACTATATTTTTCATCAAATTTTGCTGTAAAACTAAAACTAAATTAAAATAGGCTTTAAAAAAACACATACAATATAAACAATCATTGTGATGATAGAACTATTTATTACCCTATTTGTGATGGACAAAATTGCACATGTGATAAAATTTTATAGAATTAAATACACAGGCACAAATGAGTACAAGTAAAACTACATTTTATATTGATTCAGATATGTAATAATATAAATTGTATCAATGAAAAAAGTTTATGATAATGTACCATAGATTTACAGAATGTTATCATTATGAGAAAATGGGTAAACTAGGCCTCTTACTGTTATTTTTTACAACTATATGTAAATCTACAATAATAATTGCAGTTGGAAAATTAAATTTGAGCAAATCAAAGTTTTAAGCTAATAAGTCACATTAAGAGTTTGATTTTATAAATTTATAATTTTATATTTTATAAATTTAATGTAATACAATAAAAATTCAAATGAGCTTTTGGTTAAAACTAATTAAATAATTCTTCATTCTGCATGGAAAAATAAACACATAAGATTAACTAGGAAAATGCTGACCAGGGATAGTAGATTGAGAAGAGTTGCTCTATTAAACATTGTAAAATAGAGCAAATACTATAATGAAATAGGGAACTATTATTGCATGTATAAGAAGAGAGTGGAAGGGAAAAGATGGGGAGGGAAGGGGATAGAGAATGGAAGAGGGAAAGGAAGGCCTGGGCTCAGGCCTTTCCAACTACCCTGATTGGAGTAGTTGATATAGGGAAGCTTGAGGCCACTGAGTAGAAGGGCTTCCTATGTGGTGGTTTACAAATTATATTTTGTGTTCTCCAACTAGTCCCATGTTGAAAGCAGGACAAAATTGTTGAAAATGGCAGTAATTGTACAAGTGCTGATTTTTTAAAAATATTTTTATTTTTTTCTATTGAATTACAATGTTTGGTCAATTTCTGCTGTACAGCAAAGTGACCCAGGTATTTTTCTCACATTATCCTCCATCATATTCCATCAGAAGTAACTAGATATAAGTCCCTGTTGTGTACAGCAGCATCTTGTTGCTAATTCACTCCAAATGCAAATAGTTTGCATCTATAACCCAAACTCCCAATCCACTCCACTCCTTCCTCCTGCCCCTTGGCAACAACAAGTCTGTTCTCCAAGTCCATGAGTTTGTTTCTTTTCTGAAATATGTTCATTTGTGCCATATATTAGATTCAAGATATATGTTATATCATATAGTGTTTGACTTTCTCTTTCTGACTTACTTCACTTAGTATGAGAGCCTCTAGTTCCATCCATGGTGCTGCAAATGGCATTATCTTGTTCTTTTTATGGCTGAGTAGTATTTCTTTGTGTATATAAACCACATCTTTTTAATCCATTCATCCTTTAATGGACATTTAAGTTGTTTCCATGTCTTAGCTATTGTGAATAGTGCTGCAGTGAACGTAGGGGTGCATACATTTGTTCAATGAAAATTTGTCTGGATATATGTCCAGGGAGTGGGATTTCTGTGTCATAAGGTAGTTCTATATTTAATTTTCTGAGGTGTCTCCATACTGTTTTCCATAGTGGTTGTACCAATTTACATTCCCACCAACAGTGAGGTAGGGTACATTTTTCACCACACCCTCTCCAGCATTTGTTACACGTTAACTTGTTTATTACGGCCATTCTGACAAGTGTGAGATTGTTCCTCATAGGAGAACAAAATAATGAAATTTGTAGGAACTTGGATGCAACTAGAATTCTCAAACTAAGTGAAGTAAGTTAGAAAGAGAAAGATAAGTATCATATATCACTTACATGTAAAATCTAAAACATGGCAGAAAAGAACCTATATACAAAACCAAAACAGAATAGCATATATAGAGAACTGACTTGTGGTTGCCAAAGGGAGAGGGATGGAGTGGGACGGACTAGGAGTTTGGGGTTAGTAGAGGCAAACTATTCCATTTAGAAGGGTAAATCAATGAAGTCCTACTGCATAGCACAGGGAATTATATCTAATCACTTGTGATAGAACATGATGGAAGATAATAAGAGAAAAAAATGTATATATATCTGGGTCACTATTCCATGTAGCAGAAAATTGACACGACACTGTAAATCAGCTATACTCTAATAAAAATAAAATTTTTAAATATTGTGTTAGGAAGAAAAGTTTTCTATATTAGGTTTTACTGGCTGGTTTTAAGAATTAAATTTACATGAGACTGATTAACTTGAGAAAATCAAATTTTAATTCATATATATTGTAACCCCACATACTTGAGAAGGTCAGACACAGTGCATATATGAAAGATTCAGAGACAGAAAAGTAAAATGAGTTATGAAGGTCATCCTGAGCTAAGTGGATGGTGTAGGGGCATGTAGACAGGAGGGTTCATTCATAATGACAGGAAGAAAGTAAGAGGAAAAAAAAATATTTGTCCTGCCTTACAGATGGGATCAGTTAGATAAATTTTATCTTTGGTAATAACTCTTTTCCTTGGAAAACATGAAATTTAAATATTTCAGGTGTTTAAGGAGGGGAGAGTAATTTTTTCTTGAGCGCACAGAGTCTCCATTGCCTTTAGCTCAAAATAACCCATATGACAAAGTGGCATACCTTTTGGAGGTCTGTTCTGAACCCTTACAGTTTCCTTATTTCAAACATTCCTGAAAGTTTTATTGCCCAGAATTTGGGGTGGCAGATTGTTCCTTCTCATTCAACCAGTTTAATAGTTGGGCCTCAGTCAGGAGGTGGTGTTGCAAGCAGGTTCCCAAAATTAAGCCTATGGTGTAAGAAGCATTTCTATGGAAAGAAAAAAAATATTTGGAATGTACTATAATACGTAAATACGTACCATTCTTGTATGGGAACCCCACATACATGAAATAGTCAGAGACCCTATATACATGAGATGTTCAGAAACAAAAAGGTGAAATGAGGCATATATTCTATCCTGAGCTAAGGGATGCAATTTGGACCTGGGACTTCCAAGGACAAGAGAGTCATTCATAGGACAATGATAAAAGCATATGTTTGGAAATGAGGTGTTTTTCCTGCCATATAGATGGGGACATTTATATTAAATTTATCTCTGGTAATAACTCTTTTTATGGGAAAATCATAATTTTAATTCTTTTATGTAGTTAAGAAAGGGACAGTAATTTCTCTTGATCCCACAGTGTCTCCATTGCTTTTAAATCAAAATAACCCACATGCCAAAGTGGCACATCTTGGAGAGGCTGTTCTGAAACCTGAGATATTAAGATGTTCAAAAAAATTAATGTGCCAAATAATTTTTATGGATGGGTATTTTAAAAATGGAAAAGAGTGGTACAGTAGAAATGAATCTGACTGGTATCCATGAGGATGCAGTTTCAATCCCTGACCTTGCTCAGTGGGTCAGGGATCTGGCATTGCTGTGAGATGTGATATAGATGGTAGATGCAGCTTGGATCCTGAGTTGCTGTGGCCTAGCCTGGCAGCTTTAGCTCTGATTTGACTCCTAGCCTGGGAACTTCCATATGCCATGGGTGTGGCCCTAAAAAGATAAAAAAGAAAAAAAGGAAAAGAAACCCCATATTTTTTTCCAACATGTTAGAATGTTGTGAAACAGGTTTCTAAAACTTGAGTACATGATGTACATGAATATCTTTATAAAAAGAATTTTGTCAAAATATATTAATGGACTCAAAAACTTTTTTATCACTGACTATATTTCTACTTCCAGTAATTTACCAATAGGGGATAAATCTAAATAGTAATATATTTTTCCTAAATTGATTTTTTAAATAAGTCATTGATTAGAAAAGTTCCCTGGTGTCTTATCAAGGATCCAATGTTGTCACTGCTGTGACTTGTGTTGCTGCTGTAGTGGGGGTTCAATCTCTGGCTTGAGAAATTCCACATGGCATGGGCATGGATAAAAAAATAAAACTAAATTAAATATCCCGCAGTTAGGTTATTTGCTTGACAGTGTATCATGTAAATAATGCTTAAGTGGAGTGCAGACTTTTACCATATGAGGAAACTCATGAGCTAATGAAAGTATTCTGTTCATTCTCAGTTATTTCCCATACTTAAGTAAATTCTTGGATACAGTATTATGCTAAACTGATTTATTCACATATTCACTTTAAAAGATGAACATTATTTGCTTTGTTTTTTTCTTAATTTTTTTTACCTTTTATTTTTTTTCTACTGTATATCATGGTGACCCAGTTATGCATACATGTATACATTCTTTTTTCTCGCATTACATGTTCTATCACAAGTGACTAGACAGAGTTCCCAGTGCTACACAGCAGGATCTCATTGCTAATCCATTCCAAAGGCAGGCAATATTATTTTCTGCTGTGGTGCAGTTGATTAAGAATCCAACTGCAGCCTGCCTGGCTGCAGAGGTGCAGGTTCGATCCCTGGCCTGGGGGAGTAGATTCAAGTGATGAAGTTCGATCCCTTGCCCAGGAAAATTCCCATTTAAACCATAATCCTGCCATCTAAGAAAAAAAGAGTACCTAATTCCACAATAATATAAGACAACTTTTCTATGGAGTATGGTAACAAATAATGCTTTGTTTGATATAATGAGGTGTGTGGCAGAAGTGGATGAGATGTTGAAGAAAAGTTTCATTGTGATTGACAAAGCAGCTTTCTTTTTTTCCTAGAATGGGGCTCATCTATCGAAGCAGGAATGCTTTTTTGTCCTCAGAAAGAAAGAATCTGATCTTTATTAGAAAAATTGAGGGAGTTCCCATCGTGGCGCAGTGGTTAACGAATCCGACTAGGAACCATGAGGTTGCGGATTCGGTCCCTACCATTGCTCAGTGGGTTAAGGTTCCGGCATTGCCGTGAGCTGTGGTGTAGGTCGCAGACACGGCTCGGATCCTGCGTTGCTGTGGCTCTGGTATAGGCCAGGTGGCTACAGCTCCGATTGGACCCCTAGCCTGGGAACCTCCATATGCCGCGGGAGCGGCCGAAGAAATAGCAAAAAGACAAAAACAAAAACAAGAAAAAAAAGAAAAATTGTTTCTTAGAAATTCCAAAAAAGTAAGCTTAGGAATTTATTTTATTTTATTTAGCTCTATGGAAGTACAACTGATTGACAAAAATACACACATTTACTCTATACATAGTGATAAACTTGTACATACACATACAAGCAAGACACAATCACTAAAACCAAGGTACTACATATATTTATCATCTCTGAAAATCTCCTTTTGATATTTTGTAGCTTTTTACAGCTTAGAAATTTCATGGATTTGGAGTTCATTCTCATAGTAAATAAAGGAGGGGATGAGAACAAGTGTACACTTTTTCATTATGGGGAATTAAGAAGCAGAATTTCAAACATACATATCTTTTGAAAATTAATATTCTTTATTCTCAGAGGGAAATATTTCCTCCTTTTTACTCCAAATACTTTCTTATTCCATACTCTCCTACCTTATTTTTGAGTGAAGACTCAGAAGATTTCAAATAAAAAAAATAAATAGGATCTAAAATGTAGCTGCTGCTCAACCCCACAGGCTTTTCTCCTGTAGGAAGCAGCTCACGTGTACATGTGTGAGCCCGTATGGAAGAGGATATATTACATATGGTTCAGCCTGAGGAGCCCCCTTTGCTGCTTTTAATCAATAGCCATAGAGAGAAGGATAAAGAGAGAGAAATAAAACCTTCATCTCTGTGTGTTAATGGTTGAAAATGAAAGTATATTGCTTCTCAATGACTTGGAGACAAGTCATCTGAAGGAAAATCAAATAACTATCATAATTATATTTTCTATAATTATTTTTTCCTTTGAAGCCTTGGAGTAGTCTAAACTTGATGACTTGCTAACAGTCAGAATCCATTAAGTATTTTTCTTTTCTAAGGCCAACTTTTTGTTATGTAAAACTTTTTGCTTTATCCAAACCCTCTGGCAGTCTTGTTTATCTACCTGTAACTTTTCCTCATTTGCTTGTTAGAATGCTTTGTTCACTACCCTTGTTAAACAAAAGTAACACATTATAATTACCATCACATATATAATATACATAATCATATATACTGTTATATGATTATATATTATTATATTGTCATACAATAGATATATATATATATTTCTATATTTTATCAAAAAATAGTGTGTTGAAATAATTGCATGCTGTGATTTGCTATCTTATTATTCATCTAAACTTCCATTTTTTATACCCTATATTACACAAATAGAGGCCTCAAATGTGTTTACTTATGTGATTAAAACAGTCTTTAAAATGGACAAGAATTTAGAGTTTATCTAGTATAGTACCCTTCTCACTGCCGAAGTACAATTCAGTTTTAATTTTTTCATTATAGTTGATTTACAGTGTTGTGCCAATTTCTAATCTACAGCAAAGCGACTCAGTCAAAAAAATTTTTTTTTTGTTTTTGCCTATGGTAATTGGAAGTTCCTAGACCAAGGATTGAATCCATGACAGGGCTGAAACTAGAGCCACAGCAGTGAAAACACTAGGTCTTTAACACACTGAGTGATGGGGGAAATGTGCACCTCATTTCAAAAATGAAAGCCAAGGGTAAACCTAATCCATTTTACAAAGTTTTTTTTTTTTCTTAAAAAGTCCAGTTTGTTCCCAACATGGTGTGGTGGAAACAAATCCGACTAGGAACCATGAGGTTGCGGGTTTGATCCCTGGCCTCGCTCAGTGGGTTAAGGATCTGGCTTTGCCATGAGCTCTGGTGTAGTTTGCAGACATGGCTCGGATCTGGTGTTGCTGTGGCTGTGGTGTAGGCTGGTGGCTACAGCTCCAATTAGACCCCCAGCCTGGGAACCTCTATGTGCCGAGGATGCGGCCCTAAAAAGAAATAAAAAAAGTCCAGTTTGTTTATATTAAGCATTCCAATTCCTATCACATATGAGAAAGTAGAGCAGATAGAAAGAGTTTTTTGTTTGTTTTGATTTTTTTTTCAAGTTTTTCCTCTTCTTGTATCAAAGAAGATTTGCTCTTTTTCTCCATATTCTTACTTAGGACACCTGGACATGTATGGAGACAATTGACAGAGGTCATTTCTGTTGGAGGCAGTTTATTTTCCCTTCCATTTCTCATCAGACTTTCTCTTACTTCTTTGTTACGGAGAGTGTAGATGAAGGGGTTTAGAACTGGAGTCACCACAGTGTTTAGGACATGGACAGCTTTTGTCAGATCAAAGGCCTCCTTAATGGAAGTGCACACATGAAGGAAGATTGTGGACTCATATCAGATGAGCACCACAATGAAATGGGAGGAGAAGGTAGAAAAAGCTTTTCTCCTGCCCTTGGCTGAGGGAATCCTGAGGATGGTGCTGATGATATAAACATAGGATACCAAGGTGATAATGCAAAAACTTAAGATGACCACAAAAGCAATCACAAAAGCCACTAGTTCTACTGCCCATGTGCTGTTACAGGCCAGGGTGATCCAGAGTGCAATGTCACAAAAGAAGTGGTTGATGGTGTGGGGGCCACAGAAGGAAAGACTGCTCATGAGGATTTTGGGAATAGCAATGGCCATGAAACCACAGACCCAGGAACCCAGAGCCAACTGTGCTGATAGGAGGCTGTTCATGATGGTGCCATAGTGTAGAGGATAGCAGATGGTCAGATAGCAGTCATAAGCCGTGGCTGCCAGGAGGAAGTACTCTGTACAGCCCAATGAGAAAACAAGGTACATCTGCAAAAGACAGCTGATAAATGATACAGTTTGGCTTTTCCCCAGGAGAATAGCCAGGACTTTAGGGACTGAATTTGTGGTATACCAAATCTCCAGGAAAGAGAGATTGCTCAGGAAGAAGTACATGGGAGTGTGTAGCTGGTGGGAGGTACACACCAACATCAAGATAGCCATGTTACCACTGACTGTGAGGATATACATAATCAGAAAAAGCAAGAAGAGAGAGCTGAAGGACCTAGGACCCAGGAAAGCCCAGTAGGAGGAAGTCTTGGGAGATACATTCATTGTCTGTCCTCATTGAAATACTGAGATGAACTAGAAAACAGAGAACCTACACTGATGCCTTTGATCCAATCACAGAGTCCTAGAAAGATAAAAAGAAATGGATTGATGAAAGTGCTTCAATAGCTGAATGCAGACTGATAACCCAAAATTTGTTTAGTGCCCACTCTGTACTTCGACCTGTGCATGATTAATATCAGTTAATTTAATGAAATGGAGAGATGTTATTATAACCAACAAACAATTCAAGAGACATATGCAAATAACTTTAGCAATTTTGCGAAGATCACATCCACGGTTACACTTAAGATTCAAGATTGAAATCAAGTCTTTTTAGTTCTATTATCTTGCTCTAGTCAAGCCACAGTTAGATTACATCTAACCCACAAAGGGCTGACCATGTAATATTGCTTCAATTCACTACTATTTCTGCATTGTCCTTAATGAAGTTGTGTTTTTGTCTTTGTTCAGAACTAAGCCTTCCAAATATAGGTTCTAGTCAAATTCATGTCTCACAGTTGTAGGTTATAAATTTATCTTTTGATATAGTTTGCTCTGACATCAAAAGTAGCATCTAGAAATAAACTATATAAATTCAAAAAATTTAACTTCTCTGATCTTGATCATTTCATGTTTAAATTTATTAATGTGATACATTATTCACACCAAAAATATTTCTATATTAAACATTGCACTTAAGGCAACTGCTTTCTGAACTAGGGTATTTTTTTTTTTGATTTAGGAAGTTTTATTTCTCCATAAAATAAAATCCATAGTACTTTGAAAAAGATATTGCTATAAGCTTAATGAAGATATAGTTCCACAAAGTATAAATGATCAGTAAATTATTATAAGAAAAAACACAGACCAGAGATTAATCTCTTAGATAAGAAAACTGTTTTTAATTAATTACACAGATTAAATTTATAGTATTTTTAATATCCAGAAAAAAATAAGACTTCATTTCAAGGCATAATCTTAAGGATATTTGGTGCTTGTTTGGAAGTGAGTGCACTGAGAACAGGCTGAAAAGCAGACATTTATTTTGAAACTATTTTTTTTTGTTTTGTTTAATTCTTTTAATTTATTTCTAAAAGCCTCTTGTGAGGATGGAGCTTATAAATTATAACCTTCAGTTGGGAATCTGTAACTATCGAATATTCAGGTCACTAGAACCTACATTTTAAAGGCAGAATTTCGAACAAGGCAAAAAGACTTTGGTGCCTTCAATCTCTGCATCTTCCTTACGCTTTCTCTCCACATTTTCACGTACGACACTCTCCAATACCAAATGTCCAGTACTCCAATACTCACTCTCCAATACCAAATGTAATCTCTTCCATAAATCTCAGCAGAATTGTTACATGTGTACAGAGTCAACAAGCATATTTATACTACAAAAGGTCTACAAAATTAAGGTGTCCATACTGTGGGTATACCTCACTTTTAAATGCCCTTTAAGGCAGAAGTAGGCTTCAGCATCAGTCACAGCAATTATCTTAAGTTCTAATGTACACATCAATCACTTGAGTATGATGTTAAAATACAGATTCTAGATTAGTCATCTGCAGTGGTGCTTGTGATTTTGCATTTCACATAAATATCCAGAAAGCATCACCGACTGGGCATCCTACTCTGAGGAACAAGTATCTAGCATCCTTCTAATTTTGTAAATAAAGATTGAGATTGGCATATGCACACTATTGTATATGGTCAATGGGAACCTGCTGTATAGAACAGGGAGACCTACTCAATATTCTGAGATAACCTATATAGGAATGGTTATGTGTATATGCATAACTAAATTAATTTGCTGTACAGCAGAAGTTAACACAAAACTTTAAATCAACTATACTTCAATTCAATTTTTTAAAAGATTCTACAAAAAAATAAAAATAAAAAAAAAATAAAAAGGGAGTTCCCGTCCTGGCGCAGTGGTTAACGAATCCGACTAGGAACCATGAGGTTGCGGGTTCCGTCCCTGCCCTTGCTCAGTGGGTTAACGATCCGGCGTTGCCGTGAGCTGTGGTGTAGGTTGCAGACGTGGCTCGGATCCCGCGTTGCTGTGGCTCTGGCGTAGGCCGGTGGCTACAGCTCCGATTCAACCCCTAGCCTGGGAACCTCCATATGCCGCGGGAGCGGCCCAAGAAATAGCAACAACAACAACAACAATAACAACAACAACAACAAAAATAAAAAAAGACAAAAAAAAAAAGAATAAAAAGATTCTGAAGATCAGGAAGATGACATTACTCTCCCAACATTTGACCATTTGAGTAGAAAAGGACTTGGATTATTAATTTTTCTAACAAAAATATATAACCTGACTTACACATTGAAGAATGAGACAGAGCAATAAAAATACAAAAATATCCATTAGTAATAAATGGATTAGTAATAAATAATAGTAATAATAACATTAGTAATAAATAATAGTTTTCACAAATTTCCTAAAGCTAATATATTCCAACATCTATATCACTCATTTCCAACCAATATAGTTAAAAATGTTTTCTAGTTCAAAGTGCCCACAGTCATTGTTAATGTGTTTGGTGTTTTTCAGTTGTTCTTCTTTGAAAGGTAGTCAAAGTCACCAGGTAACCATAAACTCATAGTACTAGATAATAGTAGCTAACATATTGTGAATGCTTACTTGGTAGTCACTAACATAATCTTTAATTCTATTACTTTGGCTTTATTTTTATCTTACTATTTTTACAGAGGAGGTAACTAAAACACAAAGACGCTAGAGAGGCTGTCCAAAATGGAGCTGTGACTATAGATTCTAGAGGTTTGATCCCAGAGCCACAATACCTTGTACCTACTTCCTTCAAAGACATTTTAAAAATAGGTATCTGGGGAGTTCCCATTGTGGCACAGTGGAAACAAATCCAAATAGTAACCATGAGGTTGTGGGTTTGATCCCTGGATTCACTCAGTGGATCAAGGATCCAGCATTGCTGTGAGCTGCAGTGTAGGTCCCAGGTGTGGCTAAGATCCTGCATTGCCATGGCTGTGGTGTAAGCTGGCAGCTGTAGCACCAATTTGACCCCTAGCCTGGGAAACTCCATATGCCACAGATGTGGACCTAAAAAGCTGTATATACATATATATATATATATGTGTGTGTGTGTGTGTGTGTATGTGTATATACGTGTGTGTATATATATGTGTGTATATGTATATGTATATATATGTGTATGCATGTATCTGATTGGAAGATTCAGATAAGTGATATTTTAATTTATATTCAAAGAGATGTAACCATTTGATTTCTAAAATAGAACTAGATCAAAGCTGTTTATAAAATCTGTTATACGAGATGACAGTAAGTAAAATGTAAAAATGTGAATAAAATAATTATTTTATCATTTTCCAAATTTAAGAATCAATTTGTGATAACTGAAAATTAGAGAATAAATATGATACCCATTGCTATATTATGAAATGTTATTTTCAGATTTTTATTTTGTTATATCATTGAATTTATCAGAAATCATAAACTAATAATATTTGCTTAAAGTATTTGATGATCATTCCTCACATTTTAAAGCATGTATATATTGCTCTAGACTTGAGTATTTTAAAATTATTATAAGATGGATTGTATGGGAGTTTATGCAGATAACAAGAGTTTTAAAAAATTAAAGTAATATTTTGATTTACTGGCCTTAAATAACTTTTTTATGTTTTAAAATTAAACAAGAGTTTGATCTCTTTTTTAATAGATTGAATTTTTTTTAAAAATAATGACATTTAACAAGAAATTTTAATTTGTACATTTAGAAGGTGACTTACATACATAAGACATTTTTGTACTAACATTCGCTATTTTAGCAAATAGATACATTTACATAATTTCTGAATGATAGGAGATTTGAGGTATTGATTAAATGCTATTATGGATCTATCACAAAGCACAAATTTATGATAACAAATTTACCCATTAATTGAATCTATCATTGGCTAAAGCATAATGAATGCAGAAAACATTGTTCACTTACCAGTTGAAATTTTCTCTACCGTTAGTATAAACTCTATGAACTTTTGACTTTATCTTTACCCTGTTTTTTCAGTCCATAGTTTTATTTTAGTGAAAAAAATATATTTTGATTTCAATAACTCTCTCCCCCTTTATTCTTCCTGGTCTTATTATTTTATGGTACACATCTTTTTAATATTCATTACTTTTTAATTAACTCAATCTCCCATTGTCTTTTAAACTTGTTCTGCCTTTTTCTATTTCCTTTTTTTTTCCCATTCTACCTGATTCCGTCTTGTTCTAGTTACATTCAACTTTCCTTTTGGTGTTTTACATTTTCTCCACCTCGGTCTTCCTCCTAATGAGCTCTATACTGAAAACAATCTACTATTGGGTAGTTACTTATGTGTGCATGAATCTTCTGAGAGAAGGTAACATATTAATTCTCTCTCTTGGGTACTTAGGGCTATCTGAACAGGACTTATTTTTGTTAATCTTTCTAAATGCGTGGTGTTATATAACTTATATGTGGAATCTAAAAATAATACAAATGATTGTATAAGCAAAACAGAACAGAGTAACAAATGCAGAAAACAAACTTAAAGTTACCAAGGGGGAGAAGTCAGGGAGGGAGGACAAATTAGGGGTATGGGATTAACAGATACAAGCTGCTATGTATAAAATAGATAATCAGCAAGGATATACTGTATAGCACAGAGAATTACAGACATTATCTTGTAATAACCTATAGTGGAGTATAATCTGCAAAAATACTGAATCACTATGCTGTACACTTTAAATTAACCTAACATGGTAAATCAATTATAATTCAATTAAAATAAATAAATGGGCAGTTTCAGATTATTTTCAATCTTTTTTCTGTTGTTGTTAAATGTTGCATTTTGGTATGTTAATAATGAAATGTTAGAAAAGGAATACAAAAATACAATACCTTTTATCACAGCCACAAAAATTAAATACGAGGAACAAATCTAACTAAGAAGGTAAAAGACATAATGCAGAGAACTATAAAACAATAATCAAGGAATTTAAATAGGACTCAATGAAATGGAGAGATATCCCATGTAGCTGGGTTGGAAAAATTAATATCATAACAATGGCCATTCTACCCAAAACAATCTACAGATTCAATGCCATCTCTATCAAACTGCCTGTGACACATTTCACAGAACTAGAGCCAACAATCCAAAAATTATATGGAAACATAAGAGACACAGAATTGCCAAGGCAATCCTGAGGGACAAAACCAAGCCGGAGGCAAAATTCTTTTATTTATTTATTTTTTGTTATTTTATTATTACTTTTTATAGTTATTACCCCAATACAATTTTATTTCTACTGTACAGCATGGTGACCTTGTTACACATACAGGTACACATTCTACTTTCTCACATTATCATGCTCCATCATAAGTGACTAGACAGAGTTCCCAGTGATAAACAGTGGGATCTCATTGCTAATCCATTCCAAGGGCAATAGTAAGTATCTATTAACCTCAAGCTCCCCAACAACCCCACTCCCTCCCCCACGCCATTGGCAACCACAAGTCTATTCTCCAAGTCCATGATTTTCTTTTCTGTAGAAAGGTTCATTTGTGCCTTATATTGGATTCCAGATGTAAGTGACATCATATGGTATTTGCCTTTTTCTTTCTGACTTACTTCACTCAGTGTGAGAGTCTCTAGTTCCATCCAAGTTTCTGCAAATGGCATTATTTCATTCTTTTTTATGGCTGAATATTATTCCATTGTGTATTATACCACATCTTCCTAATCCAATTATCCATCAGTTGACATCTGGGTTGTTTCCATGTCTTGGCTATTGTGAAAAGAGCTGCAATGAACATGCGGGTGCATGTGATTTTTAAAGAAAGTTTTGCCCAGATATATGCCCAAGAGTGGGAATGATGGATCATATGGTACTGTGGGAATGATGGATCATATGGTAGTATGTGTAGATTTAAAAGGTACCTCCATGCTGTTTTACTTAGCAGTTGTAAAGCTTTCATTCCCACCAACAGTGCAGGAGGGTTCCCTTTTCTCCACACCCCCTCCAGCATTTGTCATCTGTGTATTTCCTAATGATGGCCATTCTGACTGGTGTAAAGTAGTCTCTCATGGTAGTTTTGATTTGCATTTCTCTAACAATCAGGGATGTTGAGCATTTTTTCATGTGCTTGTTGGCCATCTGCACATCTTCCTTGGAAAAACATCTATTCAGGTCTTTTGCCCATTTTTCCATTGCATTGTGGGGTTTTTTGCTGGCGAGTTGTATAAATTGCGTGTAAATTTTAGTGATTAAGTGCTTGTCAGTTGCATCATTTGAAACTATTTTCTCGGCATTCTGTAAGTTCTCTTTTTGTCTTTTTGTTTTCTTTGCCACACAAAACTTAACAGTTTGATTAGATCCCATTGGTTCGTTTTTGCTTTTCTTTTTGTTGCTTTGTGACTCTGATCTGAGAAATCATTTGTACGGTTGATGTCAGAGAATGTTTTGCCTATGTTCTCTTCCAGGAGTTTGATGGTGTCTTGTCTTATATTTAAGTCTTTCAGCCATTTTGAGTTATCTTCTTGCATGGTGTGAGGGTGAGTTCTAGTTTCATTGATTTGCATGCAGCTGTCCAGGTTTCCCAGCAATGCTTGCTGAAAAGACGGTCTTTTTCCCATTTGATGTTAATTGATCACAGGTGTCTGGGTTTATTTCTGGGTTCTCTAGTCTGTTCCATTGGTCTGTATGTCTGTTTTGGTACCAGTACCACACTGCCTTGATGACTGTGGCTGTGTAATATTGCCTGAAGTCTGGGAGAGCGATGCCTCCTGCTTGGTTTTTGTTCCTCAGGATTTCCTTTAGTGGTTCCATATAAATGTTTGGATAGTTTGTTCTAGTTGTGTGAAAAATGTCATGGGTAATTTGATAGGGATTGCATTGAATCTGTAGATTGCTTTGGGTAGGATGGGCATTTTTACAACACTAATGTTTCCAACCCAGGAGCATGGACTATCTTTCCATTTCTTTACATCTTCTTTAATTTCCTTGATTAATGTTTTATAGCTCTTGCATAAAATTCCTTTACCTCCTTGGTCAGGTGTATTCCCAGGTATTTGATTTTTTGTGGTGCAATTTTCAAATGCATTGTGTTTGTATATGATTATCACTTATATCTGGTATCTAACATGCAGCACAAATGAACCTTTCCACAGAAAAGAAAATCATGGACTTTGAGATTAGACTTGTGGTCACCTGGAGGGAGGGGGAGGGAGTGGGATGGATTGGTAGCTTGGGGTTAACAGATGCCAACTACTACTTTTGGAATAAGTTAACAATTAGATCCTGTTGTGTAGCACTGAGAACTATGTCTAGATACTTAGGATGGAGCATGATAATGGGAGAAAAAATATTTCTACATGTATGTGTTACTGGATCCCCAAGCAGTACAATGGGAAAAAAATTGAGTTGGGGAAATAACAATAAAAAATAAATTAATTAAAAAAGAAGTAAAATTAAGTTTGCTGAGGATTCTGCAATAAGAAAAATAAAAATATCAGCAAAATTATAAATAATAAAAGACTATGAATATCATAATCTATGTACTTTATTGTACATTCATTACAATATTTATAAAGATATGTGGAAATCAAAAATAAAAAAATAAAAACCTATTGTAAAAGTGATAACAACCTCGAGGAAAAGTGAAAGGACAAACATGAAAATTTTAAAATGATGTTCAAAATCATAGAACGTGTGGAAGGAAAATAAAATCTAATCTCTTTTTTAAAATAATGTGTTTGAGCTTATATTACTATCAGGCTAAAGCAAGCAGATATAGGAAGGGGTTTGTTTACATACTTAAAAAACAGGGCATCCACTAATCAAAAACAAACATTACATTAACAAAAATTAAAAAGAAAAGCACATAAGCAAAAAATAAATGGAAATCATCCAACCAATAAAAGAAATGAACAAAGGAGAATCATAAAATCAACTGGAAAGCAAGGTTTAAAATGGCACTAAATACATATTTTCCAATAATTACCTTAAACATCAATGCACTGAATGCTCCAATCAAGATACAGAGTGGCAGATTTGAAAAAAAGTAAGAACCTACAATAAGCTCTCTACAAGAGATCAACCTTAGGCAAAGGACACATATAGATTGAAAGTGAGGGGATGAGAAAAAACATTTCATGCCAATGGACAAGACAGGAAAGCAGAAGTTGCAATACAGACAAAATAGATTTTAATTTGATGATGTTAAAGAAAGACAAAGAATGATACTATTTAATAATAAAATAACCCATTCAAGGAAAGGTTAAAATCATCAATAAATCCCCCTAACATAGGAGCACCCAAATATATACAACAAATACTAATATATATAAAAAAGTAAATGATAGGAATACAATAAGACTTAAACACTACACTCACATCAATGGACAGATCCTTTAGATAGAAAATCAATAAGCTACAGAGACCCTAAATGACACAGTAGAAAAATGAAAATGAACTTAATTGACATTTTCAGGACATTACATCCAAACAAATCACAATACCTTTTCAAGTGTACATGGAACCTCCTCAAAGATTGACTGCATACTGGGACACAAAACTAATCTCAACAAATTAGAGTATAGAAATTATTTCAAGTATCTTCTCTGACCACAATGGCATGAAACTGGAAATCAACAACAGGAAAAGAAATGAGAAAAAAACTGACTACATGGAGACTAAATTCGTGCTACTTAAAATAAGTATGTCAATGAGGAAATCAAAAAGGAAATTAAAAAAATACCTTGAGACAAATGATAATGAAGATACAACCATTCAAAATATATGGGATGCCACAAGAGCAGTTCTTAGAGAGAAATTCCTAGTGATACAGGCCTTACTCATAAAAGAAAATTCTCAAATCAACAACTTAACCCACTACCTAAATTAATTAGAAAAAGATGAACAAACTAAACCTCCCAGCAGAAAGAAGGAAATCATAAAGATCAGAGAGAAAATCATTAAAATAGAGATTAAAAAAAGAACACCAAAAATCTGTAAAACCAAGAGCTGGTTCCTTGAAAAGGTGAACAAAATTGACACACCTCTGGCCAGACTCACCAAGAGGAGGAGGGAAAGAAGCCAAATAAACAAAATTAGAAATGAAAATGAGAAATCTCAATGGATACTGCAGAAATACATAAATAAATAAATGCTATGAACAATTAAATGCCAACAAATTTGACAACCCAGAAGAAATGGACAACTTTCTAGAGACTTACTACCCACCAATAATGAATCAAGAAGAAACAGATCGACTTAACAGACCAATCACTAGAAATGAAATTGAATATGTCATGAAAACACTCCTTACAAATAAAAGTTCAAGACCAGGTGGCTTCACAGGCGAATTCCACCAAACACAAAAAGAGGATTATACCCATCCTTCTTAAATTTTTCCAGAACCACATCTCAGAAGATGAAGAAAAAGGATTTAACAAAGTCTATCATCCATTCATGATAAAAGCTCTTACCAGACTTGGTGTAGAGGAAACACTTTAACATAAAAAAGCCATTTATAACAAACCCACAGGAAATGTAATACTCAATGGAGCAAATCTGAAAGCCTTTCCACTAAAATCTGGAACAAGATAAGGATGCTCACCCTCACCACTTTTAATTCAATATAGTATTAGAAATTCTAGACACTGCAATCAGACAAACAAAAGAAATAAAATACATTCAAATTTCAAGAGAAGAGGTAAGTTATGATGACATGGTACTATATATAGAAAACCCAGAGGAGTCCACACAGAAACTACTCAAACTGATCAATGTATTCAACAAAGTAGCAGAATACATGATTAACATTCAGAAATTGGTTGTAGTTCTGTATACTAACAATGAAATATAAGAAAAAGAACACAAAAATAAATACCTTTTCAAATCATGTGCCACTAAATTAAAACCATGGAATAAATCAGACGAAGGAGGTGAAAGACTTATATGCTAATAACTATAAAACATTAATCAAAAAACATTAATCAAGGGAATTAAAAAAGATTCAAATAAATGGAAATATATTCCATGCTCCTGGGTTGGAAAAAATAATATCATAAACATGGCCATACTACTGAAAGCAATCTACAGATTCAAAGAAATCCCTATCAAAATAACCATGACAAGATTTGCACTGCAAAGGAAACCATAAAAAAAAACCTACATAATGGGACAAAATAGTTTCAAAGATTCAACTGAAAAAGGATTAATCTCTAAAATATACAACTCAACAGCAAAATAACCAACAGCCCAATTGGAAAATGGGCAAAAGACCTGAATAGACATTTTTTCAAAGAAGATGTACAGATGGCCAAGAGGCACATGAAAAAATGCTCAATATCACTGATTATTAGGGAAATGCAAATTAGAACTACAATGAGATACAAGCTCACACCAGCCAGAATGGCCATCATTAACAAGACCACAAGCAACAAATGCTGGATAGGGTCTGGAGGAAAGGGAACCCTCTGGCACTGTTGGTGGGAATGTAAATTTGTGCAATCACTATGGAAAACTGTATGGAGGTACCTAAGAAAACTAAATATATAACTACCATATAACCCAGCAATTCCACTCTTGGGCATATATATATATCTGGACAAAACTTTCCTTGAAAAAGATACATGAACCTGTATGTTCATTGCAACACTATTCACAATAGCCAAGACATGGAAATAACCTAAATGTCCATTGACAGATGAATGGATTAAGAAGATGTGGTATATATACACAATGGAATACTACTAAGCCATAAAAAGAATGAAATAATGCCATTTGAAGCAACATGGATGGAACTAGAGACTCTTATACTAAGCCAAGTTAGTCATAAAGAGAACAGCAAATTCCGTATGATATCACTTATATCTGGAATCTAATACATGGCACAAATGAACCTTTCCACAGAAAAGAATCTCATGGATTTGGAGAACAGACTTGTGGGGGAGGGAGTGGGATGGATTTGGAATACATTTGTAATGGATAAGTAATGACATCCTTCTTTATAGCACAGGGAACTACATCTAGTCATTTGTGATGGTGCAGGATGAATATATTGTAAGTAAAAGAATGTGTATGTGTGTGTGTCTGGGTCACTTTGGTGTACAGTAGGAAATTGACAAATCACTGTAAACCAATAACAATGGAAAAAATTAAAATCATAAATTATTTTATCATATTCATTATTTTTCATTTTAATTAGTATGTATTTTGCTATGTTTCTTCTTGGATTTATCCTTTATGGGAAATTCTGTGCTTCCATAACTTGAATAAATATTTCCTTACCCAGTTAGGAACTTTTACAGCTCTGATATCTTCAAGTATTTTCTCTGGTCCTCTCTCTCTTCTCATTCTAGACACCCTATGACACAAATGCTAGTACATTTATTGTGATAGTAGAGGTCTCTTATACTCTCCTTAGTTCTTTTCACTCTTTTTTTCTTTTCTGTGGTAGTGATTTCTATCACTCTTGTCTTCCTGATCACTTAATTCATTCTTCTGCCTCTGTTATCCTGCCATTGATTTATTCTAGTGTATTTTTTATTTCAGATATTGTGCTCTTCATCTTATTTTGCTTGTTCTTTGTATCTTCTACTTCTTTGGCAAACATTTCTTGTAACTTCTCATTTTTGTGTCTCCCTTCTTTTTCTGGTATCTTAGATCATCTTTACTGTCTTCACTCTGAATATTTTTTTAAGGTAGATTGCCAATCTCATCTTCATTCATTTATTTTTGTTTTATGTCTTTGTCTGAAAGCTATTTTTTGTCATCTAATATTTTCTACCTCTCTATGTTTATCATTTTCTTGACAGCAGGTATGTAGATGCAACAGCTCTTGCCCAATCCTGGAGTTCTCAGCAGTGGTAGAGTTACCCAGAGTACACAGTGGGAGCAGCAGTTTCATGCTACCTCTCCTGGAACCACATGACTGATAGGGATGGTGTCATGAAGCAAACAGTACAGGTTCACAGTTCGTAGGACTGCTCCTATAACAGGGCGGAGGGGCAGCAGTGACTCCTGTGACCCCTCTTACTACCAGGCAGCCCTCAGTACTGTTCTTATTGTAGGCAATTTTAGCAGCTGCTTCTGGAGTCACACCACTTGCTGCAGAGGCTTTTGGAACTGCCACAGGGTCAAGTGATATTCTGGCATTCATACCCTTTGTTTAACCCCTCTAGGGGTGCACTCTCTGCAACCCCAAGGACTATGGCTACCCCCTAGATGTTGCTAAAAGGCACTCTCTGCAGTTGTGTAACATGCATCACTTGCCCTGTTCATGTGGTAGCCATGAAATGCGTGCCACTCCCGCAATCCCCTTCTGGGTTGCTGGCAGCAGTGTTCTGCTTGGCTACTGACTGGAGTGTCTCTATTGCCACAGATATTGTGCATAAACTTCTATTTTTTCATTTTTGAGAGTTTTATTGATCTGTAGTTGATTTACAAATTTTTGATAGTTACTTCTATATAAAAGAATGATTCAGTTAAACATTTACACACATCCATTCTCTTTAAGATTATTTCCCCAGATAGCTTATTACAGAATATTGGGCAGAGTTCTCTGTGCTAATCAGCAGGACCCCACTGGCCAATCTTTCCATATACCTCTCTGTGCATATGCCTATCCCAAACCCAAGTCCATCCACCAACCCCAAATGTCTCCTTTGGTAACTGTATTTTTTATTGTCTGTTAGTCTGTTTCTGTTCTTCAAATAAGTTCATTTGTATCCTTTCTTTTAGATTCCACATAAAAGTAATATTATCTTGCATGTGTCTTTCACTGTCTTACTTCTCTGAGTATGATAATCTCTAGGTCCATCCATGTTGCTGCAAATAGCATGGTTTTATTCTTATTTATGACTAAGTAATATTCCATTGTATATATGTACGTTTCATTTAATTTACTTTTTATTGTTATTTCCCTAACACACTTTTTCCCCACTGTACAGCATTGAGACCCAGTAACTTAATTTTACATTGAGACCCATGTAAACTTATTTTTTTCTCCCATTGTCATGCTGCATTATATGTACCTAGACACACTTCTCAGTGCTACCCAGAAGTACCTCATTGTAAATCCATTCCAAGAGCAGTAGTTTGCATCCGTTAACCCCAAGCTCCTTATCCCTCCCATTCCTTCCCACTCCCCCCCCGGGAAACCACAAGTCTATTCTCAAAGTCCATGATTTTCTTTTCTGTGAAAAGGTTCATTTGTGCCCTAGATTCCAGAAATGAGTGATATCATATGGTATTTGTCTTTATCTTTCTGAATTATTTCACTCAGTATGAGAGTCTCTAGTACCATCCATGTTGCTGCAAATGGCATTATTTCGTTCTTTTTTATGATTGAGTAGTATTCAATCGTATATATATACCACACCTTCCTAATCAAGTCATCTGTTAATAAACATTTGGGTTGTTTCCACGACTTGGCTGTTGTGAATGGAGCTGCAATGAACATGTGGGTGCATGTGCCATTTTTAAGGAAATTTTTGTCTGGATATATGCCCAAGAGTGGGATTGCTTGATCACATGTTAGTTCTATGTATAGATTCTAAGGTACAGCCATATGATTCTCCATAGTGGCTGTACAAGCTTACATTCCCACCAAGAGTGCAAGAGGGTTCCCTTTTATCCATACCCCCTCCAGCATTTGTTATCTGTGGACTTATTAATGATGGCCATTCTGACTGGTGTGAGGTGGTATCTCATGGTAGTTTTGATTTGCATTTCTCTAATAATCAGAGATGTTGAGCATTGTTTCAAGTGCTTGTTGGCCATCTGTGTCTCTTCCTTGGAGAATTGTCTATTCAGGTCTTTTGCCCATTTTTCCATTGGGTCGATGGCTTTTATGCTGTTGAGTTGTATAAGTTTGTATATTCCAGAGATTAAGCCTACGTCAGTTGCATCATTTGAAACTATTTTCTTCCATTCCATAAGATGTCTTTTTGTTTTCTTTTTGGTTTCTTTTGCTGCTAAAAATCTTAGTTTGATTTATGTCCTATTGCTTTATTTTTTATTTCTGTTGCTTCGGGAGTGACCTGGGAAAATATTCATAAGATCGATGTCAGAGAATGTTTTGCCTGCATTCTCTTCTAGGAGTTTGATGGTGTCTTGTCTTATATTTAAGTCTTTCAGCCATTTTGAGTTTATTTTCCTGTAGATGGTGTGAGGGTGAGTTCTAATTTCATTGATTTGCTTGTAACTATCCAGGTTTCCCAGCAATTCTTGCTGAATAGACTTTTTCCCATTTTATGTTCTTGCCCCCTTTGTCAAAGATTAATTGACCATAAGTGTCTGGATTTATTTCTGGATTCTTTAGTGTGTTCCATTGGTCTATATGTCTGTTTTGGTACCAGTACCACACTGTCTTGATGACTGTGGCTTTGTAATATTGCCTGAAGTCTGGGAGATTTATACCTCCTGCTTGGTTTTTGTTCCTCAGGATTGCTTTGGCAATTCTGGGCCATTTGTGATTCCATATAAATTTTTGCATTGTTCTAGCTCTATGAAAAATGTCATGGGTAATGTGATAGAGATTGCATTGAATCTGTAGATTGCTTTGGGTATTGTGGCCATTTTTACAATATTAATGTTTCCAACCCAGGAGCATGGAATATCTTTCTATTTCCTTACATCTTTAATTTCCTTGATTAATGTTTTATAGCTCTCTGCATAAAGTTCCTTTGCATCCTTGGTCAGGTGCATTCCCAGGTATTTGATTTTTTGTGGTGCAATTTTAAAAGGTATTGTGTTTCTGTATTCCTTTTTTTATTATTACTCAAATGAATTTATCACATCTGTAGTTGTAGGTATTCCTTTTCTACTATTTCTTTATTAGTATACAGAAACACAACTGATTTCTGAATGTTAATCTTACATCCTGCTAATTTTCTGAATTTTTTGATTAGTTTAAGCAGTTTTATTGGTTGAGTCCTTAGGGTTTTTTTATGTATAGTGTCATGTCATTTGCATACAGTGACAGTTTTATCTCTTCCTCTTTGGATGCCTTTTATTTCTTTTGTTTGTCTGATTGCTGTGGCTAGGACTTCCAGTACTCTTTTGAATAACAGCAGTGAGAGTGGACATCCTTGTCTTGTTCCAGATTTTAGTGGGAAGGCTTTCAGCTTTTCTCCATTGAATATTATACTTGCTGTGGGTTTGTCATAAATGGATTTCATTATGTTCAGGAATGTTCCCTCTATACCCACTTTGGTGAGAGTTTTTATCATGAATGGATGTTGGACTTTGTTAAATGCTTTTTCTGCATCTATTGAGATGATCATAAGATTTTGACTTTTTTTGTTAATGTGGTGTATGATGTTGATTGATTTGATATGTTGAACCAACCTTGTGCACCTGGGATGAATCCCACCTGGTCATGGTGTATGATCTTTCTGATATGTCATAAATTCAGTTGGCTAAAATTTTGTTGAGAATTTTTCTGTCTATACTCATCAAAGATATCAGTTGATAATTTTCTTTTTTTTGGTGGTATCTTTGTCTGATTTTGGAATTATGGTGATGGTGGCATCATAGAATGTCTTTGGGAGTCTTCCTTTTGAAAAAGTTTAAGGAGGATGTGCCCATGTTTCTCTTTGTATGTTTGGTAGAGTTTGCCTGGGAAGCCATCTGGTCCTGCATTTTAGTTATATGGAGTGTTTTTTATGACATATTCAATTTTATTTCTAGTGATTGGTCTGTTCAGTTGAACTATTTCTTCTTGATTCAGTTTTGGCAGGCTCTAAGTCTCTATAAAGTTGCCCATTTCTTCCAGATTGTCAAATTCGTTGGCATATAATTTTTCACAGTAGTCTCATATGTTTTTTTTTTTTATTTCTACAGTACCCATTGTGACTTCTCTTTTTTCATTTCTAATTTTGTTTATTTGGGTTCTTTCTCTCCTCTTCTTGGTGAGTCTAGCCAGAGGTTTGTCA
This sequence comes from Phacochoerus africanus, assembly GCF_016906955.1. Lineage (NCBI taxonomy): Eukaryota > Metazoa > Chordata > Mammalia > Artiodactyla > Suidae > Phacochoerus > Phacochoerus africanus. The sequence continues at coordinate 57,628,688 of NC_062547.1, read as the reverse complement.
ATTTTGTTTACCTTTTCAAAGAACCAGCTCTGGGTTTGATTGATTTTTTCTATTGTTTTTTGCATCTCTATTTCATTGATTTCATCTTTGATCTTTATGCTTTCCTTTCTTCTGCTGAATTTAGGTTATTTTGTTCTTCTTTTTCTAGTTCATTTAGGTGGTGGGTTAAATTGTCGAATTCAGATTTTTATTCTTTTTTGAGGAAGGCCTATATTGCTATGAATTTCTGTCTGAGCCCTGCTTTTGCAACATCCCATATATTTTGAGAGGTTGTGTCTTCATTACCATGTGTCTCAAGGTATTTTTTTATTTCCTTCTTGATTTCCTCATTGACCCACTGGTTTTCAGTAGCATGTGTTTTGGTCTCCACGTAGTCAGTGTTTTCTCACTTTTTTTCCTGTGGTTGATTTCTAGTTTCATGCCATTGTGGTCAGAAAAAAAAAATTCTATACTCATAAATTTGTGGAGCTTAGCTTTTTTGCCCCAGTATGTGATCAGTTCTTGAGAATGTTCCATGTGCACATGAGAAGTATGTGTATTCTGTTTTTTTGGATTTAATGTCCTGAAAATATCAATTAAGTCTTAATTTTCTATTGTGTCCTTTAGGATCTCTGTTGCCTTATTGGTTATATGTCTAGGATCTGTCCATTGATGTGAGTGGGGTGTTAAAGTCTCCTACTGTGATTGTATTCCCATCAATTTATCTTTTTATCTCTATTAATATTTGTTTTATGTGTCTGAGTACTCCTATATTAGGGGAATATATATTGATGATTGTAATATGTTCTTGAATGGATCCTTTAACCATTAGATAGTGTCCTTCTTTGTCTTTCTTTATGGCCTTCATTTTAAAGTCTATTTTTTTCTGATATGAGGTTTGCAACTGCTGCTTTCCTATCTTGTCCATTGCCATGAAATATCTTTTCCCACCACCTCATTTTCAATCTATATGTGTCCTTTGCCCAGGAATGAGTTTCTTCAGGCAGCAAATTGAAAATTTCTAGTTTATTATCCAATCTGCCACTCTGTGTCTTTTGATTAGAGCCTTCAGTCCATTGACATTTAAGGTGATAATGGATAGATGTTTATTTATTGCCATTTAAGACCATTTTAAAAATCAACCCTTTCCAGTTGATTCTATGATTCTCCATTCTTCTTTTCTTTTTCTGGTTGGATGGTCTCCAATTATTTTCTGCTTGAGTCTTTTCTTTTCATTTTTTTGTGAATGTAATGTTTGGTTTGCTTTTGTGCTTGCCCTTTTTTTTAAGTATGTTATCCCCTTCCTGTAATTGTGTGTTTTAGTGTGATAGTCCTGTAGGTTCAAACACTTCATTACCATAATAAAATTAGAAGAAAAAATAAAAAAGAAAAAATAATCTATTTATTTTCTTACTACTCTTGCCAACATTTTGTGTTTTTGATTTATTTTTTTAAATTGTATTTTATTTTAAACATTTTCATGATTAGATGTGTATGCTGGCTTATTTAAGTGACTGCTCTCTGATTGTGGTTTCCTCCATCTTAGTTCTTCCTCTTTTTTTTTAATTTAGAGAAGCCATTTCAGTATTTCTTTCAGAATGGGCTTTGTATTTCTGTATTCTTTTAGCTTTTTTTGTTAGATAATTCTTTATTTCACCTTCTATTTTAAATTATGTTTTTGCTGGATAGAGAATCCTAGGTTGTATATTTTTTCCTTTTAGCACTTTAAATATCACTTGCCATTCCCTCCTGGCCTGTAGAATTTCTGTAGAGAAATCAACTGATAGCCTTATGGGGGTTCCCTTATAAGTGACACATTGCCTTTCTCTTTCTGCCTTTAGGATCCTCTCTTTATCATTATTTTTGCCATTTTTATTATAATATGTCTTTGTGTGGGTCTATTTGGGTTCAACTTATTTGGAACCCTTTGTGCTTCCTGTATCTTGAAATCAGTATCCTTTAGATTTGGAAAGTTTCCAGTGATAATTTCTTCAAATATATTTTCAATCCCCTTTTCTTTTTCTTCTCCTTCTTGAATTCCTATTGTGGGTAGATTGGCCCTTTATATTATCCCATAGGTCTCTTATATTCCTTTCATGTATTTTCATTTGGTTTCGTGTCTGCTGTCCTGTTTCAGTGATTTCCACTTTCTATCTTCCACATCACTAATTTGTTCTTCTGCATTATTCATTCTGGTTTTTACTGCCCTTAGCTCAGTTTGTATCTCTGTAAATGAATTTTCTAGTTTTCCTTGGATCTTCCTTCTATTTTCTAGTTCCTTTCTGAGGGAGTCTGCATTATTGTTCATATCTTCTCTTAATTCCTTCAGTATTTTCACTATTTTCCTTTTGAACTCCAAGTCTGTCAGACTGCAGAGGTCTTTCATTGTTGACAGCTTTAGGTGAGTTCTCCTGTTGCTTTAACTGGGAATGATTTCTGAGCTTCTTCATCTTCCTTGTGTTTTTCTTTTTTGTGATGGAGGTGCACTCCCCATGTACCAGGTTTTTCCCTAGCACTGCTATGGAGTGCTTCTCTAGGGTGGGTGGTGCTGGCTGGCTTGATCCACAGGAGTGGAACACTTCCTGAGGGCAGGTGGGGCTAGCTGGCTTACTCCGAGGCAAGAGATCACTTCCCAAGGGCAGACAGTACTGGAAGTCTTGCTCAGCAGGAGAGCTGTGTTTCCTGTGTGCAGGGAAGGCTAGGCCAGAGAAAGCCACAGTGGTGGTTGGCTTCCCGCTGGTGGGAAGGCCAGTCTGCCAGGATGGCAGGTGGCTTCTGGTCAGGCATGTGGGAGCTTGGGGAGGGGGGAATTGCTGGGAAGATTTGCTCTTTGCTAGCTGGTGGGCAAGTGTTCATGCTGGGGGACAAGGATTATTCTATGGTGGCCCCCCTCCCCAATGCTGGCACCTTGTCTTTCCTGTGGGTCCAGACCTTCTCCTGGGTTCCCTTGGTTGAGTCTTTCTACTCCCCATCCCTTAGCCTATTGCTATCTCCACCCATGATTTACCACTCCCTAGTCCCTAAGGCTGTCTCCATCCCACCAACCCTGGCCTGCTCCCAGGGACTAACCTAAGGAGCATAGGTCTAGGTGCCTTGCCCCACCCAAGCATCTTGGTTTTTGGGGTGTGTGCCAGTGGTTTAGATGATCTGTGCAGCTCTCACTCTGCTTTTCAGATCTCAGGCCTGCTGCTGCACTTTTCTGGAGTGTCTGGAGATCCTTTGAACTTGGGTGATCTTTCTGCCAGTTGGGTGACTTTCCAGGGTGTGGCTTCCCTTTCTCCTTCACAATTCCCTCTCAGGAGTGCCAGTCCTGTCCTGATTCCCCTTCTCTCTTTCTCCTCTTTTCTCTCCTTTTACCCAGTTATGTCAAGAGATTCTTGCCATTTTTGGAGGTTTAAGTTCTGCCAGCATTCAGTTGCTGTTCTGTGTGAGTCATTTTGTTGTGTTTGTGGGAGAGGGCAAGAACGTCCCCCTAATCCTCCTCCATCTTGCTTCCTTTCCCACATTTTCTTTACCCATTCCTCTGTCTATAGATATTTAGAACTATTTTTGCTTTATCCATAGGTTTCAATAATTTGTATTTCCAATTTTATCTCATACAATTATAATTAAGCAATTTATTTAATTTTTATATTCCAATAAAATTTTTTTCTACTACAGAGCATTGTGATCCAATTATACAAATATGTATACATTTTTTCTCACATTTCTCCATCATAAGTGACTAGGCATAGTTCCCAGTGATACACATCAGGATCCCATTGCTAATCCATTCCAAAGGCAAGAGTTTGTATCTATTTACCCCAAGCTCCCCATCCACACCACTCCCTCCACCTTCCCCTTAGAAACCCTAAGTCTATTCTCCAAGTTCATGATTTTTTTCCTATGGAAATGTTCATCTGTGACATATTAGATTCCATATGTAAGTGATATGATATGGTATTTGTCTTTCTCCTTCTGACTTATTTCACTCAGGATGAGAATATCTAGTTCCATCCACATTACTGCAAATGACATTAGTTTGTTCTTTTTAGCAGATAAGTAGTATTCCATTGTATATCTATACAACATCTTCCTACTGAAATCACCTGTTGATGGACATTTTGATTGTTTCCATGTCTTGGCTAATGTGAATAGAGCTGCAATGAACATGCAGGTACATGTCACATTTCTAAGGAAAGTTATGTCTGGATATATGCCCAAGAGTGGGATTGCTGGGTCATGTGGTAGTTCTGTGTATAGATTTTTTAGGTACTTACATACCATTCTCCATAGTGGTTGTACCAGCCTACATTCCTACCAACCGTGCAGGAGGGTTCCCTTTTCTCCAGACCCCCTCCAGCATTTGTTATTTGTGGACTTCCTAATGATGGCCATTCTGACTGGTGTGAGGTGGTTTCTCCTGGTAGTTTTGATTTGCATTTCTCTAATCATCAGGAATTTTGAGCATTGTTTCAAGTGCTTATTGGCCATCTGCACATCTTCCTTGGAAAAATATCTATTCAGGTCTTTTGCTAATTTTTCCACTGGGTGATTGGCTTTTTTGCTGTTGAGTTGTATAAGTTGCTTGTATGTTCTAGAGATTAAGCCCTTGTCAGTTGTATTCTTTGAAACTATTTTCTCCCATTCTGTAAGTTCTCTTTTTGTCTTTTTGTTTTCTTTTGGGTTTCCTTTGCTGTGAAAAATCCTGTCAGTTTGATTAGGTCCCATTTGTTTCTCTTTGCTCCTATTTCTGTTGCTTTGGGAGACTGACTTGAGAAAGCATTCATATGGTTAATATCAGAAAATATTTTGCCTATGTTATCTTCCAGGAGTTTGATGGCGTCTTGTCTTATATGTAAGTCTTTCAGCCATTTTGAGTTTATTTTCTTGCATGGTGTGAGGGTGTGTTCTAGCTTCATTGATTTGCTTGCAGCTATCTGGGTTTCTCAGCAATTATTGCTGAAAGGATGGTCCTTTTCCCATTTTATGTTCTTGCCTCCCTTGTCAAAGATTAATTGACCACAGGTGTCAGGGTTTATTTCTGGGTTCTCTAGTCTGTTCCATTGGTCTGTGTGTCTGTTTTGGTACCAGTACCACACTGCCTTGATGACTGTGGCCTGAAGTCTGGGAGATTTATGCCTCCTGCTTGGTTTTTGTTCCTCAGGATTGCATTGGCAATTCTGGGTCTTTTGTGGTTCCATATAAATGTTTGGATAGTTTGTTCTAGTTCTGTGAAAAATGTCCTGGGTAATTTGATAGGGATTGCATTGAATCTGTAGATTGCTTTGGGTAGTATGGGCATTTTTACAATATTAATGTTTCCAACCCAGGAGTGTGGAATATCTTTCCATTTCCTTACATCTTCTTTAATTTCCTTCATTAATGTTTTATAGTTCTCAGCATATAAGTCCTCTACCTCCTTGATCAGGTGCATACCCAGGTATTTGACTTTGTGAGGTGCAATTTTAAAAGGTACTGTGTTTTTGCATTCCTTTTCTAACATTTCATTGTTAGTATACAGAAGTGTGACTGATTTCTGAATGTTAATCCTATACCCTGCTCATTTGCTGAATTTGTTGATCCATTCAAGCAGTTTTTGGGTTGAGTCCTTAGGGTTTTCTATATATAGTATCATGTCATCTGCATACAGTGACAGTTTTATCTCTTCTCTTCCAATTTGGATGCCTTTTATTCCTTTTATTTGTCTGATTGCTGTGGCTAGGACTTCCAGTACTCTTTTGAATAACAGTGGTGAGATTGGGCATCCCTATCTTGTTCCATATTTTAGTGAGAAGGCTTTCACTTTTTTCCATTGTTTATTATATTTGCTATGGTTTTGTCATAAATGACTTTGACTATGTTAAGTTCTGGTCCCTCTATACCCACTTTGGTAAGGTTTTTGTTCATGAATGGATGTTGGACTTTGTCAAATGCTTTTTCTGCATCTATTGAGATGACCATGTGGTTTTTTACCTTTCTTTTGTTAATGTGGTGTGTGACATTGGTTGACTTGTGTATGTTGAACCATCCTTGTGCACCTGGGATGAATCCCACCTCGTCATGGTTGATGATCTTTTGTTATGTTGTTGTATTCTGTTGGATAAAATTTGGCTGATAATTTTTCCATCTATATTCATCAAAGATATCAGCCTATAGTTTTCTTTTTTTGGTGGTATCTTGGTCTGGTTTTGGAATTAGGCTGGATGCAGCATCATAAAATGTCTTTGGCAGTGTTCCTTCTTCAATCTTTTGAAAAATTTTAAGGAGGATGTGTATAAGTTCCTCTTTGTATATTTGGTAGAATTCACCTGTGAAGCCATCTGGTCCTGGACTTTTATGTGTAGGGAGAGTTTTTATGACATATACAATTTCATTTCTAGTGATCAATCTGATCAGTTGATCTATTTTTTCTTGATTCAGTTTTGACATGCTGTAGGTCTCTAGAAAGTTGTCCATTTCTTCTCAGTTGTCAAATTTGTTGTTATACAATTATTCATAGTGTTCTCTCATGATTTTTTGTATTTTTGTAGTATCAGTTGTGACTTCTCATTTTTCATTTCTTATTTTGTTTATTTGGGTTTTTTCTCTCCTCTTTAGTGATTCTAGACAGAGTTTTGTCTATTGTCTACTTTTCATAGTACCAACTGTTCATTTGATTGATTTTTTCTATTATTTTTGAATCTTTATTTTATTGATTTGCTTTCTGATCTTTGTGATTTCCTTCCTTCTGCTGACTTTAGGTTTTGTTTGTTCTTTGTCTAATTCATTTAGGTGTTGTGGATTTGAGATTTTTCTTCTTTTTTGAGGAAGGCCTGTATTGCTATGAATTTCCCTCTGAGCATTGCTTTTGCTGCATCCCATAGATTTTTGAGTGGTTGTGTCTTCATTATCATTTGTCTCGAGGTATTTTATTTCTTTTATGCTTGAGTACTTTTCTTTTCAATTTTTGTAAACGTAATGTTCAGTTTTGATTTGTGGTTTCCCTGCTTTTAAGCCTGTTCAGCCATTCCTATATCTGCTTGCTTTAGCCTGATAATCATACAGGCTCAAACACATCATTAAAATAAAAAAATAATTTATATATTTTTTTACTTTCCTTCCTCACATTGTATTATTTTGATATCTTTTTTCTTTCTCTTTTTAACTTCTTCATATTTAGATCTGTACGTTGCCTTATTTGAGTGACTGCTTTCCAATTGTTATTTCCTACATCCTAATTCTTCTTTTACTCTTTTCTCTCTCTCTCTCTCTCTCTCTCTTTTTTTGCCATACTCTTTTAGCTTTTATTTTTTGGATAAATTCTTTATTTCCTCTTCTTATATTCTTGCTGGATAGAGTAGTCTAGGCTGCAAATTTTCTCCTCAGCACTTTAAATATATCTTGTCACTCCCTTCTGGCCTGTAGTGTTTCTGTAGAAACATCACATGATAGCCTTATGGCAGTTCCCTTATAATTAATGCATTGCTTTTCTCCTGCTGCCTTTAGAATCCTCTCTCATTAACTTTTGCCATTTTTATAATAATATGTCTTGGTGTGGACCTGTTTGGGTTGAGCTTGGTTAGGGTCCTCTGTACTTCCCATATCTTGATATCAGTTTCCTTTACATTTGGAAAGTTTTCAGCCATAATTTCTTCAAATATTTTTTCAATCACCTTTCTTTTTCTTTTCCTTCTGGAATTCCTAGTATGTGTAGATTGGCCTGCTTTATATTATCCCATATATTATATTTCTTTCTTGCTTTTTCATTTGGTTTGCTGTCTGCTGTCCTGATTGTGTGATTTCCATTATCTTCCATGTCATCAATTCATTCTGCATTATTCATTCTGCACCTTATTGCCTTTAGCTCAGTTTTTATCTCTGCAAATGGATTTTCTAGTTTTTCTTGGATCTTCCTTATATGTTCTAGTTCCTTTTGAGGGATTCTACATTACTGTTCATATCCTCTCTTAATTCTTTCATTATTTTCATAGTCTCCCTTTTGAACTCAAAGTCTGTCAGACTTCAGAGGTCTGTTTTATTGTTGACTACTTTAGGTGAATTCTCCTCTTCCTTTAACTGGGAATCGTTTCTGAGTTTCTTCATCTTGCTTGTGTTTTTCTTTTTCTGTGAGTTTGGGAAAGACAAACTGTAGTCTTGCAAGGCTACTTCTATGCAAGAATAACCCTTTGTATTTTTGGGGGGGTTAATTTTTATTTTGGGGAGTTTGGATATTTGGTGTCTCTTTCTTCAGTGTGAGCAGGCTGTTATCCCTAGGATGTTCAGTGTGTTTTCAGGGAGAAGGAGACAGTGGGTAGGGCCAGTAGTCTGTGCCCACTCATTGGGCTCTCAACAGCAGCAAGGACCTTCAGGAAGGTGGCACAAGCTACTCCTAGTTGCAGGGCCATGGGAAGTGGTAATAAGATCTAGGCAGATCTTCAAGGTGACCAGAGCATTTAGCAGTAGCAACAGTAGGGTGCATGAGTTCCCAAGGGACTGAGAGCAACAAAAACTTGTGTTTGATTGCAATGCCCTCCTCTGAGGTGATTGAAACTGCAGGTCGTGCCTGTTATAGGAACCCTATTGGGTGTAGGCCATGACCATCTCTAGAGTCAGTGATAACTGTGGTGTTTTGTCTCCCCCCCACCTGTTGACCATGCATGAAGCAACCCATATCACTGCCTAGCCCACCTAGGCAGTGCTGTACAGGCTGCTCCTAGTTGCAGGATCCTGGAAAGTGACAGACATCAGGCATGTGGGTACTGCTTGGAGTGTTTGGCTGTGGCAGCAACAGGGTGGGTGTGTTCCCAGGGTTGCAAGAGCACCAACACGTGGTGTTGATCACAATGCCCTCCTCTGTGGTGCCCTTGAGGTGAATGGGGTTGCAAGTGAGTTTTGTTCAAGTATCTCCTATGGATGTGGGCCATGCCCATCTCTGGAATTAGGGATAACTGTGGAAGTTTGCCCTGCTGCCTGCAGACCATGCAAGAAACACTCTGTTCCACTTTGCCCATGCAGGAGGTGCTGCAGCAGTTGCTCTTAGTTGTAGGATCTTGGAAAGGGACCATGACCAGGTGTCTGGCCACCACCCAGAGTATTTGGCAGTGGCAGCTTCAGGGTGGGTGTGTTCCCAGGGGAGAGAGTGCAACAGTCTGTGGTGCTTGGTTGCAGTGCCCTGTTTTTTTCTTTTTTGCCAAACCCTGAGGTGACTGGGTTTGCAGGTGGAGCCCACTCCCAGGCCCCCAGTGATGGCAAGCCATGCCTCCCTCTGGCCTCTGAGATGACCACCACAGTCTGTCCCTGCCACTTGTAGATACTGCAAGAGGCAGCACATCACACTTAGCCCGCTTATGCCCTTGTCCCATACAATAGGCAGCCTGCACAAGAAGCACCTAATCTTCCACTTGCTCCACACTACCCATAGCCTCTGTAGAGCTGGCCTGCCCTCTAGGCCTGAGGTCCTGCACATGCTCTGGTGCAAGGAGTTTCCTATGGTGCCCCCTTCCTCCTTTCCCTTCCCCAACAATGGTGCCTTGCCTCTTTTGCAGGTCTGGACCTTCTCCTGGGTTCCCTTTGCCATGGCATTCCCTTCCTTAGCCCATGGTGTACTGCTCCTTAGCCCCTCATGTCAGCCCCAGTCCTCATCCCAGGACTGACCTCTGGAGCCTGAGTCTCAGCACCCAGCCCCTGCCCAAGCGTCTCAGTCTGTGATGTCTGGTGGTTCAGATGGTCCATGTGGCTCTCACTCTTGCTTTGCTCATGTCAGTCCAGCTGCTGTGCTTTTCTTGGCGACTTTGAGGTTTTGCCATACTCAGCTGATCTTTTGTCAGGTGGCTTCTCAGGAGTTGGGTTCCTTTTCCCCTTCACAGCTCCCTCTCAGGAATACTAGTCCCATCCTGATTCCTTTTCTGTCTCTTTTTTTCTTTTGTTCTATCCAGTTATGTCAAGAGTTTTTTGCCCTTTTTGAAGGCTTAAGTTATTCTGCCAGGATTCAGTTGATGTTCTGTGTGAGTAGTTTTACATGTAGATTTTTTTTTTATGTGTTTGTGGGAGAAGGTGTGTGTGACCTTTTACTCCTCCACCATATTGCTACCCCTATCATCATCATTTTCTGATATCATGTTGACAATAGTAAAAATCATAAAGCAGTCATCCCCATGGAACATCATCATATGAACTTCTTAATCAGCTCTTCATTTTTAAAGTTATTTGGAAGAATTTTGATTGAATTTAAATCTAGATCAATGTAGAGAACATTGTCATGTAAATAATATTGAATACAGTCAGCAATAAAGGTAGTATGTTTCTCCTTTTTGGAAATCATTCTAAATTATTTTTCTCAATAATGTTTACAATTTCAGTACACAGGTCATCAGGAAAATATTTTGTTAAATTCATGACTAAATTGTTCATTTTATTATCTGATTCTGTATTCGTTTTCTACCACTGTAATAAGAAAATACCAAGGACTGGGCAATGTAAACAACATAAATTTATTTTCTCATAGTTCTGGAAGCTGCAAGTCCAAGATACCAGTGTGTACAGGGTTGCTTTCTTCTGAGTTCTCTCTCCTAGACTTCATATGGCTACCATCTTGATGAATCTTAAAATGGTCATCCCTCTATTTATAAATGATCTTGATGTTGCTCTGTATGTCCTAATCTCCTATTCTTATAAAAATAGCATCCCAATTGAATTAGACCCACCCTAATGACAAATATTTGGATCTAATTTTATCTTGAAGTTCCTATCTCTAAATACAGTCATATTTTGATATTCTGGGGATTTCAATGAATAAAATTTTAGAAGACACAATTCAATATACAGCATCATATAAATGATATTAATTTTGGTTGCCATTTCTATTTGTATCATACTAGTAAAAACATTTTACTTTTACTATGTAATAACTTAAACTAATATAAATAGAAGTTGCATATTTTGGTAGATTTTTTAATGATTTTTATGTACATATTTTGTTTGTAAATAGAAAGTTCTACTTCTTTATTTTCAGTGTTTTATAAAAATGTTCTTACTTCAATTCACAAGTTAGAATATTCAATATGATGCTAAATAGAAGTGGTAGAGAATAATTGTTTATTGCTCCAGATCTATAAAATAAATTGTAAAGAGGAAATTTAGAAAATTCTCAAATTTGTGGGCATTAAATAGCAAGCTATAGAACAACTGAAAAACAAAGAAAATAAAAAGGAAATTTTTTAAATAAATTGTGTTAATTGATTTGCATATGTTGAACCATCCTTGGGCACCAGGGATGAAACCCACCTGGTTATGGTGTATGATTTTTTTGATATGTTGTTGGATTCTGTTGGCTAAAATTCCACTGAGAATATTTATGTCTATATTCATCAAAGATATTGGCCCATAGTTTTCTGTTTTGGTGGTATGTTTGTTTGGTTTTGGAATTAGGGTAATGGTGGCATCATGGATTGCCTTTGGGAATGATCCTTCTTCTTCAAATTTTGAAAAAGTTTAAGGAGGACAGGTATAAGTTTCTCTTTGTATGTTTGTTTGGTAGAATTCTCCTATGAAGCCATCTGGTCTTGGACTTTTATTTGTAGGGAATGTTTTATGACATATTAAATTCCATTTTTAGTGATCAGTCTGTTCAGTTGAACTATTTCTTCTTGATTCAGTTTTGGCAGGCTCTAAGTCTCAATAAAGTTGTCCATTTCTTCCAGATTGTCAAATTTGTTGGCACATAATTGTTCATAGAATTCTTATACATTTTTTTGTACTTCTGCAGTTTCCATTGTGACTTTTCCTTTTTCATTTCTAATTTTGTTTATTTGGGTTCTTTCTCTCCTCTTCTTGGTGAGTCTAGTCAGAGGTTTGTCAATTCTGTTCACCTTTTCAAAGAACCAGCTCTAGGTTTGATTGATTTGTCTATTGTATTTGAATCTCTATTTTATTGACTTCCTCTTGATCTTTATTATTTCCTTCCTTCTGTTGACTTTGGGTTTTGCTTGTTCTTCTTTTTCTAATTCACTTAGATGGTGGGCTAAGTTGTCAATTTGAGATTTTTCTTCTTTTTTGAGGAAGGCCTGTATTGCTATGAATTTCTGTCTGAGCCCTGCTTTTGCAACATCCCATATATTTTGAGAGGTTGTGTCTTCATTACCATGTGTCTCAAGGTATTTTTTTTATTTCCTTCTTGATTTCCTCATTGACCCACTGGTTTTCAGTAGCATGTGTTTTGGTCTCCATGTAGTCAGTTTTTTCTCACTTCTTTTCCTGTTGTTGATTACTAGTTTCATGACATTGTAGTCAGAGAATATACCCAAAATAATTTCTATACTCTTAAATTTGTGTCCCAGTATGTGATCAATTCTTGAGAATGTTCCGTGTGCACTAGAAAAGAATGTGTATTCTGATTTTTTTGGATGCAAGGTACTGAAATTTTTGATTAAGTCTAGCATTTCTATTGTGTCCTTAGGATTTCTGTTGCCTTATTGATTTTCTGTATAGAGGATCTGTCCATTGATGTGAGTGGGTTGTTAAAGTCTCCTATGATGATAGTATTCCCATCAATTTCTCCTTTAATATCTGTTAATATTTGTTTTATGTATCTGGATACTCCTATATTAGGGAAATATATGTATTGATGATTGTAATATACTCTTCTTGAATGGATCCTTTAACCACTAAATAGTTCCTTCTTTGTCTTTCTTTATGGCCTTCATTTTAAAGTCTATTTTGTCTGATATGAGGATTGCAACTGCTGCTTTCCTATCTTGTCCATTGGCATGAAATATCTTTTCCCACCCCCTCACTTTCAATCTATATGTGTCCTTTGCCCTGAGGGGGATTTCTTGTAGGTAGCAGATAGAAGGGTTTTGGTTTATTATCCAATCTGCCACTCTGTGCCTTTTGATTGGAGCATTCAGTCCATTGTATTTAAGGTGATTTTTGATAAATATGTATTTATTGCTATTGTAATGTCATAAACCAAATTAAGAGAAGTCAAAAACCACATGATCATCTCAATAGATGCAGAAAAAGCATTTGACAAAGTCCAACATCCATTCATGAACAAAAACCTTACCAAAGTGGGTATAGAGGGACCAGAACTTAACATAGTCAAAGTCATTTATGACAAAACCATAGCAAATATAATAAACAATGGAAAAAAAGTGAAAGCCTTCTCACTAAAATATGGAACAAGATAGGGATGCCCAATCTCACCACTGTTATTCAAAAGAGTACTGGAAGTCCTAGCCACAGCAATCAGACAAATAAAAGGAATAAAAGGCATCCAAATTGGAAGAGAAGAGATAAAACTGTCACTGTATGCAGATGACATGATACTATATATAGAAAACCCTAAGGACTCAACCCAAAAACTGCTTGAATGGATCAACAAATTCAGCAAATGAGCAGGGTATAGGATTAACATTCAGAAATCAGTCACACTTCTGTATACTAACAATGAAATGTTAGAAAAGGAATGCAAAAACACAGTACCTTTTAAAATTGCACCTCACAAAGTCAAATACCTGGGTATGCACCTGATCAAGGAGGTAGAGGACTTATATGCTGAGAACTATAAAACATTAATGAAGGAAATTAAAGAAGATGTAAGGAAATGGAAAGATATTCCACACTCCTGGGTTGGAAACATTAATATTGTAAAAATGCCCATACTACCCAAAGCAATCTACAGATTCAATGCAATCCCTATCAAATTACCCAGGACATTTTTCACAGAACTAGAACAAACTATCCAAACATTTATATGGAACCACAAAAGACCCAGAATTGCCAATGCAATCCTGAGGAACAAAAACCAAGCAGGAGGCATAAATCTCCCAGACTTCAGGCAATATTACAAAGCCACAGTCATCAAGGCAGTGTGGTACTGGTACCAAAACAGACACACAGACCAATGGAACAGACTAGAGAACCCAGAAATAAACCCTGACACCTGTGGTCAATTAATCTTTGACAAGGGAGGCAAGAACATAAAATGGGAAAAGGACCATCCTTTCAGCAATAATTGCTGAGAAACCCAGATAGCTGCAAGCAAATCAATGAAGCTAGAACACACCCTCACACCATGCAAGAAAATAAACTCAAAATGGCTGAAAGACTTACATATAAGACAAGACGCCATCAAACTCCTGGAAGATAACATAGGCAAAATATTTTCTGATATTAACCATATGAATGCTTTCTCAAGTCAGTCTCCCAAAGCAACAGAAATAGGAGCAAAGAGAAACAAATGGGACCTAATCAAACTGACAGGATTTTTCACAGCAAAGGAAACCCAAAAGAAAACAAAAAGACAAAAAGAGAACTTACAGAATGGGAGAAAATAGTTTCAAAGAATACAACTGACAAGGGCTTAATCTCTAGAACATACAAGCAACTTATACAACTCAACAGCAAAAAAGCCAATCACCCAGTGGAAAAATTAGCAAAAGACCTGAATAGATATTTTTCCAAGGAAGATGTGCAGATGGCCAATAAGCACTTGAAACAATGCTCAAAATTCCTGATGATTAGAGAAATGCAAATCAAAACTACCAGGAGAAACCACCTCACACCAGTCAGAATGGCCATCATTAGGAAGTCCACAAATAACAAATGCTGGAGGGGGTCTGGAGAAAAGGGAACCCTCCTGCACGGTTTGTGGGAATGTAATCTCGTCCCACCACTATGGAGAACCATATGGAAGTACCTAAAAAATCTATACACAGAACTACCACATGACCCAGCAATCCCACTCTTGAACGTATATCCAGAAAAAAAAAAAAAAACTTTCCTTGAAAAAGACACATGCATCTGCATGTTCATTGCAGCTCTATTCACAATAGCCAAGACATGGAAACAACCCAAACATCCACTGACAGATGATTGCATTAGGAAGATGTTGCATAGATATACAATGGAATACTGCTCATCCATAAAAAAGAACAATCTAATGCCATTTGCAGCAACATGGATGGAACTAGAGATTCTCATCCTGAGGGAAGTAAGAAAGAGAAAGACAAATACCATATGATATCACTCACATCTGGAATCTAATATGTCACAGATGAACATTTCCAAAGGAAAAAAATCATGGACTTGGAGAATAGACTTGTGTTTGCCAAGGGGAAGGTGTGGATGGGGAGCTTGGGGTAAATAGATACAAACTCTTGCCTTTGGAATGGATTAGCAATGTGATCCTGCTATGTAGCACTAGGAACTATGTTTAGTCACTTATGATGGAGCATGATAATGTGAGAAATAAGAATGTGTACATGTATGTGTAACTGGATGACCATGCTGTACAGTAGAAAAAAAAATTATAGGTGAAATAAAAATAAAAAAAATAAAAAAGGCCCCCACCGAAAAGTAAATGATGAGGTTAAAGTAAAATCTAAACAACAATGACTACATGATAAATATGAATGTGTCAACTAGAGCTTGCTAGATGATAGAAGAAAGATATAAGCAAGATTGAGGGTGTATTATCCATAACTCCTAGAATGATAACAATGTGGAGTAAAACTAAGAAAAAGGGGAGATAAATTTATGGCTATTCTAAAGGTGAGGATAACAGTACATGCTTAGTCTCTGAAAATTGATTTAACTTTATCCCAACAAAGGAGAAGACCCTGTTGATATTCATTACTATGCTGTATCCAAGAGTGACTGTGACTCATATGCTCATTGACATCACTTGAAAACTGCTACAGATGTCCAGAATTAAGAACTCTTGGGACATTTCTACTTTAACGTATCCAGCCATTAATGAGTGTCTGAAGGGTAGTTATCTTCAATGAAGTCTGGTTTGAATCCAGGGAGACAATAAAGGAAATATCAATGAGACATTTGATGTCTTAACAATTTAAACAAAAGGTATGTTACTAATCCCCAAATTAGAGGATTGTTTCTTAGTGTTCCTTTCTATTGAAACTGAACTGAGATTACTAGATTTATTTTAAAGATTAGTGGATACACACTAAATTTAAACTGTTACATACAGTTTAACATACATAAGAAATAATTGAAGGGTAGCTGGAGAGTTAAATTTAATGAGACCCAGAGAAAGCTTCTCTTTTGTCTCACTAGACAAAAGGACAGTGGCATCAGCTCTCATATCTGAAATAGGTCTTAGCCAGGGTCTCCAAGGTTTTAGAATCTAAGCACAGCTAAAAGTTTAACCTCCTGGGAGAACCCCATGTAATCTATGAAGATCCATTTGTAACTGCTCTAAAAGCTTTGTTTCTCCTTAGAGAAGGAATTGTCTGAGATGTAGGACATCAAAAACACTTTTTTTCAACTAGAATCTGGAGACTGCACAAAGAGAACAAATACTGGTATGTACAGGAGAGAGAAGCTCAATCAAAATCACTGTGAATTTGAATGTCATGTTAGGGACCTGAACGAGGAATCTGGAGGGAAATGGGAAGACAATTTGCAATGTTCTGGCTTTTTCTATGACTTGAAGTCAGTATGTTATTTTATTTTTAGGGCCACACCTGTGACATATGGAAGTTTTAGGCTAAAATTAGAATCTGAGTTGCAGCTGTCAGACTACACCACAGCCACATCAATGTTGGGATCAAAGCCACATCTGAAACCTACACCAGAGCTCATGAAAATGCCTGAACCTTAACCTACTGAGAGAAACCAGGGATGGAACCTGCATTCTTATGGATACAAGTTGAGTAACCCATTGAGTTGAGTAACCCATTGAGCCACAATGGGAACTCAAGTGCTTCATTTTAAACAAAAATTATGCAGAAGAGAATTCCCCAGTTTTTTAGTTTTTCAGTTTTACTTTTTCCCCCACTGAAATTATTTTGAAATCTAAAAATATTTTGGAATGCATTCTCATCAGTGTTTTTCTATAAATGTTATTCACACTGATCTACTTTATAATGAAAAACATTTTCAGGACTGTAAAAATGCAATACGACATTTCTACTTTCTTTTCTTTTTCATTCTTTCCATCCTCTACCTCCCACTTCTGCCAATGTGACAGATTTGTTGTTAATGTAACATTGAAATAGTCCAGAAATATAAAAACTGGCATTACTTAATTTGTAGTACTACCTTAAACATTTTCATTTTAGGCTGATTCATGCACCACAAACATTGTACAAATTTTGTAAGGTCAGTTGGTACACAGCTAATAAATTTTTTCAATTGTGTAGAATTGCTGTATCAGAACGTATGTCAAATGTATCAACATAACAGATCAAATCTTTATTATTATCAATGTTAACTGTACCGCAAAGAACACAGGATTTTCACTTATTTCATGTAATTCAAACAAAAATAAACCTGAAGGGTGAAAATCTATTATCAAAGACAAAGACTTTGATAATGAGAGGAGCACAAGAGAATATTTTCTGATTGATTTATTCTGGCCATCCCTGAAGCACAGAAATTGATTGAGCAAAAACTGTGATGGATGGTTTACTACTTTGAAACAAGCTCTCAGGACAATGTGTCAAGTTTTCCATTCCCTAATGGGTTAAATATAAAATTACACACTCCTTGAGCTTGATGTACCCAGCCTAACTCATGCTGTTACACCTTTTGGGTTAGGCTGCTCAATAATGTCTTGAAAGTTTTCATTAACAGCCAAAATTTACAAAATTACATGAAAATTGACATTTTTTTTCATGATTTTTGAAGCCGAAGCAATAAGATGTTTTACCCTGCAGAAAATTACCTGTACTGGAATGGCTGGAAAGCCTGTGAAGATGAGAAATATTTGAGTTCATTGTGGAAAATTCTGCCATCCTTGCTAACCCTCTTAGTATATAGATACAAACAAAAACAAAGTGAAAGTATATTAAATGGTCTTTTCATGTCCAAGAGGAAACTTTTGTATTCTTCCCTATCTGTTCTATATAGAAAATTGCTTTTTTTCCCTATCAAGTTTTCTTTTTTTTTTTCTTTTTTTGGGGGGGTCCTTTTGCCTGCAGCATATGGAGGTTCCCAGGCTAGGGGTCCAATCGGAGCTGTGGCCACCGGCCTACACCAAAGCCATAGCAGTGCAGGATCCAAGCCACGTCTGCAACCTACACCACAGCTCACTGCAACGCCAGATCCTTAACCCACTGAGCAAGGGCAGGGATCGAACTCTCAACCTCATGGTTCCTAGTTGGATTCGTTAACCACTGCACCATGATGGGAACTCCCTTATCAAGTTTTCTATACCCTGCAACATTCTTTATTCTCTCAAAATAATCTGCTGCTCTATCTATCTCCTTCCTAATCACACATCTTCTTTTCCCTCTTTCTCTTAATTTTACTTTCTTTACTCTCTTTACTTTACAATTCTTAATTTCTACATGGAACCTTGAATTTATGAAGTAGTTTGTAAGGAAAACAATTATAATACATCACTGCTCTGCATAATACGTGACTATATCTTTGCCTCAGATTTTGATTGAGAACATATGGAGAGAATATACTTGTATTTAGTCATCTCTTAATTTCATTTCACTGAGTTTTTGATCTTGCCACTGTATTTTTTTTTCCTTAGAGTTCACCAATGCTATTCTCATATACAAAGTTAAGATTAGGTTCTTAGTCTCTTCAGAATAATTTCTGATGAACATGATGCTGTTTCTTAGCTCATTTTACTTGAAATTCTCTCTATTTATTAACCTCTGTAACCACTTATACTTGATAATCTTCTCTCATATATTTTTCTTCATATGTATACTTTATCACCCTCTGCCTTTTCCTCTCATCTCTAAAATTTTGGCTAAAGTTCTGGTGGTGCCTCTTCAGATTATCCATATGTCATATAATTACATACATCTTTATTCATAAGATGCTGGAGATAGGAACTCATCCTTGGAGAATAACTGGATATAGAAGATATATGAACATGTCACTATATGAAATAATGACTTTTCTCGATGTCTGTAAAACTCTAGACTAATTTACAAAACACACCTCCTGCAAAGTGATGTGAGCTTTTATGTTGAGGTGTGTGTGTTTGTGGCATGGTATATATGGTGTACATATTTGTATGCATTGTGTATGATGTCTGTGTTGTTTGTGGGGGTGTGTTATGTATATGCATTTGACTGGTGTCCTAGATGTCCTGGTTGGTTCTTTATCTTCTTATTGTGTTTAACTTCCTAAAATCAAATCATATTCTAGTTCACTTTCTTATTGCCTTTCATCCTCTCTCTTTTATACTACTTATTTCTTCTTTTAATTAAAACTAAAATAAATCTAACATCTATTTCTTCTATGACATCTTTTCTCTGTTATTTATTCAATTTTCTGTTACTAACGAAATACCTTTGAAAATAAAATGTAACATCAAATATTCAATAAAATAAAATCTTATTTTTATTAGTGATCTGTGTAGAGAGGGATTTCCATGTCTAAAGTACATGGAAGGAGTTCTCTGATGGATCAGAGTGTTTTGGATCTGGCATTGTCACTCCTGTGGTTTGGGTCTTTGCCATGGTGCAAGCTTGATCCCTGGCCCAGAAGCTTCTGTATGTCACAGGTACATCCAAAAAATAAATGAAGTGCATGGAAGTAAGAGAAACTTTAATGTTGTCTGTTAGATATATTAAATACTTTGATATTTGTAGGAACATACTTGTACATTAAAATATAATTATTTATTCTCTCATTAGTACATTATTTAGAATTAATCACCAAATCAATTTTACTGTAAGATATAAATCAAAAATAAAGTTTTGTAAAATTAACCTACTCCAGATAGAATCATAATATGAAACTGTAGGGAGATTTCATGCTAAAAATGTTAATAATTTTCATATATTATGAAAAACATTACTAAGTATTTCTGATTGTGAAACTAGTGTGTTAAAATAAATGTTGGCCTTAGTAATAAAAAATATATTTCATTTTGAAAAAAACTGCATGTGCACATGTTTTAGTTTGCACTTCTTGAAATTAAAGATTAATAAGAGATCAACAAAATGGAATTTGCCAAATATTGAGAATCCATTACATTGAAGTGTGCAGGAATAACATAAAAAATTCAATGTAAAGATAGTCTAATTTTTCATGTGAAGAGAAGGAACCTCAAAATAAGCACAAAAGTACCTTGAATCTGATTCAGTGTCACAGAGAGAATGAATATTTTCTGCTTTTGTTTTAGTTGCAAAAACACTGTGTTGGCCCTGGAGCACCCACATAATGAAGGCACTGAAATTAAACTGAAAGACTTTCTGTAAGTAGATGATTCTTAGTGAGATGATGATTACAAATTCCCACTAGCTTTTGGCTTTTAAAAGAAACACTGTGGCATAGCAACAAGGCATGTAAATAGAATGGTTAGGAAGATAAGCAATAATGCAGCAGAGATGGGTGCAGGACCAGGGATTCATCAGACATCTGAGAAAAGGAAAAGCCTGATTATGAAATTTCAAGGGTAAAGAAAGAGCTCTCACTGTTTCTGCAATTAGTACTCAACTTGAGCCTTGTTTATGAAAAGCTGAGTTTCGCCCACAGAGGTTAAGGAAGTTTTTTGTTTGTTTGTTTTTTGGCCACACCAGTGGCATATGGAAGTTCCCAGGGTGAGAGTCAAATCAGAGCTGCAGCTGCAGGCTTATACCACAGCAACACCAGATCCCAGCTACATCTGTGACCTATGCCACAGTTTGTGACAACACTGAATCCTTAACCCACTGAGCTACGCAAAGGATAGAACCCTTATGGAAATTATGTTGGTTCTTAACCTGCTGAGCCACAGTGCAAATTACAGGAGTATTATTTTTTCTTAAATTAGAGTGTTTAATTAAATAATGCACACAAATAATGCAGGAGAAAAAGACTATGGGAAGTGAAGATATTGTAAATGAAGTGATGCTAAAGTAAAATCAGAAAGAGTTTCTAAAGATATGAATAATCTGAGAGAAGAAAATGTGACCAGAGCACCCTCCCCCAAATTAGAGGGTATGAGTAAAGTAGATGATAAAACCATATGCATCTTTAAGATAGGAAAACAGTCTGCATTTTTCATTAAATGCCGTCAGCATTTCTAATGTTTCTTGGTTCTTGCTATTAATTAAATACTTCCTGATATAGTAGTCTAAATACTGGATTATAGTTTTAGGTTGTTTTCTTTTTATAAAATAATAGCACCATATATTTGTCAACCTATTGTCAAGATTACCAGAGTAGCTTTCTAATTTCTTTGTGCCTATCCTAGCTATTTTCACTAAAGGGAAAAAAACACTATATTTGTATTTTCACCAAATAATAATTTTTAAAATGAGATACAAACTTAGTGTTCTTGAATGGAAAATGGATAATAAATTCTAGCATCACTTAATAATAATGATTACTTAAACAGATTGCAGTATTCAACCAGCAGAAATATCACCCATGACTTCTAATTCACACCAAAATTACATCAACCAGTATAATATTTATTCATATAAATGTTCACTCTATTCAGTTTAATTACATGGATAACTTTTAAATTCACATTAGAAATAAACTTAGTCAAAAATAATTCAAGAGGGAAGTGGAGTTCTTTTCTCCTTACACAATAAATTTAAATTCAATTATATTGGACTATATTACCGATATAATGATTTATACCTAAGTCAACCATAAATGTGAATATCTTGGTATTTTTAAATTTCATTTTTAAAGTACATATGTAAATGTAATGTACATATACTTCAAAAATAAAGATGCAAATGGCATTTTGTTTTTTACATTAATATATTTTTTTCTTTATTCAATAGATGGCTTATACTTCTAAAATATAATGAATCAAACACTGATATTGGAATTCGTGCTGGTGATATTTACTGAAAGCCAGACACTGTTGAAGTTGTATGCTGTGCTCTTCTCACTGATCTACCTAATGGCCATGTTGGAGAATTTAATTATCATCTTCCTCACAATTCTTGACCAGTACCTCCACACATCAATGTACTTTTTCCTTAGACATTTGTCATTTTTAGATCTGTGTCTTATTTCTGCCACAGTCCCCAAATTTATCCTCAACTACATCACCATCACTGATTCCATCTCTTTCTTTGGATGTGTGTCACAGCTCTTTCTGGTAGTACTAATGACTGGATCAGAGATTGGTATCCTGACTGTGATGTCCTATGACCGCTATGTTGCCATCTGCCGCCCTCTGCACTATGAGGCTGTCATGAGCAAAGGGGCTTGTGTTTGGTTTATGACTGTGTCCTGGTTCAATGGAGGGGCCTTGGGAATCTTGTACTCAATTGGGACATTCTCTCTGAATTTTGTGGGTCTAATAAGATACATCAATTCTTTTGTGACGTTCCTGCCCTATTCAAGCTCACTTGTTCTCAAGAACACACAACTCTTACATTAGTGTGGCTACTGGGGTCTGTTGTGCATTTTTATGTTTAGTTTGCATTGTGGTCTCCTATATGTGTATTTTCTCCACTGTGTTAAAAATCCCAAACAGAGCAAACCAATATAAAGCCTTTTCCACCTGTATGCCCCACCTCATTGTTGTGAGTGTATTCCTTCTAACAGGTGCTGTTGCTTACTTAAAGCCAGCATCCAATGAAACTTCTCTTGTAGACTTGCTAGTGTCTGTGTTCTATTCTGTGGTACCCCCAACCTTGAATCCTGTTATATACTGTCTGAGGAACAAGGACATTAAATCAGCTCTAGGTAGACTACTGTGGAAAGTTAAAAGCGTGGAATAATGAAAAGATGACTAAAATTAGAAAGTAGGATTTTTTAAAATTTTGTTTTATGTTATTTATTTATTTATTCATTCATTTATTTATTTATTTATTTATGTCTTTTTGCCATTTCTAGGGCCGCTTCTGTGACATATGGAGTTTCCCAGGCTAGGGGTCGAATCGGAACTGTAGCCACCGGCCTACACCAGAGCCACAGCAACATAGGATCCGAGCCGCGTCTGCAACCTACACCATAGCTCATGGCTATGCCAGTTCCTCAACCCACTGAGCAAGGCCAGGGATTGAACCCTCAGTCTCATGGTTCCTAGTTGGATTCATTAACCACTGAGCCACCATGGGAACTCCCAGACTTTTTTTCTGTCATTAAAAAGCTGTTTGCAATTATTTCTATTAGAGAATTCTGGGGCAAAAAAGGATACTGATACTCCTTTCACAAATGTATATTGGTCTTTAAAAACTGAGATATAATTAACATGTGACATTATATTAGTTTCAAGCACAGCATAATTATTTTATATTAGTGTATGTTGCAAAATAATCACAAGTCTGGTTAACACCCATTACAATACATAGCTGTATATTTTTTCTCTTGAGATAAAAAATTTTAAGATCTACTCTGTTAGCAACTTAAATACACACTACCACATTACTGACTATAGTCATCATGCCATACACCAGGATTTATTATTTTATAAATGGAAGTCTGTATCTTTTGACCATGTTTACCTGACTAGCCCACCCCACTACTCTTTGGGAAACTATCAATCTATATTCTGTATAGTTTATTTTGTTGTTGCTATTGTTTTTGGATTCCACATATAAATGAAATCATGTTTGTCTTCTCTGTCTGACATATTTCACTTAGCATAACACTGTTTAGTCCTTCCGTAATACCCACAGATAATAGTGGTTTAAAAAAAAACTTTTGTTGTAGTTTTAATTTGCATTTTCCTGTAGAATAATCATATTGAATATGTTTAAAAATGTTAGTGTTACCTCTTATGTGAGCTATTATTGTCTTTTCTACATTGATTGGTAGAAATCTCTTTATATTTGGAATAAAATGTTTTTTGGTTATGAGTTTCAAGTATCTTTTTGTACTTTGTAGCCTACCCTTTCAATTGTCCTAAAGATGTCTTTGAAGAACAAATGTTTTAATTTAATGCGCTGCAATTACTAAATGTTTTCTTTGGGATTAGACTATTTTATGTTCTACTAACAGATTTTAATAATCCATAATTTTAAGATATTCCATCATGTCATCTATGAAACTTTATATTTGCCATTCAAATTTACATCAGTTATCAACCTGAAATTATTATTTTTTTGTTCATGGATTTATGTAGGCATAAATTTTTTTCTTAACCATATGGAGATCCAATTTGACTTCATTCTTCATTCCTCTTTTTTTTTTTTTTTGCTGCATTACCTTGCTTTCATTCATGTCTAATCTATCAGTGTATGTTTTTTGGTACTTTATTCTGTTATGTTTGAATAAATACCAAAGTGTTTTTCTTTTGTAATTTTACTATAACTCTTCATATCTGTAGAGAACAAGTTGTTATTTATCCTGAAATTCTTAGCTCTTCCCATACAATTTGTACATAATTTTTAGAACCAGCCAACCACGTTTCACATAATATAAGGCTATATTATTTTTTACATATATACATACTTGACTCTATCAATTGGAAGTATTAACTTTTACCAGTGGCATTTTAAAATCTGTGAACATACATTTTCTCTTATCTTCATTACTTAATAAACTATTTATTCCTTATATAAATGCCATCCTCTTTGAGAAACACTTTTTTTTTAAAGAAATGTTAATCATGGTTCTCTGGATTTTTGTTTCTCCACTTTGTTTGTAGATGAGGTAAAACTATTGGGTGTGTTAAACTGTCTTCTAATAAGCAGATGCAAGATAAGATTATATAGCCAAAATATCTACTTTTGGAAGACACTCTTAAACCCTTAAAGTTGTATTAGTCTTACAAATCTTGCTTGGTATGCCAGGAATGTAAGACCCTGGGGATGCTGCCTGGGCCTTTTCTCAGGGTCATGATGAACAACTTTGAAGTCTGAAGCAATTTAGTCTTCCTCTTCTTTATACAAAGAGCAGGCTTAGTTCTTTGGGTTCCTTAGCTCAGAATTTCTCAGTTGTAATGCAAATTCACTTTGCTAGCAATCTCAGTATATCCAGGAACATAGCATTATCCCCAAGATACTTGGGGACAAGTGGAAGATTCTTCTGTCTTCTGCCAGGATTCATGACAGAGTAACAACTAACTTACTGGTTTGCATGTGAATAAAATTTACATCCAAGACAGTACATTTATTATGGGAAGAGGCCAGAAAAGTGAGGAAGAACCGTCAAGTCAAGATGCAAGTTACCAGTAGGAAGAACTGGGATTGATGGATCATACTGTAGTTCAATTTTTAATTTTTAAAGGAATCTTCATATTGTTTTCCATAGTGGTTTTACCAATTTACGTTCCAGAGCAAGAGTGTAAAAGGGGTACCTTTTCTCCACACCATCTCCAGCATTTATTTTTTGATGATAACCATTCAGACCAGTGTGAAGCTGTACCTCATATTAGTTTTGATTTAAAGTTATTTAATAATAGTGATGTTGAGCATATTTTCACGTGTTTTTTTGGCTTCTTTGAAGAAATGTCTATTTAGATCTTCTGCTCATTTTTTGATTGTTTTTTTATTTAAAATTTTTAATTACAGTTGGTTTACAATGTTGTGCCAGTTTCTACTGCACAGCAAAGTGACCCAGTCATACACATATATACATTCCCCTTTTCACATTTTCTTCCATAGTGGTCTATCCCAAGAGATTGGATATAGTTTAATTCCTTGTGCTATACAGTAGAACCTCATTGATTAACCATTCCAAATGTAATAGGTTGCCTCTACTAACCTGAAACTCCAGTCCATCCCACTCCATCTCCCCTCCCCTTGGCAACCAAAATTCTGTTCTCTATGTCCATGAGTCTGTTTCTGTTTTGTAGATAGCTTCATTTGTGCTATATTGTAGGTTCCAAATATAAGTAATATTATATGGTATTTGTCTTTCTCTTTCTGACTCATTTCACTTAGTATGAGATTCTCTAGTAGCATTCATGTTTCTGCAAATGTTATTATTTTGTTCTTTTTAAGGGTAAGTAATATTTCATTGTATATATATACCACTACTTTTTAATTCATTTATCCATCATTGGACATTTTTGTTGATTTCATGTGTTGGCTATTGTAAACAGTGCTGCAATGAATATAGTGGTGCATGTATCTTTTCGAATGATAGTTTTCTCTGTATATATGCACAGGGTTGGGATTGCTACACCTATGGTAGTTCTATATTTAGCTTTCTGAGGAAAGTCCATACAATTTTCATAATGGTTGTACCAATTTACCTTCCTACCAACAGTTTAGGAGGGTTCCTTTTTCTCCACACCCTCTCCAACATGTGTTATTTGTAGACTATTTGATGAGGGGCACTCTGCCTGGTGTAAGATCATACCTCATTGCAGTTTTGATTTGTGTTTATCTAATAATTAGTGAAGTTGAACATTTTTTTCTTGTGCCTTTTGGCCATCCATATGTCTTCTTTGGAGAAATATCTATTTAGGTCTTCTGCCCATTTCTCTAGGAAGTTGTTTGATTTTTTATTGTTGAGTTGTAAGAATTGTTTATGTATTTCGGAGCTTAAGCCCTTGTCAGGTTGCATCATATGCAACTACACTCTCCCATTTGTATGTTGTCTTTTCATTTTGTTAATGATTTTCTTTGCTGTGCAAAACTTTTAAGTTTAATTGGGTCTCATTTATTTTTTTTTAAATTTTCATTACTCAGAGGTGGATCTGAAATGATATTGCTGTGATTTATGTCAGGGTGTGTTCTGCTTACTTTTCAGAGTTTTATAGTATATGGTCTATATTTAAGTCTTTCACTCATTTGAGTTTATTTTTGTGTATGGTGTTAGAAAATGTTCTAATTTCATTCTTTTACACGTAGCTGTCCAGTTTTCCCAGCACCACTCATTGAGGAGAATTTCTTTCCTTCATTGTGTATTCTAATATCCTTTGAAATAAACTGACCATAACTGCATGTGTTTATTAATGGGATGTCTATCCTGTTCTGCTGATCACTGTTTATGTCTTCTGTGCCAGTACTATACCATTTTGATGACTGAAACTTTGTAGTGTAGTCTGAATTCGGTGAGCCTAATTTTTCCAGCTGTTTTTCATTTTCAGTATTCCTTTTGCTATGCAGGGTATTTTGTGTTTCCATACAAATTTTAAGATATTTTGTTATAGTTCTGTGAAAAATGTCATTGGTAGTTTGATAGGGATTGCAATGAATCTGTAGATTGCCTTGGGTAGTACAGTCATTATGACAATGTTGCTTCTTCCAGTCCAAGAGCATGGTACCAATCTTCTATTTCCTTCATCAGTGCCTTACAGTTTCCAGAGGACAGGTCTATTTCCTTTTTAGGCAGGTTTATTCCAAGATATTTTATTCTTTTTGATGCAATGATAAATGAAATTGTTTTCCTAATTTCTCTTTTTCATCTTTCATTGTTAGTATATAGAAATTCAATATATTGCAGTTTATTAATTTTACTGAAACAACTGAATTCATTGATGTTTTCTGGTAGCATCCTTAGGATTTTATATGTATAATATAAACTAACCTATTATACCTATGTCATTTACTAATAGTGATATTTTACTTCTATTCCAATTTGGATTTCTTTTATTTCTTTTTCTTCTTGATTGACATGGCTGGGACTTCCAAAATTTTGTTGAATACAAGTGGCAAGAATGGACATCCTTGTCTCATTCCTATTCTTTGTGGGAATTGTTTCAGCTTTTCATTATTGAGAATGATTTTAGTTTCAGATTTGTCATATTTGTTCTTTATTATGTTGAAGTATGTTCCCTCTATGCCTACTTTCCAGAGGGATTTTGTCAGAAATGGGTGTTGGACTTTTTCAAAAGTCTTTTCTGCATCTATTATAATTATCATATTTTTTATTGTGTAATTTGTTAGTGTGGTGTATCATACTGATTGAAATGTGAATATTGAAAAATCCTTGCATCCCTGAGATTAATCCCACTTGATTATGGTGTATGATCCTTTTGATATACTGTTATATTTGGTTTGCTAGGATTTTTGAAGATTTTTGCACTTATGTTCATCAGTGATATTGGTCTGTAATTTTCTTCATTTATGGCATCTTTGCCTCATTGTGGTATTAGACGATAACCTTATTGTATTTCCCTTTTATGTTATTTCTTGCTTTTACCTAGCTGCTTTCACTATTTTCTCTTTGTGTTTAACTCTAGCCAGTTTAATTAAAATGTGTCTTGTGGTGTTCCTCCTTGTGTTGATTCTAAATGGTATTTGCTTTGCTTTCTGGATTTGAGTGAGTGATTCTTTTCTAATGTTAGGGAAAATTTTAGCTATAATCTTCATATGTTTTCTCTGGCCATTTCTCTCTTTTCTCATTCTGACACCGCTATAATGCAAATGTTGGTGTGTTTAATGTTGCCCCATGGTTTTACACTGTTCTCATTTCTTTTCATTCTTTTTTCTTTATTCTGTTCCATGTTAATTATTTACACCAGTATGTCTTCCACATCACTTATTTGTTCTTCTGCCTCCTGTATTCTGCTATTGGTTCCTTCTGGTGATTTTTTTTTTTAATTTCAGTTAATATATTTTGCATCTCTGCTTGTTTAAGCTTTAAATTTTCTATTTCTTTTTTCAACATTCTGCATAATTTATGAATTTTTGACTCCAGTTTTATTTAAAATTTTGGATACATTTCTATTATTATTCTAAAGTCTTTTTCATATAGGTTGCTTATCTCCACTTGTTCTTCTGGGGTTTTGTCTTATTCATTCATCTGACTCATATTTCTCTGCCTTTTCATTTTGTATAGATTTTTGTGGTCTACTTTTTGTAGGCTACATAGTTGTAGCCTCTCTTGCTCCTGGTCTGCTCCTTTTATGGGTCAAGTCTTTACATAAGCTTGTGGCAGGCTCTCTGTTGGGAGAAACTGGTAATTTCCCACTGGTTAGAGGACCTGAGTCTTTTCCTTCTTGTGTGTGGGGATTTGTCTCTGGGTGTGATTAGAGGTGACTCTGTGCCTTGGAGTACTTTAGGAAGCCTGTTTGCAGATGAATGGAGTTGAGTTCCCACCCTGTTTATTATTTTCCTGGTGCTTCTCAGTCTTGATGAGTGGAGCCAGAATTTTCCTGAATGGTGACCTCTAGGGGAGCTCACACTGATGATTATTCCCTGCATCCTCTGCCTCATCCTTTATTGCCCCTACAGCAAGCCACATTTTTCCTCTACTTTCCCAGGAGACCCTATAAGACAGGAAGGTAGGTGTGACCCAGATTCTAATGGAGTCCCTGTTTTGTCTTGGGACCCATTGCATATGAAAACCTTTGTGCACCCTCCAAGAGTGGAGTCTGTTTCCCAAAGTCCTGTGGAGTGCCTGCATACAAACAAGCCCCCCCTGCCTTCAATGTCAAATGCTCTGGAGCTTCTTATCCCAATGCTGGACCCCCAGGCTGGGGAATCTGGTGTGGCATTCAGAGCACACACAGCCTCTGCAATATAGTTATTTTGCATTCTTTGTGTCATCTTCCTGGAGAGTATGACATTACTTATATCATGAAAGTGTCCCTCCCATGGTCTCAATGTAGAATCTTTGTCTTTGGATGTAAGATATTTTTTTTTTGATAACTTCCAGTCTATTTCATTGACAGTCGTTCAGCACTTAGCTGTTATTTTGGCATTTTTGTGAAAGAAGTTAAGATTGAGTTCTTCTCCACTATCTTGTCTCTGAATAATATATGGGTTTATTTTTGGTCTGTACATTATGTTTCATTGTCTATTTGTCTGTCCTTATGCCAGTACTATATAGAGCTTATGTCTCTACAGCAGAAAGATCATATGAAATTATCATTTGCACACAGAAAGAACATTCTCCAACATATATGTTGGGCCAAAAAAATGTCAAAAACTTATGAAGATTGAATTAATACCAATGATATCTTGAACCTCAGTGGTATAAAACAAGATATCAATAAGAGGAAGAAAAGTGGATATACAAAATGGAAATGAAATAACATATTCATGAAATGGAAATGAAATAACATATTCATGGAAATTCAATGAATCAAAGAAGAAATCCAAAGTGAAAATATATTGAAAGCAAAAAAAAAAAAAGAAAAAAAAATGCCACCAGTTCGTGGGATAAACAAAACCCTCTCTAAGAAGGAATTTTATAGTGATAAATGTTTTAAAAAAAACTCAAATAAATAACTTTATACCTCAAGGAACTATAAAAAATAAAATATTTTCAAAATTAACAGATAAGGGAAAGAACACAAACCAGAGCAGGAATAAATAAAATAGAGACTGTAAAAATATAAATATCAAAAAAACTTCACACTACTCTTGATTTAACTTTCATTTTATAGTTACAAGACTGTGTAATAAAAGCTACAACAGAAGGGAGAATGAGGACTATGTGCTTCTAGAGAATGAGAATTATTAAGCATGAAACATGAAAGAAGTTTTCAACATTTTCATCTATCTTCCACTAATTATAACTCAATCCTATATCTCCAAATCTACTGCAAGAAAATAAGAAAAGTGCCTTTCTAGGCAATACAAGAGAAAATAATGCCCAAGAGTTGATGAACTCTATAAATGTCTATCACACCATAAACTCTAATGCACAAGAGGCATTGTGTTCATATTTCGTTATAGAACAACTTTCATTCAGTAACTAATATATTGAAAATGAACAGTAAACCTAATAGAATTTGTTTTGGAAATAAAAATCTGTTCATCTTCACCATTACTGTGAGAGAATAAGACAAAATAGTTCCTGGAAACATGTTACCTCTAAATTTATATTACTCTGTTGCTGTATGTTTCACCATCATCTTCATCATCAGAATTGTCTTCATCACTAGTTTCTATAAAATGCATCATATGTAGCATATATTGTACTGAATTTTCTACAAGGTATATATTTTCATATTTCTTTTTTTCTTCTTAGGGCTGCACCCATAGCGTATGGAGGTTCCCAGGCTAGGGGTCTAATTGGAGCTACAGATACCAGCCTACACAACAGCCACAGCAAAGCAGGATCCAAGCCATGTCTGCAACCTACACCACAGCTCATGACAATGTTGGATCCCTAATCCACTGAGCAAGACCAGGGCTCAAACCCACATCTTCATGATTCCTGGTTGGATTTGTTTCTGCTGTGCCACAATGGGAACTCCTTTTTGATAATTCTTTATCATATTAACCATTCCCCCCAAAAAACAGCATGTAGTACATGAACAGAATTCAAAAATTTTGAAGAGTTAAAAAAATTGAAGAAAATTTCACTTACCCCAAACGAATGTTTTGTTTTGTTTTGTTTTTTTAATTTTTAAGGCCACACCAATGGCATACAGAAGTTCCCAGGATAGGGGTTGAATCAGAGTTGTAGCTGTCAGCCAATGCCACAGCCACAGTAATGTGGGATCCAAGTCACATCTGTGACCTACACCACAGTTCACTGCCACACTGGATCCTTAACACAGTGAGGGAGGCCAGGGATCAAACCTGCATCCTCATGGATATTTGTTGTGTTCTTAGGTGACTGAGCCACATTGGGAAATCTACCAAATTAACATTTTATGTAACATCATCACAGTGTTAGATTTTCACCATGGTGATATGTGTCTGCATGTTCAGAATAAAACCTGTATTGTGATATAGAAGTTTAAGCTTAACCTGTACAATGCATTTATAAACTTGATTCTTGATGTGATTAAGATAAAATAATAAATGTTGGAGAGACAGCTACTACTATTTTCCATTATTGCCTTTACCTATAACACAGAGAAAAACAATTCTTAATGAAAAGTAATATTTATTTTTTCTTTCTTTCCCTTTTAAATTTATTTTTATTAAAGTATAATGGATTTACAATGTTGTTTTTTGCTTTATAGCCAAGTGAGCTAGTCATAGATACATATGCATTCTTTTTCTCATATTATATTCCATCCTGTTCTATCCCAAGAAATTGAGTATAGTTTACAGTAAGATCTAATTGATTTTCCATTTAAAATGTAATAGTTCTTTGCAATGGATAAGAGATTTTAAAATAAACACTCTTCTTCATAGTATAAATGGAGTATATAAAGTGAATTAAATATGAAAGCACAAGTATGGAGGCTTTATAACCTTGGAATACAAAAATCTTTTGTTGTTCTTTCACTCAATGGTTTCAAGTGTCATTGTGACTTATCTATAGAAGGATGAGGTCAAGGTGCCATATGTTCTCCTAGGATTTTTTAAAAATAGAGTATCTACAGATAAATTACTATGTTTTTCTGATTAAATGTAAAATACAATAAGGTTTAATGTGTTTGGGATTGTCCAATAAAGTTTTTTAATAGATTTATTCAGAATAATAAATCATTGGGTATTTCTCTTTCTTTTTTAATTTTAATTTTTATTGAAGCATAGTCGATTTATACTATTCTGTTTCACTTGGAATGATAATATTTACATTCATGCATGTTGCTGAAAATGGCTTTATTTCATTCTTTTTTATGGCTAAGTAGTATATATATATATATGCTAAGTAGTATATATATTATATATATATAACAGTATATATATAATATATATATAATGGTATATATTATATATAATATATATACTACATAGTATATATATACACTATATATATAACAGATCTTCTTTATCCATGCCTCTGTTGATGGAAATTTAGGTTGCCTATAATGTGTATCTTCCATAAAAAGTGTTACTTTATTTTGTTAGAAAGATTGAGTTGTCTTAACGACAGATTCTAATATTACAATTTAGAAGCCTCTTTAGTGTTACTGAGAAAAAAGTATAGGTACATGTATTAAACCAAATGCATCAGTAAATCATAATTACTTCTAATACCTATTCATTATATACTCTAATTTATAACCATCAAATTCCTAAACTGACAGCTCACATTTTGTGCTAAGTTCTTGAGTGCTAAATAAAACATTACATAATTTCTTCTGAAATATTTTTTCTACAAATTTTATTGATATTATTTTAAAATAATAGTTTAAAATAAATATTTTTTAATAAATATTCTTCAAATTTATACAATAAACTTCTCACTGACATTTATTTTTGCCATTAGGAAAGAAATGCTTTGGGTCTAACTACATAAAATTTGATTTCTGATGATTCTTTTAGTTATATTAACCTTACTGGATTTACTTTTCAAGGTTACTTTAATGCAGATGAAGACAATGGTCATAAAGAAATCAAGCTGAGAATATGTATTTCTGATATTTGAAATAACTATGCTTATTTAATTTATTTTAGTGCCTCATTTACTTTGACATTACACAAAGATTTGGGTCTTTTCTAATATTGAAACCACTACATAATTTCCATCACATTCTTCTTAAAACTACTTTACTTTGACATAATTGGCATAAGGCATTATATAATTTTAAGGTGTACAGAATGTTAGTTTGATTTGTATATTGTAATATGATTATCATCCTGGTGTTAGCTAACTTCTCTATCATGTCACATTATTATCACTTCTTATGTTGGGGAAAATTAAAACCTAGTGCATTAGAAACTGTGAACTTTCTGATAATGCATTTTTTTCTATAATCACTATACTTTGTGTTAAATCTTCAGGAAGTATTTACTTGTTTCAAGTTTGGGTCTTAAACAACCTATTCCCAATTCTCTCAACCTCAGCCTCTGGTAATCACCATTCTACTCTTTTTTTGGGGGGGTTATAAAACAAATTCTTAATAGTAAATGAAAAATTTAATTAAATGTTGTAGTTGGTCGATATACAGGTAAAAGGTTTAAAATATGTCACACAAATATGTCCAAGAGAGTGCACAAAATGAGAATAATAATGAAACATGGTATGCAACACGTCTGCAGTGGAAGGTCCACTGCATAATTTTATCTAGAAAGTAATAGAAATATTGTGTAAATATCCATGAAATTGAAAGAAGTTTTTTTGAAAATGCATGATTATTCAATTTTCTTTAAATTACTTTTTGAAGCATATAAAATTTGACACTGAGTGCAACGTATAAAAATATATTACAAATGGGAGTTCCCGTTGTGGCGCAGTGGTTAACGAATCCGACTAGGAACCATGAGGTTGTGGGTTCAGTCCCTGCCCTTGCTCAGTGGGTTGAGGAACTGGCATTGCCATGAGCTATGGTGTAGGTTGCAGACGCGGCTCGGATCCCGCGTTGCTGTGGCTCTGGGGTAGGCCGGTGGCTACAGCTCCGATTCAACCCCTAGCCTGGGAACCTCCATATGCCGCAGGAGCAGCCCAAAGAAACAGCAACAACAACAACAACAACAACAACAAGACAAAAATATATATATATATATTACAAATGGAAATAGTCCAGATTGTATAGCTTTTGGCAATCTATACAATCTTTTACTAAATATGCTAGAAATGCTAAGATAAAATTAATCAGTGGATGCTATAATATTGGGTTGTGATGATGGCTGTACAACTATAAATACAATGAAATTCACTGAGTTTCATAAAAATAAAAAATAAAAAGTTTTATTTGTATTTTCTTAAAAAAACTAAACTAGTGTTAATTTCACCAAGGGAAATATTATGATATAGAAGCTAGAGCTTATTAAAACTTGGGGAAAATCTACTTCCAACCACATATTAGATTTAAAATAAATTACACAAAAGTGTTAAACTATACACATAATATTACAGAGACTGTTAAATTACAGACATAATATTACAGAGACTGTTAATCAGAATGAGAAAATTACATATTTGATAATTACATTTATATTTCTACTGTTTCACATTGCCACCGAGTTTCCATAGGAGTTTTCTCAGAGCTGCTTTAATTTCCTTGTTTCTCAGGCTATAGATAATGGGGTTCAGAGTGGGAGGCAGCACTGAATACAACACTGAGAGCAGCAAGTCCAGGAGAGAGGGAGACTCAGGCACTGGTTTCAAATAAGCAATGGCTCCTGTCAGGAGAAATGTGGCTACAACTATGAGATGGGGTAGGCAAGTGGAAAAGGCTTTTGACCTGCCTTGTACAGATGGAATGCTTAGTACTGCACTGAAAATACAAACATATGAGAAAGCAATAGCAAGTAAACAAAAGAACCCATAAAATATTCCAATTGTCACACTGATGTTGATAGTAAGATGATCCTTAGAACAAGAAATCTTTAATAATGAGGGGACATCACAGAAAAACTGAGGTACACTTTTGGAACCACAGAAAGATAAAGAGAATGTGCCACCTGAATATAAGCCTCCAAAGAACCCTCCAAAGAACCAGGAGACAGCTGCCATCTGCACACAGACTGCCTTGTTCATGATGATATCATAGTGTAGTGGGTGGCAGATGGCCACATAACGGTCATAGGACATGGCCGTGAGGATAAACACCTCAGACCCTGCAAAGTGAATTACCAGTAAGACCTGTAACACACATCCTAGGAAAGATATAGTGCTCTTGTTGGAGAAAGAGTTGAGAATGGATTTGGGGACTATGGTGGAAATGAGACAGAAGTCAAAAAAGGATAAAATTTTCAGAAAGAAGTACATGGGTGTGTGAAGACACTGATCCAAAGTGACTAGGACAATAATGAGAAAATTCCCTATGAGAGTTGCCAAGTATATCAGCATAAACAGAAAACCATGTAGAACCCGGAGCTCTCTGGTGTCAGAGAACTCCATCAGAAAAAATTCCATCACCACTGTGTAGTTGTCCATGTTCTTGACTCAACCAGGCCTCCTGTGGAATAAATAAATTTTGTAACATCAGCATGTTACTTTGAACTGTATTTTTTTTTCAGAATATGCCTTTAACTATGTGAAAGTTCTTCAAGACAGGTTTTCTGAAGTTTACCTACTTTTATCAGTTTGTATCGAGTGAAGGCTGGCTATAAAGTGAAAGCAGGTAATGTACTCATGCTCTCTTCAGTTGAGAAAAAGCGGTGAAATTATCTCTTTTGTTCAACAACATGTAGAAATAGATAACATTTTATTGCATAGCAAAATTTTATAACTATGATGGGGTTGAATTATACCAAATTTTATAACTATGATGGGGTTGAATAATGAAGTGCCAATTCATGTGACTTCATTGCTTAATTGAGTTAAATTTACTATTATTGCATGTCAGTCATTTTATAGGGTATTTTTTGTAAATAAATGTTTTTACTACAAACATATAAGGTTTATTTGTAAGCAACACACATTTAAGAATGCAGCAATACTAGTTGGAAATTCAGTATTAGTGCATATTTCAATTTAATAAAAGCAATGACATAAAATGATTCATTAGCCTATAGTAAAATAATCAGCTTAATCTTCCACTGCATGTTATGAAGAGAAAAAATAGGTTGATAAAAAGAGAAAAAATGGATAAAATCTGACATATTTAGAAATTTAATTGTAATAGAAAATAAAAAAAGAAACACAAATGTTAAAAAAATTGAAAGAACTGATTCTCTTCACAATCAGATGCTCACACAAACTCACTTATTACCCCTAATCATTGTACTGATTCCAATTCTTATTTGTTTGAAGTCAGGAAATTTTTCTCAAGAGAGTAAATCTTCACTGTAAAAGAAAGGAGCTATTGTGTCTAGGTAAAATTTTGGTGTCAAGTTTATATTTCAAGGAGGGTATATATTTTCTCCTTTGAGAAGAGGCAGAAGACATAGAGTACTTTGTTTAAGAAAAATTCCAAAATAGGTAGAAACGAAAGTTCCTCTTAGCTAACCAACTTTTGAAAGTATGTAGACTAGATTGTGTTTATTGATTAAAAATGGAGGTATGAGTCAATAAATCTTACTACACAACTCATAATTGTTTTAAAATTTGCTTAGAGGTAAAGAGCTCAATTTTTCTGCAAAGCTGAATTTAAGTTATGGTGGAAGCTTTAATAAAATGTTATAAGCTCTGGGGTCCATAGCCCCTTAAATCCTTGTGAAAATTAATCTTTTCATTGCTAACATTTTGATTAGTTTCTCAAGGGTAAAATTAAAACCATAGCTACATCTCTAAATCATAAACTGTCCAGCAAATATAAAATATGTTACCTCATTTATTATTATTTTATAATAATAATGAATAGTTGGCATGAATAAATGAATGAATAAATGTTACCTCATTTATTATTATTTTATAATAATAATGAATAGTTGGCATATATTCATTAATATTGTAATTGATCAAGTTCAGGCAATGGAACATCAAAACATAAGCTCTAATGAGAGCTTGAGTTGTGCAGATTGAGACTCTAGGATATTATACATTATTCAAATGTTTTTGCTGATAGAAATTATGTTATTGTTCAGTTCAGCAGATAAAGCAAATAAAGCCAAACAAGGAATTATAGACTGACATAAACAAATGTCAGCAAGGAATGCCTTCAGCCTGTCTTTTCTCATTTCTTCTTTACACGTACTAAGGTTTGGCTTGCTAACATGTTGTGCCTACTGGAAATGTTTTCTTGGTGATTTTGGACAACTTGGCTGATAACCTCTTAGGATTACACATTTGATATTAAAGATAGCTGAAATTAACCCAGACTAATTAATGCTTATTTTGGCTATGCTCAAAAAGACATACAAAGGACTTATAATATTTTTCAGAGATTTTGACTAAGCACGCAGATTTGAGTTGAGTGTTGTGATCTAAAATAAAGTGCACAGTGGAATCTTGATTTTATAATTGAGTCAACTCTAGACTGATAAATTTTTCAAAACTAGTTTTCGGTCTTCCTCAGCTGGTGACATCAAGAAATCTACTTTAATTTTCTCAGTAGCAGTCACTTCAGTTAAAATTGAGTAAGATGAGGGACATTATGGAAGATACTATGAGAAAAAGAATGTGTATATAAATATATATATATATATATATATACACATATATATGTATAACTGGGTCACTTTGCTGTACAGCAGAAATTGAGAGAACATTGCAAAACAATTATAATAATTTTTTAAAATTAAGATGAACGGGGTGATTTTAAGGGTTTTTATCTACAGCTATTTAGAACTCTTGTTTTAAATATCCATAAAAGCTGTTACTATCTTCAGATATTTATTAAAAATTCAGTGTTTGCCATGGGTTGTTTCAAGTGTCCATTATACTTGTACATTTAATTTGAGTTCAGCCTTTAAAAATGATTTTTAAATATCTCTGATTGATAGATACAACTACCTAGCTATATTTATATTTAAACTAATTTTAACACAAAGAAAAAGAAGCTTCAAGAGCCAAGAACAGTAATCAAGACTCAAGTCAACAGATGGGAACATTC
Source organism: Phacochoerus africanus (assembly GCF_016906955.1). Classification (NCBI taxonomy): domain Eukaryota; kingdom Metazoa; phylum Chordata; class Mammalia; order Artiodactyla; family Suidae; genus Phacochoerus; species Phacochoerus africanus. The sequence continues at coordinate 57,590,668 of NC_062547.1, read as the reverse complement.
AGACATAGAGTTCTTGATTGTCTCAATTTCATCAAATATCCAAGCAAATATAAGACTGTTGATTAAAATTTTCTCAAACTTGCATGAGTGTATTTAAGTGTATGCTCTACCTTTGGACTAACAACTAAATGAGCATGGGGATAAATTTTTGCCTTGAAAGCCCAATTACTTTTTGTTACTCAGTCACTTAAGAATGAATATTAGGATGCACATCAAATTGGGTATTGGCAAATCTAGTCAGTCTTCTGAATAATGACCTTATATAGACATGAATTCTGCTCATATATGTTACGACCAAATTTGAGAAAGACACATAGCAAATATGGAGACATCGAAAGACCTTAAAGACTGCATAGCCCAATATGTTTGCCACATTTATCTTGCTCTAGAGTAGATTTTTCTTGTCTCAAGTAAGCTAGGGATTCTGGGAAGATGTCATTTTTTTAAATTAATCTGTATGATCCATCAACATTTATACTTACCTAGTCATATGGGAAAATCTATAGTTGGATGGATCTTAAGGTTTGCTTTCCTTTTGAAGTATGCCTGCTTTCTAGACGGTGAAAAGAAATGTCTGTTAATGGCACCATACCTGTAAATTTACTCTCAAATTTCTGATTTGCTTTAATTATTTTCATATGGTTGCAGACCTTTATTTAGGGAAAAGCAGAGCATGGTAATAAGCTTCTCAAGGGAGGTGTTAAAAGCAGCTTTGATTGCTAGATTTGAATATCTATATCTCTGTGGCCCCAGAACCAGTGACACTTGTCTCATTTTAAGTTACTATGCTATACTTCTTCTAAGTATAGGATAATATAGGAAACCCCACTGGGCCTCATCAAATAATAAAAATAATGATGTGCATTGCATTTTTATTTTCTGTTGTATTTAAATTGAGTATATTTAAATTTATACAATTATAAATTACCTGAGAAGCTTAGCTTCTTTTTCTCAAGCCCTATTCATTCATTTGTCCAAACATAATTAAAGCATTTAAGAAGTAGGGGGAGGGAATTGTAAATTAAAATATCTGGGCCCTTCCTAAAAAATACATATATAAAATAAAAAAGGGAGTTCCCATTGTGGCCCAGTGGTAATAAATCCCAACTAGTATCCAGGAGGATGCAGGTTCAATCTCTGGCCTCCCTCAGTGGCTTAAGGATCTGGCATTGCTGTAAACTGTGGTGTAGGTTGCACACATGGCTTGGATCCCTAACCTGGGAACTTCCATATGCCACAGAACAGCCCTTAAAAAAAAAAAAAAAAAGATCTGAGCCCTGATACCTCATCTGTCTATAGTAACAAATTTTATGGAGGAGATGAGATTTAAATTCTATTGCAGAGCATAAGAAAAGTTTTAATGTATAAAAATGTAAGATAGTAAATTGAGTTGTGCAATATGTATAGCATAAGAACAAATATAAATTAAAAACATGAGAGGCTTAATTATCCCTTTTGAAAATTAGTGAAGTACCTTCCTCCTCTCTTCTTTAAATTTATCTTTGTAATGTAATTGTCAAGGAAGACAAGGCCCTATCTTCCAGGTTCTTGAGTGCCACTTAACTCCAAATTGCAATTTTTTTCAGTTTTATCAAGATAAAATTGACATATGACATCATATAAATTTGCGTAGAACATAGTGACTTGAGATAGGTTTATAATGTGAAATGGTTACTGCATCCATCACCTTGCATAGTAATAAAGATATAAAACTTTGTTTTTTCTTAAATGCAATGTAAATGCGATGCAAATTTTCTTCCTGTCTTTGTAATTCTTTTTTTTCATTAAATGTATAATTGCTTTTGATAAAAATGAGTATATTTTAAACTATTAAAAATATTGCCCAAATATCTGCAGATACTAATATTATTGACTTAAAATATCTATAAATTAAAAAAAAATTAGGAAAAACTTTGTTAAAATTTTTAAATTTATTTGCTTAATATTTTTTACTTTTAAATATTGTTCAATACACTTTTGAATTATTTCTTTAAATCTAATATTTATATTGGGAGACACTATTTTTCCCATTTAGTTATAGCAGTTTTTATTATAGCCATAAGGCCATTTTATTTAATTAAACTATTGATGTTTCCCAAGTCATCTAGAGTTTCTTTGTTCTTTGATCTCTTCATCTTTCATCTTTTTTCTTTGACCTTTCATCTTTCTCAATTCATCTGGAATTTCTTTGTTCTTTGACCTTTCTAAATAGGGTCAAATACACAACCCCAGCCAATCACACCCTATTTTCTAACACTTTATGGATCTCTCACTTGCCCAAAACCCTTCAGGAAGAGCAATTGCCTTCTTGTGAGACACTGTACTCCTTCCCTCCATGAATTATATTCCCTTTAATAATGGACATAAAACATCCACTGAAGAGGAATAAAGAGTAACAACTAAATACAATACATGATCCTCATTAAATATATATTAGAGCAGCTAAAATAAAAATACAGACATTGTCAAATTGTTATAAGGACATGGAGAAACTATTTCATAAAACATAAATACAAAACCTCTCTTTGGTTTGGATTAATACTCTTTTGCCTACCTTGAAGTTTTGAAGGGAGAGAAGGCTTTTAGTTATGAATATACAGAAAAAGAAATAAGTGGGCCAAAAATAAATAAAATCTTGTGATAGGTTTGGGCAACTTTGCAAAATTTCCAAATCAACAGCAAGTTAAGATTAATCCAGTGATCATTTTTTGTTCATAAGGGAGGTATATAGATAAGTGATTATTTTTCCTCAGACATGTCAAACATTTGCCATAATCAAAGTTTTGATGAAATTATCTTGATTAATTTTTTGTTCACAGATCAGGAACACAGAAACACACCATCCTAAGGAGCATGGTATTTATAAGATTTTCTTCAATTACTGTCTTTTATTACTATTATGTTCAAAGCACTTATATCTTTGTTTACCCAAAACTATACTGTATATTCTATATTTTGTGCATGAGAACCAGTCCTGTGATAATGTATGTGACTATAAATTGTAGTGGCTAATGAAATATGTGGAAATAAACTTATTTATGAACGCTGAAAGAATCACAATTGTTCATGAAAAGAAGCAGTTGAGAAAACAGATGCCGAGGGAAACCAATGATTTCTAAGGTATGAAGATAACCTCTAACTGACAACTTGTAGGAGAAGAAATTAGACTTTAATGAAAAGGGTATTTTATCTCTATACTTTATCTTCTCCCTCCTTTAGAAGTTTATAAAGTGTTCAGTTTATTTAGAAGATATTGGTTGTGGCTCTCCTGTGAGTTCAGTTGGAATTTTTTAAGACAGGAAATCCCATTGTAGAAATTCTTATAGTTAATCTGGATAATGAGTTTAAATAAGATTAAAGATTTGAGTACAATACTGGTGAATACTCAACTTCCAGTGTTTCATTAATCCTCAACACTAATTTAAGTGAGAATCTGTCCCATTTTTGAGCTGCCTCTGGTCACCTGGTTTTCTCAGAAAGATACCCAAAACAACAGTGGTAAAAATGGAGAGCAGCTTCATGAATGTGACAGCAAGAGAGTCTGATAGGAGTTCCCATTGTGGCTCAGTAAGTTAAAAACCTGACTAGTATCCATGAGGATGCAGGTTCAATCCCTGGCCTTGCTCAGTGGATTAAGGATCTGATATTGCTGTAAACTGAAGCATGTTACAGACGCAGCTTGGATCCTACATTGCTGTGGCTGTGGATTAGGCCAGCAGCTGCAGCTCAGATTTGACCCCTAGCCTGGGAACTTCATATGCAGTAGGTGTGGCCCTACAAAGAAAAAAAGAGAGAGAGACTGTTAGAGAGAAGGTTGGTTTCTTCCAGGAGATGTTCATCCTTGGTCCTGGGGTATCAGGTACCAGGACTCCTATAGTTCATGGGTAGATACTATTGAGTAATTTTTGGTTGGGGTAAGGCAGAGGAGACCTGGTTATTTGTATGCTTTCTTTTTGAAGAGGAAGAAATGCCCTCTGCATAATAATTTTTGAAACTTTTGTCATGCCTTACTCCTCTAGAAGGCAGAATGAAATACCTGATCAGTAATAACATCTATTAAAATGTTTGATTTGTTCATCTGATGTGTTAGAAATGCTGTTTGCACTAGGGTATTCGTTTACTTTCATCTCTCTTCTTTTGTTTACATTTTAAATATGTATTTTCTATTTACATGTGAATATATTAATCTGTTCTCCATCGATACTTTCCCCTACAAAGTTATTCTACACTACAAAATGAGGAAAACATCATTCTAAATTTTCTTCTAGTTGCACTTTTAGCTTAATTTATCACATTTTACTTTTTAATTGCTCTGATTTGGGGGGACATGTATAGAATAAAGTGAATTCTATTGTTGTCTAAATAATTATGATACTTACCCTAAGTCATTTATTGTGTGGTTATTTCTCTTCCCCTTACCATGAAGCCATTACCAGCAATGCCCTCATCTCCAGATAGCATCCAGTTTGATAGCTTATTAGAGACATACAGGAAAGAAAAAGTAAACCTGTAAGTAAAACATTTCTATGAGCACAGACATCTAAACTATTGATAAATTGAGCCTTAATAAGTAAATACTATAGTCATAGAAATTAAACATGCAGCTGATGGTTGATGAAGATGAAACTAGTGATCTGGAAAAAGTCAGATAATATTACATAACAACAAGACATAAAGTGATATGAGTTTTATTGTTTAAACATTTATGAGACATGAAAGTTAGAAGGTAACTTCTTACATTCATCAAGCAGTAGTCTTTGATGGAGCAGAGGAGATGGAAATACTGCCTAAAAGGAAAATGTGTTTTTCTCCTGTATAAATTGGATAACTTATGTCTAGTCCCCCAAATGCCCGCTGGCGTCTCACAGGCTATTCACAGACACTCCCTGATCAGTGGTATCTACTATATTTGCACACCTCAATAAACCCCTACTTAGTTCTCTAAGGATTCATTGGGGTCTGTAGCCAATTTTTGTTTACTATCTGTGCTCAAGCATTAGTGCTATCTTCTTTTCTCCTTAAATACAATGCAGAACTCAATGCTTCCTTTTTGTCTTTCCAAATAGAGGTGCTCTGTGTTATCTACCTTTGATAGTAGTTGCACCTGAATACTGAATATTCTGTTTCACCTCACCAAACTTCTGAGCACTCTAGTCTTATCCTAATTTTGAGGTTATAGGAAGTTAAATCACAGATTATTCAGACTGGTTGTACCTAATATCTCATAGAAGGTCACATATTCTCCTGAATTAACAATACATTTATATATGATTAGAGTTGGAAATGAATAAAGTTTATATTTAAAGTAGGGTATCTGAGTGAGAGTTCAATAGCTAATAATAAAATATGGGATTTTTATTTTAGATATTTTATATATGTATACAGTATATGTAATATTTATAGCTTTATAATTTATATTTCCATGAAAAAAATTAAATTTCCATAGGAATAAACATGATTACAGGTACACCCAGATGCATATACACTCACAGATACCCCCATGCATTTGGTCATTTCAACCAAAACATTTTACAGCTAAATATGAGAAGAGCTTTATTATCAATAATTGTTAATGTTTTTACAATATGCTTATATATAATGACAACCACTATTGGATAGATGCATGGAGCACTGTAACACCATCATGTGAAGCATCATGGAACATCAGTCTAGTTGATATCAACTCATAATTTTAAAATAGTTCTGGGCAGAAAAAACTTACTGACATATAGTGATACATCATAAAAATTTTATTGATAGCATCATGAATCTTCCAGTGTAGGTGGTCAATATAACAGAAAATATATATTTTTAAACATCAGTAAATATTTACATATACATACTTCAAACTCACATGCATATCATTATAGATCACATACTAATAAAAATAAAAATAATTAGCAGTATTTCTATACGATCAAATATTATACAAGAAAATAAGTATTTGTTGAACTCCAACTCAGGCCTATGCTGGGTCCTAGGACTGAGTTTTCTAACACAGCAGGTATAATATATATGTGGCTACTAAGTACTTGAAATGTTTTTGGTCCAAACTGATATGTGATATAAATGTAAATATACACTGAATTTAAAATATTTAATATGGAATTCCCATTGTAGCTCAGTAGGTTAAGAATCAGACATCGTGTCCATAAGGATATGGCTTCAATCCCTGGCCCTGCTTAGTGGGTTAGGGATCCTGCATTGCTGCAAGCCACAACATAGGTTGCAAATGTCGCTTGGATCCAGCATTGCTGTGGGTATAGCATAGAATAGCAGCTGCTCTGATTCAACCCTTAGCTTAGGAACTTCCATATGTTGTGCGTGTGGCTATAAAAATAAAAAAAATAAATAAAATATGAAGTATGTAATTTTACATGATTAATGCTAGAATTGTAATGTTTTGTGTATATTTGTTTTAATAAATTAATTAACAATGTTAATTTTACCTTATGCTCCTTTTTAAGAATCTTGTAGAAAATTTAAAACTATAAATGGATTTTGAATTGTTTCTATTGGATAGCACTGGTACAAACTAGGAAGAACTTATAGTACTCCTATCCTTGAAATGGCCACCATCAATTATTCATGAATAAGTTTTTCCATATTGAAAGGGAACATTTATGTTCTTCAATATAAAATTTTAATAAAAATTAACACCAATTTTTACTTCACAGAAAATACTCATAAACATAAATAGCGATGCAACAAAAACAAAATGAGAAATTTACCTGCATGTACAGCAGTGAATGAACATTGGGTTTTGTGGGAGAGGTATACTCAAGGTACAGTACAAGTCATTTTTGAGACCTTAGTTCAGTTGAATAGGGTACACAGAATGAGTTTTAGCTCACTCCATGTTTTAGAGGTAGAAAGAAAAGATTTAAAAAGAGAAAGGAGAGATTATGATAGTATAAGTTAAAGGCTAAGGTAAAGGTGATAACGAAAGAAGTAAGGTAGAGAGATAAGAATGGAAGGAGAGAAAAATGAAGCAAAAAAGAGTACAGATATCCATTGAAAATAACAAATTACATACAGAAAATTTAAAATATGTAGGATGAAAAAAAAGGGGAAGATAAAATGAAAAACTTTCTCAAGAGGGAAAACTTTGTGATATGTGGTAATACATTAAACTGTTTTTGCTAAAGTTACATTTTGAACAGGTAGGTGCGGTGAGAGATATATCATTTTTTTCACTATCCATAAGACTTTTTTAATTTTTTATTTTATGTTTTTTATTTTGTCAAATATACTTGATTTATGTGTTCTGTCCATTTCTACTGTACAGCAAAATGACCCAGTCATTCATATATATATGTATATATATGTATATATGTGTATATATATGTACACACACACACATTCTTTTTCTCAAGATATCATCCATTTTCCATCATAAATGACTAGATATATTTCCCTGTGCTATACAGCAGGATCTCATTGCTCATCCACTTCAAATGCAATAGTTTGAATCTACTAACCCCGGAATCTTAGTCCATCCCACTCTTTCTCCCTCTCCCTTGTCAACCAGAAGACTTGTTTCTTTTCCATGGAAAGGTACATTTGTGGCATATATTGGATTCCAGATATAAGCGATATTATATGGTATTTGTCTTTTCTTTTTCTGACTTACTTGACTTGGTATGAGAGTCTCTAGTTCCATCCATGTTGCTGCAAACAGCATTATTTTGTTCTTTTTTTATGGCTGAGTGGTATTCCTTTGTGTATATATACCACATCTTCTTAATTCATTCATCTGTCGATGGACATTTAGGTTATTTCCATATCTTGGATATTGTCAATAGTGCTGCAATGAACATACAGGTGCATGTATTTTTTTCAAGGAAAGTATTGTCCAGATATATGCCCAAGAGTGGGATTGCTGGGTTATATGGTAGTTATATATTTAGTTTTCTGAGATACCTCCATACTGTTTTTCTTAGTGGTTGTACCAGTTTACATTCCTATAAACAGTGGAGGAGGGTAACTTTTTCTCCTTTATCATTGATTCTTGATTATAACTACGTAATGATTTTCTATTTCAATGCATTTGTTTACTTTTTTTTTAGGGCCACACCCGCAGCATATGGATGTTCCCAGGCTAGGGTTCTAATCAAAGCTATAGCTGTTGGCTTATGCCATAGGTGCAGCAACACCAGATTCGAACCACATCTGTGACTTACACCACAGCTCACAGCAAAATCGGATCCTTAACCCACTGAGCAAGGCCAGGGATTGAACCCGTAACCTCATGGTTCCTAGTTGGATTCATTTCTGCTGCATCATGATAGGAACTCCTGTTTTATTTTTATTTATTTATTTTTTTGTCTTTTTAGCCTTGCATCCATGGCACATAGAGGTTCCCGGGCTAGGGGTCGAATTTGAACTGTAGCTGCCGGCCTGTACCACAGCCACAGCAATGCCAGATCAGAGCCAAGTCCATGACCCATACCACAGCTCTCAGCAATGCCAGCTCCCTTACCCACTGAGCAAGGCCAGGGATCAAAACTGCATCCTCATGGATGCTAGTCAGATTCCTTTCTGCTGAGCCACAATGGGAAGTCATATATTTGTTTTAAACAGAATTTGAGTGGGTTAAATGATTTTGTTATCTAAATGCCTGAAAGAGAAAAAGCAGGATGATGAAAAAAATAAAGATTCCTTTTACTGATAATTTCTACAGTAAAATAGTAAAATACAATGCTAGGAAACAAAATAAGTGTGTTAATTATGGAGAAATAAAAAAATCATGTAAAGAAGTAGTGCATGATGATATTAACAACACAAGTGAAACCATCAGAATAAACCAAACTGAATATTTTTATATGAAATAAAATATGGAATATATTAATGCATTTTATGTCTCTCAGACTATCTTCAACTTCACAAAAATAAAATAAAAATCATTGGATATGGGTTTGATTGAAGAGTACAAAAATCTGGTATAGATGTGGCAGGAGAGATAGAGAATATAATACTGTTAATAAATCTAACTCTCCAATAATGATTCTACTTGCTTTGTTTAGTGTATATGCTATATGATTTAAGGATAACAAGTATTTAGCAATATTTACCAATATTTTACCATTTTGCCTAGGGCCTCCTTCATATCTTTGTTCCTTAGACTATAGATGAGAGGGTTCAGGCTGGGAGGTAACATAGAATACAATACAGATATGAGGAGATTCAGTGATGATGCAGATTTATAGTTGCTCCCTAAATAAGTGACAATACCAGAAAAGAGAAACAACATCACCACAATGAGGTGGGGCATGCAGGTAGAGAAACTTTTGAGCCTGCCTTTTGCAGATGGGATCCTCAGGACAGCTGAGAAAATGTAAATGTAAGAGGCAATCAGGAAAAGAAAGCATATGAAGGCAAAAATACAGCTAGCAATAATAAATGCATATTCTAGATTTTCTCCAGAGCAAGCAAGTGTGAGCACTGAAGGAATATCACAAAAGAACTGATGCACTATGTTAGGACCACAGAAATGGGCAGAGAATGTACCTCCAACATGGACAGATCCATAGATACACCCACTAGACCATGATGCTGTCACCATCTGCCAACAAGTGCCTCTATTCATGATGGCCTCATAGTACAGAGGATGGCAGATGGCAACATAGCGGTCATAGGACATTGCTATAAGGAGGGCATACTCTGTGCCAGCCAAAAACATAAAAAGAAAAATTTGTGAGGCACATCCCAGGAAAGAGATGGTTTGGCTTTTGGTCAGAGCGTTTATGATGGCTTTGGGCACAGTGACAGAGATGTAGCAGATATCAATCAAGGACAAATTATTTAGGAAGAAATACATGGGGGACTGGAGACACTGGTCAGTGTTGGTGAGGGTAATGATGAGGAAGTTCCCCATTAGTGCTGCCAGGTAAATCAGGAAGAAGAAGGTAACATACAGTCCTTGTAGCACCTGGTCATCAGGGAATCCCATGAGCAAAAATTCTGTTACAATGGTGGTGTTAGTTGATTTTTTAGCCATGCTGATTCTTATCTGTAAAAGTAAAGATTATTCTTATTTAGATGTAGTAACATTCATTTTTATTTAACTTGATACGGCTTAATCCTGAGTGAGGTTTAACTCATCGTAGTAACACTGGAAAAATGAATCATGTGCATTTACCTTCTTATAATATTACAGAGAGGTGACAGAAATAGGATTGCCATTAGGAGAGTTTAGAAAAGATTAAAAATGAAGTAAAGTGCTATATTTTGGTTTTTCACAGAACAGAAACGGTTTTATCATATTTCATGCCATAGGGATCTAACTGAGAGTTGTAAGTTCTTTGAGACAAATCTATGTGTTAAGAAGCTAACATATTTTACAGTTACAATTAAAAAGGAAGCATTTTTCTTTCCTACTCCAGGAGTTATTTGCCAAATACTACTCTAGACAATGAAGAAACTGAATAAAATGAATAAAGTACAGCAAAATTAAAAATGAAATAAAAATACATTCAAGTATAGGTTTCAGAAGGAATATGGGGGAAGCATACATTAGTATTACACTGTGATACTATCTTTTCTAATTGTTATCAGATAGAATTGTTCACAATAGAAGTATAGGACACTAAGACTTCCCGACCAATTTACTACAGATCTATTCCTGGTATGGCAGTCTATCTACTCTATTCTGAAAAATTACCACTATAAGAGTGGCTTATCTGTGACCATAAAATGAACCTCTCGGTGACATTAGATTTCATTTAAACAAAATATGTGTGGTATAGTCTAGGCATGCAGAGAAAACTAAAATTGTCAGATCATCCTCTAATCATCTCAGTCCTCAAAACAAGTCGTTTGGATATTTTTCTCACCAACTGCTGTGATTTTCTTCCATAGATGCAGATGATAATATTACAATATCTTTCTGCAGGCAGAACAAGAAAAGCACTTGAGTAAATATACTCTTCAAATTTATTTAAATTAATAGATGTCTCTTCTCATTCATGAAACCTGGCTGTCAGATATAAAGTGAGAAGAGAATATTTTGATAGCCGAAGGACAATTTTACTCAAGAATAGCTGCTTGTTCCGTAACTAAGTGTACTTAAATACCTTTACTATTCCTGTATGAATGCTGAATTTCAGCTTTACTTCAGCCCCTGGCATTGGTTTAAGATTAATGATTTTACATTTCACATGAGGTTATAGTTATATAATTGGATATAAATTAACTAGAAGAAATGGCCAAGGGTTCTCATGAGAGATCAAATTACCTGAGAGATCAGAGGACAATCTCTGGACTTAGAACCACTTAGAAGCTGGTCCTAAGAGTGATTTACTTGCCTCTACCAGATTTTGGTTATAAGCATATCACAACTCTATTAAGTCATTTAAGTTGTGCATTGTAACAAAAATTTTAATGGAAAATAGAACATCTGAATTCAAGTACTAACATTTAAATTCAGGAATACATTTTAAGACATGAAGCTGTTTTATTCCCCTTCAGTTCTGCTATTTTTTTAAATTTTTAAACAATAATATACATTCAAATGTGATTCACATAAAACACCAAGCAATGTAGAAAAGCTAAAGTAAGATTTGTTTTACACCCACATTTCTCTCCAGGGACCATAGGAGGCACAAGTGTATGAGTGTTTCTTCTAATACACAGACTGTGACTATGTATACAGATTTATGATACTTATTTATTTATTTATGACTGTGCTTACACATTCACTCAACCTTCAAGGTTCAAAGACTCATTTTTTTACATGTCTTCCTGCTTCTAGGTTACAGTGTATTATTAAATGGTACACATTTCAGTGTTTTGGTTCAAGTCTGTCTTCAGTATCACATGTAACATAATTTCAGAGGATTTGTCTGTGCACATGTATACATGATTCCTCAGAAAAAAATTTAAAAGTAATTGATATGTCAAGAATGTGGGCATTTGTATTTCCAATAGATTTTACTAAATTTTTCCAAAAATATTTACAAATGTCTACTCCTACTATGAGACAAGAGTTTTTCATTAACTAATAACTCTGTTGAAAACTTTAATAACCTGTTAATATTTGTGAATTTCAAACTGAAAATAAAATTACATTCTTTTAAATTACATACCCTGATGCAAGTTGTTAGTATATTTTTGGCAAGGTGCACTTATAAATAAAATATATAAATAAATGTTTAATTAGTTTGTATTTAGTCTTCTATTTAATCTTTTTGAATTATAGGACTATATAGGTCATATATATGTGCTATATGTATTCATACTCTGCTAATCATGCACATATGTGTACTTTATATTCAGTCAATATTTAAAATATTACAAATACTTTCTCTAGACCTGAAATGTTTATAACTTAAAATCTATCATACAAATATATAACAACAACAAAATTGAAAAATGTTAAAAATTTTTCCTTTAAAATTGGTAACATACAAGGTTGAACAGTATTGTGTGCAGCATTTAATATTGTGTTGGATGTTATAATCAGTGAAATTAGGTGGGGAATAGGGATTAAAACAATTAAATTGGAGAAAAAGGAAGTGAAGGCTCCATACTTAAAAATGGTATATCAGCTTAAAAAAAAACAAAAACAAAATAATTTGTTAAAGGGGCTATATGGAACAACTGTAGCAAAATCCAGGAGTTCCCATTGTGAGAAACAAATACCATTAGTATCCACGGGGATGCGGGTTAGATTCCTGGCATCACTCAGTGGGTCAGGGATCTGGGGTTGCAGTAAGCTGTGGTGTGGGTCACAGACACAGTGTGGATCCCCCTTAGCCTGGGGACCTCCATATGACAAGAGTGTGGCACTGAAAAGAAAAGAAAAAAAAAGAAAAAGAAAAAAATATTCAAAGGCAGGAAAAAAAGTGGGCTTTGGGTTCCAGCTTCTGTCTGGTGGACGCTCACAACCTTTTTATTCATCCAGATTTTAAATAAACAACAATAATATTTCCTCCTAAATTTCTGAATCCTATGTCTTTTTTATATTATGTGAACACTCTTGAACAGGATGTGAACGAACTAGGGACTGAGAATGAAAACCAGCAACTGCAAGTAGGGGGCTCTCTGGTGAAGACTGAAGGCATACCCTTGCTATTTTTCATATCTTAACAACAGCTATTCCATCTCCTTTGTGGGATGCACCTCCCAGGTTTTCCTTGTTATTTTTTTTCTACTGGCACAGAGCTTGTTCTCCTTCTAGTGATTTCCTATAATCCTTATGCTGCTATCTGCCATCCTCTTTAATAGGAGGCCACCATGAATATAGGAGTCTGTGTGCAGATGGTGACAGCATCATGATTTAGCGGGTGTGTCTATGGATCCATTCACATTTGCATTGGAATTCATCAAATCCAAGTTTCAGTTGTGACCTACACCAAAGTTATGGCAATGCCAGATCCTGAACCCACTGCCCAAGGCTGGGGATTGAAACTGCACTGTCGCAGATAAAATGCCAGATCCTTAACCCGCTGAGTCACAGCAGGAATTCCAAAATTGTAATTGTAGTATTCTTTCTTATATTATTAAATATCAGCCACTAGTAAATTTTTGAAAGTTTTTTGTAATTCTGTGGTTTAGAAATGTAGAGAAACATTTCTAATTTGTTACAGACAAGGAGTAGGAATTTAGAAATCATTCAAGTAGTCTTTTTTTAAATTTTTGTCCAGAATTTAATTTAGAATATGTATTCTGAAATAATATAAGATTTTATGGAACAATATATACTATTAGATTTGTATAAATATTTCTTATCCCAATTTTGAGAATTATTTGGCCATTTGAAGTTGACGTAATTTTTCTGATGCCATTTATTTCTTTTACTTTTGGGATACACATAATGCACATGTTGGTTCAATAGCTAGTAAATCACATACCCCATAAACTTTGTTTAATTTTCTCCATTTTTTCTTCATTTCTAAAATTTAATTACTTAAAATTGCCTATCTTGAAGGTCTCTTTCTTTCCCATGCCTCTTAGAGTCTGCTGTTGAACTCTTCTAGTGAACTTTCTATTCAGTTTTTGTATTTTTAACTCAGCAATTTCTATTTGTTTTATTAATATTTATATTTCCTCTTAATTAATTTGTTCTTTTTTATTCATGTTCATGTTATATGTAATTGGCAATACAATAATAACTTTGTATTAATTAAGGTTTACCAAATAATTTCATATTTATATATTGAAAAATGGTTATCATGATAAGTTTAGTTAACATACATCACAAATACTTTTATTTTGATGCGAAATTTTAAGACTTAGTATCTTAACACTTTCAAATATATAATACTATATTGTTAACAATAGTCACCTTGTTGTGTACATCTTGATAGCCCACACCCTCCCCTTTCCTCTGCCAACCACCAATCTAATCTCTGTATCTGTGAGTAGGGCTCTTTTAGAGTCCACATATAAGTGAATATCATACTGTATTTGTCCTTCTCTGTCTGACTTATTTCACTTAGCATAATGTCCTCAAATTTCATCTTTGTTTCACAAATGACAAAAATCTCCTTTTTGTTGCTGATTAATATGTAATGATATGTGCACACATTTGCTTTATCTGTTTGTTGTTTTCTTGTTTTGACAATTGTAAACAATGTTTCAATAAACATAGATATGCAGATAACTTAATATTGTGGTTATGTTTCCTTCAGTTATTCAACCAAAAGTGCAGTTGCTGGATTATATGGTAGTTCTATTTTTAATTTTTTGAGAAACCTCTATAATGATTTTTGTAGTGACTGCACCAATCTATATTTCCACTATCGATGTCCGAGAATTATCTTTTTGCCACATCTTCACCAACCCTTTTAATCTCCTTTTTTTGGAAAAGTTAAATATTTTAACAATTGTAAAATTATACCTCAGTGTGGTCTTAATTTGCATTTCCCTGATATTACTGATTCTAATCATCTTTTCAGGTACCTTTTGAACATTTGTACATTTTCTTGGGGAAAATATTTACTTAATCCCACAGATGATTTTTGAATTAGATTAATTATTTTTGCTATTGAGTTTTATGATTTTATACATCTGATATTAACCCTTATCAGAAATGTCATATGCGGATATTTTCTCTAATTTTATAGGTTGTCCTTTTATTTTGCTGATGATTTCCTTTTCTGTGATGACTTTTAGTCTGATATGGTGCAAAGTATTGTTGTATTGCTTTTGTTGTCAAACCCAAAAACCATAACAAAGTCTGTCAGGGAGCTCATGTTTTCTTCTAAGAGATTTATGGTTCCAGGTCTTATGTTTGAATCTATTCCACTTTAATTTACATGCACTGGTCTATTTTAAGTTAATATATGTCTATGGTAAATTTTGCGTATGGTTGTCCAGTTTTTCCAAAGCAAATCCTTAAAGAGACTGTTCTTTCCTCATTGTGTAAAAGTGACCCTTGCTTATGAGTAAATTTAGCATACACATGTGGGTATATTTCTAAGCTATCTATTTTGATCAATAGAGAATGTGTCTGTTTTTATTCCAATTCACCTTTCAAAAGCTTTATTTTATTTATTTATTTTATTTATTTATCTGAACTGTTGCTGCCCAGCCTATGCCACAGCTACAGCAATGCCAGATCCAAGCCGCATCTGCAGCTCATGGCAACACCAGATCCTTAACTTACTGAGCGAGGCCAGGGATCAAACCCTCAACCTCATGGTTCCTAGTTGGATTCGTTTGTGCTGTGCTACCACGGGAACTCCTATTTTTTTTCTAATATAGTTTGAAATCAGAAAGTGTAAGGACTCCAAATTTATTTTTCCTTGAGATTTCTTTGGTTATTTTGGGTTTCATAGTTCTATACAGTTTTGTAATAATGACATGGGGATTTGACAGGGATTACATTGAATGGGAAGATTGCTTTGGGTAGAATGGACATTTTAACAATAATATGTTCACTCAATGAGCACTGAATAACTTCTATTTATTTGTATTTTTTTCAGCTACTTTTTTTTTTGTCTTTTTGCCATTTCTTGGGCTGCTCCTGTGGCATGTGGAGGTTCCCAGGCTAGGGGTCGAATCAGAGCCGTAGCCACCAGCCTACACCAGAGCCACAGCAACGCGGGATCCGAGCTGCGTCTGCAACCTACACCACAGCTTATGGCAATGCCAGATCCTTAACCCACTGAGCAAGGCCAGGGACCAAACCCGCAACCTCATGGTTCCTAGTCGGATTCGTTAACCACTGCGCCACGACGGGAACTCCTTAAATGACTTATTTTTATCTTGCCTGATTGTTTGTGTAAGACTGCTAGTATTTCATTAAGTAAAAGTGGTGAGAGTGGCCATCCTTGTCTTGTTTTTGATATTAAAGGAAAAATATTTGGCATTTAAATGTGAGTATGATGTTGGCTATAGTCATGTCATATGTGACTTTTATTACATAGAAGTATGCTTCTTACACCCAAATTGTTGAGTTTTTTTATCATGAATGTTGAATGTTGTCAAGTATTTTTTCTGCATCAATTGAGATAATTACATAATTTTTGGTTTCATATTGTTAATATGATTTAATACATTGTTAGATTTGTGGATATTGAACCATCTTTGCACCCTTGGCATAAATCTCACTTGATCATTGTGCTTGAGTATCTTAATATATTGTTAAGTTTGCTAATAATTTATTGAGGATTTTTTTCATATGTTTTCCCAAAGTATTGGTCAGCAATTTTGCTTTCTTGAAGTGCCCTTTTCTGATTTTTTGAGAGACTAATGCTGGATTAGTGACATGAGTATAGAAGTGTCCTTTTGTGTTCTAATTCTTTAAAGCATCAGAAAGAGATTGATATTACTTTTTCTTAAGTATTGATTGAATTCACCAATTAAACTATTTGGTCTTGGGCTTTTGTTTGTTTGGAGTTGTTTGAACACTGACTCAATCTCTTGACTAATAATTAGGGCATTCAAATTTTCTATTTCTTCATGTTCAGTCTTGAAAAATTGTTAGTCTCAATTTTTTTTTCTTTGGCTTTCCATTTGCACTGAGTATTTTTTGCATCCTCTCTCTTTCAATCAGTGTATGTCCTTAAAGTCAAAATAACTCTCTTCTAGGTTGGATTTTATTTACTTTTTAAATTTATTTAGCAATTCTCTGACTTTTGTTTGGATAATTTAGCTCATTGATATTTAAATAATTATGGTTTTGGAATTCCCATTATAGTTCAGTGGGTTATGAACCGGTGATTATCCATGAGGATGCAGGTTTGCTCCCTGGCCTTGCTCTGTGGGTTAAGTATCCAGCTCAGATGCTCTGTTGCTGTGGCTGTGGCATAGGCTGGCAGCTGCAGCTCCAATCCAACCCCTACCCTGGAAACTTCCATATGCTGATGTTGCAGATCTAAAAAAATACTACTACTACTACTACTACTACTACTACTACTACTACTACTATTTAGGTATGGATTTACTACTGCCATTCTGTTCATTGTTTCCTGGCTCTTTTGTAATTACTTTATTCCTTTCTTTTTCTCTTGCTCCTTTTTTTTTGTGATTTGATGATTTTCTGTAGGATTATGCTTAGATGTCTTCTACTTATATTTTGTTTCTAATATAATTTTTGCTTTGTGTTAAACATGAGGCTTGTATAAAATATTTTATATTAATGATATATTCAAATCAGTAAATTAAGTTTAAATGGATGCTAAAGCTCTATATTTTTATTTTTAATGGATTATAATTGACTTACAACATTGTGTGAGTTTCAGGTATACAGCAAATTGATTCATATATGTAGATGAATATTTATTCATATTCTTTTCCATTATTGGCTATTACAAGATATTGAATATAGTTCCATGTGCTATGCACTAAGTCCTGTTGTTTATTAAATTTGTTCATAGTAGTGTGTATCTGTTACCCCCAAGCTCCTAATTTATGTCTCTAAATTCACGCCCAATTTGGTAGCCACATACTTGTTTTCTCTGTGAATCCATTTCTGATTTGTGTTCATTGCATTATATTTTTTTTTTGTTTTCACATCTAAGTGATGTCATATATTATTTGTATACTTGTGTCTGACATACTTCACTGAGTATGATAAACTCTAGATGTATCCATGTTGCTGCAAATGACAATATTTCATTTTTTTATGGCTGAGGCATACGTTGTCTTCTTTATCCACTGTTCTGTTAATGAACACTTAGGTTTCTTCCATGCCTTGGCTATGGAAATCACACTGCTATAAATATTGGGGTGCATGGATCTTTTTGCATTAGTGTTTTCATATTTTCTGGATATATATCCAGGAGTGATATAGTTGGATCATATGGTAGCTCTATGTTGAGATTTTTAAAGACCATACATACTGTTTTCCAAAGTGACTGGGTAAATTTATATTCTTTTCAACAGTGTAGGAGAATTTCTTTCTCCCCAAACACTCTCCAGGGAGTTCCTGTTGTGATGCAGTGTATACATGAGGATGTTTGTTCAATCCTGGCTTTGCTCAGTGGGTTAACGATATGGCGTTGTTGTGAGCTGTGGTGTAGGTTGCAGAGGCTCTTGGATCTGGTGTTGCAGTGGCTGTGGTGTAGGCCAACAGCTATAGCTCCAATTTGAACCCTAGCCTTGAAACTTCCATATGCCTCGTGTGTGGACCTAAAAAGCAAAAAAAAAAAAAAAAAAAAAAAAGAAAAAAGAAAAAACTCCACCTCTCCAGCTTTTATTATTTGTACACATTTTGATGATGGCCATTCTGACTGGTGTGGTAATACCTAGTTGTAGATTATATTTGGATTTCTCCAATAATTACCAATGTTGAGCATCTTTTCATGTGCCTGTTAGCCATCTGTATGTCTTCAGAGAAGTGTGTATTTAAGCCTTATGTACAAATTTATTGGGGTTTTGGTTGTTGGTTTGATATTGAAATGTATGAGCTTATTTATATTTTGGAAATTAATCCATTGTCAATATTTTCTCTCACTCCATAGGGTGTCTTTTCATTATGTTTCTGGTTTTCTTTGCTGTGCCTATACTTTTGATTAGTTCCCATTTTTTAATACTTTTTAATATTTGCTTTTATTTATTTTGCCTTGGAAGGCTGATCTAAGAAAACTGCTACATTAAATGTCAGAGGATATTTTGCCTATGTTCTCTTCACAGAGTTACGGTGTCATGTCTTACACTTTAGTCTTTAAGCTATTTTGAGTTAATTTCTGTGTATGGTGTGAGAGAGTGTTCTGATGATTCATTTACATGTGACTTACCCAGATTTTCCAATACGACTTGTTGATGGATTGTATTTTCTCTGCTGTATATTCTTGCTTCCTTTGTTGAAGATTAATTGACTCTAGACATGTAGGTTTATTTCTAGGCTCTCTTTTCATTTTTATTGATCTATATATCTGTTTTTGTCACAAACCATAGTGTTTTGATTTCTGCAGCTTGTAGTATTGGCTAAAGCCTAGGAGGGTTATTCTTGCAGCTTTGCTCTTTTATTCAGGATTTCATTGGCTATTCTGGGTTTTCCATGTTTCATATAAATTTTAGGACTATTTGTTCTAGTTCTATGAAAAAAGTCATCAATAATTAGATAAGGATCACATTAAACCATTAAATTGCTTTGTGTACTATGGCCATTGTAACAACAGTAATTCTTCTCATCCAAGCAAATGAAATATATTTCCATTTCATTGAATCATATTCAATTATCTTAATCAGTGTTTTATAGTTCTTAGCATATAAGATTTTTACCTTCTTGGTTACATTTATTCCCAGATATTTTTAATAGGATTTTAAATTGGATTTTTAAAACTTTTATTTTTATATTTCATTGTTAGTGTAAAGAAATTCAGATGATCTCTTATATCATCTGTATTAATGATATTAACCTTGTATCCTGCTTCCTTGCTGGATTCATTTATCAGTTCAAATAGTTTCTGTGTGGAGTCTTTTGAGTTTTTTACATAGAGTATCATGTCATCTACATATAATGACAATTTTACCTCTTCACTTCCAATTTTGATATGTTTTATTTATTTTTCCTTAATGATTTCTGTGGTTATAACTTCCAACACTGTGTATGTTGAGTAGAAGTGGTAAGAACGGAAATCTTTGTTTTGTTGCAGAATTTAGAGAAAGGATTTCAGTACTTCACCATGGAGTACTATGTTAACTGTGAATTGGTTATAAATGACCTTATTATGTTGAGATATATTCTATCTATACCCACTTTGGTGAGAGTTTTTATCTTGAATGGATGTTGAATTTTATCAGATGTTTTTCTTAAAGCTCTGTATTTTTGATTTCCCATCCCTACATTTTGGTATCACAACTTACATGTTTTTATCTTATTTCTCTATTAGCAAAACACCTATTATTTGACATTTAACCACCAAATAATATTTTGTTGTC
This sequence comes from Phacochoerus africanus, assembly GCF_016906955.1. NCBI lineage: Eukaryota > Metazoa > Chordata > Mammalia > Artiodactyla > Suidae > Phacochoerus > Phacochoerus africanus. Next base: position 57,570,334 of record NC_062547.1, on the reverse strand, counting down.
ATTTATTCACCACCATTTACAACATTAGAATAATATACATTTAATTTTATATTTTCCCTTACATTTAAGACTTACAGTCTCATAGGTTTTCCTGTTAGTATTTTTTATTTATGTATGGCATGCGGAAGGTCTCAGCCTAGGGGTCTAAGCAGAGCTTCAGCTGCAGTCTACACCCCAGCCATGACAATACTGGATCTGAGCTGCTTTTGTGACCTAAGCCATAGCTTGCAGCAACACTGGATCCTTAACCCACTGAGCAAAGCCAGGAATCAAACCTGCATCCTGTGGACACTATGTTGTGTTCTTAACCTACTGAACCACAACAAGAACTCCTGTTACCACCACTTAGTGTCTTATTTTAACTTGAAGAAGTCCCTGTAATATTTCTTGTAAAGATGGTCTAGTAGTAATGAATTTCTTCAGCATTAGCTTTCTTCGAAAATTCTTTCTCTCCTTCAAATCTGAAGGACAATTTTGCCAGGTAGTGTAATTTGAGGTGGTAGTTTTGTTGCTGTTGTTGTTATTGTTGTTTTCTGCATGTCAAAAACATTGTGCCAATTGCTTCTGTCTGGACTGTAAACTTTCAGCTGAAAAACCTTTTGATTATATTATTGGGATTCTTTTGTATATAAAAAGTTGTGTATTTTCTTTCTCTCTGATTTTAAGATTCTCTTCCTATCTTTAACTTGACAATTTAATTATGAGTGCCATTGTGGGTCTCTTTAGATTTTTCTTAATTGGAACTCTCTAGGCTTCTTGGGTCTGGATGTTTGTTTCTTCCAAAGTTTAGGCACGTTTCCAGCCACAATTTCTTCAAATAAACTTTTTAAACAGCAATACCTCATTGTAGTTTTGATTTGCATTTCTCTAATAATTAGTGATGAGCGTTTTTTCATGTGCCTTTTGGCCACACATATGTCTTCTTCAGAGAAATGTTTATTTAATTCTTCTGCCCATTTTTCTTTTGGGTTTTTTTGTTGTTGAGTGGTATGACTCATTTATATACTTTGGAGATTAGGCCTTTGTTTGTTGCATCATTTGCAAAGATTTCCTCCCATTCTGTGTGTTGCGTTTTCATTTTTTGAATGGTTTACTTTCCTGTGCAAAAGTTTTTGAGTTCCATTATGTCCCATTGGTTTATTTTTGTTTTTATTGACCTTATTCTAGGAGGTAGATCTAACAAGATATTTCTCTGATTTATGTCAAAGTGTGTTCTGCCTATGTTGTCCTCTAGGAGCTTTATAATATCTGGCCTTATATTTAGATCTTTAATGCACTTTGATTTTATTTTTGTGCTTGCGAATGGTGTTAGAGAGCATTATAATTTCATTCTTTTACCAGTTTTCCCAGCACAACTTATTGAAAAGACTACCTTTCTTCCACCATATATTCTTACCTCCTTTATCATAAATTAATTGACCATTGGTGCTTGAGTTTATTTCTGGGCTTTCTGTCTTGTTCCATTGATCTATATTTCTGTCTTTGTGCCAGTACCATATTTCATTGATAACTGTAGCCCTGCAGCATTTTCTCAGGTCAGGGAGCCTGATTCATCCATTTCCAATTTTATTTTTCAGTTTTGTTTGGGTTATTCAAGGTATTTTTGTGTTTCCATACAAATACTAAAATATTCTGTTCTAGTTCTGTGAAGAATGTCCTTGGTATTTTGATAGGGATTGCATTGAATCTGTAGATTGCATTGGGTAGTATAATCATTTTGAAAATATTGAGTCTTCTAAACCAAGAGCATGGTATGTCTTTCCATCTGAGTCCTCTTTGATTTATTTCAAAAGTCTTATAGTTTTCAGAGTATAGGTCTTTTGGCTTTTTAAGTAGATTTATTCCTAGGTATTTTATTCTTTTTGGTGTGATAGTAAATGTGGTGGTTTCTCTGACTTCTCTTTCTGATTTTTCATGGTTAGTATATAGAAATGCAGTCAATTTCTGTGTATTAATTTTGCATCCTGCAATTTTGTCAAATATATTGATGAGTTCTAACAGTTTTTTGGTAGTGTCTTTGGGTTTTCCATGTATATTATCATGTTATCTGTAAACAATGATCGTTTTACTTCATCTTTTCCAATTTGGATTCCTTTTATTTCTTTTTCTTCTCTAATTGCCATTGCTTGGCCTTCCAAAACTACTTTGAGTAGTGGTGGTGAGAGCAGACATCCTTGTCTTAGCAGGAATTCTTTCAGCTTTTCACCCTTGAGAATGATATTAGTTGTGGATTTTCATATATGGCTTTTATTATGTTGATGTCGGTTCCCTCTATGCCAACCCACTTTCCAAACAGTTTTTATCAGAAATAGGTGTTGAATTTTGTCAAAAGTTTTTTTTCATCTATTGAGATGATCATTTTTTTAATTTTTCAGTTTGTTGATATAGTATATCACACTGATTAATTTGTGGGTATTGAAGAATCCTTGCATCTCTGGAATAAATCCCATTTGATCATGGTGTATGATCCTTTTAATATATATTTGTATTTGGTTTGCTAATATTTCTTTGAGGATTTTAGCATCCATGTTCTTCAGTAATATTGGCCTGTAATTCTTTTTTCTGTTTTCCTTGTCTGGCTTTAGTATCAGGGTGATGGTTTCCTCACAGAATGATCTTGAGAGTGTTCCTTCCTCTGCAATTTTTTGGATGTATTTCAGAAGAACAGACATTAACTTTTCTCTGAAATTTTGATAAAATTTGCCTGTGTGGCCATCAGGTCGAGGCCTTTTATTTTTTGACATTTTTAAATCACATTTTCAATTTCAGTATTTGTGATTGATCTATTCATTCTATTTCTTCCTGGTTCAGTCCTGGTAGGTTGTAATTTTGTAAGAACCTATCCATTTCTTCTGGAACGTCCCTTTATTTACATATAGTTTCTTACAGTAGTCTCTTAAAATCTTTTGTGTTTCTGTGGCATCAGTTGCATTTTCTCCTTTTCCATTTCTAATTTTATTGATTTAAGTCCTCTCCATTTTTTCTTGGTGACTCCGGATAAAGGTTTATCAATTTTGTTGATCTTTTCAAAGAACAAACTTTTGGTTTCATTTATCTTCTCTATTGCTTTCTTTGTCTCTATTTTATTTATTTCTGCTCTGATCTTTATGATTTCTTTTCTTCTACTAATTTTGGGCTTGTTTGTTCTTCTTTCTCTAGTTGCTTTAGGTATAAGCTAGCTTGTTTATTTTAGTTTTTTCTTCTTTCCTGAGAAAAGATTGTATTGCTGTAAACTTTCTGCTCAGAGCTGCTGTTGCTGTGTCCCATAGGTTTGGGAGTATTGCATTTTTGTCATCTTTTTTTCTAGGGTTTTTTTTTTTAATTTCCACTTTGATTTCTTCAATTATCCATTGGTTGTTCAGCAGCATATTTTTTTTAGCTTCCAGGAAGTTTTTTTTTTTTTCTTGTAGTTGATTTCTAGTCTTATGACATTTTCCTCAGAGAAAATGCTTGAAATAATTTCAACTTTTTAAAATTTACCAAAGCTTGGTTTCTGGCCCAAGATGTAATCTATTCTGGAGAATGTTACATTTGCTGCTTTGGGATGGAATTTTCTATAAACCTCAGTTAAGTCTATCTGTGCTAAGGTGTTATTTAAGGCCTGTGTTTCCTTTTTGATTTTCTGTCTGGATCATTTGTCCATTGCTATGAGTAGAGTCAAAGTAAGTGGGGAGTCAGAGTCTCCCACTATTATTGTATTTCTGTCAGTTTGTCCATTTATGCTTGTCAGCAGATGTCGCATATTGAGGTACTTGTATATTATGTTTATATGTATTTACAATTTTTATCTTTTTGGATAGATCCTTTGATCCTTATGTACAGTCCTTTTTTGCCTCTTATGACTTTATTTTAAAGTATATTTTGTCTGTTAGGAGTATTAATACTGCCACTTTTCTATGATTTATATTTGCATGTGATACTTTATTCTGTCCCCTTACTTTCAATCTGTTTGAGTGCTTGGATCTCAAGTGGGGCTCTTGTATATAGCATATATATATATATATATATATATATATGGGTCTTGGTTTTATATCCATTCAGTCAGTGTCTTTTGGTTAGAATATTTAATCAATTTCCATTAAGTGTAATTATGGATAAGTATGTGTTTATTGCCATTCTATAAATTTTTCGGATTGTAGCTTTGGGTCTTTTTTTCTTCCCTTCCTCTCTTGTCTTCTATTGTGATTTGCTATCTTTAGTGGTACATTTGGATTATTTTTTTTTATTTTTGTCTTTTTGCCATTTCTTGGGCTGCTCCCACGGCATATGGAGGTTCCCAGGCTAGGGGTCCAATCAGAGCTGTAGCCACTGGCCTACACCACAGCCACAGCCACGGCAACGTGGGGATCTGAACCATGTCTGCAACCTACACCACAGCTCATGGCAATGCTGGATCCCTAACCCACTGAGCAAGGCCAGAGATTGAACCCACAACCTCATGGTTCCTAGTCAGATTCATTAACCACTGAGACGGGAACTCCTCTTTTCTTTTTTTAATGAATGCCTCGAAATTACTCACAGCTCTATCTTGCCCTAACCCAACCCACAAAAAAATTTGTTAGAGTTTTGTTATGATTAGTGTGATAAAGAGGGGATGATTTGATATGCATTCTGCCAAGGGCCTGGATTTGGAGAGATCACTACCATTAACAGATTAAGAAAAATATCCCTTAGGTCTTGAGGGTTTAGGAACATTAATTCCCAAAACACATTGCTTTGAGATAGTGAATATTGTGAGCTGAAAGCATCTGATAAATAGAAGATTCGGGAAGAGTTCTATGAGCCCTAAAAGCAGAATACAACATTTACCTTTGAGAGCCATCCATCAGTTCCAGAAGAAGAAGAAAATTCTTAACAGTGGATGCTAGGTGTTGATACCAAAATATACCTGCGAAACAAATCTACAAAAATAATTTCTAATTTTCTTTTGTTTCTCCCATATACTTCTCAATCATTTTCCCAAAATGTATTGCCCCTTGCCCCAGCACATTTGTCTTGTCACATCCCCACAATTTATCATTGTCTGTTAAAGATTTTGGGCCTAATAATTCCTCCTGGCTTCTGCTAACTTAAAGAAAATCACAAATGAGATATGTGAGTTTAATTTTTATTTAGGGACTTACTGAAGACTGTAGCCCAGAAGATGGCATAAAATGAACAGATATTTCAGTTAATGATTTTAGTGCTTTTTCCATATTATGGGATGATCAAAAATCTGGGCCCATTAAAATTATTTATGAAATGCAAATCTACCAACCAAAGGGGCATGCTTTTTCAAAGCACAAAATGCCATGTTTTGGTTTTCAACCTGAATTCATATTAGGATGCAATATAGGTCAGCAACTGCATTGGCTAATGCCTTAATCTGTGTGGAATTGGATGGGGAGAATCATTCTTTGTTTTACGTAGCTTTAAAAAAATGCCCAACCTAAAAGATGAGAGTTGAGTTATATTTGGGGCAAAAATGAGGACTTAAGCCTGAGAGGCAGTATCTCACATAACTGCTCAGAGGAACCAAGGTTTGGAGGTAGGTTATATAAGAGTTTTTGCTGCAACAGGCATGCAGTAGGAAGAAAAGATTGCTGTTAACAACAGAAAGCCATAGTATCTCAAGTTAAGTAGTTTAGTGCTTTTCCATGGGAAGCTGCAAAGTCTGAACTCACTAAAATCATTCATTTGATATTCACCTCAGATAACTGGAGCCAGTATCCTGTGATTTCACAGCCTGAGTTTCCTCAGGGCTCACTGGCAGGAGTGAATGCAGTCTGATGGTTGCTAAATGGCAGGTATTCTTTGCTTCCTTCCTGAGTTCCTTTAGAGCTTGCTCACCTGCTCATCTTTGAGGTGGCTGCACTGGCTGATGACTGTGACATCCTTTGTTTTTAAAAAAAAAAACAGGTGGCATTTCAGATAGCTCTGGGTATTGTTCCAAGGAGGCAGGAGGAGATAATATCAGTGCATATGTGAAAAAAGTGAAGGGGGAGGTGCATGCACTTATGAACACATTTTAGGAAAGTTTGTTGCTGGTCTCTTGAATGTTACTGTCAGTTTCCTTTGCTCTGTGGTCTCTCTCTCAGTCCTTGCCTACACACGACAAGGACTTGGAGGTGCAGGACAAGTAGTTCTGTAATGGCACTGGGGTAGAGCCAGTGGCCTTTGTCCCCTCAGGGATGGAGGCAGGTGGTCTGGTGGGATGTTGTTCCTTCCAGGAGGTGCTGCAGCAGTGCCAGGATAGACCTAGTGGTCTTGCCATGCAGGGATAGAGGCAGGCAATTTCTCTAGGCAGGAGAGATCAGTTCAGGGCAGGAGTGGTTCTGAGTTGAATGGAATTTCCCCTTGATCTGACACTGCAGTGTAACAGCTCTGACTTGGGCTCTTTTAATGAGCCATTCTGGTCCATTGCCTCTAGTGAAAAATGCTCCTGACAGTTTCCTCAGAGGTCACAATCAAGAGACAGGTAGCAGTGTACCTAAAGTTTTATTTATGACCTGTGAGTGAGCAGGCTGCCCTAGAATAGGGACTGGCCCTGGCTTCAGCTAGGTCTCTCCTTAGATCCCTATATCACAGATTTGTTTGGGGACCCCTATTATCTTGCCCCAGGCCAACTAATTTCCTGACCCAAACCCCTGCACCATGTGTCATTTTGATCTCTGTATGGGGGGCCCATTTTTATCCTCTGATTTGTTCTGGGTGAGCATGCTTTATATGCACTGGAAAAAGGTTATAGGGAGGTACTCCAAAGAGCATTCTTCTGATACCTGTATGTGTCTTCATTGTTTGATCACAGGCCTCCTGTTTTTGGTAATTGATAAAAGGTCTGTTTTAAATCACCTTGGTCCAAGTCCTATCCTATCCTACCTAAAATTACTACTAGTCATAAGGAGCAGACATCATCATGAAGGATTTAGTGTTTTTCTAGATATGAGAATATGTACGAATTGAGCTTATGAAAGTTTCTCCTGAAAATATCCAACTATCTAAAGACCTGTTCTTCTAGTTTTCCCAAAACACAGAGTGCCTCACTCTTGATCTCCAACTGGAGCTCCGTTCAAGGGGTATTGTGGTTTGGCTGCTGTGGTGGCTCATGACTTAATCCATGTAGAGGCTAATGGCCAGTGCCAAACTCCAGTTCACAATACTCCCCCATGGTCATAAATTTACCTATACTTTTGTGAGGCATTTCATGACCATTTCATCCCAAACACTAGAAATGCTCATCTCCAGGTTGTGAAGATTTTGTTTGTAGGCCACTCAATGTGCTGTCATTGGAATAGGTCTTAATAAGAGTAGCCAAAAATCTCCAGAACACCTGTCTTACTAGTCTACATTCTCTCTTGTTGCATCTTCCCATATCTACAGTAACTATTACAGTCATCCATCTAGTGAAGAACTCTATTTTGTTCAATGGTTTCAAGTCATCTGATCATCATTGTTTTGTTGGAGCCTCAGTTATACCAAAAAACAGTAATCTTGTAAAATAGGGAAAATACAAACTATATAGCTAATAACATTAATAGAGTTATAAGTAAATATTTAAGCCAAGAGCTTTTCACTCCAAACCAGTTCTTGAACATATCAAAACTAGGGTGTGGGTTACTTAAAGCAGCATAGAGACCTCAGAAGTCAGTAGACTGAATTCAGTCTGGTTATTATCATGTAAAATCTGCTGAGTGGATTTCATTAAGTCTTCAATATGGCTGATTATATACATTCCAATCCTATTGAAAGTACAAGTATAGCTGCTAAATTATCATACTAGCCGAATACAGATTTCTTGATCCATTGGGTTCATACCAATCATATTTTGATTGTTACATGTATGGCCTTGGGTCCAAGAGAATCCTAGAGTACATCTTCGTATCCATTCTGGTGAATCCATGGCCATAAATTAATACTACAGAGATTCTGAATTCCATTAAGTGTGACCAAGTAAATTTCCAGTGGTCTGACCTAATCTGTTCCATAACAGCCACTATCTCTAAAGGTAATAATATGTAGGTATTTTCCTAAGGCACCCAGACTAATTTCCTGTTACTAAGCTAGGCGGATCAGTCTTAGTATGATTTAACTGTTCCCAATAAAGAAGAGCCTTTACTTAAATGGCCATAGCCTGGTATTAATCATACAAATTAACCTCACAGTTGTGGAAGATTTTCTTGTAGTAAACAGAAGGTTACAGATTTTGACTGAGTTCATTGTTCTGACTGAGTTTGAGTGACCCTAAAATAAAATTCATATTTATGGTCAGGGAAAGAGCAGGTATTACTAACTGGCCAGGTGAGAAAGTCCCACATAGTAATAAAATAATTTACCTAAGAGCTATCCGATCAGAATCTTGTAGAAGAGAAATTGAACAAGGTAACCCAGAAGTACTAGCCATTAGGCAATTTTTTACAAGCCCAAAAATTGGTTTGATTTTTAAAATTAGCATAGGATCATGCTCCTGATGGAAAAACATTTGGTTCATATGTAAAATTTGAGACATCAAGAAGTCATCATATGAATCAGTCCAGTATCTTAGGCCACCTGTCTACCTCTGACGTCATTTTATTCTCATCATGGTGTAGTTTCTCCTTCATGTGAGCACTGTTTTAAGATGATTTTGAGGTCAGAAGTCCTCTCCATAGACCAGTCTGTGCAGGGGCCTTTTTTAAGTGGGAAAATATGAATCAAGGAGTCAATTCCCTTTAGTTTAGCTGCACAAAACCTTGTTAACAGTGCCTGGTGAGGGCCTTTACATCTGGCTTGGAAATAGTGCTTTAAATTAAGTATTTTCTAGTATGCTTAATTCCCTGGTTTTAGGTCCTGGGCATCTGATATTCATCCAAAGATAGATTACTGAGATGAACTTTAGAAACAAGCTTAGGATGTTCTTTTAGAAGCTCAACTAAAATGTATAATAATATACATAATAGCAAAGAGCTATCTAGGAAGAAATTCTTAGTGAATGCAGACACAATTAACAGAATTAGATTAACAGATTAAAAGATGTCCATTGAAATATCTCTTTCTTTCTAAAATTATTCTCATTTTTATCAAATATAGCCAATCTAAAACTTATTTATTTGCAAATTACGTTTGGCCTCTGTTAGGGGCTACATGGGGGCTCATTGTTAAAATGGCTCTTTATGCTGACTCATGAGACTGACCACCTTGCTCAAGTGACATCCTGTTTTCGCTGCTGGTGCCTACTTTCCCAAGACTATAAGACCCTTCCCCTCCTTCACTGTGGGACACCACACACCTCTAGCTTTCTCAGGATTATGAGACCACTGATTATGTTATACCACTCTCATCATATGCAACACTTCTGACTTTCTCATGAATATGTGACCACCAGAGTCCAGCTGCAGGTGAAAGACAAACTAAATTCCCCTGTGTCAGGGAATCCAATTTCCCATCTGCAGGGTATAAGAAGTCCCCAGGAGAAGGGCGGGGGGCTGGCTCTTCTCAAGGGTCAGTCACCCTCTCCCTTTCCCCTCTAGTAAATTTTCTTTTCTTTGCCTGAACACCTGGTTCATTCTCTTTTTCTCCGCACTTGCCTTACAGTCTCAAAAACTTGGCCTGATGATTTATAATTGACAATATAGTTTTTTTCTAAAAAAATTGGGTTTTCTAAAACTTTTATAAGGAATCTCAGACTGAGCTTTTAAATGCCTGTTAAAGCTAGGAAAATCACCCAGAAGGTTTGTCAGAAATTTTGCCTTACAGACTTAGGTGAATTTCTCCCTATTCAAGGTCCCCAAATACCTTGAGATTTTCACAGGTTACTTACAAGGTGGTCTTTTTAATTTACCTGATAAAGCTGCTGGGAAACAAAGTTTCCAGTTGCTTGAGGATCAGATAGAGAGAAGAGAGAACTGTTTCAATTTTGCTTGCAAATGTATAATTTGCCATATTGTTGTAAGTCATAATTAACTTGTGGGGAAGAGTTTCTTTATACCTGGAAAACACAGAATAAAAGCCAGTACTGTTTCAGATAGAAACCATAACATTTATAACCATATTCACCAGTTCTTTCAGTCCAATGTAACTAATCCTTTTTGTTAACATTTTATGAAGCTATCAGATTTCTGTTAGAATTAATTTCTTAACCAGTTCAGTATTATGGTCTGAATCTCAGGAACTTTATTTATTTATTTATTTATTTTTAAATCCCTTTCTATAGATCTTCTTGATGAAGAAACATTTTTGTAAAAGCATCAGGGTAAAACCATTAACTGTCTATAACGACAGAAGATTTAAGAAGTCATGTTTAGGAGTTCCCACTGTGGCTCAGCAGGTGAAGAACCTGACTAGTATCAATGAGGATATAGGTTAGATCCCTGGCCTAACTTGGAAATGAAGGATCCGGTGTTGACATGAGCTGTGGTGTAAGTTGCAGATGAGTCTCATGTCCCGTGTTGCTATGGCTGTGGTGTAGGCCAGCAGCTGCAGCTCTGATTTGACCCTTAGCCTAGGAAATTCTATATGCCACAGGTGTGGCCCTAAAAAAAAAAAGGAGAAACATTGAAAATCTGATTACAATACTCTTGACAAACTTGGTTACTGTTATGACACATAACGATTTGAGATAATAACTAGAATTGTTATACCACTGTCATCATATGCAGCAATCAAAACTTAGGCTATGCCTAGAGATCAGCTTGAAAGAGACACAGGGGGCTCATGCTGTGACAAGCAAGAGCCCTGAGAAAACTCAGAGTGTGTATTTGATTAGGATTGTGAAAAAAAAGCATGGGAGGCAGAGACTACAGGTAAAATTTACAAGAACCACACAAACCTGGAGGGATTATGATTAACAGGGTCTGTTTTAACAATCATCAGATCTTATACAGGAAGGCATACATTAACCTTTATAGCAGGCCTGTTTTCTCCCCTCACAGGGACCATAAGCTTTAACTATCTAAAGTTCTTCCCTAGCATAACCTTCTTGGCATTCCAAGAGGAGGTCATGGTTCTCCTTGACCTCTATAATCTATTCTTTCCTTACTCTAACTATGTACTTTCAAGCTTGAGGCTTATGGCCCTATTTTCTTCTACCCACAATCCACATTTCAGAAACTGCATGATTAATAACATTTATTCATCCATATAATCTGAGGAGGCTTATCATTTACTTGGAAATGCTCTCCGTGTATTTTAATGCATCAAATAACCCTAGTTAATTTAACATTTGTTTTGTCTAAGATGCCTCAGGGGCCCTCTGGAACATCCCAGTTAGCTGATATCAAAAGAACTTTAATTAGAATTTGATATGAAGTTCATTAAAAATATAACTAAATAAAACATTTCATCAGATAGAATCATAGGTCACTGTGGATAATACTTCTCCCTTAACCAAATATTACAAGAGGTTTCAAAAGCAAACAGAGATCACTTAAAGGCAAAAACTTCACATAATATTTTTAGCAAAAGTAGTCTTCCAAGAAATCTTTGTTCTCTTAATGGAGAGGAAAGCCAAATTCAAGTTGCACCAGTTTACTTTTAAAATTAATTTACTCACTTAAATTTACTCTAGATTTAAATCAGTCCTGACTATACACAAAACTCTTTTCTTTCTTTTTTTTTTTTTGTCTTTTTGCTATTTCTTGGGCCGCTCCCGCAGCACATGGAGGTTCCGAGGCTAGGGGTCGAACCGGAGCTGTAGCCACCGGCCCACGCCAGAGCCACAGCAACGCGGGATCCGAGCCGCATCTGCAACCTACACCACAGCTCACGGCAACACCGGATCGTCAACCCACTGAGCAAAGGCAGGGACCAAACCCGCAACCTCATGGTTCCTAGTCGGATTCGCCAACCACTGCGCCACGATGGGAACTCCAAAACTCTTTTCTTAGGATCCACTTTCCATAAAACTTCCAACAACTTCTGTATCTGTAAATACCAATAATTTCTAAAACAAACAAATAACCCACCCAAAAAAACACACGTGTATTCTAGTAGAGAACATCTCAGTGTAGCATCAAACATATTATTAGTTCTTAATACCTTTGATTTATGTTTAGCAACTATTTCATTTTCTTATTTTATTTGAGAATAACCTAGCTATTCCAAAAAGCTTCCATTATTTAACTTAATTTAAATTTGTCACAACTTCAAATTTTTATATTGACAATATCTGGAGAGACGATTTTTAAGCAGATGTTTTTAAAATATAGTTATCCTAAAAGTTCACCCCAAACCTATCTCATATTTAATTTACCTATGAAAATTTCATCATGGCAAGTTATTTTTCGTTCTTTAAATATTAATTTAACACTGAATATTTCCCAGTTCAGAATGAATCTAAAATTTATTCTGGCCAATTTCCATCTGTATGTTTGAGAATTTATATAAGCACTTAATTCCTTTAAGCCAATTAAATAGAGCTTGCTCATTACAAATTATTTTGATATCATTCCAAAATTGACACATATAATGCACATACAAACACATAAAAAAGACACAGCCACAAATCTCATACATCCATTTTCTAGGCTTAGTCATGAGTCATATATCACAAATAAACTCACTAGTTTATAAATTACAGTTGGAACATGTTTTAAAAAGGATTCTTTCCCCAGTTTTTTCCCTTAAATCTCAAAAATTAGAGATAGTCTGAATAAGATAAGATTTTCTGAAAGCCCTGATCTCTAGCCTCAGTGAGAGGAAGCAACTTTTCATAGCTGAATGAATTACTTCAGGTCAGAATTCTGAAATGATTTTTCCCCTCTTATGCAAGCTAGCTTCATGTAACATCAGTATATGCAATAAAAGAGCCAGCTTTGGTTATTTTTAGGGCAAAGTTTTTCCTTTAATATCTAGTTAAGTAGATATTTACAAATATAAGTTTTGTACATACCTCAATCTGGCTGATGTGTCATTTGGAAGCTGGTTTCTTAACACCTGTCATTTCTCTGTTTGAGAGACTATTTCTTGTTTTGAAGTGGGATTTAACAGGGATAAAGTTTATTAATAATGTTGGGTGATGGGCCAGTATGCAGCTGGATAGCTTAACTCCTCTAGGTTTTGCCCAGAGTTGCTTCAGCCCCCTCTTACATGTCTTGGGTGTCCCAGGGCATATAGGACACCATGGGTTCTCATATTACCAAAAGGCCTGTTCTTATTCATGTCCCATGTTGAGCAGGATTTAATTAATGAATGGTTTTCCCTATGGGATCACTGCATGTCATGAGGACTCCACCTCCAATACGCCTGTAAATTTCCCAGTTGCCTGAGGAGACCAACCAAGAGGAGTGCTGTCTCTTTTCTTCAGAGCAAAGGCTCTCATGTTATACTTTCACCTTTATCCTGAGAAATTCTCTTAAGGCAACCACATTGAGGGAAAGCATCAGATAATCCTCCTTCCTAACCATTCAGCCCAGACCATTTAGTCTCTTTAAATTGGGCAAAGCATGGTACCTTTCAACTGACTCCCTCCCAGCATTTCCACTGAGAGGTCAACTAAGCCCCCCAGTGTCTCCATTGCATCTTTTAACTGAGCACCACCCCCCCAGCATATCCTCTAAGAGGGTATGGCTCCCAGCATCTTTCAACCTAGCTCCCCTCAATATTCTTCACTGAGGAGGTATTCCCTATATTTTTCAACCAGGAACCCCCTTAGTCTTTCAACTGAGGAAGTATTCCCTGGTATTTTTCAACCAGCCCCACTCCAGTCTATTTCAACTCAGGTGGCAGGTAACCTCAGGATCATTAACCAATATGGGAGCTCTGAGAACCTAGAGAGACTCACCCAAATTCATCTGGATTCTCTGAGAATATGGACAGGCACAATAGGCCTCTGCTGGTACCAAGAGTCAAATTGCTCATAGAGTTCAGGCAAAGAAGAGAAGTCTGCTCTGGGTCCCTTATTCATAGTCACCAAAAACTGTCAACTGCAAAAATTCAAAACCTAAAAGTTGAGAGTTAAGTTTTATTTGAGGCAAAATGAGGACTTAAGCCCAGGAGGTGGAATCTCAAGTAACCCTGAGAAAAGTGCTCTGAGGAGGTGAGGGGAGGGGGGGAGTTAGTATAAATAAAAGTTTTTGCAACACAGGACAAGTAGGAGGGACGACTATTATTGCTAACAACACAAAAGTCAGATATCTCAAGTTATGGAATTTAGCACTTTTCCATGGGATGATGCAAAGATCTAGGCTCACTGAAATAATTCCTTTGATGTACATCTTAACTATCTGGGGCCAGTGTTTACACTGTGGGTATATAGTCCCCAATATCTATCAACTGAGACCCCTCCCCAGTGTCTCCACTGGCAGTCAAACTGAATACACTATGATTTGAACCTAGCCAGAACCCAGATTGGGGCTTGAACCCATGGGCCAGGACTCAAATCCAGCCAGAAGCCAGATTGGAACTTGAACTCAGCCAAAAGCCAGATTAGTACTTGAAACCACAGCTTTTTAACTAGAATCACTCACCTGGTACCTGGACTTACTGAAGGTCAGGTTCTTTGTGTCTCAGTACAGAAGGAATCCAGTGAGAGACCAAATGATAAACAAGAAAGATAATAAGATGGGACACTTGTGAGAGATAAAAACAAGCATGCAGGCAAAGAAGTACTGCTCTGAGGTTTAGGTGGGCTATATTTTTATAACCAAAGAAAGTGGGGAGGGGGAAAAGACCCCTTCTTCCTTTTTCTTCTGGTAGACAACAGGCTTACTTCATATTCAGTAAGAGTGTATTTGGCCAGATGAGGTCAGACTCAGACTGTCATAGCACTTATTTGAATCAGCATAAAGGTGGTAATATATCATAAAATATGTTGAATCATCTCAGGTTTCCATATAATGAGGGTCTCCTACTTTGGAATGTCATCTTTCCCTTAACTTCCTCTCCTTGGTCCTAATGATCTTTAACTTCTGAACTGGAACATAGGCCTCATTTTATGTTTTACTGAGTGAACTGAGGTGCATTTTATACTTTTTTATAGGTTCTGATGATTTGCTTGAGTAATTATTAACTTACAGTGGTCTCCCAAATTTCCCTAGGTTTCCCTCTCTATCCATGTTCTCCCACAGAAACTTCTACAACTACCTGTGTTAACTGTCCTACTATATCCCTATTAATGGTGTATGTTTCCCTGTATCTTTCAACCAAGCCCCCCTCAGTATTCTCCACTGAGAGGACATTCCCTTGTACCCTTCAACCAGGCCCCTCTCAGTCTCTCCACTATTGTGGTATTTTCTGGAATCTTTCAATTAGGCCCTGCCTTCAGTCTCTCCACTGAGGGGTTATTCCCAGACACCTTTCAACCAAGTCCCCCTCAGTATTCTTCACTGAGAGGTACTCTGAAATCTTTCCATTGATATGTACCTCAGCTATCTGAGGCCAGTATCCTATGTTTTCACAGCCTGAGTTTCCTCAGGACTCACTGGTAGGAGTGGCTGCAGTCTCATGGCTGCTAAATGGCAGGTATTCTTTGTTTCCTTCCTGAGTTCCCTCAAGTCTCACCAGCTCACCCTTGGAGGTTTCTACACTCACTGATAACTGTGATATCCTTTGTTTAAAAAGAAAATAAAGCCCAGGTTGTGGTAGCTTTGTGGTAGCTTTGTGATAGCTCTGAAATAGTGCTCCAAAGAGGCAGGGAAATTAATACCAGTGTATATGTGATAAAGGTAAAGGGGAAGTATATGCAGCCATGCACACATTTTACAAAAGTTTGCTACTGGTTTCATGAAGGTTACTACTAGTAACAAGGAGCAGATTTCACCATGAAGGATTTTAGTGTTTTTCTGGATATGAGAAGATGAAAGATTTGGGCTCAAAAATCTTCTCCTGAAAATATCTAATTATCTGAAAATATGTTCTGCCAGTTTTCCCAGAGAAGAGAGTGCCTCACTCCTTACTGCCACACTAAGCTCTGCTCAGGATGTGTTGTGGGTCAGTAGCTGCAGTGGCTCGTGGTTTAATCCATGTAGAGACTGATGGCAAGTACAAAACTCTAGTTCTCGTTTATAATTGTTTTTACTCTAAAGACACATATGTGCAT
This sequence comes from Phacochoerus africanus, assembly GCF_016906955.1. Lineage (NCBI taxonomy): Eukaryota > Metazoa > Chordata > Mammalia > Artiodactyla > Suidae > Phacochoerus > Phacochoerus africanus. The sequence continues at coordinate 57,554,343 of NC_062547.1, read as the reverse complement.
GTAAAAAGTTAAAACAAAATGAATATGCTTTTATCCTGTGAAATTCTCTTGTTACTTTAATAATTAAGCTTAAATACACAACCTAAGTGGATAGAATTAATTTTTTCCTTGCCTATAGAAGAGAGGCATGCAGAAATATCCATTTGATGAAAAAAAAATAGTTCACTGCTATTCTGAGAGTTCATATACTGTTTTTTAAATAAATATATTATTTTTCTCATATTGTCTTCTATCACAAGTGATTGTATATAATTACCTGTGCTATGCTAAGTGTAATAGTTCACCTGTACTAACCCCAAACTCCCAGTCCATCCCAATTCCTCCCCTTCCCCTTTGGCAACCACAAGTCTCTTCTCTATGTCCATGAGTTTGCTTCTGTTCTGTAGATATGCTCATTTGTGCTGTATTTTAGATTCCATATATAAGTGGTGTATGATATTTGTCTTTCTCTTTCTGACTTGCTTCACCTGGTATGAAAATCTCCAAGTCCACCCATGTTGCTGCAAATGACATTGGGCTTTTAGCATATATTGCTTTTGGTATTCTGATGGAAAAGGAAGTGTCAGAAAAATTTTAACATATGGTATATATTTTGTATTTAAAGATACAGGTAATTTTGGTAATAGTTTCCATCAGTGTACACTGCATAAATACAAACTGATTAGGTATTCAGAAAAACTATCATAGTTTTAATATATAGCATATGATGACATGTCAAAATTTCACTAAGAAAAATTTCAAGTACTGACATATGCAAGAAAATAGATTGTTAAAATCTTGGTTGCCTATGTTCACTAAAATATATGCCAAACCAAAAAGTTGAGATTTATGGTTTATTCAGTGGATAAAACTGAAGACTTAAACCCAGAAGGAAAGCAACGTCTCAAGTATTCCTGGGAAAACTGCTCTGAGGAGATGGGGGGGCAGGGGTTTGTAGCATGTATTCTTTGTTTCCTTCTTGATGCTGATGACTGTGGCATCCTTTGTTTACAGATACAGCAGGCAATACATTATATCTCATGTAAAATAATGCTTCTAGTGATTTAATCCTCATGATAGTCAACTGGAGACCTGCAGCAATACTTAGTTTCATTCAAGAGCCCTGAGGTTATATTTGCATTTCTAACAATGTCCCAGGTCACTTTAATGCTTCTAGTTCTCTGACTACAATCTGAATAGCAAAACCTTCAGAGGCAATCAGGTAGTGATCACTCATCCTAAAAAGATTTGATAGAATTAGTTTCTTACAGCACTCCTTTCATCCTTTTGGTTACTAAAAAATACCAAAACAATTAAAAATTGTAAAGCTTCTTCATTAGCATAGGAAGGTGAATATAGTAATGGAAAACCTATTTTCTATGCCCTTTATCTTTTTTCCAATTCTTTCTGTCTCTGTATTGAATTAGTTTATGCCATAATGATTATCTATTTGAATATTTTATAAAAATGTAATAAAGATTTATTTGTTTTACCAAGTTAGATATCCCATTGTTGTAGGGTCTACTTCTAAGTTTTTCCTTTTTTTCCTCTGCTTATTAATCATATTACCTCTTAATATTTGACATTGTGTAAAACTGTCTAAAATTTTAAATTATCCAATATTTTCCTAATGAAATTCTCCATGTATGTTTATATTCATTCTTAATCAACATCCATGCTTAAGAATAATGCCTGGGTAATCACATAAGTTTCAAAATTCCCATACTAAGTGAGGTAAGTCAGAAAGAGAAAGAAAAATACCATATGATATCACTTATATCTGGAATCTAATATGTGGCAGAAATAAACCTTTCCACAGAGAAGAAACTCATGAACTTGGAGAACAGATTGTGGTTGCCAAGCAAGAGGAGGATGGAGTGGGATGGACTGGGAGTTTGGGATTAATAGATGCTAAATATTGCATTTGGAGTGGATAAGCAAAGAGATTCTGCTGTATAACTTGTGATGGAACATGATGGAGGATAATGTAAAAAAAACTATATAACTGGATTACTTTGTGGTTCAGTAGTAATTGATAGAACACTGTAAATCAACTATAATGAAAAAATAAAAATCATAAAAAAGATTAAAATATTTTGATGTATAAAATGATATATTTATAGTAGTTCATCAACAGATGGAGGAAAACTTTATTTAAAAGAAACAATTTTGGGCTCATAATTGCTATTAAGAAATACATTTTCTAAAATCAACTGAAATATTTTATAGGACTAACAAATTATCTGATTATAAATGCTTTGTGGGCAGGAACTTTGTGTTATTCATCTCTTTATTACTATGGAATTGCACTGAGGTATTCTTAAACACTATTTGAATATTCATTTCAGTTGAATTCAAATCAAAATTTAAACTGCAGATATATTTATATATATATGTCAATTTTATAATATAATTTTTAATACTTACCTTTTGCAAATGTGGTCTGGGAATCTACTCTAAATTGTTCATTTTAGTTGATCCCTCAAATCTCTTGCATATTTCAGGACAAGAGAAGTCTCTTTTGTGCTAGAACTTTTCGGAAAGCTTTCTTCACATCTTTGTTTCTTAGAGTGTATACAAGAGGGTTTAAAAGTGGGGTAACCACACAGTAGAACACTGAGACTACTTTACCCATGGTCAAATTGTGCTTGGCTGGAGGGCGAACATAGGCAAAGATAATGGTACCATAGTAAATGGTGACCACAGTGAGGTGGGAAGCACAAGTGGAGAAAGTTTTCTTCCGAGCCTCCCTGGAAGACAGCCTGATTATTGTGACCACAATGTGTCCATAGGAAGACATAGTGAGAAGAAAAGAACTTAGAATCACAACAGAGGTACATGTATAGCCCAAGGCTTCCACTAAGAATGTATCTGAACAGGAGAGTTTAAAAATTGGGTCTGAGTCACAAAAGAAATGATTGATCTTCTGGGAGCCACAAAAGTTTAGATAAGAGACAAGTATAGTAGGTAGGGTGGGGGCAATGAAACCCCCAATCCAAGATCCAGCTGAAAACTGCATACACACCTGAACACTCATAAGGAATGAGTATCTGAGAGGGCTGCATATGGCCAAGTATCGGTCATAGGCCATCACAGCCAACAGAATGCACTCTGTAGCCCCCATGGAGAAAAAAAAGTAGTACTGAGCTATACAACTAGAAACAGAAATGGTAACAACATGTGAGAGACAGGTAGCCAGCAATTTAGGCACTGTGGCTGTGGTGTACCAGATCTCTAGGAAGGATAAATTTCCTAAGAAAATGTACATGGGTGTTTGGAGTGTGGAATCCATCAGAACAATGAAAATGATGAGAGCATTTCCCATGAGGGAGAATATATATATAGTGAGAAACATTGTAAATAATGCAAGCCGCAGATATGGAACATCAGATAATCCCAGAAAAATAAACTCTGTCACTATGGTTTGATTTCCCACTTTCATATCTCTGATCTGAAATGAAACAACAAAACATAACATAACATATGAGATGAGCAAGAAGGAGGTATTTCATTGAGGAAAATTTCATTCATTTTCATGATGATATAGCACTCTTAGGAATAATTAAAATTAATGGCTGGAAAACATATTTGTCATCTAATATATCTGATTTATGAAATCAGTAAAATGTAAGTAATCTACTAATATACTTCACAAGTGAGGAAACTGAAAAGTTTTCCCAGTCACATCAGTTTAAATGTGGGGCACATATCATACCCTGCTAGTTTGCTTTAAAAGCCTTCAGTTCAGATAATACGTAAAATGTGGCTATCCTATCTCAGAGGATTTCATATCCTAGACACTAAAGAATGGTGAGGAAATCAACAACATGCAGATCAGAGGCCAGTGCTTTGTGTAGTAATCTCCGAATTGTGCTCCTGGATGATACTGGCTGCTTTATGAAAACAAAGAATTGACTATAGTTTTAACTTTATGAACACTTTCGTATGCCATTATTTAGGTATTCGTGGGAGATTAGTACATGAGCAAACTCTATTTCTGGAAAACAAAACAAAGGAGCATATTTTAACATCTATGGAAATATTCTTTTAACTTTCCTAATCTTAGCTTTGTTTTTAGAATCCTTGTACCCAAAATTTCTTCTATATAAAGAATAGTCAAAAATGTTATTAAATCCATATATCCATTCATCCATCAATGGCCATAGAGTTTGTTTCCATAAATTGGTTATTATTAAAGAGCACCTAATATGAGATATACCCACCTGCCAAATGTTAAGTGTTCTTGCAGGAATAAGAAATGGAAATCTTATTTTTAGAGAAACAATTGTTTTCAATGACTGTGGTTTTTCACACATGTACTTTAGTGACAAAATATACAAACAATAAGTGAAAATAATTGTAGAAGAAATTTTGAATACCCCACAACTTTTTCTGCTTAAATATGTAATATATTTTATGCCATTTTTAAAAACATTCTGGCAGTAAGTATACAGTCTTTTTGTTGTCTATACAACAATGAAAATAATCAGCTGAATGTAGCATTGAAGCAATATTGTTCATATCTACAGTTTTCTGTGTTAAAAGTTTATGGAAGTTTTTAATCATAAATCATAAATAGAGAAATTTGTATAGGGTTTAGGCCACAATATTCATGTGCCCTGTGATGTACTGTTGATAAAATATAAATTTTAAAGATATATATTATAAAAAAGTTTAGGTAAAGCTGGTTAAATATTTGTTTTAGGTTAGTAAGATCAAGGGATATTTTGTAACTTACTAAACCTAAATCAAGGAATATTTTAGATATCAGAAAACAAATTATAACATTTTGGCAATATTACTGTGTATAAAAAAATAAAAACTGTGCTTTTTGCAGATATGTGGCCATTCAAAAATATTTTGAAAAATATGTGTATCAACTGACCTAGAATTTGTAACTTCAGGAAACCATTTAGAGGAAAGATCTAGAACAGATTTTTTAAAATATATTTACGGAGTAATTTTCTGGTTCCAAAAGAAAAATATCAACATTTATATCATTCATGTAAGAGCAAGGTTATTGCTGTTATCTATATATTTAATACAATGCTATTTAGTTGTTTTAAAATATATCAATCCCTATTCCTCCTAACGGTATATTATGATTATTATTCTCCTAAAATTAATAAAAAGAAAAGAAAAATATTCAGAAATAATATAAGTAGATATCTGATAAAAAAATCAGATCACACCACACCACAAGGAGAATATATATATTTTTAAAAGGATCATGATTATAGAATTTTGCATTCAGAAAAATAGGGTGGTACATTCTCTACCTATATATAACCTTAGCAGGAAACCGAATGATAGGAATAATAGTTTTAAATTATTTAGCGCTTCTAAAAAAATAACCTTTAAATATAAGGAGAAATATCATATATATGTATGTATATATGCATATGTGTATACATATTTAAAATGTTAAGTTACAGGCTATAGCAACTCTTCCTATACACTAAATGAATTTCTGAGGATTAATTTTGTCTAAGATTACAGAAATAACCAAAAAAAGATAAAAAGGACTATCATGTAATTCTGTTACTCTCGAGAAAATTGAGAAATAACACAGATTATATTCTGCTAGGCATACTCACCACCAATATTTTATTATGCTATTTTTTAGTAATGAAATCTATCTAAATGCTGCTTTTTCCACATGTTTATAACTTAGAGCATACCACTTTCAATTATTTTATAAGGCAAATAAGCTTGAGGATATCCTCCCTGCTATGCCATTTGCTATAGAACATCATTTACATTACAGATAAACACAAAATCCTTTGTGTGTGTGTGTGTGTGTGTGTGTGTGTGTGTGTGTGTTTCCCTTGTTTATTTTTCCCTGTGGCCAAGAGGCAAGGGAAAACATGGTCTGTGATTCCCCTGGTGAGAAATGTTAGGATTTCATGAGTCTTGGACCTTGGAGATCTGCCCTCTACCTTGGGACATCTTCAAAATCCCCTGAGGAACTTACTTTGGTAAAGGTCAGAGTAGTCTTCACTTAGGGACAAATATGAACAAATTAACTATCAGAATCATTAGAAATATCTCTACAAGCACTGAAGAAAAAGTCTTCTAAGTGACTTAATTAAATATCACTGCCCTTTAAAATATAATTTCAGGATTGTACCTCTCAATATTTCAGCTATCACAGAAGATAGTATTCTCCAACATTAAAGTACAAAGTGAAGACACATTGAAAAGTCTTTATTTCTGATACAGAGAAATAAAACCAATAAAACAAGCAACGACAACAATGGCCTGGCATATTTTTATAGCTAACATTATAGCTAATAACTACACTAAAGCATTTCTGAGTGTCTTTATAAAATAATTCTGGCCACTATGGCAGATACCAAGATTGAGATATTTCAAAAACAATGGTTTGTATTAGAGAAACATGTGAATATGTGCAGAGACTATAAAAGTATGACAAACCTTGGTATTAGAAGAAGAAGAAAATGATGATCTAGAACAGTGAATAAAATAAATATGGATGATATCCATCTACATGTAATGATAAAGGAATTTGCAAGATAAGTTTGAGCTTGTTTAAATTAGTTATTAATGATGGAGCATGATAATGTGTGAAAATAGAATGTATACCTATATGTGTAACTGGGTTGCCATGCTGTACAGTAGAAAAAAATTGTACTGGGGAAATAACTATTAAAATCATTATTAAAGAAAAATAATATTATCAACATTTTCTTTTATGAATATTGGTTATCATGTATGCTAAATTTTAAAAACCTCAGTAATTTACATAAATGGAACTAGATCAAACACTTATGCATTAAAGAAATAAATTATTGCAAACTATTATATTTGGAGTGGATAAGCAATGGGATCTTAGTGTACGTAACAGGGAATTATATCTAATCACTTGTGATGGAGCAGGATGAAGGATAATGTGCAAAAAAGAATATCTATAATATATATATGTATAACTGAGTCACTTTGATGTACAGCATAAATTGGGAGAACATTGCAATTCACTATAATAAAAATAATAACATTTTTAATAATTGTAAATAAGTGGTCAATGGTAAAGTGGAAATCATCAAGAGATATTTTAAAATGTGTAGAGAAATATGTATTTCTTTTTTTTTCAGGAACATGGTAGTGATTTCATATATTGTATGGGCATGAAGAATTCTTAGATTACAATTCTTTCTAAGGATGTGAAATATCCTACCCAAGCTATTAATAGTGATCCACAGAGTACCACTATCCTAAAGGCAATAGAAGAGAGTTTTAACATAAACTTTTGTGCTATATAATAAAATACACCCATTATAAATGTAGAGTTGAATGAGAGTTTTGACGAATATAGTCACACACACAATTGCAGCCACGGTCAAGAAATATAACATTCATATCTACTCCATAAATTTTCCCCATGACCCATGCACTGTTAATTATCCCCTTAGACCCAAGAAATTACTGCTCTACTTTTTGTCACCAGAGCTTTCTTTGTTTATTCTATATTTTCATATATAAAATCACAGATTTTATTTTTTCATCAGCAATTACATATAATTTTCCTTGACACTCTGTATTTTGTAAGTCTGTCCCTTCTTATTATTGTGACTCTTGTGCTTCAGTCCTTTGTGTTTCAGTCCTTTGAACATTTACCTGTTTACTTCTTGGTATATATTTAGATTACTTCCATTAGTGTGTTAATAAGAGCAAAACTTCTATGAACTTTGATTTATAAATTCTCCTTGCATATATTTCTTCACTTAAATAAATAGCTAGGACAGCAATTTATGGTTTACATAGTGTTTTTTAATGTAATAAAAATTCCCATAAAATTCCCAATGATGTTGCAACATTTTACATGCCCATGTCTCCTCAATACTAGACATTGTCTCCTTTTTTGCAAAGAACTTTATTTTTTTAATTACTCAATGGATTCTATTACAATTATAGTTGTACAATGATCATCACAACCAAATTTTAGAGCATTTCCATCCAAAACTCCCAGCCTATTCCCTCTAAACTCCAACCTCCAAACTGTCTCATTTGGAAAATATAAATTTTTCAAAGTCTGTGAGTCAGTATCTGTCTGCAAAGAAGTTCATTGTGTCCCTTTTTTAGATTCCACATGTAAGTGATAGCATATGATGTTGGTATCTCACTCTCTGGCTAACTTCTCTTAGCATGATAATTTCTTTGTCCATCCATGTTGCTGCAAATGCTGTTATTTCATTCCCTTTAATGGCCGAGCAATATTCCACTGTGTATATTTACAATATCTTCTTTATCCATTCCTCTGTTGATGGACTTTTAGGTTGTTTCCATGTCTTGGCTATTTTATATAGTGCTGCAATGAAATTTGGACTACATATATCCTTTTGAGTCAGGGTTTTCTCTGGACAGATGCACAGAAGTGGGATTGCTGGATCAAATGGTAATTCATTTTTTAATTTTCTGAGGAATCTCCAACTGTTTTCCACAGTAGTGGCACCAATATTTTCTCCCATTCTGTTGGTTGTCTTTTTGTTTTGTTTAGGCTTTCCTTTGATGCATAGAAGTTTTTAAGTTTAATTAAGTCCCATTTATTTATTTATTTATTTGTCATTAACCTAGAAGGTGGATCTGAGAAGATATTGCTGTGGTTTATGTTGGAGAGTGTTTGGCCTATATTTTCCTCTAAGAGTTTTTTAGTATCTGGTCTCATATTTAGGTCTTTAATGCATTTTGAGTTTATTTTCGTGTATGGTGTTAGGGAGTAATCTAATTTCATTCTTTTACATGTGGCTATCCAGTTTTCCCAGCAACACTTATTGAAGGGGCTGTTTTTTCTCCACTGTATATTCTTGACTCCTTTGTCATAGATTCATTGACTGTAGGTACATGGATTTATTTCTGGGCTTTATATCCTGTTTCACTGATTTTTATTCCTGTGTTTGTGCCAGTACCATACAGTTTTGGTGACTGTAGCTTTGTAGTATAGTCTGAAGTCAGGGACACCTGATTCCTCCAACTCCATTTCTCTTTTTCAGGGATGGCTTTGTCTATTCTGGGTCTTTTATGCTTCCAAACAAATTTTAAAATATTTTGTTTGAGTTCTGTGAAAAATGTCCTTGGTAATTTCATAGGGATTTCATTGAATCTATAGATTGTTTTGGGTAGTATAGTAATTTGATAATACTGAGTCTTCCAATCCAAGAGCATGGTATGTCTTTTTATGTGGCATTGTTTTTAATTTTATATCTTCTAGTGGATGTGTAGTGGATCAGACACCAAAATTTATATTTCTGATGAGTAATGATAGTATATTTTCATGTGATCACTGGCTATTTTTATGAAATGTTGTCATGTTCAAATGTTTTTGCATTTTTAATTTGATTTTTTCTCATATTATTGCATTATACTAATTCCATAAATGTGTGTATTTTTTCCAGTTTTAATTTATTTAACAATATTTTCTAAAGGCAATGTTTTTAATATTCATGAAATGTTATTTTTATTTGTCATAGTTTATACTTCCTGGTGTTTATCATATGTAAGACTTAGAACAATTCAAATTCATTATTATTTGATATTTTATTCTAGAAATTTATAAATTTATACTTTAAATTTAAGTCAATGAATCTTCTCTAGTGAACTTCATATGGGATAAATAACATTTCAGATTTTTTTCTGAATGGACTTTGAATGACATTTTAACACATAAAATCATTTTTTCTTTTGAATTTGTTGTTTCCCTTTTCTGAAAATTATAAATATATGAGTCAATTTCAGATTCTTTATATAAAATATTTGATTATATTTAGTCAAGTAACACAGTCTTAACTATGAAAACTTTACATTAATTCTGGAAATTAAGTTTCAAAAGTCCAATATATATGTATTACTGAATTATTTTTTTACAGCAAAAATTGTCACAACACTGTAAATAAACACTATAAAAATTTTAAAAAGAACAAATTTTAAAAAAGACTTCCAACTTTTCTCTACTGTTTTCCAAATTATTTCACCTAATCTAAACCTACAAAATTTTATAAACATTACAGAACCTGCTTATCAAATTACAGAACCATACACCTACTGGGATTTTGAATAATCTTGCTAAAACTTACACTTAATTTGTCTTCTTTTTAATTTTATATACAATGGTCTTCTATATTTTAATGAATTTTATCAGTATATTTAAAGTTTTTATTGTTGTTAAAATAGTATTTTCCAAATCGCATTTTCTAATTTTGTTGTTAGAATTAAAAAAGTGCAATTAATTTTTACAATGTTCTTGTAATCTGTAATCTAACTACTTTGGTTTACAATTTGACTAGTGGTATTTTTTAATATTTTCTGTTTTTATAAGTACACAAAATGTCATTTACAAATAAAAATGTTTTATTTTTTCAAATCAATATTCCTACTTTTAAATGTTTTGTTTATTTTATTTGCCTCCTTATTATATTTCCTGAGACCTCCAGAAAATTATTGAGATTAACCTTGTCTTGTACCTAAACATAAAAGACGACACCCAGTTTTCCACAATTAATTATGCTATTATGCTATCATGATATCAGATACAGGGTTTTTTAAAACCTAAAAAAATTATTTTTTTTAATTCATGAAACTCCTTCTTTAGAGTTTGCTTTGAGTATTTTTTATTGTTGTTAAAGCGCAAAATACTGTTGAATTTTTAATATTGTTTTCATTTTCCTATTGAGATGTTCATATAATTTATTTAATCATTTAGTAGGTAGAATCACTTTCAATGCTTTGTTCTTAAGTGCTAAGTGTTAAAACAACTTCACATTTCATGAATATATTTATTTTATCATTATATGTTATCCCTTGAATAATAGTTAGATTAGATTTTTTTTACATTTTGATGAGGATATTTGACTATACATTCATGAATGTATAAGTCTGGATTTTAATTTTTGTGGTTTTTAATGTTTTCACATGAATGTCTGTCCAATGAAATAATTTAGGAAGATATTAAGTTTTTTCAAGCTTTTCCAAAATATGACCTATTGGAGTTTGCAGTTCTTATGGGGAGAAATTGACATAATTTCTCTCTTTCAAGACCTCTGTACATTTTATTTCAATTACAGGGATTTGTTCATCTTGGATAGAAACTTAGAAGTTTGTTTTTAATATTTGAAAATATCAATATTTAATTTAAATATCATTTTCTATTATTATTTAATTTAATTTAGTTTTTTTTAATTTCCTGGTCTTATTATTTTTATTACATTACCTTACTGTCCTTAATTTGTTGTTATTCTTATCTAATATATTAAATAATAAAATAGGTTTGATACCAATTTATTTTCCAGTCTAAGAATATAAAAACATTTATATTTTTATATTTTTAAATTGTGGTTGTTTTAAAATACTGCTCCAATTCCTGCTGTACAGCAAAGTGACATATATATTTTCATTAACTTCAGATGCATTTTACAAAATATGTACTCTGCAAAATATTTTCTAAATTTTCCTGTTATTTCTTTTTTCCTTTGTTTATTTAAGTCTTTGATTTTTTAAAATTTCCAAATAAGTTGTTTAAGTATTTTCAGGTATCTTTCTTTCATGGTTTTCTGATCTAATACCTTAATTTGGAGAAAATACACTACAGAATTCCAATGAATTTTAATGTACTGAGTGTTTGTGTGTTCTACAATATGGCTTATATGAAGGTGAAAAAAATGTGTATCCTCACACTGGGTTATGCATGTTAACTAGGTCAATGCAATAGGTTGTTTTGCTCCAGTCTTATATAGCCTTTAGAATTTTTTTCTTTTAATGCTACCCATGACTGAGATTTGATTGTAATTATAACTCAATTTTTTGCTTTGCCTTTTCTTTAATATTTGCCCAGTTATGCTTCATACCATAAGTAGATCATCATCTTGAAATTAGTTATTGATGGCTTCATCATTGTGTGTAAGCTCATAGCTATCAAAAATATTATCCTTACTTATATTGCCACAATAAAAACTGTGTGGACACAGAAGGCCACTTATGTTTATTTTACTATCTATTTCAAGGTAAAATTACCAATTTATACATGTTATTCTTTGTTATAGTACAGGTGGTACCTCTTTGGAAAAAATTTAATAGCACTATTTCAACAAGCTCAGTAGGAAAAGAAAAATTCTAATTACATGACAGTATTTTCAGTCCAATTGACAAAAATACTATCAAATAATACACTAAAAGTGTATTTTAAATTCATGCTAAATTTTGTTCTGAGTAATGGAACATTGGTTTAACTTCAGAAAATTAATCATTATTATTTACTATAAACACACAAATTACATTTTCTTAATCTTACACATTTTATAAAATGAAAAATCCATTTATAGAACAATATTAAATTAAAAATTGAAAACTTATAATCATATTAAAAGCAAAAATACTAATATGAAGCCAGCTATTTAGATACCTCTAAATGCTCAATTTGCAGAGAAATGATGAAAATGAAACAGAATGTGTTATAACCAGTGTTAATAGAACTCCTGAAAAGAATAAATTCTTTTTATACAAACTAAGTAGTGTTGAAACAAACAAAAACTTGAAAAAAAAATATTTATAGTATTTTTACTTGCCCTGTGTCAGCCCTCTTTATGGTACAGTAGTAATGTTAAATTAGGGGTTATTAAAGCAGCAAAATTCTATATTGTGGCAGAACAAATTGCCAACATGGGACCCTGATATGAGGTACTGGAGAAAGAAGGGCAGACAAACACCTTGTGTGTGTGTGTGTGTGTGATTATTTTAACCAGTCTGGTAACTACCTGAAAGACTGACACAAGGTGTTTGTCTGGTTTAGCAAACTTGGAATTCACAATGAAATATTAGTTCACATTATTTAAAAAGTCTACAATGAAAAATAATAAACCACAAATGTCTAGAAAAATACTATTAGTCAAGACCCTAAATAAAGTGATGGAGATCCAGGAGTAAGTGATTACTTGGAAATAGATTACTTGGCAATTTAGGAGATTGAAAAGCTGCTGGGACAAATGAATAATTTAGAAAGACGTATAAATGCTCAGGACAAAACATGCTTAGAAAAGATGGGTAGAATATTTTAAAAATGTACCATATTCTACTTTCAGAATTAGTGTGATACTAGATAAATGTGGAAGAAATGCCCAGGAATAAATTGAATATTCTAAGACCAGAAGTGTGTTTATAGAACTTCATTTTTCTCTTCCTCCATTTTATTTTTATTTCTGAATTTAAATAATTCTTTGTCAAAATATTAATTATATAAAAGCTAAAATGTACAAAACCACAGACATGCATTAACCACATACTTAAAAAAAATAATTCAGGAGTTCCTATTACTGCTCACTGGGATAAGAACCCAATTAATATCCATGCGGATGTGGTTTCAGTCTCAGGCCTCGAGGGTTAAGTATTCAGTGTTGCTTCAAGCTGCAGTATAAGTCACAGATGTGGCTCAGATATGGTGTTGCTGTGGCAGTGGCTGTGGTATAAGCTGGCAGCTGCAGCTCTGATTCACTCCCTAGCTCCTGGAACTTCCATATGCCATAGGTATGGCTCTAAAAATAAAAGAAAATAAAAGAAATTTAAAAAATAGATTGGAATGTTTATCTAAATAAATGGAATACTAGAGTATTCAACAATTAAGAGAAAAATCAGCAAGTCCTTGAAATGGATATAATATAGTTTTTGGAGTTACCATGTTATAGTAGGATTATGACCAATATTTTCAAAAATAATAAAGCACACTAAAACAGAAAAATATGCCCCCTAAAAAACATAAATTGACAGATAACTTTTGTGAAAAAGCCGAATATTTGAAATATCTGTAAACATTTTAAAACAACTTCCTAAAACTATGCTAAAATTGCTAAAGTATGGAAAATATAAAGTCAATATGGAAAATGATGTATGAAAAATTTAAAAAAATCAATGAAGTGGTGGAAAGGTAGGAAAGTGGATCAAGCAAATTTCTAGAGCTGAAAAGTATGACTAAATAAAAAAATTCAGTAGAATTATTCAATAGCACATTTGAGTAGGCAGAAGAAACAATATGCAAACTCGAAGATAGATAAATGATTTTTGAATCTAAGAACCAGAATTAAACATAAAATGTAGAAGATTGATTGGAGGCTAAGGAAGTTCTGGAACACTGTCAAGTGGGCCAGGTTAAACATTACAAGTTTCTAACAATGATACAAAAGAAAATGACAAAAAGAATATCTGGTTAATAATGAAAAAAATTTCTCATATTTGATGACAGACATGAATCTATAAATGCAAGAAGTTTATATATCTCAAGAAGACAAATCAAAAAGGCCCACAAGAAGGCACATTTTAATCAAGCTGTAGAAATGTAAAAACAAAAAAAGGGAAAGTATGATTCCAGAAAGCAACAAATGATAAGTGAATTCACATAGACAGGGAGTTTCCATAAGATGAACAGTTTCTTATGAGAAAAAGTGAAGGCTATAAAGGCAGTAGAATGACATTTTGTAAGTTCCTAAAGAAATAAGAAAACATGTCAAACTAGAATTTTATATCCAATAATACTGTCCTTTAAAAATAAAGAGAAATTAAAACATTCACAAATAAACATCAAGCTTGCCTTCAAAGAGAAGCTAAAGTAGGAGTTCCCATCATGGTACAGTGGAAACAAATCTGCCTAGGAACCATGTGGTTGTGGGTTTGATCACTGGCCTTGCTTAGTGGGTTAAGAATCTGGCATTGCCGTGAGCTGTGGCATAGGTTGCAGATGTGGCTCAGATCTGGTGTTGCTGTGGCTGTGGTGTGGGCCAGCAGCTACAGCTTCAAATAGACCCATAGCCTGGGAACATCCATATGCCATAGGTGTGGCCCTAAAAGTACAAAAGACAAAAGAAAAGAAAAGAAGAGCTAAAGTGATTTTTCAGATTGAAAAAAGAAAACTGTACAAATAAAGTTATGCAGAAACAATAAATAATTTAATAACTGTAAATATATATGTACATAGGCAATGAAAAAAAAGACATTACTATGTTGTTAGTGAGTAATTGAAATTTTTTTTTTGTTTTTTTAGGGCTGCTCTTACAGCATATGGACTTTCCAGGCTGGGAGTCAAATCAGAGCCATAACTCCCAGCCAACACTGCAGCCACAGCAATGCTAGAATGGAGTCTCATACATGACATGTGAAACAGCTTTCAGCAAGGATGGGTCCTTAACCCATTGAGCAAGGCTTGGGATCCAACCCCCATATTCACATAAATACTAGGCTTCTTAACCTGCTTAGCCATGATGGGAACACAACAATTTTTATTTTCTTATATGTTTTCAAAGAAAAATGCAAAAAAAAGTCTTAATGTTTTGTCCACACATTTTTTTTGGGGGGGGTCTTTTTGCCATTTCTTGGGCCACTCCTGTGGCATATGGAGGTTCCCAGGCTAGAGGTCTAATTGGAGCTGTAGCTGCCAGCCTACGCCAGAGCCACAGCAGCGCAGGATCCAAGCTGCGTCTGTGACCTACACCACAGATCACAGCACCGCCAGATCGTTAACCCACTGAGCAAGGGCAGGGATCGAATCCGCAATCTCATGGTTCCTAGTCGGATTCGTTAACCACTGCACCACCACAGGAACTCCCTATCCACACAATTTACAAATATGTAATTAGCAACAATAAGAACAAAAAAAGTAGGATAGACTGCATAGGAACAGAATATTTTACTAGCGAAATGCATGTAAATTTAAATTTGTTTTCTGTAACGTTATAATAAGAAAATTAAAATCCAAAGTGAAGATATATCAATAAAATATACACTAAAAGGAAATAAGCTATCAATATAATTTACTGAAAAGTTAAGCATAGATAAAAGAGATTTGGAGTGAATAAAACATAATAAAGTAAACTACATATATTGAAAAAAATAGCAATTAGCAGACATCTCATTTTATAAATAATTACATTAAATACATAGTAAACAATCCATCAAAAGAGGGTAATCATGAAAGCGATTGCTTTCTGAAAAAAATAGATCCTGTTGTCTCTTCAGAAAAATTTTCTGGTAAAACAGAACAGCTGCATGCAAATAAATGAAACTAGAACACACTCACACCATGCACCAAAATAAACTCAAAATGGCTTAAAGATATATATAACACAAAACACCATCAAACTCCTGGAAGAGAACATAGGCAAAACTTTATCTGACATTGGCCTTACAAATATTTTCTCAGGTCAGTCTCCCAAAGAAACAGAAATAAAAGCAAAAATAAGCCAATCAGACCTAATCAAACTGACACGTTTTTCACAGAAAAGGAAACCAAAAATAAAACAAAAAGACAACTGACAGAATGGGAGAAAATAGTTTCAAATGATGCAACTGACAGGGGCTTAATCTCTAGAATGTGCAAACAACTTATACAACTCAACAGCAAAAAACCCAACAACCTAGTGGAAAAATGGGCAAAAGACTTAAATAGACTGTTCTCCAAAGAAGAGACAGAGATGGCCAACAGCACATGAAAAAAATGCTCAACATCCCTGATTATTACAGAAATGCAAATCAAAACTACCATGGGATACCACCTCACACCAGTCAGAATAGCCATTATTAATAAGTCCACAAAAAACAAGTGCTGGACGGGATGCGGAGAAAAGGGAACCCCCCTGCACTGCTGGTGGGAATGTAAGCTGTTACAACCACTATGGAGAGCAGTATGGAGGTACCTTAGAAGACTATACATAGAAATACTGTATGACCCTGCAATCCCACTCTTGGGCATATATCCACACAAAATATTCCTTGAAAAATATGCTTACACCCACATGTTCATTGCAGCACTATTCACACTGGCAAAGACATGGAAACAACCCAAATGTCCGTGGACAGAAGATTGGATTAGGAAGATGTGGTGTGTGTGTATATATATATATACACACACAAACACACACACACAGAATGGAATGCTACTCAGCCATAAAAGGAACAAAATAATGCCATTTGAAGCAATATGGATGGAACTAGAGACTCTCATCCTGAGTGAAGTAAGTCAGAAATAGAAAGACAAATACCATATGATATCACTTATATCTGGAATCTAATATATGTCACAAAGGAATCTTTCCACAAAAAGGAAATGATGGACTTGCAGAATAGACTTGTGGTTGCCAAGGAGGAGAGATTGGGAGTTTGGGGTTAATAGATGCAATCTATTGCCTTTGGAATGGATTAGCAATGAGATCCTGGTGTGCAACACTGGGAACTATGTCTAGTCACTTATGATGGAGCATGATAATATATGAAAAAATAATGTATACATGTATGTGTAAATGGGTCACTATGCTGTACAGTAGTAAATAAAATAATGTATTGGGGAAATAAAAAACATTAAAAATTAAGATTGAAAATAGAACACACTCCCACACCATGCACAAAAATAAACTCAAATTGGCTTAAAAACTTAAACATGAGAGAACATAATATTTCTAGAAGAGAACTAGGAAAAACGGTCTCTGACTTCAACTGTACAAATGTTTTCTTAGGTCAGTCTCTCAAGATGATTGAAATAAAAACAAAAATAAACAGATGGCACCTATACATACTCACAAGTTTTGCACAGCAAAGAAAACCTAAGGAATGGGAGAAAATAGTTGCAAATGATGCAACTTAGAAGTGCTTAATCTCCAACATGTAAAACCAACTCATGTAGCTCAACAACAACAAAAAAAGGAACCCAACTAGGTAGAGGACCTAAATAGACATTTCTCCAAAGTAGGCATATGGATGGCCAAGAGGCACATTAAATAATGCTCAATAATATTAATTATTAGATATATGCAAATCAAAACTACAGTGATGTACCACATCACATTGACCAGAATGGATATTATTTATAAGCCTACAAATAACAAATAATGGAGAGACTGTGGAGGAAAAGGAACTCTCCTACACTGTTGGTGGGAATGTAAATTTGTACAACCACTATGGAAAAGAATATGGATGTTCCTCAGAAAACTAAAATAGAACTACCACATAATCCAGCAATTCCACACTTGGGCACATATCGAGACAAAACTTTTATTCAAGATACATTCACCCATATGTTCATAGCAACACTATTCATAATACCAAGACCTACAAAGAAACTAAATGTTCATTGAAAGATGAATGCATTAAGAAGACATGGTACATATACACAAGATGCTACTCAGCCAGAATAAAGAACAAAATAATACCATTTGCAGCAATATGGATGCAATTAGAGATTCTCATACTAAATGAAGTAAGTCAGACAGAGAAAGACAAAGGTCATATGTTATTACTTACATGTGGAATCTAAAATATGGCACAAATGAACCCATCGACAGAACAGAAACCTACTCACAGACATCAAGAACACACTTGTGGTTGGGGGAGGAGGGAGGAGTGGGATGGACTGGGAGTTTGGAGTTATTAGATGAAAACTATTACATTTAAGATAGGTAATGATGTCCTACTGCATAGTACAGGGAACTATATCCAGTCTCTTGGGATGGAAGTTGATGGGGGATGATATGAGAAAAAGACCCATATATATATGACTGGGTCATTATGCTCTAAAAGAGAAATTGACACACAATTGTAAATCAACTATACTCTAATTTTAATAAGATCTTTTTATCTGGTATGTACCAAAAACTTGTTTTAAATACAAAGATACAAATAGGTTAAAAGTTAAAGGATAGCAAATGTAATTCATACAAATTGTGATCAAAACAGATTTGGACTGAATAAATTCATGTTAAATTTATTTAAAGGTAAATATGTTTAAAGCTCAGAAGTGTCCTTATATATTGGTAAAATGTCAATTCATAAAGAAGCTAAAGGATTTGTATGCATATTTGCATGATGCAATAGAGCACCAAAATGTATAATGCAAATGTTGACAGAATTGAGATATAGACAATTCCATAATGCAATTGGTTACTTTAATACCTTCCTTTCAATAATAGAACGTCATAAAAAATCAATACAAATTAAGATACATGTATAAATCAATATGCTGATATATATTATATAATAATCAAATATATAATGTATATATTTTATATATATTAGTCTATTGATCCATATTATTATAATATACTAATTGATCTATATATTAGTTTATTGATATATATACATGTAATGTTCAACAATAAGAGAATTCGCAATCTTCTCAAGTGCACATGGAATATTCTCTGGGATAAACCATATGGTAGATTATAAAATCAGTTTCAAAACTGATAGTGGCACTGCGCATGTATCTTCTCCAGCCACAATTATATAAAGTTGGTAATTAAAAACAAGTAGAAATTTAAAAATTCATAAATATATAGAAATTTAACATTTTAAACAACTAATTGATCATGTTAGATATCACAGGGGAAATATTACAATATTTAGAGGTTAATGAATAAAAACAGCATATCAAAATGTATGGGATGCAGTGAAGGCAGTTCTTAGGAATTTACATATCTTTACTTCTTAAAGAGAAACATTAGAATTATGACAACTAAAGAGTTTGATTCAGTACTCCAAAAATCTCCCATGAAATCAGAGTACTACATGACTTTACTAGTGAATTCTACCAAATATTTGAAAAAAAATATTAATGTCATCTTTTCTTAGTCACCTCAAACAAATATGAATGGAGTCAACATATTCTAACTTATTCTATGAAACTAGCATTACCCTAATTTAAAAGTGAGTTAAAACTATTACAAGAAAATGTATAAAGCGATATTAACTATGAATATCTATGCAAAAATCATCAACATAATATTATCAAACTGAAGTCAAAATCTTCAATAGAACATCATCAAACAGAATTTGAAAATAGTTTAAAAGAATAATACAATATGATCAAGTGGGGTTTTTTTAAACAAGAATTAAAGTGTGAATATGAAAGTGAATTAATGTGATACTTTGACTTCATGTAAAAAAAGCAAAGAAATATCACACGACCACAAAAAAAATAAGATGCATAAAAGATATTTAACACAGTCCATTTTATTATAAAAAATAATTCATTAAACTGGGAATAGACGGGAACAGAAGGTAACTATCTTTGTATGAGAAAAGACATTTATCAAAAACACATAGTTAATGTTATTTTTTTTTGTCTTTTTTTTGCTATTTCTTGGGCCGCTCCCGTGGCATATGGAGGTTCCCAGGCTAGTGGTTGAATCAGAGCTGCAGCCACCGGCCTACGCAAGAGGCACAGCAACGCTGGATCCAAGCCGCGTCTGCAACCTACACCACAGCTCACGGCAACGCGGGATGGTTAACCCACTGAGCAAGGGCAGGGATTGAACCCGCAACCTCATGGTTCCTAGTCGGATCGTTAACCACTGCGTCACGACGGGAACTCCCCAGGTAATGTTATTTTTAACGGTAAAAGAATAAACACTTTCACCCTAAAATCAGAAGTGAAAAAAGATTGACTAATTTCAACACTCTTAACAGTAGTGGAATTTCTACCCAAAGCAGTTAGATAAAACAAACAAAAGCAAACTAAAGACATCCATACTGAAATGAAGAAGAACTATCTCCTTTGAAAGGTTACATGATCCTCTATATACAAAATTCCAAAAACTACACAAGTAATCTATTAGATTTAAAAAAAAATCAATGAAGTGACAGGATAAGAAATTGACATCTAAACATCAGGTTTGAACCTTTACATCAGTAATGAAAAACAAAAAAGGAATTAAGAAATTTCATATATAATAGCGTTAAAAAAGAATTCCATACATGAGAATACATTTAACCAGAAGTTAAAAGATAGGTACACTACTACTATTTTGCTGAATGTAAATCAATAATAAACCCCTAATAAATGCAAAGTCATTTTGTGCTCTATATTGGAAAACAACACTGTCAACATGTCACTACTACTTAAAAAAAAAATCTACAGATTCAGTGCTATAGCTATCAAATTCCAATGGCTTTTTTATTAGGAGAAAATGGAAAGGCAATGCTTAATCAAATGAAAATGTGAGAAAGCCTCAAATAACAGAAAAATCTTGAAAGAGTAGAAAATGTTAGAGAACTCATGCTCCTTGATTTCAAAACAATGTAGTACCAACAACAGGATAGATATGTGACATTTGGGTAGAATTTTCAGATCAGAATGAACACAAACATCTATGGCCAACTGATATTGGAAAATAGTGCTAAATCCATCCAATGAAGAAAGATTAACTAATTTAATAGATTATATTTGGACAACTGGATTTTCATGCAGTTGGACTCCTATGTCATTCCAGACACAAAAAATAAACTCAAATGTTTTAATGACCAAAATATAAGAAAAAAAACTGTAAAACTTTTAGAAAAAAATGTAACATATTCTGTGACCTCATTGAAAATGTGCTATTAAATATGACACCCAAAGTAAAAGCAGGAAATGAAAAAATTAATAAACTAGACTATGCAAGTTCAAAAAAAAAAAACCAAAATTGAAAATAAATCAGGAAATGATATATCTGATAATGGCTGAAAATTCAAAGTATACAAATAAACTTCCAAAAAGAGTAATCAAATTAACAAATCATTAAAATATTTGAAAAATATTTTCCAAGGAAGATAAACAAATGCCCAATAAGCTAGTTAAAATATGTTCAAAATTGTTAATCATTTGGAAAATTCAATTAATAATTAAACGACTTCACACCTACTAGAATAAGTAAAAGTATTTAACAATATAAACAAATATCTATGATAATGTAGAAAAGTTTGACATCTCATTCCTGCCAATATCAACGTAAAATGGCACAGCTACTATGGAAAATATTTTAGCAGTTTCTAAAAAGGTACAGAGAATTACCATACGACCAAACAATTTCACTCCTATATATATATACCCACCAAAATCAAAAGTAGAAAACAAAAGAGTTGCTTGTATACCAATGTGCATTGCAGCATTATTTATAATGTCCATATGTCCATCAACAGATTCATATTTTTAAATGCTATATATCTCAAATGGGATATCATTCAGCCATAAAAATGGGTGTTGTTATATATAATGCATGTTACAGTATGCATGAATCTCAGAATATTAAACTAAGTAAAATAATTTAGATAAAAAGAATATACTTTGACTCTACTTATATAATTTACTAAAATAGGAAAATTAATAGACGCAAAAATTATTCAAGGGTTACCAGAGGCTGATGGGAGTGTGCAGTGATAAGATATTTCTTAACAATTATGTAGTTTCTGTTTCTGGTGATGAAAAGTTATGAACTAGATAATGGTAATTTTTTTTTGTCTTTTTGCCTTTTCTAGGGCTGCTCCCATATGTGGAGTTTCCCAGGACAGAGGTCTAATTGGAGCTGTAGCTACCAGCCTACGCCAGAGCCACAGCAACATGGGATCAAAGCTGCCTCTGTGACCCACACCACAGCTCACAGCAATGCCTGATCCTTAACCCACTGAGTGAGGCCAGGGATCGAAACTGCAACCTCATGGTTCCTAGTTATATTCGTTAACAACTGAGCCATGACAGGAACTCTGATAATGGTAATGTTTGAACAACACTTTAAATTTAATTACAGCCACAGGGCTAACGTCTCAAACATTTAAATTGGCAAATTAGGGAGTTCCCACTGTGGCACAGAAGAAAGAAATCTGACTAGGATACATTAGGTTGCAGATTCTATCCCTGGCCTCACTCATTGGGTTAAGGATCTGACATTACCATGAGCTGTGGTGTAGGTCACAGACATGGCTCAGATATGGCCTTGCTGTGGCTGTGGAGTAGGCCAGCAGCTACAGCCCCAGTTGGATCCCTGGCCTGGGAACCTCCATATGCTGCAGGTGTGGTCCTAAAAATACAAAAAGACAAAAAAAAAATAAAATGGCAAATTAAAAATATTATACAAGTATATATCTAAATCATTTAACTGTACAATTTAAAAGAATAAATTTTATGATATATAAATTACATTTCAATAAAGCTGTCTTTAAAACCTATAGCAAAAAAACACACTTAATGATAATATATTGAAATATTTCCCTTAGAGATCAGGGAGTGAGTAGACAAGGACAATCGTATCACCATTTCCATTTATTATTCATCTCTAATTGTACAGTGCTATTACATGTTTTGAATTTGTGTAACTAGGTTATACTTTGCCAAAGCTGATTTACATTTCTTTCTTACCACAACAAATATGAGGCTTTTACTCCTAGAAGGCATTTCCTCATTTTAATTATATTTGTTGCTTTTCCTGTCATAAAAATAAATTAGTAAATAATAACTAATTATAATATAAATAACTATAAATAACAAAAGTAATGTGGACATAATATAGTAGAGAGTGAGAAGCTAAATGTTCTCATAATTTTACCATACTTTACACTAGCAGAGAGTGAGGTAGGAAAGACCATAAAATATAGCAATGCAAAGGAGAAAATGGTTACTTTGAGAAGAATGCTAATATTTGAGGGGTAGAAAGGAGCATACAACTCTTTGGCTCCTGACACTCATCCAGCATTTATAGAACTTTTCATGTGATATGACGATTCCTAGTAATATTCAACAAAACCTCCAAATCTTTAGATAAATCAAAATGATTATTACATATAAATATATATTTAATATATAGAATATTTAAGACACTTAATACCTGACATTTTATTTAATTTAGATATTTAACAGTAATCTTAACTATATTATATATATATTTCACTTTCTTACTACTGAGTAGTAAAAGCTGCTATTTGGAAGGACTTAATAGAACAGATGATGTGAAAAACAGAAGAACTCATTTAGTGTACTTATTGGTATACCCTAGGTTATGCTGTGGAAACAAAAGTATATGTTTCCTAGACACCTAAAGTTTAATTTTTACTTATATTTTATAATCAACATATATAGACAAAAGACTATTTTTGACATGATCCAACAGTGACTCAGATATGTGTCTATGTGTATTAAAATAAAAGAGATGTCAAGAAATTCATATGCCATGTATATCTTTCATCTTGGAGTTTCAGGATTTGACATTCCCATTTCCTTGAGTCTTGTTTTGTATCTAGTGGACTCATCTCTCCCAATTCTTCCCATTCTTCAATGTCCTTACTTCTTATATCTCTTTTGCTTATTGTTTCTCATACACAGTGATCCTGAAGCATGAGAGTCACTTGCTTCTTCAGGGCCCTTTTTTTTTCTTTATCTACATTTGCTCTTGGTCTTATTTATTCCTGTCTCGTAGGCTTAGGTAGAAAAGGAGAGCTGAAAATTTTCTGATGTTACTACTGAGCTGTCAAAGACAGATTTAAATATCTGACATTTTATTCCATTTAGATATTTAGCAGTAATCTCAACTATAAAATGATCAAAGTCAAATCCCTTTACTTTCACAATTTGCAGATTTGACCTTCCCTGCCAATCCCAAAATATAAATTAAAGATAGGACAAGACACCATGAAACCATTAGAATAGAACATAGGCAAAAATATTCTCTGACACCAACTGTACAAATATTTTCTTGGGTAAGTCTCCCAAGGCAACTGAAATAAAAGAAAAAATAAACACATGGGACCTAATCAAACTGATAAGCTTTTGCACAGCAAAGGAAACCAAAAAAGACAAACTACAGAATGGGAAAAAATAGTTTCAAATGATGCAACTGACAAAAGCCTAATCTCTAAAATACTCAAACAACATATACAACTCAACAGCAAAAATCGAACAACCCAATTGAAAAATGGGCAAATTAACTGAATAGACATTCCTCCAAAGAAGATATACAGATGGAGAACAAACACATGAAAAAATGCTCAACATCACTAATTATTAGAGAAATGCAAATCAACACTAGTATGAGATACTACCTCAAATGTCAGAGTAATCATCATTAAGAAGTTCACAAGTAACAAATGCTGGAGAGGATGTGGAGAAAGGGTACCCTCCTGCACTTTTGGTGGGAATGTACATTGGTATAACCACCATGGAAAACAGTAAGGAGGTACCTCATAAAACTAAATATAGAACTGCCATATGACCCAGCAATCCCACTCTTGGGCTTGTATCCAGCCAAAACTTTCCTTGTAAAAGATACATGCACCTGTATATTCATTGCAGCACTATTCACAATAGCCAAGACAAGGACACAACCTAAATGTCCATCAACAGATCAATGGATTAAGACGAAGTGGTATATATACACAATGGAATATTACTCAGCCAAAAAAAGAACAAAATAATACCATTTTCCGCAATATGGATGAAACTAGAGACTCTCATACTAAATTAAGTCATAAAGAGAACATCAAATACCGTATGATATCCCTTATATCTGGAATTTAATATATGACACAAATGAACTTTTCCATAGAAAAGAAACTCCTGGGCTTAATGAACACATTTGTGGTTGCCAAGTGTGAGGGGAAGGGAGTGGGATGGACTGGGTCTCTGTGGTTAATTGATGCAAAGTATTGAATTTGGAGTGGATAAGCAATGAGATCTTCCTGTATAGCCCAGGGAAGTATATCTAATCCTTTCATTTCTTTTTCTTCTCTGACTGTTGTGACTAAGACTTCCAAAACTCAAATTAACTGAGCAATAAGGGATTAATATCCAAAATATAAAAACATCTCATGTAGCTTTACATAAAATAACACAATCCAATGAAAAAAAAATTGTCTGAAGTTCTAAAAAGATATTTCTACCAAGAAGATATACAGATTGTGAGAAAGCACATGAAAAGATGCTGACATTCCTAATTGTTAATGCATAGCAAATCAAAACTAAAATGAGGCATCACCTCAAACCAGTCAGAATGGCCATCATCAAAAAGTCTAAAGACAATAAATGCTTGAGACAGTGTGGAGAGACGGAAACCATCCTACAATGTTGTTGGGTAATGTGTACTGTTATAATCACTATGGAGAACACTGTGGAGTCTCTTTAAATAACTAAATATAGAACTACCATATGATCCAGTAATCCCACTCTTGGCCCATGTCAAGAAAAATCATAATTCAAAAAGATATATGCACCCTAGTGTTCATTGCAACCCTATTTACAGTAGCCAAAATATGGAAATAACACAAATGTCCATCAACAAAGGATTGGGTAAAGAAGATGCAGTACATATATATAAAATGGAATATTAGCCACGAAAGGAAAGAAATAATGCTACTTGCAGCAACATGGATGAAACTAGAAATTATCATACTAAATGAAATATATCAGACAAAGACAAATGTCATATGATATTGCTCATATATGCAATGTATTAAAAATTATACAAAGGAAGTTATTTATGGAGTTCCCATCATGGCTCAGCAGTTAATTAATCTGACTAGCACCCATGAGGATGCAAGTTTGATCCCTGGCCTTGGTCAGTGGGTTAAGGATCTGGCATTGCTGTGGGCTGTGGTGTAGGTCACAGAGGCAGATTTGATCCCATGTTGCTGTGGCTGTGATGTAGGCCAGCTCCGATTTGACCCCTAGCCTGGGAACCTCCATATGCCACAGGTACAACCATAAAAAAGCAAAAAAAAGAATATTTTTGTATAAAATGGAAACAAATACAGATTTCATTGAAACTATGAGAGGGCATATCACATTTCTAGTGATAGTCTGTTCAATCGATCTATGAATTAGAAGGATAGAATTAACATACACACTACTTTTTAATATAGATAATTAACAAGGATCTATTGTATAGCACAGAGAGCTCTACTAAAGATTTTGTAATGACTTATATGGGAAAAGTAATTTGTATGTATTTGTGAAATTTCAACCTTCCTGACAGGATAATCTTGAACACCACTAGAAAGGGATAGAGGTATGTTTAAATGCACATAAAAGATAAGACCTTGCCACGATGAGCATTCTCCCCATGGAGAATGTAGGTCTGGGCTTTGGGTGGTTTCAGCAGAAACAGGATTTTTCTGACATTGAGGTGGAAAATGGTGATTTCTCCCACTGAGGAGAAAAAAAGTGGTGAGTGGCTGCTCAACCTGCCAGTTGTGTGAAGTGTCAAAATAAGGGCATCATTCTCTCCAGCAGTACATGGATTTCTGATGAGAAAAATACTGGGGGGAGGGGAGCAAAGAAAGGAAGTAGATAAGAATTTCAAAGGTTATTGAAGGAAAATGTTTCCTCTTCCTGAATAGTGATTTCAGCAAGAGGTTTGCCCATGAAACTCTGGGAGTGTCCCATTTTAGGAGTGACTTACAAGGCCCATGGGCAAATAAAGCTTCAGGTGTTGAGCCCACACTTTCCCCAACTCTACTACAACCTCCTTGTTTGTTCTCTTGAATGCATCCACAACCAGCTGCAGTAGAAGTAACCACAAATTTGATCTAAGTCACCACTTTGTGGAATTGAAAAAAAAAAGACTGTAGAACTTTAATTAAGGAAGGTGTCTTCTACTTCAAACATGAAAGTAGAAGTGCAGCTCTTCAAACATAGGAAATATCAAGGAAATATGTTATCACCAAAAGAAAACTACAATCTCCAACAACAAAATCAAAGGCATGGAACATTGCTACTTAATTGATGAATAATTCAGAATAGCTTTTAGAAAATGACAGAACATTGTATGAGAAAGAGAATGTATATATATGTATGACCATAACACTAAGCTGTACAGCAGAAATGGACACAATACTGTAAATCAACTATAATTTAATTAAAACATTAAAAATGAAAATCAATGAGGAAAAAGACAAAGACAATTCAGTAATCTCAGGATTAGAATTATTGAATAAAAATAGAGTTCTTCACCAAAAATACTAAAATGATAAAAAGTGAAACAAGAATTCTGGAGCTGAATAATTAAAAGAATGAGAATATAACAGAGAATACCAGTAAGTAGGTGAACATCAGATGAAATAAAAATAAGTGATTTGGAGGATAGAAATACAACAGTTTATTTAGAAGAGGAGAAAGAACAAATATTTCTAACATGTGAAGGAACCACACAAGATCTACAATGTTCAATCAGAAAGGTAACTATAAGGATAATTGATGTACAAGAATAAGAAGAAGAGGCAAAGGGGACAGGGAGTTTGTTTAAATAAATAATAGCTGGACATTTCCCAAATATGAGGAAGAACTAAACATCTAAGTTCATGAAGCTAATAGAACATCCTTTTTTCTCAATTCAAAACTAACAAATAAGCCATCTCCATAAGACACAATCATGAAACCATTAAAAATCAATGATAAAAATAAAATCTGAAAGCCTGATGGAAAATAAAAGAAACTAACATACAAAAAAACCTCCATCATGTTATCAGTAGATTTCTCACCAGAAACATTACAAGTCAGGGGAGAAAGGAAAAACATATTCAAAATATTGAAAGATAAAAATTAACACAAGAAATAATTTATCTAGCAAAGGTATCATTCAGATACAAAAGATAAATAAAGGCTAACCATAAAAAATAAAGCTAAGGGAGTTCACCAACACTTGACTTGCTTGCAATAAATGCTGAAAAGAGTTCCTAAAATTGAAATGGGTTACAGTAGCTTGGGAATATTGTCTGAAGTCTGGGAGAGTGACACTTTGTTTTTTGTTTTGATTTGTTCTCCCCCTTGGTGTTGCTTTGGCAACTCTGGGTCTTTTCTGGTTCCATATAAATTTTTGGATTGATTGTTCTAGTTCTGTGAAAATGTCATGGGTAATTTGATAGGTATTTCACTGAATCTATAGATTGCTTTGGGAAGTATGGCCTTTTTAATGACAATAATTGTTCTAATCCAGGAGAATGGAATATCTTTCCATTTTGCAAATCCTCTTTAATGTCCTTGATTAATGTTTTATTGTTCTCAGCATTTAAGTCTTTCATTGCCTTGGTAAGGTTTATTCCTAGGTTTTTAGTTTGGGGACATGATTTTAAAAGGTGTTATATTTTTATATTCCTTTTCTAATATTTCATTGTTAGTATAGAGTAGTGAAACCAATTTCTGAAAGTTAATTTTATATCCTGCAGATTTGCTAAATTCATTGATCT
Source organism: Phacochoerus africanus (assembly GCF_016906955.1). Taxonomy (NCBI): domain Eukaryota; kingdom Metazoa; phylum Chordata; class Mammalia; order Artiodactyla; family Suidae; genus Phacochoerus; species Phacochoerus africanus. The sequence goes on along the minus strand of NC_062547.1, from coordinate 57,525,402 downwards.
GTTCAAATTTTTTTTCAGGGAGTCCTTAGGGTTTCTATGTATAGTATCACGTCATATACTGAGAATTTTAACTCTCCTCTTCCAATTTGGATACATTTTATTTCCTTTTTTTGTCTGATTGCTGTGACTAGGATTTCCAATACTGTGTTGAGTAAAAGTGGTAAGAGTAAGCATCCTTGTCTTGTTCCAGATTTTAGTGGGAACTCTTTCAGCTTTTCCCATTGAGTATTATGTTGGCTGTGGGTTTGTCCTAAATGACATTTATTATGTTAAGTTATGATCCCTATACCCACTTTGGCAGTAGGTTTTTATCATGAATGGATGTTAGATTTGGCCAAATGCTTTTCCTGCATATATTGAGATGATCATGTGGTTTTTGACCTTTATTTTGTTAATGTGATGTATAATAGTGATCGATCTGCTTATGTTGCGCCATCTTTGTGAATATGTGATTAATCTCACTTGGTCATGGTATATATATATAGTTTTTTATATGTTGCTGGATTTGGTTGGCTAAAATTTCGTTGAGAATTTTTGCATCTATACTCATCATATATATTGGCCTATAATTTCTTTCTTGGTAGTATCTTTGTCCAGTTTTGGTATTCGAGTGTTGGTGGCTTCATAGAATGTCTTTGGGAGTGTTCCTTCTGCAAATTTTTGGAAAAGTTTAAGATGGATGAGTATAAAATCTTCATTGTAACTTTGGTAGTATTGCCTTGTAAAGTCCTCAGGTCTTGGACTTTTGTTTGTTGGGAGTGTTTTTATTACATATTCGATTTCATTTCTAGTGATAGTCTGTACAATTGATCTATGTCTTTTTTAATGATTTTTAATTTTCCATTAAAGTTGGTTTACAGGGTTCTGTCAGTTTTCTACTGTATACCAAAGTAACCAAGTAACACACACACACACACACACACACACACACACACACACACACACGTTCTTTTTCTCACATTATCCTCCATTATGTTGATTCAGTTTTGGCAGGCTATATGTCTCTAGATTTTTCCAGGTTGTCTAATTTGTTGGCATAAAATTTTTTATAGTATCCCCTTATGGTTTACTGAATTTCTGCAATATTTGTTCAGATTTCTCTTTTTTTGTTTCTTATTTTGTTTATTTAAGATCTTCCTTTCCTCTTCTTGGTGAGTATGGCCAAAGTATTGTCAATTTGGTTTATCCTTTCAGAGAACCATCTCTTGGTTTTATTGTTTTTTTTTTCTGATGTGTTTTCAACCTCTCTTGTATTGATTTCCTCTCTGATCTTTATGATTTCCTTCCTTCTGCTCATGGTAGGTTTTGTTTGTTCTTCTTTTCTATTTTTTTAAAGCGGTAGTTTAGGTTGTTGATTTGAGATTTTCTTCTTTTCTGAGGAAGGCCTCTATTGCTATGAAGTTACTTCTAAAATCTGTTTTGAAGCATCCCATAGATTTATTTTTTCCCTCTTTCCTTATTTTTAAACATTTTTAATGTTTTTAATTTTTGTTATGGTTAATTTACAGTGTTCTGTCAATTTCTGCTGCAGAGAAAATGACCAATCCATTCATCAATATACATAGTTTTTTCACATTATCCTCTGTCATGTTCCATCAAAGTGATCAGATATAGTTCCCTGTGCTATATAGCATAGTATCATTGCTTATCCACTCCAAATGCAATACTTTGCATCAAGTAACCCCAAACTCCAGTCCTTCCAACTCCCTCCCCCCTCTCTTGGCAAGCACATATCTGTTCTCCATGTCCATGAGTTTGTTTCTTTTCTGGAGATAGGCTCATTTGTGTCAAATATTAGATCCCAGATATACAGTGATATTATATGGTATTTGTCTTTCTCCTTATAACTTACTTCACATAGTATGAGAGTCTCTAGTTCCATCCATGTTGCTTCAAATGACATTATTTTGTTCTCCTTTATGGCTGAGTAGTATCCCATCATGTATATATACATCTTCTTAATGTATTCATCTGTAGATGGATGTTTAGGTTGTGTCCATGACTTGGCTATTGTCAATAGTACTGCAATAAACATAGGGGTGCATATATTTTTTTCAATGAAAGTTGTGTCTGGATATATGCCCATGAGTGGTATTGCTGGATCATGTGGTAAAAAAATATTTAATTTTCTGATATAGATCCAAACTCTTTTCCATAGATGTTTCACCAATTTACATTCCCACCAACAGTGTAGGAGGGTTCCCTTTTCTTCACATCCTCTCCTAGACACAACCCTTACATCATGCACACACACAAAAATCCCTCAAAATAGCTTGAAGACTTAATCATAAGACAAGAAACATGAAACTTCCAGAAGAGAACCTAGGCAAAATATTCTCTGATATCAACTGTACAAAAGTTTCCTTAGGTCACTCTCCCAAAGCAATAAAAATAAAAACAATAATAAACCAATGGGACATAATCAAGCATATGAGATTTTACACAGCAAAGGAAAACATAAAAAAGACAGACAAAACTATTTTTTAGCAAAATGATAGTTTTAAATGATGCATCCAACAAGGACTTAATCTCTAAAAAATATACAAACAACTCCCACAACTGAACAGAAAAAGAAAAAACTCAATTGAAAATGGGCACAAGACTTGAATAGACATTTCTCCAAAGAAGATATGCAGATGGCCAATAGACACATGAAAAAATGCTCAAGATTGCTAATTATTACAGAAATGCAAAACAATACTACATTGAGGTACCACCTCACAATGGGCAGAATGGCCGTTATTAGTAGATTTGCAAATAATAAATGCTGGAGAAGGTGTGGAGAAAAGGGATACCATAGATTTTGAATGATGTATTTTCATTATAATTCATGTTGAAGTATTGTGTAATTTCCCTTTTGATTTCTTTTTGACCCTTTTTTTTATTAGTAAGTTGTTTATTCTCCATGGAGTGATTTTTTTTTTATAATTTATCTTCCTATGGTTGATTTTTATTTTCATGACATTGTGGTCAGAGAAGATGACTTGAAATAATTTCTCTACTCTTAAATTTGTTGATGTTATTTTTGTGGTCAAACCTTGAGAATGTACCATGTGCACTTGAAATAAGGTATATTATGCTTTTTTAAGATGCAATGTCCTGAAAATGTCAAATAAGTCTAACTTTTATGTTGTATCATTTAGGCTCTCAATTACGTTATTGATTTTCTATCTACAGGATCTGTCAGTTTATGTAAGTAGGGTGTTAAATTTTCCTACTGTTATTGTATTTCCATCAATTTATTTTTTGATGTCTGTATTTGTTGTATGCATTTGGGAACTCCTATATTAGGGGCATATATATTGATGTTTGTAATATCATCTTGTTGGATGGATCCTTTTATGATTAATAGTGTCTTTCTTTGTCTTTATGGCCTTCATTTTATTTTTTATTTATTTATTTTTTGTCTTTTTGGCATTTCTTGGGCCTCTCCTGCGGCATATGGAGGTTCCCAGGCTAGGGGTCTAATCGGAGCTGTGGCCACCAGCCTATGGCAGGGCCACAGCAACACAGGATCCAAGCCGCGTCTGCAACTTATACCACAGCTCACGGCAACGCTGGATCGTTAACCCACTGAGCAAGGGCAGGGATCGAATCCGCAACCTCATGGTTCCTAGTCGGATTCGTTAACCACTGCGCCATGACGGGAACTCCATGGCCTTCATTTTAAAGTAATTTTGTCTAATACAAGTATTGCACCTCCTGCTTTCCTGTCTTTTCCATTCATATGAAATAGCTTTTACATCCCCACTTTCAATTTATATGTGTCCTTGGCCATAAGGTGAGTCTCTTGTGAGCAGCATATTGTAGGCTCTTGTGGGTTTTTTTGTTTGTTTGTTTGTTTGTTTGTTTGTTTTATCCAGTTTCTACAGTAATCAAGACAGTGTGGTACTGGTACCAAAACAGCCATATAGACCAATGGAACAGAATGGCGAACCCAGACACCTATAGTAAATTAATCTTAAACAAAGAATGCAAGCATATAAAATGGGAAAAATACAGGCTCTTCAGCAAGTGGTTCTGGGAAAACTGGACAGCTGCATGCAAATTAATGAAGCTAGAACACATGCACACCATGCATAAGAATAAACTCAAGATGGCTTAAAAACTTAAATATTAAAACATCACAAATATCATATAAGAGATCGTAGGAAAAGCATTCTCTGATATTAGCCATAGAAATGTTTTCTTTGGTCAGTATACCATAGCAACAGAAATAAAAACAAAAATAAACCAGTAGGGCCTAATTGAAATTACAAGCTTTTGCACAGCAAAGGAAACCATAAAAATACAAAAAAACATACAGAATAGGAGAAAATAGCTTAAATGATACAATGGATAAGGGCTTAATCTCCAAAATATGGAAATAACTTATACAAATCAACTGCAGAGGAAAAAATAGAAAAAATGGGCAGAAGACATTTATCCAAAGGAGATATACAGACAACCAAAGAGCACATGAAAAAAATGCCCAATGTCATTAATAATTATAGAAATATAAATCAAAACTACAACGAGGTACCATCTCATACCAGTAAGAATGGCCATCACTAATAAGCCCACAAACAACAAATGCTGGAGAGGGTGTGGAGAAAAGTGTCCCCTCCTTCACTGTTGGTGGAAATATAAATTGGTACAACCACAATAGAAAACAGTATGGTATTACCTCAGAAAACTAAATATAGAACTACCATATGATCCAGCAATCCCACTCATGGATGTATCCAGACAAAATTTTCCTTGAAAAAGATATATGCATGCATATGTTCATTGAAGCACTATTCACAATAGCCAAGGCATGGACACAACCTAAATGTCCATCTACAAATGACTGGATTAAGAAAATAAGGTATACATACACATGGAATACTACTCAACCATAAAGGAGAACAAAATAAAGAAGAACAAAATAACCATAAAGGAGAGCAAAAATGACAATTTGCAGCAACACGTATGGATCTAGAGTTTCTCATGTTAAGTGAAATATGTCAGAAGAAGAAAAAATATGATATGATATCAGTTATATCTGGAATCTAATATATGTAACAAATGAATCTATCTACAGAAAAGATACAAATTCATGGACATGGAGAAGAGACTTGTGGTTGCCAAGAGGGAGGGGGAGGGAGTGGGTGGAACTTGGAGTTTGGGGTTAGTAGTTGCAAAGTATTGCATTTGGAGTGGATAAACAATGAGATTCTGCTCTATAGCACAGGGAAATGTATCTAGTCACTTATGATGGAACATGATCAAGAATAAGGTGAGATGGGAGTTACTTTTGCAGCTCAGCAGTTAATGAAACTGCAGCATGCAGGTTCAATCCCTGGCCTTGCTTAATGGCTTAAGGTTCCAGTGTTGCCGTGAGCTGTGGTGTAGGTCACATACACCACTCAGACCCCACATTGCTGTGGCTGTGATAAAGGCTAGAGGCTATAGTTCTGATTTGACTCCTAGCCTGGGAACTTGTTTATGCCCCCCAAAAAGAAAGCAAAGAAAAAGATGATGTGAGAATATATATGTGTGTGTGTGTGTGTGTATACATATACACACACACACACACACACACACACATATATATACACATATTATATATATACACACACATATATATATACACACACATATATAGTAATTACATTTACAATAACAGAACATTGTAAATATAGTATAATAAAAAATGTTGAAATGGAAAAAAATGCTAATCAGCAACATAAAGAAACCTATGAAAATATACAACATTCCAGGAAATGAGAAAAACACACATTCAGAATTTGAAATGTGTAACTTTATATTAGATTTGTTTGACTATATAACTATAGTACGAAACTAAAGGAAAAGAGTACGAAAAATAATTTAGCAAATGTAATTTGCTAAAAAATTATAGCATATAATGAGACAAATTGTGATACAAAAATATGAAAGAGGAATCAAACAGCCCTTTTATAGGTGAAAGAAGGTATTTTCCTATCAACATAAGATAGACCATTTTATCTATTAGTTATTTTATTAAAACTTATGGTATCCACAAAATAAAAATCTAGAATAGATTTAAGAAACCCAAAAAAGAGGACACTGAGCATGTAACACCATAGAAAACCACCAATTTACAATGGTAGGTAGAAACAGAGGGAAAAAGTGGTAATACGAAACAATAAGAAAGCAACAAATTTGATGGCAGTTGTTACATCTTTACATATTAAAAATTATTGTAAGTGTAAATGATGTTAATTTACCAGTCAAAAGGCACAGAGGCACTGGATAAATAAAAAGCAAGATTCATTTATATGCTGCCCATATTTCAGCTATAAAAACAGACAAAAGCTCAATGTGAAAAACTTATTCCATACAAGTGAAAACCAAGAGGGAATAGCATTTTTTATGTGACAAAAAGGCTTCATGAAAAAATTGTAATGAGAAAAATAAGAACAAATATATAATTATAAAGGGTTCAACATATTTTTAAAATCACAAATATGTGTGAACTGGACTTTAGCACTTGCCATCTGCCTCTATATCAATTGAATCATGAGCCACTGCAGCTACCAACCTGCAACTCCTCCTAAAAAATCTCAGGGCGGAGATCAGGAGCCTAACATATTCTACAGGCTTTGAAATGTGCCTGTCTTCAAGGAAGTTAGAGAATGTCTAAAAAATAAATAAGAATGGGTGAGGTGAATAACACTCAGTGTGAAAAAGTAAAATAAATAAATAAAAATTGATTCAATAAATAATAAACAATGGTAGAGGTAAACTGTATTATATCAAGCTTTTAAATATCCTAGAATTTTCTTATATATTTTGTTTAATTCTGATAAGTATATAGATAATTATACCAATCACTATAAATTCTAGAATTTTACTTAATGTAAATTACAGATATATATGCCTCAATATTATCTAACAGATTACTAAGACAACATGATTGAAGCATGACATTATAGCTTGTGCATTAAAAAGTTATATACAGATCCAAAGTAGTCAAAGTATCATTTGTTTTGATAGTAAAATCTAATATTTTGTTACTAAATATAAATTTGATGAGAATGGGTGTGTTGAGGCTGTAAAGTTCTGCTATAATCGATTTGGGAAAAATGAGTGGATATACATATATACACAACTCCTTCACTTTGCTGTAAACCTGAAGATAATAGAACATTTAAAAACAATGATAAACCATAAAAAAATATATCAGTTTGAATGTTCAAGGTTAATGAAATTATTCTAATATTTTAGGAAAAATAGATATATCATATACTCTATCATCTATATCACATACTCTATCATGTGGTATTCAAACAAATTGAATTGGATTTTTAAAGGAAAATCTCACCTTTACAATTTTTCATCATCAATGCTCTTTTTATAACTTAAGCAAACTTATAAATCGCATTTATAAAATTTTTGCATTATTCAGTGTCTCTCTTCCTCATAATATTTATATGGAGACTTGACCCAGAAATAGGATACAGATTTATGTCCCTGTATTTCTATCTTATGTGGCAGAAGTTTTTTTGTTTTTTAATAATGCCTCATATTGCATGATGCATGATATTATTCATTCACAGATTTGGGTCATTTGCACCGAATAAGTCACATTCTGTAACAAAATTTGAACTCTAGTGTCCCAAAATCTGTATCTCAATAAATGAACATAAATATATATTCAAGGATGATTTTTGAACAGATGGAACAAAGGAAAATTTTAGATAAGCCTTGAATCATTTTTAATGATTTTTATTTTTTCTGTTATGGTTGGTTTAAAGAGTTCTGTCATTTTTCTACTGTACAGAAAAGTGATGCAGTCACACACACTTATTTATATGTATATATACATTATTTTCTTTTTTAAAATGTTTTTATTTTTATTTCCCCAATACAATTTTTTTTCTACTGTGTAGCATGGTGACCCAGTTACACATACATTTTTTCTTACATTATCATGCTCCATCATAATTAACTAGATTTAGTTCCCAGTGCTACAGAGCAGGATCACACTGCTAATCCATTCCAAAAGCAAAGTTTTCTTCCGTTAACCCCAAGCTCCCCATCCATCCCACTGCTTCCCCCTGCCCCCCTGCAACCACAAATCTATTTTGCAAGTCATTGATTTTTTTCCTGTGGAGAGGTTCATTTATGCCTTATATTAGATTCAAGATATGTGATATCATATGGTATTTGTCTTTCTATTTCTGACATTTCACTCAGTATGAGAGTCTCTAGTTTCATCCATGTTGCTGCAAATGACATTATTTTGTTCTTTTTTATGGCTGAGTAGTGTTCCATTGTGTATATATAACACTTCCTATTAATCCATTCATCTGCCAATGGACATTTGGGTTGTTTCTATGTCTTGGTTATTGTGAATAGTGCTGCAGTGAACATGTGGGTGCATGTGTTTTTTAAGGAAAGTTTTGTCTAGATATATGCCCAAGACTGAGGTTGCTGGGTCATATGCTAGTTCCATGTATAGTTTTCTAAGGTACCTCCATACTGTTCTCCATAGTGGTTTTACCAGCTTACATTCCCACCAACAGTGCAAGGGGTGTTCCCTTTTCTTCAGACCCCTCCAGCACTTGTTATTTGTGGACTTATTAATGATGGCCATTCTGACTGGTGTGAGTTGGTATCTCATGATAGTTTTGATTTGAATTTCTCTAATAATCAGGGATGTTGAGCATTTTTTCATGTGCTTGTTGGCCATCTGTACATCTTCCTTGGAGAATTATCTATTCAGGTTTTTTGCCCATTTCTCAATTTGGACATTTTTTTTTTTGCTGTTGAGTTGTATAAGTTGCTTGTATATTCTAGAGATTAAGCCCTTGTCAGTTGCATAATTTGAAACTATTTTCTCCCATTCCGTAGTTTGTCTTATTTATGGTTTCCTTTGTTGGTCAAAAGCTTTTCAGTTTGATTAGGTCCCACTGGGTTATTTTTACTTTTATTTCTGTTGCTTGGGAGACTGGCCAATGAAAACTTTTGTAAGGTTGATAGCAGAGAATGTTTTGCCCTATGTTCTCTTCTAGGATTCCAATTATGTCTTGTCTTACATCTAATTCTTTAAGCCATTTTGAGTTTATTTTTCTGCATGTTATGACAGTGTTTTCCATTTTCATTGATTTGTTGTTTTGTGGCTGTCTAGTTTTCCCAGCAACACCTGACAAAAAGACTGTCTTTTTTCCAATTTATATTCATGCCTCCATTGTCAAAAAATAATTAACCATAGTTTTCTGGGTTTAGTTCTGTCTTCTCAATTCTGTTCCATTTGGTCTGTATGGTTTTTTTGTTTGTTTTTTTTTTGTTTGTTTGTTTGTTTTGTTTTTTGCCACCAGTACCACACTGTCTTGATTACTGTAGCTTTGTAGTATTGCCTGAAGTCTGGGAGAATTATGCCTCCTGCTTGATTTTTTTTCCTCAGGGTTGCTTTGGCAATCATGTGTCTTTTATGATTCTATATATATCTTTAGATTGTTCTAGTTCTGTGAAAAATGTCATGTTTTTTTGACAGTTTTGTTGCATTGAATCTGTGGATTGCTTTGGGTAGCATGACCATTTTTATGATATTAATTTTCCAACCATGAGCATGGAAGATCTTTCTATTTCTTTTAATCCACTTTAATTTTCTTGATTGTTATTTTATAGTTCTCAGCTTCTATGGCTTTCATCTCCTTGGTCATGTTTATTCATGGGTATTTAATATTTTGTGGTGCCATTTTAAAAGTCATTGTATTTTGTATGTCTTTTCTAGCATATATCGTCATTAGTATAAGAAGTGTAACAGAGTTCTCAATGTTAATTCAATGCTGAATTTGTTGATCTATTCAAGCAGTTTTTGTGTGGAGTCATTAGGGTTTTCTATATATAGTATCATATCATCTGCATAGAAAGACAATTTTACCACTTTGATTCTAATTTGGATACCTTTTATTTCTTTTGTTTGATTCCAGGGGCTAGGACTTCCAATACTATGTTGAGTAAAGTGGTGAGAGTGGGAATCCTTGTCTTGTTCCAGATTTTAACAGAAAGTCTTTCAGCTTTTCTGAATTGAATAGAGTATTTGCTGTGGGTTTATCATAAATGGCTTTTATTATGTTAAGATATATTCCCTCTATGCCTGCTTTGGTAAGAGATTTTATCATGAATAGATGTTGGACTTTGTCAAATGCCTCTTCTGCATCTGAGATGATCATGTGGTTTTTGGACTTCCTTTTGTTAATGTGTCTATGATGCTGATTGATTTGCAGATTTTGAATCATTCTTGTGAACCTTGGATGAATCCCAAGGTTCTGTAAAGATCTGTGCTGTATGATCTTTTTTATATGTTGGATTCAGCTGGCTAAATTTTTTTGAGAATTTTTGAGTCTATATTCATCAATGCCATTGGCCTATAATTTTCTTTTTCTGTATTATCTTAGTCTGGTTTTGGTATTAGGGTAATCATGGCTTCACATACCCTCTTTGGAATTGTTCCTTCTTCTTCAACTTTTTGAAAAAGTTTAAGAAGAATAGGTACAAATTCCTCTTTGTATGTTTGGTGTAATTTGCCTGTGAAACCATCTGATCCTGTACTTATATTGGTAGGGAGAGTTTTTATTACATATTCAATTTCGTTTCTAGTGTTTGGTCTGTTCAGTTGATCTATTTCTTGATTTGGTTTTGGCAGGATGAAAGTATCTAGAAAGTTTTCCATTTGTTATAGGCTGTCAAATATGTTAGCTTATAGTTGTTCACAATATTCTTTTGTGTATGTGTGTTTCTGCAGTATTGGTTGAGACTTCTCTCTTTTCATTTCTTTTTGTTTCCTCTCCTCTTCTTGGTTAGTCTGGCCAAAGTTTTGTCTTTTTTTTTTTTTTTTACCTTTTCAAAGAACCAGCTCTTGGTTTTACTGTTTTTTGTTATTTTTTAAATCTCTATTTTATTTATTTCCTCTCTGATCTTTGTTTTCCTTTCTTCTGCTGACTTTAGGTTTTGTTCGTTCTTCTTTTTCTTATTCATTTAGGAGGTGTGTTAAGTTGTCATTTTGAGATTTTTCTTCTTTTTTAAGGAAGGCCTGTATTGCTATGGATTTCCCTGTGAGCACTGCTTTTGTGACATCTCATAGATTTTTAATTGTTGAGCATTCATTAACATTTGCCTCATGTTTTTTGTTTTTGTTTTATCTTTTTCCTTTTTCTAGGGCTGCTCCCACAGTATATGGAGGTTCCCAGGATAGGGGTCTAATCAGAGTCATAGCTGCCAGCCTATGCCAGAGCCATGGCAATGCCAGATCAGAGCCATGTCTGTGACTTACACCACAGCACAGAGCAATGCCAGAATCTTAACCCACTGGGCAAGTCCAGGGATTGAACCTGCAACCTCATGGTTCCTAGCCAGAATTGTTAACAACTGAGCTACTACGGGGTCCTTATGGTATTTTTTAATTTCTTATTTTTTTCTTCATTGACATCTCTTTTCCTGTGGTTGATTTCTAGTTTCAAGCCATCATGGACAGAGAAAATTCTTGAAATAATTTCTATGCTCTCAAATTTGTTGAGGTTGGTTTTGTGAGCCAGTATGTGGTCAATCCTTAAGAATGTTCCATGGGCACTTTCAATCTATATGTGTATATGCCCTAAAGTGAGTCTCTTATAAACAGCAAATTGTAAGCTCTTGCATTTTTATCCAATCTGCCATTCTGTGTCTTTTGATTGGAGTGTTCAGTCAATTGACATTTAAGGTAATTATTGGTAAATATGTATTATTTGCCATGTTAAACCTTGTTTTCCAGTTGATTCTATGTTTCCTTTTGTTCACTTCTTTTTTTGCTTGAATGATTTCCATTAATTTTATGCTTATATAATTTTCTTTTTAGTTTTTGTGAATGTAATGTTTGGTTTTATTTTGTGGTTGCTCTGTTTAAGTATATTACCCCTTCTTATATCTGCTTGCTTTTGCCTGATTGTCATATAGGCTCAAACACATTATTTAAAAGAAGAGTCTAGATATTCTTACTTTCCTTCCCCACATTCTATGATTTAAAGTCCTTTTTTAACATCTTAATTTTGTCTTTTTGCTCTTCCTTTTGTTTATCATCACTATTACAGCAGTTACTTCTCCCCCATTCTACATCTGTAACTCGCTTATTTAACTGAATTCTTTCCAGCTGTGATTTCCTCTGCCCTATTTCTTCTTACTTTTTTATTTAGAGAAGCCCTTTCAGTAATTCTTTTAGAATGGGTTTAGTATTGCTGTACTCTTTTAGCTTTTGTTTGTTAGAGAAATTCTTTATTTCTCCTTTTATTTTAAATTATATTCTTGCTGGATAGAGTGTTCTAGGGTGAAAATTGTTCCCTTTTAGAACTTTGAATATATCTTGCCACTCTATTCTGGCTGTAGAGTTTCTGTAGAGAAATCAGCTGATAGCCTTTTGGGGGTTCCCTTATAAGGGAAACTTTGCTTTTCTCTTGCTGCATTTAGGATCTTCTATCATTAACTTTTGTCATTTTTATTATAATATGTCTTGGTGTGGTCCTATTTGGGTCCATCTTGTTTGGGGTCCTCTATACTTCCTATATCTTGATATCAGTTTCCTTTAGATTTGGAACATTTTCAGCCATAATTTCTTCAAATATATTTTCAATCCCCTTTTCTTTTTCTTCTCCTTCTGGAATTCCTATTATGGATAGATTGATCCACTTTATTTTATCCCATAGTTCTCTTATATGCTTACATGTTTTTTTCATTTGGTTTTCTGCCTGTTGTCCAGATTAGTGAGTTCCATTATTCTATCTTCCAAGGCACTAATTTGTTCCTCTGCATTACTCATTCTGCTCTTTTGTGCCTTTAGTTCCGTTTGCATCTCTGCAAAAGAATTTTCTATTTTTTCTTGGTTTCTCCTTATATTTTCTAGTTCTTCTCTAAAGTAATCTGCATTACTGTTTATATCTGTTCTTAATTCATTTATATTCACCTTAATTTCTTCAGTATTTTCACTATCTCCCTTTTGAACTCAGTGTCCGTCAGACTGAAGAGGTCTGTTTCATTGTTGGCTGTTTCAGCTAAATTCTCCTTTTATTTTCACTGGGAATGGTTCCTGAGCTTCTTCATTTTGCTTATTTTTGTTTTTCTTTGATATTAGGGAAATCAAACTGTCATCTTGGAGAGCTATTTCTATACAAGAGAGCAGTTGGTATTTTGTGGAGCGTTACTATTTATTTTTGGAGTGGGAGTTTGGATATTTGCTGTCTCTTTCTTTGGTGTGAGCAGGCTGTTATCCCCAGGGTTCTGAGTGTATTTCCAGAGAGAAGGCAATGGGTAGGGCTAGTAGTCAGTGTCTGGTTGGTGGGGTCTTGACATTAGCAAGGACCTGCGGGAAGGTGGTAAAGGATACTGCTAGTTTCAGGGCCCTGGGAAGTGGTACTGAGCTTCAGGCACATTTAGGCATTGCCTGGAACATTTGGCAGTGATAGTGGCAGGGTTTGTGTGTTCCTAGAGGAGTGAGAACAACAACAGATTGTGTTTGGTCAAAATGCCCTCTTCTGTGATGCCCTCTGAGGTGATTGGAGCCACAAGTTGTGTCTGTTTACAGACCCCTTGTTATGGCAGGCCAAGCACACCTCTAGACTTAGAGATAACTGTGATGGTTTGCTTCCATCACCTGTAAATCATGCAATAGGTACCCCATCCTGCTTATCCCATGCAGTGTGTCCTGCACAGTCTGCTCCTAGTTGAAAGGTCCTGGGAAGTGACAGTGACTAAGCATGTGTGGTTGCTGCCTGGAGTATTTGGCAGTGGTAGTAACAGGGTGGTTGTGTTCCCAGGGGAGTGAGAGCAACAACTCATGTTGCTCTGTTGCAGTGTCCTCTTACTTGCCAACCTCTGAGGTGACTGGGGCCACAGGTGGAGCCTATTCACACAACCCTAGTGGTGGCAGGCTGCACCTCCATCTGGTTTCTGAGATGATTGCTATGATTTGTCCCCATTTCCCGTGGATCTTGAAAGAGGCACCAAATCTCACTTAGCCCCCTGCTGCCCTTAGCCCACAAAAGAGGTGCCCAGCCATCCATAGCCTGTACAATAAGTGCCTATTCTCCCATATCCCAAACAAGTGGCCTCTCACCACTAGCCTGCACCAAATGTGCCCCACTCTCAGAGTCCCCACATGTGCAGGGAAAGAGATTTCTATGGTGGTCCCCTCCACCTCTTGCCCTCCCTAACAATGGTCCCTTTTCTTATCCTCTGGGTCCAGACCTCTCCCATAGTTCCCTGAGCTGTGGTAAATCACTCCCACAGCCAACCCTAGTCCTTCTCCAGAACTGACCTCTAGAGCCTGATATAAAGTTTTTCATTAAGTACAAGAGCTATGTTTAAGTAAAAAGAGAAAGATGTGTATGAATAAATTTGATATTTTTATTTGATAAAACATATAATATTAAAATTATATGCATGTGAAAGAATAGTGATTAAATATAAAATTTCTATCTAAACTTAAAATATAAATGAGATATCTGCTTATCATGATAGCACCACATTTCTCTTATCTAATATTCATCCTTCTCTTCTTCAGATGAGGGAACCTAGACTTGGCAAATTGCCAATCCCCCTGGTATGACAGATTTTATCCTCTTGGAATGCTCAGAAATTCATGAGCTTTAAAGCTTACATGTACACTATTCTTACATATCTATATAATAGATATAATGGAAAATATTCTCTTTTCTACCCTCACCTCCTTGACGAGCACAATTCAACTTCTATATACCTTTTTCTGAGGCACTTATTTCATTTGTTTCACTTTGATCACTATACCCAAATCTATCATAAATTCAATCATACACACCAGGTCTATCCCTTTTCTTGGTTGTGCCACACTGTTGTTTGGGGCCCATTACCCAGCATTTTCTGATCTGGTTTTACTCATAATGATGACTTATGTATGACTGCTAAGTGGCCATTTGATATCCTTTTTACTATGGGGCATCATGAAGAGAGAGGCCTTAATGCACCTAGAAGCAGCTGCTAGGTTTAGTGGTGGAATATGTGGAAATATGTATACTTATAGCACCTTCTCTTTAATCTTTTTCATCTTCCTTATACACCATTTTTTTCTATGATGTTACTTCCTTGATATAGATTCTATGCATTGGTACAAATATTGTAAAAACCTGTCATGAGTGCCATAATTTTTTCCTTAGCTTTGGGATGCTTTACTTCCATCATAGTACCCTGAACTAAATATTGGCTATTATTCAGTAAATCTCATCAACAGAAAGGAAATTAAAAGCCTTCCTCAACTATCTGCCTCATCTCTTTCTCCTGACCGTACATGTCTCAATTGGCAATACAAACTATTTGATCCCAAGTCAGATATCCCATTATATCTGAAGTTTCTGTGAACTGTCTTCTAAACTGTCACACCTCCAAGTTTAAATCCCATGATGTACAGCTTTAGGAATGCAAACCTCAAAAATGTTATAAGGAAGCTAGTTTTGGGCAAATTTTTCATAGTGTACCTATTTTATATGATCCCTTTCATATACAATATTTACTGCAGATACTTTGAGATGCTACATCATTTGGATTCATTAATTTGAATCACAAGCATAGAATGGTGTCTGCTGATCTCTCCACCATGGAATATATCCATGCTAGGAGTCACTGATCATAAATTCCATCTTGAATTTCTAGTTACAAAATCTCCATTGTATTTTAGATTTCATTTCTGATATTGCTAATCAGTTTTTTTCAGAATTCTCTCTTCAAAGTATGCATTACAGATTAGCATTTTCCTTCCCTGGAGTAATAATTTTGAGCAAAATGGCACAATATCTGATAATATTGGGGCTTATTTATCTCAATGATATAATTTAAAGGTGTCATTCTACAGCAAATCAATTCTCTGTAGATTTCCTGTTTTGTCCTTTCTGAGCCTGGTAATTTAGCTTTGACTTTAATTCCATGAGCTACTTTGC
This sequence comes from Phacochoerus africanus, assembly GCF_016906955.1. Taxonomy (NCBI): domain Eukaryota; kingdom Metazoa; phylum Chordata; class Mammalia; order Artiodactyla; family Suidae; genus Phacochoerus; species Phacochoerus africanus. Next base: position 57,509,455 of record NC_062547.1, on the reverse strand, counting down.
ATTAAATATTGCTTTTGTCATTAGGATAACCAATCATTTAACTTATAGACAATTATAGGAATAGAAGTAGGTTTCACATAAAACATATGTTCATGGAAGTACTGGTATGAGCATCTTGTAAAGAAGAGATGTAAAGCAATTAAACTCCACTGAACATTCTCAGAAGACACACTGATGAAATCAACACATGTTTTCTCTATGGAGCACCTGATCCCAGGAGTTCACTAAAGAGGATTCTTATAGACCCTGATAAGCTAAAACTGCACAAGAATATAAAGTGTGAGTTACCCTAAGATCCAGGCTAGATTCTTCAGATGGCACTGAATGGTATACATAAGCACTGTTCAGTAGACTTACTTCAGGGTAAAAAGATAGCTAGAGAGATAAATAAAATAAGATTTTAATTCAATATAATTTAAATTAAATTTAAATAGCTGCATATAGAAGATGTCTACTATGTTGGGCATTCACAAATTTGGAGTAAAAATAATCAACTACTCCAAAATCCAGACATCAGACATTAAGTTCTTGATACATTTTTCTATTTTGAGGAAAACATTCATTTTGGAACCATAAGTGTATGGAAAATACAATGTATACAAGATTATCAGGCCCATATATGATTCAGAGAGATAAATCCACCTTTCCATGGACATGCCACCATAGTGAGATTTTTACAAATATGAAGTGATGATATTACTTTAATGTGCCAGTTACCACTAAAAAAGGGACAAAAGATTATGGGCTCTTTTGCAGTATTATCTGCATTATTTGTTTATATCTGCTACTCTGAATTATTATTATTGGCAAAATTAATTTAAAAATTGAAGCAAAATATTCACCATTTTTCAGGAAAACTCAAAGAGAAGAAAGCTCCCACAACCAGGAAAATACCTATTAACTGACACCTATTAGTGTGTTAATGTTTTAAGAAAAAGATCATATCAAATGATTAAACATTTAAACATTTTAAAAGAAGAATCATGATGTGCATAGCTTCACTCAAAAGAGAGTGCTGCCAGCGTTTTTTTTTTTTTAATTTACTTTTTGTTGTATTTTCCCCAACACACATTTTTTTTCCCCACTGTACAGCATGGGGACCCAGTTACACACACATGTACACATAATTTTTTCTCCCATTGTCATGCTGCATTGTAAGTATCTAGACATAGTTTTCAGGGCTACACAGCATGATGTCATTGAAAATCCATTCCAAAGGGAAGAGTTTGTATCATTTGACCCTAAGATCCCAATCCCTCCCACTCCCCCCCTCTGTCCAGGGAATCACAAATATATTCTCAAAGACCGTGATTTTCTTTTCTGTGGAAAGGTTCATTTGTGCTGTACATTAGATACCAGATATGAGTGATATCATGGTATTTGTCTCTCTCATTCTGACTTATTTCACTCAGTATGAGAGTCTCTAGTTCCATCCATGTTGCTGCAAATGGCATTATTTTGTTCTTTTTTACGGCTGAATAGTATTCCATTGTGTATACATACCGCATCTTCCTAATCCAATCATCTCTCGAAGGACATTTGGGTTGTTTCCATGTCTTGTCTATTGTGAATACTGCTACAATGAACATGTGGGTGCATGTGTTTTTTTAAGGAACGTTTTGTCCAGATATATGCCCAAGAGTGGTATTTCTGGGTCATATGCATAGATTTCTAAGGAACCTCCATACTGTTCTCCATAGTGGTTTTACCAGCTTACATTCCCACCAACAGTGCAAGGAGTGTTACCTTTTCTTCAGACCCCCTCCAGCACTTGTTATTTGTGGACTAATTAATGATGGCCATTCTGCTTGGTGTGAGGTGGCATATCATGGTAGCTTTGATTTGCATTTCTCTAATAATCAGAGATGTTGAGCATTTTTTCATGTGCTTATAGGCCACTTGTATATCTTGGAAAATGTCTATTCAGGTCCATTGCTCATTTTTCCATTGGGTTTTGTATTTTTTGCCGTTGAGTCTTGTATATTCTAGAGATTGAGCCCCTGCCAGTTGCATCATTTTAAACTATTTTCTCCAATTCTGTAAGTTGTCTTTTTGGTTTCCTTTGCTGTGCAAAATCTTATCAGTTTGATTACGTCCCAGTGGTTTATTTTTTTCTTTTCTTTCTGTTGCTTTGGGAGGCTGACCTGAGGAAATATTCATAAGGCTGATGTCAGAGAATGTTTTGCCTGCATTCTCTTCCAGGGTTTTGATGGTGTCTTGTCTTTTATTTAAGTCTTTCAGCCATTTTGAGTTTTATTTTTGTACATGGTGTGTGGGTGTGTTCTAGTTTCATTGATTTTAATGCAGCTGTCCAGGTTTCCCAGCAATACTTACTGAAAAGATTGTCTTTTTCCCATTTTATGTTCTTGCCTCCTTTGTCAAAGATTAATTGACCATAGGTGTCAGGGTTTAATTCTGCATTCTCTATTCTGTTTGATTTGTCAGTATGTCTGTTTTGGTACCAGTACCACACTGTCTTGATAACTGTGGTTTTGTAATTTTGCTTGAAGTCTGGAAGAGTGATGCCTCCTGTTTTTTTTTTTTCCTCAAGATTGCTTTGGTGATTCTGTGTCTTTTGTGGTTCCATATACATTTTGGATTGTTCTAGTTCTGTGAACAATCTCATGGGTAAATTGATAGGGATTGTATTGAATCTGTAGATTACTCTGGGTAGTATAGCCATTTTTATAGTATTGATGTTTCCAATTCAGAAACATGGAATATCTTTCCATTTCTTATATCTTCTTTAATTTCCTTGATTAATGTTTTATAGTTCTTGGCATATAAGTTCTTTACCTCCTTGGTCAGGTATATTCCCAGGTATTTGATTTTTTGGGGTGCAATTTTAAAGATATTGTATTTTTGTATTTCTTTTATTTTTCATTGTTAGTATACAGAAATGCGACTGATTTCTGAATGTTAATGTTATGCCCTGCTTCTTTGCTGAATTTGTTGATCCATTCAAGTAGTTTTTGGGTTGAGTCCTTAGGGTTTTCTATATATACTAACATGTCATCTGCATACAGTGACAGTTTTACCTCTTCTCTTCCTATTTGCATGTCTTTATTCCTTTTGTTCGTCTGACTGCTGTGGCTAGGACTTCCAATACTATGTTGAACAGCAATGGCAAGAGTAGACATCCCAGTCATATTCCAGATTTGAGTGAGAAGGCTTTCAGCTTTTCTCCATTGAGTATTATATTTGCTGTGGGTTTGTCATAAATGGCTTTGATTATGTTGAGGAATGTTCCTTCTATACCCACCTTGGTGAGAGTTTTTATCATAAATGGATGTTGGACTTTATCAAATGCTTTTTCTGCATCTATTGGGATGATCATATGGTTTTTGACTTTTTTTGTTAATGTGGTGTATGATGTTGATTGATTTGCATATGTTGAATTATCCTTGTGTACCTGGGATGAATTCTACCTGGTCATAGTGTATGATATTTTTGATATATTGCTGGATTCGGTTGGCTAAACTTTTGAAAATTTTTGCATCTATATTCATCAAAGATATCGGCCTATAGTTTTCTTTTTTTGGTGGTATCTTGGTCTGGTTTTGGAATTAGGGTGGTGGTGGAATCAGAGTGTATTTGGGAGTGTTGTTTTTCAACCTTTTGAAAAAGTTTATAGAGGATGGGTATAAATTCCTCTTTGTATGTTTGGTAGAATTCACCTGTGAAGGCATCTGGTCCTGGACTTTTATTTGTTAGGATTGTTTTTATGACATATATAATTTCATTTTTAGTAATCAGTCTGTTCAGTTGTCTGTTTCTTCTTAATTTAGTTTTGGCAGTCTGTAAGACTCTAGAAAGTTGTCCATTTCTTCCAGATTATCAAATTTGTTGGCATATAATTTTTCATAGTATTCTCGCATTTTTTTTGTATTTCTGCAGTATCCATTGTGACTTCTTGTTTTTCTTTTCCTATTTTGTTTATTTGGTTTTTTTCTCTCCTCTTCTTGGTGAGTCTAGGCAGAGGTTTCAGTTCTTTTCACCTTTTCAAAGAACCAGCTCTTCGTTTTATTTTTTTAATTGTTTTTTAAATCTCTATTTTATTGATTTTGTCCTTGATTTTCATGTTTCTTTCCTTCTGCTGAATTTAGGGTTTTTTTTGTTGTTATTCTTCTTTTTCTAATTAATTTAGCTGGTGGATTAAGTTGTCAATTTGAGATCTTTCTTCTTTTTTGAGGAAAGCCTGTATTCCTATGAATTTCCCTCTGAGAACTGCTTTTAAAACATCCCTTAGATTTTGTTATGTTGTGTCTTCATTATTGCTTTTCTCTAGGTATTTTTTAATTTTCTTCTTGATTTCATCATTGGCCCATTGTTTTTTTAGTAGAATGTTGTTTAGTCTCCATATAATAGGTTTTTTCTCATTTATTTTCCTGTGATTGATTTCTGGTTTCATGCAATTGTGGTCAGAGAAGATTTCTTGTTTCATGCCATTGTGGTCAGAAAAAAAAATTCTATACTCTTAAATTTGTTGAGGTTAGCTTTGTGCCCCAATATGTTTTCAATTCTTGAGAACATTCCATGCTCTCTTGAGAAGGATGTACATTCTGATTTTTTGGATGTAATATCCTGAAAATGTCAATTAAGTCTAACTTTTCTATTGTGTCTTTTGGGATCTCTGTTGCTTTATTGGTTTTCTGTCTAGAGGATCTGTCCTTTGATGTGAGTGGGGTGTTAAAGTTTCCTACTATGATTGTATTCCCACCAGTTTATCCTTTTATGTCTGTTAATATTTGTTGTATGTTTCTGGGTGCTCCTATATTTGGGGCATATATGTTGATGATTGTAATATCCTCTTCTTGTTTTGATCCTTTAACCATTAATAGTGTGCTTCTTTGTCTTTCTTTATGTCCTTCATTTTAACGTCTATTTTGTCTGATATAAATATTGCAACTCCTGCTTTCCTGTCTTTTCTGTTGGCATGAAATATCTTTCCCCACCCCCTCATTTTCAATCATTGTCCTAATGTGAGTTTCTTGTAGGTAGCAGATTGAAGGTTTTTGCTTTTTTATTCAATCAGCCACTGTATTTTGATTAGAGCCTTCAGTCCTTTGACATTTAAGGTGATAATTGATAGATCTTTATTTATTGCCATTTTTAACCTCATCTTCCAGTTGATTCTATGATTCTCCATTCTTCCTATCATTTTTTGATTTGACCGTCTCCAATTATTTTCTGCTTAGTATTTTTTTCATTTTTTGTGATGTGATGTTTGGCATTGATTTGTGCTTGCCCTGTTTTTTAAGTATGTTAACCCCTTCCTATAATTGTGTGTTTTACCCTGATATTCCTGTAGATCCAAACACTTCATTACCATAATATATTTTTAAATAAAAAAGAAAAAAAAGAATATATTGAATTCCTTATTCCCTTGCCCATGTTTTATGATTTTGATGTCTTTTTTAAAAAAATTATTTTATTTTAAACATCGTGATTAGATCTGTATGCTGGCTTATTTAAGTGACTGCTCTCTGACTGTGGTTTCCTCCATCCTAATTCTTCATATATATATACCTTTAATTTAGAGAAGCCCTTTCAGTATTTCTTTCAGAATGGATTTTGTATTTCTGTATTCTTTTAGCTTTTTGTTGTTGTTGTTGTTGGATAAATTCTTTATTTTCCTTTCTATTTTAAATTATATTCTTGCTGGATAGAGTAGTCTAGGTTGCATATTTTTTTCCTTTTAGTGTTTAAATATCACTTGCCATTCCCTCCTGGCCTGTAGAGTTTCTATAGAGAAATCAGCTAATAGCCTTATGGGGGTTCCCTTATAAGTGACACTTTGCTTTTCTCTTACTGCCTTGAGAATCATCTATCATTAACTTTTGCCATTTTTATTATAATATGTCTTGGTGTTGGTCTATTTGGGTTCAAATTTTTTTGGGCCCTCTGTTCTTCTTGTATCTTGAAATCAGTATCCTTTAAATTTGGAATGTTTCCAGTGATAATTTCATCAAAGATATTTTCAATCCCCTTTTATTTTTCTTTTCCTTCCTATTATGTGCAGATTGGCCCACTTTATATTATCCCATAGGTCTCATATTGCTTTCATGTTTTTTCATTTGGTTTTCTGTCTGCTGTCCTCTTTGTATGATTTCCATTATTCTATCTTCCCATGTCACTCATTCATTCCTCTGCATTACTCATTCTGCTCTTTTGTGCCTTTAGCTCCATTAGTATCTCTGCAAATGAATTTTCTAGTTTTTCTTGATTTCTCCTTATATTTTCCAGTTCCTTTCTGAGGGAGTCTGTGTTACTATTCATATCTTCTCTTAATTCCTTCAGTATTTTCACTATCTACCTTTTGAACTCCAAGTCTGTCAGACTGAAGTGGTCTGTTTCATTGTTCACTGCTTTAGGTGTTTTCTTCTATTGTTTCAACTGGGAATGGTTTCTGAGCTTCTTTATCTTGCTTGCTTTTTTCTTTTTTGTGGTGGAGGTGCACTCCCTGTGCCTGGGCAAGGCTTGCCTTGGTATTCCTGGGCTGTGGAGCTCTTCCCAAGGGCAGATGGAGCTGGCAGACTCTCTCAGTTGAAGTGCAGCCCTTCCTGAGGGCTGGCATTGCTAACCAGCTCACTCTGAGGCAAAGGAGCACTTCCTGAGGGCTTCCAGGATTGGAAGGTGTGCACCAGAGCCTAGGCTCACTTCCTGTAGTGGTTCAGGGCTTGCCCTTGTGCTCCTGGCCTGCAGAGCTCTTCCCAGGTGCTTATGGTGTTGGGCAGCTTTCTCTGTGTGAGTGAAGCAATTCCTGAGTGTGGCCAGATATAACCAGCTGGCTCTGAGGCAAAGGAGTGGTTCCTGAGGGCTGGTGGGACTGGCAGGTGTGCACTACAGTGTAGGCTTACTTCCTGTGGCTGGGCAGTGCTAGCCCTGGTGCTCCGTGCCTTGGAGCTCTTTCTGTGGGTGAGCTGTGCTGTGTGGCTTGCTCTGCAGGAGTGGGGTGCTTCCTGTGTGCAGGCAGGCTGGCCTGGGAAGACACAGTGGCAGATGGCCTCCTAAGGGTGGTGAGGCCAGTCCACAGGGATGGTAGGTAGCTTCTAGCCTGGTGTGCACAGGGTGGGAGAGAGGGGATGTGGTGGGAAGCTCTGCTCTCTGCTAGCTGGTGGGCAAGTGTGCATGCTGGGTTCCAAGGAGTATTCTATGATGGCCTGCCCCTCCTTCTCCCCAATACTGGTGTCTTGTCTCCCTCCTGTGGATCCAAAACATCTCCCAGGTTCCCTCTGTTGTGGCTTTCCACTCCCCATCATTTAGCCACTTAGTGCTTTGCTCCACCCACCGATTACACACCACTTCCTAGTGTCTCAGGCTGTTTCCACCTCCACCAACCCCAGCCCACTCCCAGGGACTAACCTCCAGGGCCTATGTCTTGGTGCCCAGTCCCTACCCGAGTGTCTCAGATTTTGGTGTCTTTGCCAGTGGTTCAGAGGATCTGTGTGGCTCTCACTCTGCTTTTTAGATCTTAGACCTGCTGATCCACTTTTCTTGGAGTCTGGAGATCCCTCCAAATCAGTTTATCTTTCCATTGGTTAGGTGACTTTCCAGGGTGTAGGTTCCCTTTCTCCTTCATAGTTCCCTCTCAGGAGTGCCAGTCTAGTCCTGATTCCCCTTCTCTCTCTCCTCTTTTCTCTTATTTTACCCAGTTGTGTCAAGAGATTCTTGCTGTTTTTGGAGGTTTAAGTTCTTTTGCTAGCATTCAGTTTTTCTTCTGTGCAAGTCATTTTTACATATAGATGTGGTTTTTTGTTGTGTTTGTGGGAGAGTTTGAGCATGTCCTCCTACTCATCTGGCATCTTTGGAACCCTCCTTATAATCTCTTCCAACATTTGTAATTGGTTTTTGATGTGAACACAGTAAATGAGCTTGTATTATAATAAAAATTATGATCAATTACTGCATTATGGGTAATTTCTAGATTATGTAAAAAATCTTCCATCTCTCATTATTCTTGTGGACAATGTAAATATAATAATATACATGCAGTCAAATGATATCATGTGTCCTGTAGAACACTGTGTCCAGCAGAACACTATGGCTGTAACAGCTTTATCCTTGGAGGTAAATCACAAAAAAAAGACATTATAAATGGGTCAATAACAGTAACCTTGTACTTATGATAATAAAGTAAATGTAAAGTCTTTATTTTCAAAAAAGAATGGATGTGTGTATAACATATAACAGAATTATTTTGTTGTAGAGCAGAAATTATCACAACTTTGTAACTCAAATGTACTTCAATGAAACTTTAAAAAACTGAAAAAATATATATCATATATATAAGAAAAAATAAAAATAAGAAACTCTTCATAAAATTGATTTAGCAAAGGTACATGTGTATTCTTAATTTTGTTGATTAAATATTATACAGATTGCACATTTTTCACAAACAAATCAATTGAATTCCAATAAAGATAAAACAATATTTTATTGTATACACATAAATTTATTATGATGGGCTAGCAGGATAAAAATATGAGACAGAGACAGACAAGACATTTTTACAAATGAAAAAAACTACAAAATATAATGATATAAACTATGATTACAGGATTCATGCTGTGTATCTAAAGTAATATTAGGTTAAACCACATATAATTAGTGATTAATTTTATGAAGAAAAACTACAATTTTCTGTATTTCAATGTAATATCAATTTAGGTACTTGAAAAATATGATAGAAGAATTTGAACAAACATCACAATAGAAGGCCAAATTTCTTTAAACTGACTATTTGTTAAAATATAAAAATTTAAGAAGTTGTTTTGAGGGTTCAGAAGGAAGTGAGGATCATTATACACAAGCCCTATATTGTCTTAGAGAAAACCTAATACATTGTGAACAGACTGATAGGAAAAATCTGAAACTTAATGTGTATGTAAGTTTAAAAGTAAGAGGAGCATGTGTTATTGGATTATGGAGTAAGAAGGATGCTTGATAACGCATTACAGAAATCATAGTGAAATTGTGTCCTGTGGTTATGTGGGAAAGCATGATGAACTGGATTTTGAGATGAGAAATTTTCCAACCAAAGCATTGAAGATGCAACCTGGTGGCTTCTTGCTGATTATAGCAAAATATGTCAGGGAAAGAGATAAAGTGAGGAAAAATGCTTTTGAAAAGGAACCATATCTTGAGGAATTGGAAAATTGTCAGCATATACAAATATACAAAGACATTAAAAATTAGAAATGTCTTCTGAAAGTATCATATAAAGAAAATATTGATTGTGTGTTTCCACTATCTTTTGTTTAAACCTTAACAAAATCAAATGGTCAAATTATTTAAGAATAAGGATATTTCTTATATTTTTCTTAGTCAAACCAGAGGACCTCTAGTGCATCTTAAAAAAATTACTTCAACCATTTCAACATAAGCAAAAAGAAGAAAAAAAACTATCTAAGAATTTTTTTTTGTCTTTTTGCTATTTCTTTGGGCCACTTCCACGGCATATGGAGGTTCCCAGGCTAGGAGTCTAATCGGAGCTGTAGCCGCTGGTCTACGCCAGAGCCGCAGCAATGCAGGATCCGAGCCACATCTTCAACCTACACCACAGCTCACGGCAACGCCGGATCGTTAACCCACTGAGCAAGGGCAGGAACTGAACCCGCAACCTCATGGTTCCTAGTTGGATTCATTAACCACTGTGCCACAATGGGAACTCCCTGAAAAAATTCTGAGGTCTTTTTTGGTAGGTCACTTTTTTCAATTCTTTTATAGAAGAAAAGAACAAACCCCCAAAAATATTAGCAGAGAAATCATAAAAAATCATAGCAGGAGCTAAAAAAATAGAGATTAAAAAAAAATCACAGACACATCAAGAAAAAGGCATATACATCAGTAAAAATTTAAAAAATGAAAAAGAAGTTATAACTAACACCACAGAAATATGAGGGCTCATAAGCAACTACTACAAGCAATTATACATCAATAAAATAGACGATCTACAAGAAATTGAAAGGTACACACTTCTAAGTCTGAATGAGGAAAAAAATAGAAAATATGAACAGACCAGTGGAAAGTACTGAAACTGAGTCAGTAATTTTAAAAGTGCCAGCAAAAAAATCAGACTTGATGGCTTTGCAGGTGAATTCTACTAGACAGAGAATAGTTAACACCATTAACTAGGTAATAGTATCCTTCTGAAACTATTAAAAAAATTACAGAGAAGGAAAATTTCCAAACACAATCTATAAGGCCATCATCCTCCCTATAAAAAACAAGACAAAAAAAATCACAGAAAATAAAATTATAGGTCAATATAATCGATTAACATAGATACAAAAACCCTCAATGAAATATTAGCAGACTGAATATGCACTATATTAAAGTAATCATAAAACATGACCAACTGGAATTCATCCCAGGGAAGCAAGGGAAGCAGGGAAGCAAGCTATTTTTTTAAATATTCACAAAGCAGTCAGCATGATTCATGATATTAACAAAATGAAGGATTAAAATATAGATGAATTAAAAGAATTTTAAATGGTGAAGAAAAAGCTATTGATAAAATTTAACATACATAAAAATTCCCCAGAAAGAGGGCATAGAGGGAACCTAACACAATAAAAGTCATATATGACAAACCCCAAATTAACATCATATTCAAGTGAAAAGCTGAAAGTATTTCCTCTAAGATTAAGGATGTCCACACTCACCACTTTTATAGAACATAATTTTGGAAGACCTAGTCACAGCAATTAGAGAAGAAAAAGAAATGAAAATAATCCAAATTGGAAAAGAGGAAATAAAACTGTCCCTATGTGCATATGGTATGATGCTATATGTAGAAAATCCTAAATATTCTACCAGAAAATTATTAGAGCTCATCAATGAATTTGGTAAATTTGCGGGACACAAGATTCATACACAGAAATCTCTGGCATTCCTATACACTAACAAAGAAATATCAGGAAGAGAAATTTAAAAAATAATCCAATTTTTCTTTGCATCAAAAATAATAAAATAAAACAGTTAAGAATAAATGTACTTTTGGAGGCAAAACCCCTATACTCCAAAAATTATCATATACAGATGAAAGAATTTGAAGATGATATAAACATATGGAAAGATATGTTTGGGGATTGGAAGAATTGTAAAAATGAGTATAATACCCAAGGCAATCTACAGACACAAACAATCTCTATAAAATTACTGATGACACTTTTCACAGAACTATAAGAAAAATTGTATGGAAACACAAAAGACCCTGAATAGCCAGAACAATATTTTTTTTTGTCTTTTGTCTTTTGTTGTTGTTGTTGTTGTTGTTGCTATTTCTTGGGCCGCTCCCGTGGCATATGGAGGTTCCCAGGCTAGGGGTTGAATCAGAGCTGTAGCCACCAGCCTACGCCAAAGCCACAGCAATGCAGGATCCGAGCCGCATCTGCAACCTACACCACAGCTCACGGCAACGCCGGATCGTTAACCCACTGAGCAAGGGCAGGGACCGAACCCGCAACCTCATGGTTCCTAGTCGGATTCGTTAATCACTGCGCCACAACGGGAACTCCCAGAACAATATTGAAGAAAAAAAAATCATGAATCCTGGCTTCAGACTAAACTAGAAAGCTACAGTAATCAAAACTATATGGCACTGGTACAAAAACAGAAATATAGATAAGTGGAACAGGATAGAAAAACAAGAAATAAACCCAAGCACTTATGGTCAATAATCTACGTAAAAGAAGGCAAGACATACAGTGGAGGAAAGACAGTCTCTTCAATAAGTGGTATGAGAATAACTGGAAAGCTGCAAGTAAAATAATTAAATTAAAACACTCTAACACCATACACAAAGATTAAACTCAAAATACATTAATAATCTTAGTATAATGCCACATACTCTAAACTCCTAGAGGAAAACATAGGCAAAATGCTCTTTGACTTAAAGCACAGTGATATCTTGTTTGATCCACCTCCTTGAATAATGGCATTAAAAACAAAAATAAACCAATGGGGCCTAATTAACCTTAAAAGCTTTTGTACAGCAGAGGGGACCATAAAAAAATGAAAAAAAAAATGCACAGAATGGGAGAAAAATCTTTGCTAATGAAGTGACCTACAAGGGATTAATCTCCAAAATTTACAAACATCTCATTGAGTTTTATTTTAAACAGCCAACAAACAAAAACCCAAAAACCCAATGAAAAAAATGGGTGGAATATCTAAACAGACTTTTCTCCAAAGAAGACAGAGAGCTAAAAAACACATGAAAATATGCTCAATATCACTAAATATTAGAGAAACGGCAATCAAAACTACAATGAGGTATCACCTCACACCAATCAAAATGGCCATCATCAAAAAGTCTACAAACAATAAATGCTGGAGAGGGTATGGAGAAATGGGAACATTTCTACAATGGCTTTCTAAGGTGATCAGTCTAATATGGAATAATCTCATCAGATAAAACCAATTTCTTCTAAAATATAAAAAGTAAACTAAATAAGTGTGAAATAAACCTGCCTGAGTAGAGGATAAAGACAAAATGTCTACTTCATCTGTTGTGCCTTCTCTTTCTTAAAGTGAGAGAGAGTTGCTTTGGAGCGTATTCCGAACGTATAAGATTTGATTCCCTACTTAAATTATGGCTTTTAGCCTCTCTTTTTTTCTGGCAAATACTTTCACCAAAATCTGTAGATTTATGTGCACTGCTATTTACCTACAACAGAAAAATTTTCGGTTTTCCACAATTAGAAAAAATCTGGTATTTCATAGATGCAGGGAAATTTGAAAACAAAATAAAATATATATTCATACATTATGGGAGAATCCATTCCTAAAATTATTATACATTTGCATATGCCTAATATAAAGTGAGTGTTCATATATTTGCTCATGTTATCTCTCACAGTATATATATATTAACACATGTACCCATGTCCCTGAACTCTCAGAATGTAATTTATCTTTTGTTTTTCAACTGATTATATGAGAAAGAGAAAATTAAAACCTTACCAGAGATTTTATTGTCATGTACATGAATAAAGAGATACCGAGTTATATCAACTCTCTTAGTCAAATAGAATATATTCAGTTGATTAAAAAATAGTCCTGGCTATGAGATCATAGAGTCACCTCCTAGTATCTTCTCTATTTGAATGCCTTTATGAGGATTAAGATTAAATATACTGACCCATATGTGAAATATTTAAGCAAGTGTAGCATCAATTTTTTTAGTTGTTTCATCTCATAAGGGCTAAAAATAATTTATAAGCCCAAGGTATAAAAAAATCTTTTAATCAATAGTAGTATAAAAGAATAGAGGGAACTCAGCTCACTTAGCATAATTCTGCATGGTTTCTCAATTTCATCACTCTCAAGAAGGCATTCTTTTTTATTTTCTTTTTTTTTAACTACTCAAATGAATTTATCGTATCTGTAGTTGTATAATGATAATAACAATCCAATCTCACAGGATTTCCCTCCCATAACCCAAGCACAACCCCCACCCCCAAAATTTCTCCCCCAGAGACCATAAGTTTTCAATGCCTGTGAGTTAGCATCTATTCTGCAAAGAAGTTCAGTCTGTCCTTTTCTCAGATTACACATGTCAGTGAAAGCATTTGATGTTGGTGTCTCATTGTCTGACTCACTTCACTTAGCATGACAATTTCTAGGTCCATCCATGTTGCTAAAAATGCTGGTATTTCGTTCCTTTTGATGGCTGAGTAATATTACATTGTGTATATGTACCACTTCTTCTGGATCCACTCCTCTGTCCATGGACATTTAGATTGTTTCCATGTCTTGACTATTGCAAGTAGTGCTGCAATGAACATCGGAGTACATGTAGCTTTGCGAGTCATGGTTTTCTCTGGATAGATGCCCAGGAGTGGGATTGCTCGATCAAATGGTAGTTCTATTTTTAGTTTTCTGAGGCATCTCCATACTGTTTTCCACAGTGGTTGCACCAATTTACCATCCACCAACAGTGTACTAGGGTTCCCTTTTCTCCACACCCTCACCAGCACTTATTTTTTGTAGGCTTTTGGATGCTGACCATTCTGGCTGGTGTAAGGTGGTACCTCATAGTGGTTTTGATTTGCATTTCTCTAATAATGAGTGAACATCTTTTCATGTGTTTTTTGGCCATCTGGATGTCTTCTTGGGAGAACTGTCTGTTTAGATCTTCTGCCCACTTTTTCATGGGTTTTTTTTTTGTTTGTTTGTTTGTTTTTTTTGGTATGGAGCTGCAGAAGGTGTTTATAAATTTTGGAGATGAATCCCTTGTCAGTCGATTCATTTGCAAATATTTTCTCCCATTCTGTGGGTTGTCTTTTCATTTTGTTTAGGGTTTCCTTTGCTGTGCAGAAACTTTGAAGTTTGACTAGGTCCCATTTGTTTATTTTTGTTTTTATCATCAATATTCTAAGAGGTGGATCTGAGAAGTAGTTGCTGTGGTTTATGTCAGAGAGTGTTTGGCCTATGTTTTCCTCTAAGAGTTTGATGGTGTCTGGTTTTATATGTAGGTCTTGAATCCATTTTGAGCTTATTTTTGTGTATGGTGTTGGGGAGTGTTCTAATTTCCTTCTTTTCCATGTGGCTGTCCAGTTTTCCCAGCACCACTTATTGAATAAGCTGTCCTTTCTCCATTGTATATTCTTGCCTCCTTTGTCAGAGATGAGTTGGCCGTAGGTGTGTGGGTTGAATTCTGGGCTTTCTATCCTCTTCTGCTGACCTATATTTCTGTCTTTGTGCCAGTACTATACAGTTTTGATGATTGTTGCTTTGTAGTCTGACGTCTGGGAGCCTGATTCCTTCAGCTCTTTTTTTTCTTTTTAAGGATGTCCTTGGCTATTCTGGGTCTTTGGTGCTTCCAAACAAACTTTAAAATATTTTGTTTAGTTCTGTGAAAAATGTCCTTGATAATTTGATAGGGATTGCATTGAATCTGTAGATCGCCTTAGGTAATATAGTCATTTTGATAATATTAACTCTTCCAATCCAGAAGCATGGTATATCTTTCAATTTATTTGTGTCACCTTTGATGTCTTTCATCAGGGTCATATAGTTTTCAGAGTACAGGTCTTTTGTCTCTTTAGGTAGGTTTACTCCCAGGTATTTTATTCTTTTGGATGTGATGGTAAATGGGATTGCTTCCCTAATTTCTCTTTCTGTTCTTTCATTGTTAGTGTATAGAAAGGCAGTCAATTTCTGTGTATTAGTTTTGTATCCTGCAACTTTGCCAATTAGTGGATGAGCTCTAAGAGTTTTCTGTTTGAGTCTTTAGGGTTCTCTAGGTATAGTATCATGTCATCTGAAAATGGTGATAGTTTTACTTCTTCCTTTCCAATTTGAATTCCTTTTATTTCTTTTACTTCTCTGATTGTCGTGGTTAGGACTTCCAGAACTATGTTGAAGAGTAGTGGTGAGTGGTGGACATCCTTGTCTTGTTCCTGATCCCAGCGTGGATTCTTTTAGCTTTTCACCATTGAGAATCATGTTTGCTGTGGGTTTGTTATATATGGCTTTTATTTTTTTGAGATAGGTTCCTGCTATGCCCACCAAGAAGGCATTCTTTACCCACTGCAGAACTGGAGCCAGAAATTAGAATATTGAATATAATTTCAATACTCATGAAACAATATCTCTGGAAAAATTGAGTGTGAATGAAACTGACAGTTTTTGGGGTTTTGTTTGTATTTGTCTTTTTTTTATTTTATTACTCAAAGAATTTTAAAATTTATCATTTTATAATGATCATCACATCCCAATTTTACAGCATTTCGATCTCAAACCCCCAGCTCATGCCCACACCCCACAACCTGTCTCATTTGGAAACCATAAGTTTTTCAAAGTCTGTGAGTCAGTATCTGTTCTGCACAGAAGTTCATTGGGTCCTATTTTAGATTCCACATGTAAGTTATAGCATATGATGTTGAATGTCTCACTGTGTGAGTAACTTCACTTTGTGTGATAATTTCTAGGTCCATCCATGTTGCTGCAAATGCTATTATTTCTTTCCTTTTAATTGCTGAGTAAGGTTTCATTGTGTTCATGTACCACTTCTTTTTTATCCACTCCTCTTTCAATGGACGTTTAGGTTTTTTTCCATGTTTTTGCTATTGAATGTAATGCATCAATGAACATTGGATTGCATGTATATTTTCAAGTCATGGTTTTCTCTGGGTAGATGATCAGGAGTGGGGTTGCTCGATCAAATGGTAATTCCATTTTTAGATTTCTGAGAAATCTCCATAATGTTTTCCACAGTGATTTGAAACAATTTACATTCCCACCAACAGTGTTATAGGGTTCCCTTTTCTCCACACCCTCTCCAGCATTTATTGTTTCTAAACTTTGTGATGACAGCCATTCTGGCTGGTATAAGGTGGTACTCCAGCAAGGTTTTGATTTGCATTTCTCTAATAATTAGTGATGTTAAATGTCTTTTCATGTGTTTTTCTGGCCATCTATATGTATTCTTTGGAGAACTGTCTGTTTAGATCTTCTGCCCTTTCACACATGATGGAGTTGTTTGTTTGTTTTGGTATTGAGTAGAAGGAGATGTTTATATGTTTTGCAGATTAACCCCATGTCAGTCACTTAATTTGCAAATATTTTCTCCCATTCTGTGGGTTGTCCTTTTGTTTTGTTTATGGTTTCCTTTGCTGTGCAAGATCGTTTTTGCTTTGTTTTGTTTTGTACTTTTGTGAGTTAATACCAATTCAATATTAGATCACAGTTTTTCTTCTCTTCCATTGTTTTGATGACTGTGGCTTTGTAGTATTTCTTGAAGTCTGGGAGAGTTATGCCTCCTGCTAGGTTTTTGTTTCTCAGGATTGCTTTGGCGATTCTGGGTCTTTTGTGGTTCCATATGAATGTTTGGATTGTTTGTTCTAGTTCTGTGAAAATTGTCATGGGTAATTTGATAGAGATTGCATTGAATCTGTAGTTTGCTTTGGGTAGTATGGCCATTTTTACAATATTGATTTTTCCAATCCATGAACATGGAATATCTTTCCATTTCATTACACCTTCTTTGATTTCTTTGATTAAAGTTTTATAGTTCTCGGCATATAAGTCCTTTACCTCTTTGATCAGGTGTATTCAGAGGTATTTGATTTTGTGAAGTGCAATTTTAAAAGGTATAATATTTTTGTATTCCTTTTCTAATATTTCATTGTTGGTATACAGAAATGCAACTGACTTCTGAATGTTAACCTTCTATCCTGCTACTTTGCTGAATTTTCTCAGGTCAGTCTCCCAAAGCAATAGAAATTAGAGCAAAAATAAACCCATGGGACCTCATCAAACTGAAAAGCTTTTGCACAGCAAAGGAAACCCAAAAGAAAACAAAAAGACAACTTACAGAATGGGAGAAAATAGTGGCAAATGACACAACTGACAAGGGCTTCATCTCTAGAATATATAAACAACTTATACAACCCAACAGCAAAAAAGCCAATCAATCAATGGAAAAATGGGCAAAAGACCTGAATAGACATTTCTCCAAGGAAGATATACAGATGGCCAACAAACACATGAAAAAATGCTCAACATCGCTGGTTATAAGAGAAATGCAAATCAAAACTACCATGAGATACCACCTCACACCAGTCAGAATGGCCATCATTCATAAATCCACAAATAACAAGTGCTGGAGGGGCTGTGGAGAAAAGGGAACCCTCCTGCACTGTTGGTGGGAATGTAAACTGGTACAGCCACTATGGAGAACAGTTTGGAGATACCTTAGAAATCTATCCATAGAACTTCCATATGACCCTGCAATCCCACTCTTGGGCATATATCTGGACAAAACTCTACTTAGAAGAGACACATGCACCCGCATGTTCATTGCAGCACTATTCAGAACATCCAGGACATGGAAACAACCCAAATGTCCATCGACAGATGACTGGATTCAGAAGATGTGGTATATATACACAATGGAATACTACTCAGCCATAAAAAAAGAATTACCTAATGCCATTTGCAGCAACATGGATGGAGCTAGAGACTCTCATCCTGAGTGAAATGAGCCAGAAAGACAAAGACAAATACCATATGATATCACTTATAACTGGAATCTAATATCCAGCACGAATGAATATCTCCTCAGAAAAGAAAATCATGGATTTGGAGAAAAGACTTGTGGCTGCCTGATGGGAGAGGGAGGGAGTGGGAGGGATTGGGAGCTTGGGCTTATCAGATACAATTTAGAATAGATTTATAAGGAAATCCTGCTGAGTAGCATTGAGAACTTTGTCTAGATACTCATGTTGCAACAGAACAAAAGGTGGGGGAAAAATGTAATTGTAACATATACAAGTAAGGATAAATCATCCCCTTGCTGTACAGTGGGAAAATAAAAAAAATAATAAAATAAGGTAATTTTTTAAAAATAAGATAAATTGTAATGTAGAAACACCAAAATCAAGAAATTGATAGTAATGGAGTTCCCATCGTGGGTCAGTGGGTAATGAATCTGACTAGGAACCATAATGTTGCGGATTTGATCCCTGGCCTTGCTCAGTGGGTTAAGGATCTGGTGTTGCTGTGAGCTGTGGTGTAGGTTGCAGACACAGCTTGGGTCCCGAGTTGCTGTGGCTCTGTCATAGGCTGGGGGCTACAGCTCCGATTAGACCCCTAGCCTGGGAATGTCCATATGCCATGGGTGCAGCCCTAGAAAAGGCAAAAAGACAAAAAAAAATGAAAGTGATAGTAAATAGCTGAGGTGACAAAAAACTGTGTATGTTGCTATTTTTATTTTAATAGATATGAGTCATTATTATTTATAGAATTAACCAAGAATAAAAACTAAAGAAATTATAAAATTCAGACTTCCCTGAATTAGAATCAGGTAAAAACTCTTCTAAGTCATTAGAGTGAAAGTACACTTAAATGAAACAAAATATAACAAGTATGGACTACATGAAAAAAGCTTAAAAAATAAGGGTATAGAGTTAAAAATAAATTGTCATAAGTGTAAATGGAGTCAATGTATAAATATATAAATGTGTTCTGTTTGCTTAACTCACTGACAACATTTATAAGTAGTAGTTTATTTTATGAATAATCTCAGATTGATTGCAATGTTATATGTGTTATCATGTCGCTTGAAACTTTGTTTCTAAAGAGATCCCAAATGGTGACAGCAATAAAAAGTATAAATTTAATGTCTTTCAGTAGGCTACAGGTTAAACAAATCATGACATTCTTAAAAGAGATTAATACCTGCTGTTAAAAATAAAGGTATTTAACATTTTTACATATACCTGTTATTATATTAAGAATTATGTTTATATGTACATAAAAACATTCTGAAATTCTGTGCAGTATATAGTAGTTTGATAAGGGCCCTCCCAGAACAAAGGGAAGGGAATGTAGCATAACCAGCATCTGTGTGCCCATGTGTAACTCTGCAGCAGCAAGACATAATCCCTATCTATGTGCAACTTTGTAACATAGACCATCAAAACAGAATTAAGATAATGTGTTTTACCTTATAAGGGGGAAAAAGGGACCAAAGTGTAAAAGAAACACAATAATGGAGGGTATATAAGACAGCACCCTGCTCTGCTCAGGGCTCAGCTTTTGGATATGAATCTGCTGAGCCAGTGCCAGCATAAATAAATGCTGCTTCCTGGCAAAAAGCCTCAGTGTCCCATCTCTGTGTATGAGAATCCTGCAACATTTCTTGGGGGCTCTTCCAGGATTTAGAGATGGTTATTTAACCTCCTTTGTCACCAGGGGGTGACCCCTGGGATGCCATGAGAGGTGACCTCACTTGGCACTAGTGGACCCATTGATCCTTGGGGGACTAGCCCTCCCAGTGTTAAAGGGCAAGGACTGCAGGAGCACAATGGAACCCAGTGAGGCCCAGGAACCAGCCAAGGGAGTGCCACCCATCAGACTGGTAAGGACCCAGGTTTTGTTTTGTAAGCCTACCCCTAAGAGGCAGAAGGGGAGCCTGATTGCCTCCCAGAATTGCCCATATAATCTCACAGGAGACAAAACCGTGGCTCTAAGGCACTGGGCGGTGGGTTGGAGATGTGTCAATGTGAGTGAATAAGATGGACAACAAGAGAGTTCTGACTTGACCAAGGGTCGAAGTGAGTGTGGAGTCCTGATCCGTGGTTCCATGGAGATCTTCATATGGCTTATGGTGGCTCTCTTCAGAGAGACCCCGACATTGAGCTTTATTCATTCCCACCAACACTGAGGCACCTGAAATATCTCCATGCAGAGACTGGCCAAAGATGGATGAAGATATTGTTTACTGCTTCCCTTTCCTTTCTTGTGTGTGACTGTCACCTTTTAGGGGGAGAAAATGAGTGGTAAACAGAGTAAACAAACCTCCTTAGAATGTATATAAAAAAAAATCAAGAGGGGATATTCACGAGATTATGGCATTAAGTTGACTCCCAGAAAACTCCCAAAATTCTGTGAGATAGATTGGCCTTTATTCAGGATGGGTTGGCCCTCTGTGTTGTCACTAGATAAAGAACTAGTTAGCAAAGTATTTAGAGTTGTTGCAGAAGACCCAGGCCACCCTGATCAATTCTTTTACATTGACAGCTGGAAAGACATAGTCCTCTCTTGGCCACTTTGGCTGAAAGCCTGTCTGGAAGAAAACTGTAAAATCATGATGGCCCAAATGACAGCTTCCTCAAAATGCTGACCAGAATATGAGAAGCCCATTCTGTCTGGGGAGCCAGATGAAGTTCCCCTACCTTATGCATGACTGTATCCCCCTGTTAATGCTGGCACTCCCTGCACCTATTGCAGCCAAAACCCTGCCATTAGCTGACCACACCCCTGAAGCCACCCCTCCCACAAAGCCTCCTGTGACAACCCCTACCATAGCCACTCTGGAGCCACCAGTCTTAACCCCATATACTCTGGCCCAAGGTGCCAGGAGGACCCTGCTGACAGTACCCCTTCTCATAGGTGCCAAGATGCCTTACAAATGCCACTGAGGGAAACTCAGGGGCCCCTCTACTGTGTTCGGGATGGTCAGATACAAGGGGGACAATGTACTTTCTTATATCAGCCTTTTATCACCACTGATCTCCTGAACAGGAAGAACCATACTCCCTCATTCGCTGAAAAACCTCAGGCTATGATTGATCTAATGCAACCCATCATCCAGACCCACAAGCCCACCTGGATTGACGGCCACGAGCTACTCTTGACTTTGTTCAACATTGAAGAGCACTGTCAAATTACTCAAGCTGCTTTCAAATGATTAGAGGAACATGCCCCACAAGGGATAATGAATGCACAGGATTATGCTCAGGATCAATTCCCTGAGAAAAATCCTCAGTGGGACCCTAATGATGCCAGGGGATTTAAAATACTTGAGCACTACCAAGAGGCTTTTTTAGGTGGCATTAAGGATGGAGGGAGGGAAAAAGTCTATGAACACGAGCAAAATCTCAGAGGTGCTCCAGGGACCTGACTAGAGCCCAAGCCAGTTTTATGAAGGGCTATGTGAAGTGTTCCAACTTTATACTCCCTTTGACCCAGAAGCTGTTGAGAATCAATGGATGAGTAATGAAGCCTTTGTTGGCCAAGTCCCGGGAGATATCTGACATAAGCTACGAAAGTTAGAGGGCTTCGCTGGAATGAATGCCAGCCAACTGTTGGAGGCTGCAATGAAGGTATTTGTCAACTGAGACCAAGAGGCATGACAAGAAGCAGACCAAAAAATGAAAAAGAAGGAAGACTGCTTGCCACCACCCTGGTGGATTGAGTGGGACACTCCCAGAGAGATGCCCCACAGGGCAGGGGCCAAGGTCAGAGAAGGAACTGACAAGAGGGACCACCTCACTCAGAGATGAGATTGGGATGAAATAAATGCACTCACTGCTGCCAGGAAGGTCACTGGAAGAAGGAGTGCCCAGAATGGTCAGAAAAGTATTATGCAGCTCCTGGACACAGGAAGAGGGTCCAGATGACTCAAGGATGGTATCAACCAGTGCAGTGACCATATGAGGCCCCTGAAGACAGTTTTGTTGGTCTGGTTGTCATGGGAAACTATGAGGAAAACTAGGACAGACTGGGCTCCATTCTGTTAGTCCCCTAGGAGCCCATGGTCTGAATGACCATAGGAGGCTGGCCTATTGACTTTATGGTAGACACCAGGGAAGAACATTCTGTGGTGACCCAACCCATGGGCCCCCTCTCACAGTGTCTTGTGACACTGTTGTGGGAGCCACTGGCAACTGAACCCATCATCCTTTCTTACTACCTTGATGATGCAATTTAGGCGGCTATGAAGTCATTCATGAATTCCCATACCTCCCTGACTGCACTGTGGTTTCAATTGGTCAGGACTTATTGGGAAAGCTGCAGGCCCAGATAACTTTCAACTCCCATGGCCAAGCAGCCCTAACCCTAAGGAAAACAGGAGCAAAAATCATGACTCTCATGGTCACCTGAGAAGATTGGCACCTCTACAGTCTTATAGAGGGGCCTCAGCAGGGATCTAAGGACACCCCTGGAGTACAGAGTGTTGGAGGGCCCCCATTTTAAAACATATTTGTGGATTTAACTGAGCTTCCCCAAGTCTGAGGCTATAAATATCTGTATATCTTGGTGTATACTTTTTCAGGCTGGGTAGAGGCCTCCCCTACTCACACGGAGAAGGTACAAGAAGTGGTCTGATCTCTCTCTTGAAGGAAATCATTCCCTGATTTGGAATCCCAATCACCATGGGATCGGATAATGGGTCAGTGTTCATGGCTGAGGTGGTACAATTGGCACATCACCCCCAGAGCTCCAGGAAAGTGGAACAAGTGAACCAAACTCTAAAATTGCAACTAAGTAAACTGTGTCAGGAGACCCACCTACACTGGGACCAAGTGTTGCCAATTGCTGTGTTAAGGATTAGGCCCAGCATTAATAGACAGACATGGTTTTCTCCTTATGAGATTCTTTACAGATGCCCTTCTCCCATTATCAGGTGTATATGAGGGAATCTAAAATAACTGGGCAACATTACCCTGATACAGCATATGCAAGCTCTTGGCTCAAAACTAACCACTCCACACCATTGGATTAGGGAACCTGTGAGCTTGACCATAGGTGCCCACCCCTCTAAACCAGGAGATGCTGTATGGGTAAAAAAGTATAATGTCCAACCCCTGAAACCCCTCTGGAGGGGTCCATTCACTGTCATTTATCCTGCAGTGAAGGTAGCCGAGGTAGTCCCTTGGATTCACCACAGCAGAATAAAACTGGGTGGGAATGCACTTTTGATCCATCAACACCATACAATCTGACCATCCAGAGGAAGTGAATTGAAACATCAGAGGCCTTAGAGGAATGCAGCCCTGCTCTGGTCACTCCAGAAGTGAGTAATCTATGCACAGCAGAAGCTTGAGGAGTCAGCTGACTGACAGGATAAATAGACTCATTTTGTTTTCTATTTTGGTTCTCTTACTGCGATGCACTGTCATCCCTTGTCCCTGTCTGTTGTTGTGATCCTTGACCTAATCTTGGCCATAGGGATGATGGAAGCCACTCCAGTTGACTGAAAATGTGACAAAAGGCCTGGAACGAAGTTGACACAGACATCGAATGGTGGGACCCAGGTGGACTATACTGGATATGTAGGAGAACAGCCTAGACTGTACTTCCCCCAAACTGGTCAGGATCTTGTGTGTTAGGATCTATTCTTCCATCCTTCCTCTGCTCCCATTTGCCAGAGGGAGACACTTGGGAGTCCTAGTATATGAGGATTGGGAGACCCAGAGAAAATAGCATGTCCTACAGATTGGCAACTGGAAAGATGACAAATGGGTCCCTGAACATTTAATCCATTACTATGGTCCAGTCACCTGGGCAGAGGATATGTCTTATGGATACCGTATTCTCATCTATATGTTAAACCACATCATCAGGCTACAGTCAGTTATTACAAATTTATTTGAAGGATAGTTTTCAACTATCAGGGGATTCAAAACCCTCATAGGTGTTGTGTTTTTAATTTAGGGGACTTGCTTGATCCTACCCTGTCTAGCCCCACCTAGTTATAAAGTGTGTCTCCAACCTCATTGAGGCCATGGTCAAAAGAAAAATGGCCACACATGTAATGATGTTATGGAAATATAAACCCCTAAACTAAGGTGATGCCCTTTTACCTCAGAGGGGGCTCTGAGCATTAAAGAAGGGAATGTGGTAAGGGCCCTCCAAGAACAAAGGGAATGCAACTTGGCATAACCAGTGTCTGTGTGCACAAGTGTACCTCTGCAGAAGCAAGACATAATCAGTACCCATGTACAACCTCATAACATAGACCATCCAATCAGAATTTACAGAATGTATGTTATCTTATAAGGGGGAGAAAGGGACCAAAGTGTAAAAGGAAAACAATAATGAAGGGCATATAAACAGTGCCCCGCTGTGGGTCTCTGCATTTGGATATGAATCCACTGAGCCAGTGCTGGCTCTAGTAAATGCTGCTTCCTAGCAAAAAGACTTGGTGTCCCTTCTTTCTGTACAAGAATCCTGCAACATTTGAAGATGATTATTTTGCTTTTGTCTTCAATATAACATCTTTATCAAGATGTAATTCATGAATCATACAATTTATTATTTTAGTATATTCAGAGTTGTGCAACTATCACTACTATCTAGTTTTAGAATATTTTCACCATTTCAAAACCAAACTCTCTACACACACAAAAAAAAGTCACTTATAATTTTCTCCTCACACAATTCCTTGGCAACCATGAATCCACTTTCTAGCCCTATGAATTTGCCTGTTCTGGACACTTCGTATACATGGAGTGATATAATAAATGACCTTTGGAATCAAGATTATTTCACTGAGCATAATGTCTTAAAATTTCATTCATGTAGCACAGCTATACTACAAAGTTCACTTAGGGAAGAGACATTGGGACTAAGGAGATTTGATTTTGAATTGTTTGCTTCTTTTATTTTTTGAAAACATTCTTGATTTATTTAACATGCATATATGATTATAAGGCTTATTATAATTTTTTGCATTCTGCATTTTTTAAAAAAATCTACACAGTGAATACTCAGAAAAAATATACAATATGGGAGGTGTATTTCTTTTTCTTTTGTTTAGTGATTTTTATTTTTTCCATTATAGTTGGTTTACAGTGTTCTGTCAATTTTATACTGTACAGCTAAGTGACCCAGTCATGTACACACACACACACACACACACACATACATATATATATATATATATATATATATACATACATTCTTTTTCTCACATTATCCTCCATTATGTTCCATAACAAGTGACTAGATATAGTTCCTTGTGCTATACAGCAGGATCTCATTGCTTATCCACTCCAAATGCAATAGTTTACATCTATTAAACAAGTGAACATATATGACTAAAGCAATATTAACTGTTATCCAAAAGCTGATAAAACCTATAGCATAGCAATTGATTCATTCCATGGGTCAAATTGGTTTCAGTTACAAGAAATTTATTAATATATTTCTCTATTAAATTAAAAAATAATCATGTCCATCTTAAACCTCAGTACTTTTAGTAAAACCTAATAATAATTTAAGCTTATTACTACAGTGTGTATAAAATGTATGACATAACGTATAGTTCCAAAAATGTCAGAAATAAGAAAAGTGTCTTTGCTATTCTTTTTTCCTATTTAAATATAAAAAATAAATCTGAGCTTTGAAATTGGAAGAAATGGTTATTATTAATAGAAGATTATGATTACACACCTGGAAATATATTAAAACAGTAATTCATTAATCAGTTGTTACAATGCCTGCATTAATCAAGTAGTCATAATCTACATATAATTAAACAGTTAATATCTATGAAATATAGTGGAGGAATTGATACATTGATAGATTAGTTAATTATCATTTATTAACTTCCCTGGAAAATGAGCTATAAAAGAGTTTTATATAATGCTGCAAAAATGAACACTCTGCAGTTTTTTTGTGGCACAACAAGTTAAGGATAGAGTGTTGTTCATGCAGTTGTTTGGGTTGCTGCTGTGGTATGAATTCTATCCCTGTCCCAGGAACTGACACACACAGTGGACACTCTCAAAAATCAATAAACAAAAAAAAAATTACCACTTCTGAATGAGGAGAAAAAAGGATATGTACTTGAAAAAAACTGGAAAACCATATTAAAAAATAAATTGCACAAAAAATAGTGAGGGAGAGAAAATACTTTCTATTCAAGAACCCATACTAGAAGCCATGAAGAAATAGAATTTGACTAGTTTAAAAACATCTCATGGACAAAATATCATTACAGAAGAATTGAAAACAAACAAACAAAAAAAGAAAATTGCTCATATCTGAGAAGCATGAGGCTGACTAGATCTAAATTTCCTGATATATAGAGAGCTTAAAGAAAACATTAAAGATCAATAAAAATAGGGAAAATCACACACAATTAAGACAAATGGCTCACAAATGTATTAAAACTTGCACAACCTGACAAATATATTCACTTGAACATAATAAAGCTTCATAGTGTTAAATAAAGCTGACTCATGATTAAAATATTGAAATTTATTTTTATTGTTGTTTCCCCCAACACACTTTTTTTCCCCCACTCTACAGCATGGGGACCCAGGTACACATACATATATTCATGTTTTTTTCTCCCATTGTTGTGCTCCCTTGTAAGTATCTAGACATAGTTCTCAGTGCTACACAGCAGGATCTCATTGTTAATCCATTACAAAAGCAATAGTTTTCATCCATTAACCCCAAGCTCCCAATCCCTCCCACTCCCTTCCCCTCCCCCTGGGCAACCACAAGTCTATTCCCCAAGTCCATGTTTTTTTCTTTTCCATGAAAAGTTTCATTTGTGCTGTATATTAAATACCAGATATGAGTGATATCATATGGTATTTGTCTTTCTCTTTCTGATTTACTTCACTCAGTATGAGAGTCTTTAGTTCCATTGTGTTGCTGCAAATGGCATTATTTTGTTCTTTTTTATGTAAAAAAAAATAAAAAATAAAAAATTGAAATAATCTGTGTCTTTTGAGATTTTGTCACACCTCTAGTGATAAATGAGGCAACTCCTCTAAAGCCCTTTTCTTTCAAGGTACAACCAACATTTTTTTTTAATTTGATTCTATTTACAGGGTATTTGCTTACCCAGTTTAAAGAGAAACACTATAAAATGTGAAGAAGTATGGACAGGAATCATGTTTCACCATGTCTGGGAAAATTTAATACATATACTGAAGCTGCAAAAAAATCCAGTGAAATTCATGCCACTGATAGGTTCTGAATCTATTGTAACTCTAGTTGAATGTCTACACTTCGGTATTTATTTTCTTTTTTTTTTTGTGTGTGTGTAATCTGTTTTGAAGCTCAGAAGAAGTAACAGGAGTGAAGTAGGCAGAGTAAGAGTATTATAAACATTAACTCTTAGTATTATGCTCTAGAAGCCCATAAAAAAATGGTAGAAAGGAGAAGATACCATTAAAGAAACCCTCTGCCAGCCACTGTACTTTGATGTATCACTTCTAGAAAAATAGCGAACTATTGGGATATGAAGTCTGTTTTCATAAAATGAAGCATCATACAACAGAAGAGGGCAAAAGAGATCACCTCTGCAAAAATGCTTAATGACAACCTGGGATAAAATAAATCTGAGTGTTTACATAGCATAATGCATTCTAGTGTATACATTTTAGGAATGAGGCTACCTGTATTCTAATCCTGCTTCTATCCTGGTGATGTGAGCTTAGTTTCTTAAGCTCACCACAGATCTGAGCTCTATGTATAAAGAGTGTATAATGTGTTGTTTTGAACATGTAAGCATATCGTCACACATGGAAACATTTTAGAATGTGGCTAGTGAAGGTAAGTGCTCAAGATCTCACATTCCTAATAGTACATTTCACCAACTATGAATCATTCTTGCCTTGAGATATCCTGCCAAAATGCAAGCTTTCTCAGGACCACTTAAAGAAAATGAAACACCAGTCTAAGTATAAAGTCTGTTATACTCAGAAGGAATAGAGTGATAGAGTGTAATGATGAATAAATTATCCTCCACAAGTACATAGATCTGACTTCTGAGCTATTAAAAAAAAATGAGCAGTTAACATCAAAATTATCTATGGACCTAGAATATATTAAGAGCCTTGTCAAAATATAAGAAACTTCAATTTCATTCCAAAAAATATCTGTTTTAGTTGACTTATTTAAATCATTAAAATAAAAGACTTTTCGTAATATGTTGGTTTGGTCAATGAAAAGTGTTTGCCAACGATTCCCACAGGTATGGCTAGGAGTCTTTCTGTTGGTGGCAGGAGTAAGGAAAGGAAGAGAGGACAGTGCCAGTTTCATCCTAACCCCAGGGTGAATGAGGCTATTGGAAGTCTGCTAATATTTAAGGGACAAATAACAGCTTTATCATCCCCACAAAACACCCCCAACAATGCATTGTTGATGCAAGGACATTCTTAAAACCAGTAAGAATTATTATTTTTAAACATTTTCTTTCATAATTTACACAAATGCACATAACCATTTTATATTGGGATGTAAAATAAGTTGTCCATCATCCCAGAAGTAAGAACAGTCTCTTGCAGGCCTTTTCTTGCAAGTCTTTAAATGAGCAGGGAAATTTGCTATTGCACTGGGGTTCAGAACATAGACAATGTGGGAAAGAGGCAGAGTAATGTGAAAACAGACAAGCACATTCTACTTCTTGCCTGGTTTCAAAGTATAGGTAGAACAATTCATACCCCACCTGTGTCCAGAGTTTTATTTTAACCTTTCATGTGTTCAATAATACATTCAAAACTTCCACATGTCTTTCTCATGTTTAAGTTATTTTGTCTTTTCTCATTGCATTTCATACCTGCTTCATTCCAGATGTTCTTTTAAGAAACATGCATATATTATTAAAACAATATGCTCACTGTTTTTGCTTCATCAAAAAAAAAATCTTCCTTTTAAAAGTTACTAAGCATGAAGAACTGTTAAGTTCTTGGAAATGCCACCTTTATTATGTCACCCTCTTTCAGCCCTAAAGTTTCCATTGTGATCAGTGTAGACACAGTGAAAGCTGAACCACTGAGCTCATGACCCACAACTCCTCACTTCCCCACTTCACGTCACATCCACACACACTTACTTATTGAACATTCTACCTACACATTCCTTAGGCTGCTGAAGTCCTGCTTTGTTCATCTGTTCCCTGGCTTTGAAGAAGTATTATTCTCATTTTGCCTCCTAAATAGTACCAACATTCCTAAGGTTAAGGATTTCATTTCCCACATTTCTCCAGCCAATCCACAGTGATGCCCTCAGAACGAAGCATTAGTGCCTACCAATTTGGCCCAATAAATACCATCTTACTTATTTATTATAATTGTAGAGTAGGGAAATACTATGATTGCATTTGTTAACTAAGATGTAAATTCAGAGTAAATTTGAGATAAATTACTGTATTATCAGAGGAAAGTTGGGATTGTTGCTGAGAACGTATTTTGATTGCTGAAACCTCCAAAGTAGGCTTGAAGATGGACAAGAAGAAAAGCAAAAGCAAATTGGGTAAAATAAACTATTTTTTACAGTTATCTTACATAAGTTTAAGATATAGAGTATAGACATTATATATATGTATATATAGCAAAGTGATTATTGCATGTGTAATTAACATATGACACCTCACATAGTTTTGAGGGCTTTTTTTTGTTTATTTTTTGTATGGTGAGAATTTTAAAATTTACTTTCTTAGTAAATTTCAGATATACAAAAATGTATGGTTAACTATAGTGAACCATGCTATTTATTAGTCCCCAGAACATACACATCTTTTAACTGGAACTTTGTACCATTTGGCTATGCTCACTGTTTTTCTCATACCCACTCTCAATCTTTGCAAAACACCAATATCTATTCTATGTCTCTAATGCTGGCTGTT
Source organism: Phacochoerus africanus (assembly GCF_016906955.1). Taxonomy (NCBI): domain Eukaryota; kingdom Metazoa; phylum Chordata; class Mammalia; order Artiodactyla; family Suidae; genus Phacochoerus; species Phacochoerus africanus. The sequence continues at coordinate 57,479,565 of NC_062547.1, read as the reverse complement.
TGTGTGTTTGTTTGTTTTTTCACATATAAGTGGGATAAATTACTTTTATAGGGGAATAAAAAAGTTCTTAATACCAGCAGTTGCTATTCATGTCAAGTGCTAAGAGATATTTTTAAAAAGAGGAAAAATGCACACAAAAGCAAACAGAGGTCAAAATTTTATTGAACTCATTAATTATAAGGGAATCAGCAAGCTATTTTAATGAATTCAAAGGGAGGTAGAAAATTAAAGTGCCACATATATAGGGGCAGAAAAAGAAGAGTATATACAAGCAGATGTAAATGGGTCTGACCACAGAGTGATAGTCAATATTCTATAGAATGCACCTAATTTGTATTTCAATGAACAAGAATAACTTGAGTTATTGACCACTTCCTACAACTACAAGAAATGTAAAACACCTCAAAGATAATAAAATGTAAAGATGATCTAGTAAACAGACACACACACACATGCATGGACATGGGTGTGTGCACACAAACACACACATAGTTTTCTTATTTCATAGTTTTTCATAATTTTCCTGACTCTGAAATAAGGAAGAAAGATTGAGTAGAGAAAATTATGTTTGTTAAGGATCTTTCTGTCAATGAGTTATTCTAGTTGCTGCTATATGTATTGTTCAATTGAATCAAAATTATAATCAGATGAGAAAGGTCACTCTGGAAATGAGTAAACTAACACTTGGATAATTTACTCATTGAAAAGGAAAGGAATGGCTAGGTGAAATTTGTATTTGGGACTGATGGCTCAGAATCCATGGCTTTTCACACTACATTTTGCACAATATAATATGTAAATTTCACTTGAGTGTGATACAGGGCAAGGGCATTGATTTAGATAGAAACATGAGGTAGATGATTTGAACTGGAAGTATCTACCCCTTTAGTAATATTGCAATATGATCAGTGTAGAAAAGCAACCTCAATGGAAGCTTCCTGGTGTTAGTTCCACGTGGTCTCAAATTTTCTAACAGATGTGCAAGTGAATGGGAGAAAGAGCAGTGAAGAAATCAGAACAGGAAAACTTCTCAGGCTGAGTCTCAAGTTGTTTGCTTCTTTTTTTCCTTTTCTTTATTTTTTTTATTTCTTCTGCTTTTTTTTTTAGAGAGAGAAAGTGATTAAAAGAAATGAACAACTTTACTTCTGGAAGCACATTCTTCCTCATGGCATTCACTGATATTCGGGAGATCCAGATCTTACATGCTGTGTTCTTTTTGCTAATTTACCTGGCTGCCCTATTTGGGAATCTTCTCATTATCACCCTCATCACCAAGGACCATTGCCTCCACACCCCAATGTACTTCTTCCTGAAGAACTTATCTTTTCTGGATCTCTGCCTCATTTCCATCACTGTCCCCAAATCCATCATGAATTCTCTGATGAATCACAACAGCATTTCATTCTTTGGATGTGTTTCACAGGTATTTTTCTTTTTCCTCTTAGCCACTACAGAAGTAGCACTGCTCACAGTCATGTCCTATGACCGGTATGTTGCCATCTGCCACCCGCTCAGGTATGACGTCATCATGAGCCACAGATCCTGTGTGGAGATGGCTGCCTCTTCATGGCTCAGTGGAGGACTCAATGCCATCCTGCATACAGCTTCTACCTTTTCCATACCCATGTGTGGGTCTCCTGAAGTTCATCAGTTCTTCTGTGATGTCCCACAACTGCTCTCTCTTACATGTTCATTTAACATGGGGGAATTAGTAGTCATTGGGATCAGCCTAGTGTTCGATTTTGGTTGCTTTGTGTTTATCGCTATTTCTTACATTCACATCTTCTCCACAGTGCTGAAGTTGTCCTCCAGAGAAAGCAGGTCCAAAGCTTTCTCTACTTGCTTGCCTCACCTCCTTGTTGTGACTTTGTTTCTCTCTTCAGGGTTTTTTGCCTATCTACACTCCTTACCCAAATCTCCATCACTCTTGGACTTGTTAATTTCAGTATTCTATACTGTGGTTCCACCCACCATGAACCCTCTCATCTACAGTCTGAGAAATAAGGATATGAAAATAGCGCTTGGAAAACTGAGAAAGGCCAGATACTTTCAATCAAATTAGAAGAATTAATTTCACATACATCATGATCTTTTAATTCACAGACATAATTGTCTGAGTCATTTGTGGCATACTCTGACAATAAATTTAGTATGTGGATTAAAAACGATCATGAATATTTTGGTTTTAACATATTAAAGTTCTACTAGTGAGTGAGGTGCCTGTCTAGACCAAATGGATGGCAAAACCAGTAAGATTCTCCTTGGATTTGGTCATATATATGTTGCTCTTACATTTGGCATCCTAATGGGAACTCCTTTTTCTGTGACAAGTAAATTGGGCAGGATTCTGGGGCATCAGACATAAACTTGGACTCTCTGAAGTAAATCAAATTTATAGTCACTCAGCACTAGTGATAACTGAAATGCCATGTGATTTGATATGTATAATTCATTCTCATATTAAAGGAAATAGAAGTTATGTGAACCCTGCAGCACCCTGAATATACTAAATATTACTGAATTATACAAATTAAATACAAACAAAGCAGCAGGCTAATGAGGAATATATAGGCTAATGAGGAATGAATCTGGAAGAGGAAGCAGACACGAAGTGAAAGCAGATGGAAAGTAAAAACAAACAAACCCCAGACCAAAATGCAGCAAAGGTTTAGAAAAGATGTGTGACTGATCTAAAATTGGAAACCACAGTGAGTTTTGTCCTAAAATACAATGAGAAAGACATAGTGAAGAACTAGAGTAGGCAGAGATAATGAAATTAAATATGGTACATATACACAACAGAATAATGCCATTTGGAGCAACATGGATGGAACTAGAGACACTCATACTAACTGTAGTAAGTCAGAAGGAGAAAGACAAATACCATGTTATATCACTTATAACTGGAATCTAATACACATAACAAATGAACCTATGAACAGAAAAAAAAAAAAACTCATGGACATAGAGAATATACTTGTGATTGCCAAGAGGGAAGGGGAGAGAGTGTGAGAGAGTTTGTGTTTGGGGTTAGTAGATGTAAAGTTTTGCATTTGGAATGGAGAAGCAATGAGATTCTGCTGTATAGCCCAGGGAACTATATCTGACCATTTGTGATGGAATATGATGGACGACAATGTGAAAATAAGAGTGTATAACTGGATCACTTTGCTGTAGAGCAGAAATTGAAAGATCATTGTAAGTCAAGTATAATAAAAAAATTTCAAAAAAGAAGTTGAATAGGATTTCAAGAGTCTCAAAACATAAAGAGAATGATGAAGCTTGATCCACAGTTGGTTAGGTGAGGGTTAGGGTCAGGGTCAGGGTTGCGTTTAGGGTTAGGGTTATGGTTAGGTTTAGGCTTAGAAGGCTAGTTGCTTCCAGGGGATGATTATCCATGTTCCTGTGGTATCAGGTACCAGGACTCATATAGTTCATGGGAGATACTGTAAAATACTTTTTGGTTTGGAGAAGGACAGGGAAGAGTGGTTAATCTTATGTCTTCTGTCTCAGAGAAAGAAATGATCTCTATAAAGTAATCTTAGAAATTTTTATTATGCCATATTCCACTAGAAGTCAGATGAAATTCCTGGTAAGTAATAGCATCTATTAAAATGCTTGATTTGTTCATCAGATGTGTTAGAAAAACTATTAACCCTAAGGGATTTGTTTTATTTCATCTCTCTTCACACTAATCCTGGGCCTGATCTTCTGCTTTCTGTAGCCAAACATAATCTCATTATTTTGGTTCTTTTATTTTTTCTCAAAATCTATGATAATATATAGGTTAGTTAAGATAAAGCCATTACTCAGTTGATGCCATGACCCCAGCATATCCTCCAACTTATACATTATCTGTAATAAGACTGACATTTTCTCTCCATGGGTCTAATTTCTAAGGTGATATCTAAATTATTTATGAAAAAATAAAAAGGGCTTCTACTTATAAGTGCCCTAAATTCTTGGCAACACTCTGATATAATACAATGCACTATAATATAACATATAATAACCATTTTCTCACTTCTCCCACTTCTTTTGAGCATGTCTCTGAATTTCAACTGACAATGTTATATGAGCTTTATGAATTATCTATTTACATATAAATATGTTAATAATATCATAGATATATATTTAAAATATTTACTAGTAGGTCATTTGTACCTTTATTTTGTTTAAATTATAAACAAATAATATCTATTTGTACACAAAAATTATAGTCTGTTCTTCATTGATACTTTTCCCTAGAAGTTGCTCTAAACCATAAAATGAGGAAAATATCATTCTGAAATTTCTCATTTACTTTTAGCTTAATTTATCTTATTCTATTTTTCAGTTGCACTGAGTTGGGGATTGGGTCATCTATAGAAAAATAACTTTCACAAATAATAAACTCACTTTCCTAGGAGTCACTTGTTGTGTGGTAATTTCTCTTTCCAATAAAATGTAATTATTTATTTCACATACACAAAATTTTTCATGGGAGAATAGTCACCATCTGTCATAAAGGAATGTTTCTCCTGGTTTTATATTTCTGATTGAATTCAGCACCATCATATAAATTCAAGTTTTATATCAATTTCAACTGCATCAATCATATAAATAAGGAAATCTATCATTTTCTCTAGACTATTCAAAGGACATTTTATCAATCTTCATCAGATATTATAGTTTTATTTATGCAGGTCCTCATTTCAATTTGTTATAAACATTTGATTCTCTATTCAAGATTATGACATGATCTATTGTTTTAATTGCTTTTGTAACAACTGCTTCATAAAAGCTTATGAAATAAAAATGATAATCAAATTAATTCAGAAACAGAGAATCAATTTGTAAGATTATTAACAATCACTATACTATAAAAAAATTAAAATGAATGATTGAAGAAGCAATATAAAATTGTATTTGGTATCAGAGATTTGCATGAAAAAAAATCTCTGTTATGAAAATTTGAAATTCCAACCTGCCTCTTGGGTTCTTGAAGAATAAGATAAAAACTAAGCATTAAAACAGTCAGGATCTCTGAAACAAAAAGAAACACTTGCATATGTACACACCAAAGAGCTCCACATTTTTTCCACATATACATGGCACATAAATACACTACACCATTAGGTCCTCGCCCTGAAGCCATTACAAGCAGTGGCATCATCTCCAGACAGCATCCAGGCAGAAGGCTTACATTCTAAGTGATTAAAGACATAAAAGCAGGAGGAAGTAAATCTGTAGCTAGACCATTTGTTTGAATAGAGGCTTTTAAAATATAACAAATGGAGTCTCAATAAATAGACGCTATATTCATACAAATTAAACATGCAGCTGATGTACTGATGAAGATCAAACTAGTGGTCTGGAAAAGGTCAGATAATATTACATAATATGTGAGACATAAAATGAGATTATTTTTTCTTTTTCTTTTTTAACCTTCATGATACATGAAAGTTAGGAGAATAATTCCAACATTCATCTGTCTGTAGAATTTCATGGTGAAGTGGGATTGAGAATGCTGCCTAAAAGGCAAGTACAGTTTTTCCCTGTATCAATGAAATCGTTTTATCTCACATCTGCCAAATGCTCACTGTTGCTCCCATAATATTTTCAGCCATTCTCTAGTATCAACTGTCTTGGCACATTTCAGTATTTCCCTACTTCTTAGACAGTTCTTTAAGTGTTCATTGGAGATAGTGGCCACTTTCCATCCACCATCTGTTCTCAACCACTATTATAAGCCTCTTTTCCCTTAAACACAACACAGAACTCGTGTTTCCTCTTTGTCTTTCCAAACTGTTGTGCTCTCTGAATATCCACCTTTGATTGTTGTTGCACCTGAACTTTGGATATTCTGTTCCAGCTTACTGAACTGCAGTGTACTCCAGTCTCATAGTAATTTTGAGATTACACAAAGTGAAATCTCATGCCATTTTGCCTGGTTGGTCCATTATCTTGCTAAATGTTATATATTCTCCTGACAATAATAAATTTATATATGGTTAAAATATGAAATATGAAGGATAATAGTGATATTTAAAGTAGAGTATCTGGGAATTCCCATTGTGGCTCAGGGGAAATGAACCCAACTAGTATACATGAGGATGGGGGCTCCATCCCTGGCCTCACTAGTGGGCTAAGTATTCGCTATTTGCTGTGAGCTGTGGTGTAGGTCATAGAAATGGCTCGGATCCTGCTTGGCTGTGGCTGCGGCCACAGCTGGAGCTCCAATTGGAATCCTAGACTGGGAAGTTCCATATTATTAATAATAATAAATAAAATGGAGTATCTGAGTAAGAGTTCAATAGGCAATAATAGGAAATTTTTTATTTTAGAGACTTTATGTGTATGTACAATATATACACAATTTATACTTTCTAATGATTTTTTTAGGAAAGTATCACTGAATTTATACGTAAGTGTAAACTTAGGCACATATACTCAAAAATGCATTTAAGAATTGCATGTATAACTAGGAATGATCTATATAATTTTTAATGTTTTTGATAATATTATTATATAAGGGCAACTCTTTATGGGATGGATACATAAAACATCATGAGATCATTACGTGAGGCATGCTACAGCATCTGTCTAGTGCAAATCAGCTTGTAAAATTTAGAGTAGCTGTGGGAAAAAAATAGCTACAGACATCCTGTGATATGCCAGAACATTATTACTGATAATATCAGAGTCTTTTAGTTTACATGGTCAATCTAACTCAAAATAATAAATATATATATACATATATTTAAACATGAGCAAACATTTACACATAGAAAACAAACTCAAATGTATACATTATAGGTCACATTCTAATAAAAACAAAAATAATTAGCTTTATTTCTATATAATCAAATAAAGTATAACAAAAGGAATATTTATGAATTGGAACTCAGATCCATGCTGGCGTCTAGGACTATGAGGTGTAATACATTAGGCACAACGACAAGTGGCTATTGAAATGTAATTGGTCTCAAATGCCATGTGGTATAATTATAAGTACACACTGAATCTAAAATGCTTAATATGAAAAAATACAAAATATTTAGTATATAATTTTAAATGGATTATATACTGGAATGATAACATTTTGTGTCCATTTGTTTTAAAATTAAATGAGTTAAATTTAGCTGTTTCTCTTTTTTAAAATTTAATTTTCTAAAGTTACAAATGCATTTTATGTTATGTTTCTGTTGGACAGAACTGGCACAAGTAGAAAGAAATGAGAGTGTTCCTATCCTTGAAAAGGCCGCTGTCTTTTTTTTGTGTGTATGCATAAGCTTTTACAATATTGAAAAGAGTAACATTTATTTTCTTAAATACAAAATTTTATTAAAAATTATAATAGTTTATTTCACAGCAAATACTGAAAGCTATGAGATATAAACAAAGATGGAAAATTTAACAGTTTAAAGCAGTAAATGGGTATTGGGTTTTTTAGGGATGCTCAAAATGTAGTACAAGCCCTTTCGTATATCTCAGTTCAGCTGACTAAGGCACACATAACAAAGCTCAGTTAATTCTAATGTTTTACAGGTAGAAAGAAAGGACTTAAAAAGGCAAAGAGAGAGATTGGGATGATGGGAGGAATAGAATAAAGCAGAGGCAATAAAGAAAAGAAGCAAGGAATTGAAGAAGAATGGAAGGAGAGAAAAGAGAAGCAAAAATACAAATACAGTGAGAAAAGGCATCCATGGAAAAGGTAAGTGATGTTTAGAGAATCAAAAACATGTGAGACAATAAAGAAAAGTAGGATGATAAAAAACACAAATTTCTCAAGACTGAAAAATTTATTAAATTTTTTGCTAACATTCCATTTTAACCAAGAATGTGTAGTGAAAGATGCCTCATTTGGTATCACTATCCATATGATTCTTGTTTGTGACTAATTATTCATTGTACCTACTTAATTGTCTAAGTTTAAGGGATCTGTTTTAAACAGAAGCTGAAAGTGAGTAAATTATTACTTATTCTAAATTTCTAAAAGGAAAAATCAAAATAATAAAAATATTCTCTTTACTCAAAATTTCTGTTATGAAGTAGTAAAATATATTGCTAGGAAACAAAACATAATATGTAAATTTTGAATAAATAATATAATCATGTAAGAAATAGTGTGTGATTCTAGTTACAGAAGTTAAACCAACAGAATAATCCAAACTGGATCTTTTGATATGAAATTAATGATTTAATGCATTTAGTGTTTCCTACACCTTCCTCAAATTTACAGGAAAATACATATTATTGGATATGAATTAACATAAAATTTAAATCTATTGTAGATGTTGCTGGAGAAATGGAGACTCTAATAATGGTAATAGGTCTAACTTTTAAGAAAATTTTCCATTTGCTTTATATAATATGTAAGCCATGTGATCTAATGTCAGCAGAGTATTTACAAAAATTGGTAACATTTTAACACTCAGTCTTTTATTTAGGGATGCCTTAATATCTTTGTTTCTTAGACTATAGATGAGAGGGTTCAGGCTGGGAGGTAATATAGAGTATAATACAGACATGAAGAAATTCAGTGATGATGCAGATTTATAGTTGCTCCCTAAATAAGTGACAATACCAGAAAAGAGAAACAACATCACCACAATGAGGTGGGGCATGCAGGTAGAGAAACTTTTGAGCCTGCCTTTTGCAGATGGGATCCTCAGGACAGCTGAGAAAATGTAAATGTAAGAGGCAATCAGGAAAAGAAAGCATATGAAGGCAAAAATACAGCTAGCAATAATAAATGCATATTCTAGATTTTCTCCAGAGCAAGCAAGTGTGAGCACTGAAGGAATATCACAAAAGAACTGATGCACTATGTTAGGACCACAGAAATGGGCAGAGAATGTACCTCCAACATGGACAGATCCATAGATACACCCACTAGACCATGATGCTGTCACCATCTGCCAACAAGTGCCTCTATTCATGATGGCCTCATAGTACAGAGGATGGCAGATGGCAACATAGCGGTCATAGGACATTGCTATAAGGAGGGCATACTCTGCGCCAGACAAAAACATAAAAAGAAAAATTTGTGAGGCACATCCCAGGAAAGAGATGGTTTGGCTTTTGGTCAGAGCGTTTATGATGGCTTTGGGCACAGTGACAGAGATGAAGCAGATATCAATCAAGGACAAATTATTTAGGAAGAAATACATGGGGGACTGGAGACACTGGTCAGCGGTGGTGAGGGTAATGATGAGGAAGTTCCCCATTAGTGCTGCCAGGTAAATCAGGAAGAAGAAGGTAACATACAGTCCTTGTAGCACCTGGTCATCAGGGAATCCCATGAGCAAAAATTGTGTTGTGGTAGTAACATTTCTTGATTTCTCAGGCATGCTGATTGCTATCTGTAAAAGTAAAGATCATGCTAGTAGCTAGTTTACTGTGATACAATAATATTCACCTTTACTTAACTCTTGATATGGCTTGATTTTGGGTGAGGGATAGTTTACTTGATGTTGAGTAAGAGATAGAGTAACACTGGGAAAATTCATCATATATGTTTCCCTTCTTATTATAGTACAGAGAGTACGTAGAAATATGACTGACCTTGAGAGTTTTAAAAAGGCTGAAAGGGAAATGAAAAGTTTTATTTCAGTTGTCCATAGAGCAGAGGAATTTTATTACATTTCATGCTTTAGGGATATAAAGCCTTTGAGACAAATTTGTGTGTCAAGCAGCTAACACACTTTACAGGTGCAGGGCAAAAAGAAAACAACAATTTTTCCTACTGCAAAAATTATTAATTAAACACTACTCCAGAAGTTGAGAAAAATGCAATTAAAAATACAACAAAATGTAACTAAGTAAAATAAAAAATGGTAATAATGCATGGGTTTGTGAACAAAGTTCAAGATGATACAGGATATATCCCAGGCAAGATATGAGAAAAGCATAAATTAGTATAACACTGTAAGACTAAAATTTTTAGTTGATATTATACAAAAATATTCATAATAGAAATATGAGACATCAAGACTGACATTTCCTAATCTACTTACTGTAGATGAGTTCCTTGTACATTAGCCTGCCTATCTAATTCCTTGAAACTACACAGCAACAGTGGCCTGTCAGTGGCCATAAAATGAGTCAGTGGCAATAGCTTTCATTTTTTTTTTCAAATGTGCACATTTGCTAGACATTCAGAAACAAGCATCATAATCATTCTCTAATCACCTTTGAGACAAATTTGTGTGTCAAGCAGCTAACACACTTTACAGGTGTAAGGTCCTTGAAACAAGTTGTTTAGATAATTTTCTTACCAATTTGTGCAAGTTTCATCCACAGTTGCAAATGACAGTACTGCAACTTCTTCCTGAGGGCAGAGGAGGAAAATCACTTGAGCAAATATACCCTTGAAATGTACCAAAATTAGTAGGCATATATCTTCCCATTCATTGGACTTGGTAGTTAGACATGAAATAAGAAGATTATATGCCAATAACCATGATGTGATGCAGCACAGTTTTTTGTTCTATATCGACATTCCCTATAAATGTGTAAGGAAGGGATAGTCATTGGTAATAGTCATCAAAGACACTTTTATTCAAGAATAGCTGTCTGGCTCCATGACAAACAGTGCTTAATTATCTGTATAATTAGTGTAAAACTGCTGATTTAGAAGCTTTATTTTCAGGCCCTTGCATTGGTTCCAGGTTAATGATCTTAGCTTTTACATGAGCTTACATTCATAATTGGTTAGAAATTAACTATATAAAATGGCCAAGGGTTCTGATGAGAGAGACTTGAGGGACCAGAGGACAACCTTAAATTCCTAGATTTAGGACCACTTAGAAGTTTGATTTACTTGCCCATACTAACTTTCATTTATCAACCTATCACAACGACTCTATGAATACATTCAAGTTGTGCCTTTCTATTTTTGATGTATTATAATGCTAAGATTTTAGTGGAAAATACAGAATTTTAATTCATGTATTGAATTTTAAATTCTGGAACACTTTTAAACCATGGATTCTGTTTTATTTCCTTTTTGTTCTGATTTTTTTGTATTTTTAATATAGTATATATTCAAATATTATTCATATAAAATACAAACAGTATAGAAAAACTAACTTAAAACTTGCCTCACTCCCACATTTCTTCCCAGAGATTATGGGAGGTGCAAGTGTGAGAGTGTTTCTTCCAATTTTAAATTAAGTGGCTCTTTTTCCTGTTTATTTTCACATCACGATGTGCTACTAATTTGAAAATTCTGAACAGTTTACATTTACCATTAATGTTTGCAAACACATCATCATCTCACATTTTCAGGGCAGTCACAAAAAAATAGCACATTTTATTATTATTCCAGAAAGCATACTTTATATTTAAAGTACATGTAGTTAAAATGAGGCTGCACAATCTTAAAACTTGACATTAAGGATTCTTTTTGGCCATGCTTATTAAACATTCATTACTGGGCTTCAAATGAGTGGTCAAATTTCTGTGGTCTGTGGTCACTCAGGAATTCAGAATGTCTATAGATGATAATGACAATGTTTCCATTAAAGTTCTGGTACAGAACAGAACCTCATCAGGAATGCTTTATTTTTTTTGGAAATAAGTTAAAATCACAAAAAACTATGATGATTCTGAACATTCTAATTTTGTCCTTTTTTTCTTTTATATTTTGTCCTATTTTTCTCTTCAATTCCTTCTTCTTTCTTGTCATTTAATGATGTACTTTTACTTTTAATTTCTCTTTATTTCTTTCTACTTCTGTCCTATTTTGGTCTTTTCTTCTTAAATTTAAGTATATATATATATTTATTCTAGTCACTTTTATAAATTCTTCAGTGCTACTTTATTCTCTCTTCTCACTGATGAAATAAAAATTGCATTTTAAGACTGAACAAGAAAAAATAAACATGAAATTCTCTCTTTGTGTTAGTTTGGGCCTCTTCTCTCCCTCCCTCCCAAGTGTTCCATGTACATGTTCTTACATATTAACCAGAGCGCCTCAAAGATGGGAGTGCATGGTCATCATTAAAGATTTTTTTTGTACAATATAAATTGTCACAACATTGTAAATCAACCATATTTGAATAAAAAAGAAAACTGAAAGATGAAGAAAGTATTACTTAGTAAATTATGTCCAGTTTTAACACATTTTCATACATTTACACCTTCAAAAAAATGAAAGAACATGGTTCTTCCATAATTCTCCTGGAGTCTTTGTGTCTCACTGCTCACTTTGTATGTGCTTATCTGCACTAAATATCCATGGTAAAACACGTAAAAAATCAATGTGCTATTCTTATGTATGATCCTTTCTCTCTAAAATGTATATGACTGTGTCTTCAACTTTTTACAGGTAGGACAGTTCTTAGAGATTTCTGGGAGTCTGTCTTCCAGCTTATAATCTCCATATAACTCAAATAAAATTCCCTTATTTTTCTTCATAACTTGGTTATTAATTGATTTTTTAAAATATTTACTTGGTGTAGTCAACAGAAAATCAGAGCTATCCCCCAGAGGACACCTGAAGCCTACCCTGAGCCAGTACTTGGTATACCAGCATGAGTCTTTTGAGCCCCAGTCACTTCGTGGTACTCCTCAGGTGCATTGGTGATTTCTCCTGATACATGGACATTATTGTTTTAAATGACATCCAAAATTTTACTCCAGCTGTTTCTTTCTTTGTAGTCCTAAGGGTACATTCCTAGGAGGGAAATTCCCAGGCAGGGGCCTAGGGTTGATTTTGCAGTGAATTGGGTTAACTGGCCCTTTTTAAAATTGGCTAAAATTGAAAATACCATCAGTATATATGATATGATCAAACTGTTTGCTGGTAAAATGAGAGACTGAGCCTGTTCATCATCTCTGAGAAAAAGGGTCATTTGTTCCTTTTGGTCACAAGGCAGTCTCAGAAGACTAAAAACACAATGGACATGTCTGGATCAATCATTGTTACTGCAGAAGTGCTACAAGGGATTCCACTACAACAATTGTGAAAATACCGGGAGTTCCTTTTGTGGCTTAGGGGGTTATGAACCCTCATATTATCTATGAGGAAATGGGTTCAATCTTTGGCCTTGTTCATTGGATTAAGAATCCAGCATTGCTGCAAGCTACAGTGTATTTTGGTGTTCAGATTTGGTGTCGCTGTGGCTATGGTGCAGGCTGGTGGCTGCAGCTCAGATATGACTCCTAGCCTGGGAACTTCCATATGCCAGAAGAGTAGCCCTAAAAAATAAAGAAAATGCTGCTCACCAGGGAGACACAATAAGGCTGATCACTTAGTGCTCTAAGCATACATGGCAGATTCTCCTGGAGGGAGAAATAGAGCCATATAAGAGGGTCAAACAAATTCAAGGGTAACTCCTTGGGGAGCTAGACTCAAAAGAACCTCACACTCAATCCATCACACAGCTCTAATAAAGTTTTTCAGATCATTTCTGAACCTTAGGCTACCAAATCCATAAAGAAACTGCACATCAATGACAGAACAGCTTCGCGATGGACAGCCACTCACTCAAATACAGCTGGATTCAAGTAAAATTAGAATGAAGCCAATGCTTGAAAACAAGTATTTTCAAAATTCTGACCTTGAGAGAACAAAATTACTCCTACGAAAAAGTTTAAAGTTATAACCTATATCATATCTTAGAAATGTGAACACAGCCCACATCACTTGAAACTACAGCCTTACCTCAATTAGTAGAACTTAAAACTGAAAGAAAAAAGGGGAGTTCCCATTGTGGCTCAGTGGTTAACAAATCCAACTAGGAACCATGAGGTTGTGGGTTCGACCCCTGGCCTTGCTCAGTGGGTTAAGGATCCGACATTGCCATGAGCTGTGGTGTAGGTCACAGACACAGACCCTGTTGCTGTGGCTCTGGAATAGGTTGGCAGCTACAGCCCCAATTAGACCCCTAGCCTGGGAACCTCCACATGCCACGAGTGCAGCCCTAGAAAAGACACGGGGACAAAAAAAAAAAAGGGAAAAGAGGCCTTTTAAAACTCAAGCAAATACTATAAAATCTGTTTGTGTCCATTTCAGGTATACATGTCTGTGTGTACATTTAAAAATTATATGTCCTGGATTTTTGTGTTATCAAAATTAATTGTAAAAAAACTGTATTGAATTAAATTAAGCAGTTACAGATCACATATTTCTAAATTTGACTTAAACAAGCCCCAATTATTAAAGTCCCATTATTAAGGGATTATGTAATTTAGGATTAAACTTAATAAAAACATGTTTATATTGATGATTTAATTAACACAGACATGCCTTTAGAATCATCAACTTTTAAGTATATACATGTTATCTGTGTTACAAAATTTGTCCATAAGAAAATTAACACGGTATGAAGATGTTTTCATGAGTAATATGATAGAGATAAATGGAATAAAAGCCTTTGTGTAAACTATTTAAGAAAAGTTATGTTTTATGTTATATCCACCTAGAAAGATTTTCTCCAAAATTTTGGTAATTTGAAATTTTATAGGCCTGCTATATTGATTAAGTAATATAAATTCTTCAGATGTCTAGCTCGTTGTAAATGCTGAAATTTTAACTGCTAAAGAAATCTATATATACCTACTTTTGACCTCTTATAACAAAAAGAATAAATGTAATTAAGAATTTATATATTTTGTGCTTTATAGAGTTATTATACTATGAAAAAACACACTCAGTTAATTTTCTTTCAAACTCTTACCGTGCTCAATATAATTCTGTAAACCTCCTAATTTTTTAGGAAGTGTCTTTGCTTTCTGCACCTAATGTTATCTTGGTTCAATGTAATAACCATTAACATTGTTATATTGCTTCCAGAACCACAAGGAAGAAAACAACCAAGACAGTGTTTTGTTAATAGATTATCTTTTTTAAGGTTGTTATCAGTTGCATTATATATTGTGGTGAACCTATGCTGTGTGCGTAGATATTTAAAATTGGTATATCTTCTTCTTGGATTGATCCCATGATCATTATGTAGTGTCCTTCCTTGTCTCTTAAAATATTCTTCATTTTAAGGTCTATTTTGTCTGGTATGAGTATTGCTACTCCAGCTTTCTTTTGATCCCCGTTTGCATGGAATATTTTTTTCCATCCTCTCACTTTCAGTTTGTATGTGTCCCTATTAGTGAAGTGGGTCTCTTGAAGACAGAATATATATGGGTCTTGTTTTTGTATCCATTCAGCCAATCTATGTCTTTTGGTGGGGCATTTAGTCCATTAACATTTAAGGTAATTATTGATAGGTATATTCTTATTGCCATTTTATTAATTGTTTTGGATTTGTTTTTCTTGCTACCAGGAATGACTTACAAGAAGCCCCTACTGATAAGACTGAAACAATTTGATTCACACATGGGTCCTATTAAAGGGATGAGGACGGTCCAAACTAGACATGCAGTAACATCCACAACGGCCATAACTGAAATCTCTTAGGTGCCAGAAACAAAGTCAGCATAACAGGAAAAATGAATTGCCTTGACCAGAGCCTCTCAACTAGCTAAATACCAGGAAGTGCCTGCCTTGAGAGTAAAGATCTTTTTATCCCCCTCTCCTTTGATGCTAACAATGTAACTTCTTAATAGAATAGTGTGCCTTCCTAATTCTGAAGTGGGTCATGGTGACTTGCTGTTCCCTTTGTACCTGCTTATTTGGACTGTTTATTCTTAGTGAACTTTATGCAAAATATCAGTATGCCAGTATGATTCTTCGTCTTGAAAAATGTATATAACTATCTTTGACTTCTAACAGGTAGGATATTTCTCAGAGCTTTCTGACAATCTGTCTCCTAGTTTATAATCCTGAGTCTGGCTTGAATAAATTCCTTTCTATTCTCCTTGATTGTTAAATTAGTCTTCACTGACACCACTTAGAATACCACATTCTGTACCAAAAACCCACATTAATTCTACTTTAATATTTTTTTCATGATAATCTTGGTGCAAAAACTAACATCACTCAAATGATGGTTCCAAGTGTTGCATTTGGATATTCAGCCTTGCTCCAGGGGATGTAATTGTCCTAAATTTGTTTTTGCCCATGTACAACAATGTCTTTTTTTAATTTTTATCTTCCTCCTTATGCAGCACTTTCATTTTAATGTAATGTCTTATAAAAGTATAATGCTGCTGAACATTTTTAAAGCAGACCTCAGAAAAGACTACCTAAGCAGAAACACTGCATTTTTATATTTATTTTGGACACATATGACACTAATATCAATTTACATTGATTTTCAATTATTTTATTTACTTTTAGTCTCTGCTAGGATTGCACTCAAATATTTTCTGCTTTTGGATATTTTACCCCTCCAGTTGTTCTGGACCTTTTTTGGTATAACTTTGAATTCAATTTATCTTTCGACCACCTAATTAAGCACATAATTTATATTTTATCTTTTTTTCTAAAATTATATCAAATTACAGTGCAGCCACCAAGGGTCGCAATGCATTTACATGACATTTAAATTTTGCTACAGAGCCAGACTTTTTGTAGCAGCTTCCTTCCTTTCTTTCCTTCACTTTAGCCTATATTTGCAGATTGATATAGAAGCAACACTAATAGCTTCCAAGGTCACACCAAGTATAAGCAGGGAAAATTCTAATTTGCCAGACTTTCCAGCTTAAATAATCAGGGGTCACTTCTCAACAGACCCTTTTATTCCCCTTGAAAATAATAAAATAAAGCTGACTTTGGTTTTCTGCAATTAAGGTTTCATAATTAAAGTTTCTTTTTGTCAGGTATTAATCAGTTAGCAGATAGGTATTTTACAAAGATTTCGGTACACTAGTATTTCAAAGGAAGATATAAATACAGATTCAAAATATAAATTGTAAGATTTACTTTAGTAAATTTATGCCACAGAAAAAGTTACAATCAAACACATAAAATGTATACAAACTATTTTCTGGGTCTGGAAGTTACTTAACTACTTATAGTAATTACCTTTATGTACATTGTTTTTTGGTTCATAAAACATCATATATAAATATATTGTCTATATTTAGAGAATGACTTGTGAGAAAACACTGTTCTCTCTGTAAAACATTTCTTATCTCCTTTACACTCTATGAAGTTTTATCCATATTCTTCTAGCTTTATTACCAAAATGAAATTTAATATTATTTTACTTTAAAATTTTTCTCATGTTTTCTTTTTTTGTCAACATTGACTCAGGTTTTTATTTTATGATTTTACATTGCTTTACAAAGATCACCAGTGGCATAAATTCTGATATATGATAATCAGCTTTAATACATCTTGCCCAAAGGAAATGTGTTACATATTACCAAGTTCATCCCTTTCCAGTAAAACCATATTTATTGCAGTTTTTGATAGTAAAACCAAAGTGTTTATTAAAATATAAAAACTGAAAGAAAATGAATGAATGGAATAGGTAAACTTCTTTGTGTATCCTTAAAATGTAGTTGGGATAGGTAAAAAAACTCTATTTTCCATAAATAACTCAATACTACCCTCAGCTCCTGGCATATCCTAGGCAAAATTAGAAAAAAAAAAGAAAAAGTCAGTTTGTTTTTGGATAAATGGTGTAATAAAGGGAGGGAACCTTAAATATACATTCTGCCAAGGACTTGGATTTGGAAAGATTGCTACCATTAATACAATAAGAAAAGGGGTTAAGAACATACCACCACAAAATATGTTGCTTTGACATAGTCACTATTATGTGCTGAAAGCTCTTAAGAAACAACACATATAGGAAGGGAATCTATGACTTTTCCTTGCTACTTAAAACAGGTCATAACCTTTCCCTTTAGAAGGCAACCACCGGTTCCAGGAAGAGAAGAGAATTCTTATCACTGGAAGTTTGTCATTGAAATAAATATACTTAAATAAAGTTTATTGTTAAATAAGTTATTATCCATATATTCTTTAGTCACTCTCCCAAAACCTACTACTCCCATCCCAAGCATCTAGGTCCTGACACATCTCCACACTTTTTCCTTATTTGTTAAAATGTTATGTAAACTCTTGGGCTTAAAGTGTTCTTCTGATTTCTGTTTACTTGAAAAAATAACAACACAAAAGTCATGAGTTCAAGTTTTATTCAGGGTCTTATTGAAGACTTTAGTCTGGGTTTCAGTCTTTCAGTAAATCTGAGGAATCTGCTGTGAAGAGGTAGAGCAGAAGCCAGTATATATGCTTTTTTGCTAGGAAATAGATGCAGTCAAGCATACATCTTGGTAAAAGATTACTATGATTCATAAGGAGCAGATATCCCAGTTAATTATTTTAGTGTTTTTCTCTGTATTGGAAAATGCAAAAATCTTGGTTTATTAAAATTATTATTTTTTTATTCTTTTTTAAGGACCTCACCAGTATTATATGTAGGTTCCCATACTAGAGGTTGAATTGGAGCTACAACTGCTGGTCTGCTCCACAGCCCACAGCCGCAGCAATGTAGATCTGAGCTGTGCTTCTTACCCACACCACAGCTCACTGCAATGCCAGATCCTTAACACACTGAGCAAGGCCAGGGATTGAACCCACAACCTCATGGTTACTAGTTGGATTTGTTTATGCTTCACCACAATGGAAAAAAATAATTTTCTTAAAGTATACATCGAACAATCTAAGCAGCTTGTTTTTCCAAAAAACAAAATGCCTCATCTGGTTTTCATCCTGAATGCCTTTCGAGGTGCAATGTCATTAACAACTGCTTTGACTTAATCCTTGTAGAATGACATGATGAGTAACATTACTTGTATTCTTTTGAAACACCTATGTTCAGGTAAAAAATTAAAACACAGTGTATACTTTTATACTGTGAATCTGTCTTTTGTTAGTTTAATACTTAGACTTAACCAAAGAACCTAAGAGTATAGAATGACTTTTTTCCTTTCCTACTAAACGGCATCCAGAAATACCTGTGTGAAGATAATAGAATGTTTCCCTGTTATTATGAGAATTCATATATTGCTTTTGATATTCAGATGGAAGGGAAAGGACTTGAAAACATGTCCGTACATATATTTTTCACTTACATGTACAGGCTATTTTGATAGTAGTTTCTATGAATACATCCAGTGTTAAAAATGAAAAATAACCCCCAAACTAATTAGATATTGGGGTAAAGAGAATCTATAATTTTAATATATAGCAGAACATGACATGTCAAAAATTTAAACTAAGAAAAAATTCAAGCGTTGGCAAGGAATTCTCGAATTTATTATAATCTCTTGTGATTTAAAAAGGATTTTTTAACATCTTGATGGCCTAAATTAGTGCTTCTAGTTGTTTAATCTGTATATCAGTCATATGTCGATCTTGTTTCAGTACATAGTCACATTCAAGAGGCATTTCTAAAGCTCCCAGATTACTCTGATCCTTCTGGTCCAAAGACAACACTCTGAACAGCAAGACTTTCAGAGACAATCAAATAGAGAGTACTCATCCTAAAAAGATTTGATAGAATTTCTTTCAGCACACATCATCTTTTTCACTAAAATATTCTGAAATAATTAAATTTACCATTTTTTTTAATAACATAGAAAAATGGACAACATAATGGAAAATGTATTTTGTACTAATCTCTTCTTCTTTTTTCTATCTCTTTCTCTCTGGCTGAATTGAATAGTTTATGCTCAAATTATTTTCTTCTAGGCTCTTTCATTAAAGTTGTTATTTGTTTTCCCATTTCAGATGTTCAACTCTTATATTGTCTACTTCTATTTTTTCCTTTTTTCTCTATTTCTAACATTTTGCCATGTTAATATTTTAAAATTTTGTAATATTATCTAGAAAAGTTCTAGTTTTCTAACATTTTCCTGATTTTTTCCAATGATAATCTTTGTTAAGTGTATATTCATAATAAATCAGCCTCTATGCTTAAGAATAGTTCCTTGCTCAATATATATGTTTAATAAATATTCCATTGAAAGATTTTGAAGTACAAAGTGACATAGTTATAATGACATCCCACTAGATATAGTAATACTGCTTTAACAGAAACAATTTTCGGCCCTCAGTTACTGATAAGGTATGAATTAAAAATTTTTTTTAACTGAACTATTTTATGGGGATAATTCATAAAATTTTCCCCTCGTAACTCCATTGTAGGTAGGAAATTTGTGATATGTATCTATTTATTACTATAATATTGCATGGAGGCATTCTTAAACATGATAATTATATAATATCTACTTCAGCAGAATTTCAACCAAAGGGTAAAGGGCAGAGGTTTTCATATTAGATGGTAGCAATTTTATAAGTTTCACTACTTACCATTTGCAAATGTGCTTTGAGAATCCATTCTGAATTGCACATTTTCTTTGATCTCTCAAATCTCCTACATTTTTCTGGAAAAGAGAAGTCTCTTTTGTGCTAGAACTTTTCTGAGAGCTTTCTTCACATCTTTGTTTCGTAGGGTATATACAAGTGGATTTATCAATGGAGTGACCACACAGTAGAACACTGAGATCACTTTACCAATGGTAAAATTGTACTTGGCTGGGGGACGAACATACGCAAAGATGATGGTGCCATAATAGATGGTGACCACAGTGAGGTGGGAGGCACAGGTGGAGAAAGTTTTCTTCTGAGCCTCCCTGGAAGACAGCCTGATTATTGTGACCACAATGTGTCCATAGGAAGACATAGTGAGGAGAAAAGAACTTAGAATCACAACAGAGCTACATGTGTAGCCCAAGGCTTCCACCAAGAATGTATCTGAGCAGGAGAGTTTAAAAATTGGGTCTGAGTCACAAAAGAAATGATTGATCTTCTGGGGTCCACAAAAGTTTAAATAAGAGATGAGTATAGTAGGTAGGAGGGGGGCAATGAAGCCCCCAACCCAAGATCCAGCTGAAAACCGCAGACACACCTGAAAACTCATGAGGAATGAGTATCTGAGAGGGCTGCATATGGCCAGGTATCGGTCATAGGCCATCACAGCCAAGAGAATGCATTCTGTAGCCCCCATGGAGAAAAAAAAGTAGTACTGAGTTATACAACCAGAAACAGAGATCATAACAACATGTGAGAGACAGGTAGCCAGCAATTTAGGCACTGTGACTGTGGTGTACCAGATCTCTAAGAAGGACAGATTTCCTAAGAAAATGTACATGGGTGTTTGGAGTGTGGAATTCATCAAAACCATGAAAATGATGAGAGTATTTCCCATAAGGGAAAGAAGATATACAGTGAGAAACATTAGAAATAATGTAAGCCGAAGATACAGACAACCAGAAAAACCCAGGAAAATAAACTCTGTCACTGTGGTTTGATTTGCAGCATTCATATCTCATCCTCTCTGATCTGGAATGAGTCAACAAAGCCTAGAATATGGAAGATTAGCAAAAAAATAATATTTAATATTTATTTCATGATGATAATGGACAATATAATAATAAAAAACTATGGCTGGCAAAGAACCATAATTGTCTTTATAAGCATTTTACACAATTGAAGTTTATTTGAATTAGGAAATATATTGCAAAGGTAAATATCAAATAATTTACTGTACAAGTGAAGACATTAAAGGAGTGAATATTTTTCCTAATTACATCAGTTTAGGTGGTGTGTGACAGAGATTGTTTTAAAAGGCCCCAGTTCAGTGAATATAAAAAAATGTGGCTATTGAAAAAAAACTGTTATTATCTGATCTCTGAGGATTTTATATCCTAGAGGATTGTGAAAAAATCAACAATGAGTAGCTCGGAGGCCACTGTATGTGGGTGGTGCTTTCAGAATTCAGCTCCTGGAACATACTAGTTGCCTTATGATGACAAAGATTTGCCTACAGTTTTAACTTCATAGACCCTTTTATATGTCTTTAGTTAGGGTTTGGTGGGAGATTAGTACATGAGCAAACTTTATCTCCAGAAAATATAGCAAAGTGTGTTAATTCAACATCTGTGAAAAGTATTTGTTCATAAATATTCTTTTTAACTTTTCTAATCTTGGCTTGATTTTTCTTTTCTTTTCCTTTTTTTTTTTTTTTTTTTTAGAATCACTGCATCTAGCAATTTTCCTACATTGTTTAGGAACTTTCAAACAAATAATATTAAAGTCATACATCCATTCATCCTACAATGGACGTAGTATTTTTTTTGTGTGTGTACCTTATTTTTAAGTATAATTATGTTAAGTGTTCTTTCCAAAATTTAAAAGAAATATGTTTTTAGAGAAACAGTGTTTTTTAATAGTTATATTAATGTATATATATCTTTAATACCAAAATATCCAGATGTTAAGTGCAAGTTATAGTAGAAAAAACTTAATACCCATAATAAAAACTTTCTTGTATATGCAAAATAGATTTTTTTTACTCTTTTTTTTTTTTTTTTGTCCTTTGTCCTTTTAGGGCTGCACCATGGCATATGGAGATTCCCGGGCTAGGGATCGAATCAGAGCTGTTGCCTGCTGGCCTACACCAGAGCCACAGCAACTCAGGATCCAAGCCGTGATTGCAAACTACACCACAGCTCATGGCAATGCCAGATCCTTAACTCACTGAGTGAGGCCAGGGTTTGAACCCACAACCTCATGGTCCCTAGTCGGATTCGTTTCTGCTGTGCCACAATGGGAACTCCGATTTTTCTTTTACTCTTAAAAACAAAAGTTCTCAAGGTAAAAAAAAAATAGACTTTATATCACAATGAGAAAGCTGTAGAATGTAAAAAGAAAGCAATATGGTTCATATTTACATGTTTCTATCATAAAATTTTATGGAAAATTTAAATTCTAAACTTCTATAGAAAAATGTGTATAGGACTTGTGCCACAGTATTCACACTCCCTGTGGTGTACTATTGATAAAGTAGAACTTCTCAAATATATAATATTATTATTTAAAAGGCTAGGTTAGTATGGTCAAGGGATATTTTATGTGTTCCACTAAGCCAACTATTTGATTTAATCCTCTAAATATTTGATATTTTTGTCACTTGCTCTGTCTAAAAGAATTAAAATTTTGCTTTTGCTGGCTATACAGCTATTCAAAATTCTTTTAAAAATATGACTAGAAATCTATCTAGAATATATAACTTAAGGAAACCATTTTGAGGAAAGAACTGAGATAAAAAGTTAAAATGTATTTTCTAAGTTTGATAGAGATTTCATAAGAGAAATTTTAACATTTATTTTATTCATATAAGACCAAATGTCCAGGGAGTTCTCATTGTGGCTTAGCAGGTTGCAAACCCAATTAGTGTCCATGAGAATGTGGGTTTGTTCCCTGGCCTCCCTCAGTGGATTAAGGATCTGGCATTTCTGTGAGCCGTGGTATAGGTCACAGATGCAGCTCAGATTTCACTTTGCTGTGCCTGTGGTTTTGGCCAGCAGCTGAAGCTCTGATTTGCCCCCTAGCCTGGAAATTTACACATGCCACAAATGAAGCCCTGAAAAGCAAAAAAAACAGTGTCCAAAGTAACTCTTATTGCTATTATCTGTACATCTAATTGAATGCTACAGTCATGCTATAAGATATCACATGACTATTTCTTCTATTGTTATTATTACTATTCTTGAATTAACAAAATAAAAAGAAAAAATGATTTGGAAGGAATATCAGTATAAATTTAACAACAGAATCTGGTTGATGCCATCTTCAAAGAAAATTTATTTTCTTTCCCTGAAAGATATCAGAATTATATATTCTGCCTTTAGAAAAAAATAAAGGTTATAACTCCCTATCTATGTATATATATAACTTTAGCAGCAACGTGAATGAGAGATAAAAAAATAATTTCCAATCAGCATTTTAATAAAAAAATAAAACAGCAATTTAAATACAAGGAGAAAGTTATATACATTTTTTTATTTATTTAATGTTTTAATTAACTCTTCCTACATGCCAAATAAATATCTGAATAAGAATATTGCCTCAGATTACAGAAATAACCAAAATGATATAAGTACTGTCATGTAAATCTGCTATTACCTAGAAAAGTGAGAAATAACACATATTATATCCTCTAACGTATACTCACAACCTGTATGTTTTGCTTATTTCCCAAGAATTGAATGACTTTAGTTATATTTCCTTAATTACTCCTTTTCAACATGTCTATGAATTAGAGCACACCACATTAAATTGGTTTGTAAGGGAGATAAGATAAGAAATTAGCTCCCTGCTATGTCATTGGCTGTGGAACACCATTTATACTACAGCTAAACATGAAGTTCCCAGTATTTTTTTCTCTTTGGTTTTCCCTGTGGCCAGGATGCTAGCAAAGGTATGACATGAGATCCCCCCTGTGAGAAGCAGTAGGATTTCATCAGTCTTGAGCCTTGGAGAGCTGAGCTGTTCTTTGCCTTGGGAGATCCAAAAGTTCCCCTGAAGACTTCCTTTTGTTGAGAGACAGAGTAGTCTCTTCTAAGGGGCCAAAGGAAAAACAAAGTATAGGGAGCATTTGAAATATCTCTACATAAACTGGAGAAATAATCTCCTAAGTGACTTTATGAACTAGCACTGCCCATGGAATTCACCCTTCAAAATACAATTTCAGAATTTTTATCTCTCAATATTTCAGCCTTTACACAAGGTAATATTCAATAGCATAAAAAGTATAAACTAGATCAACATTGAAAAGTCTTTCTTCCCAGTAGAGAGCTACAAAACCAATAAAACAACAAATGAAAAACAGCAACAATGACTTGGCATCTCTTCATGGCAAAAAACAAAGCATTTATCAACTCTGTGTAGAAAACACTATTGTCCATTAATGCAGATAACCAGATTAAGACATTTCACAGACAATTTATATTACAGATGCATACTGAATATATGCAGAGAGTATGAAAGTATGAAAAACTTTGGTATCAGAAAAATAAAATGGAAACCTAGAATAGTGAATAAAATATAGATGATATCCGCAAATGCGGAAAATAAGAAAAATAATATTCAGCATGTGTTCTATGAACATTGATTATCCTCTAGGTTAAATAAAATAAAAAATATTTTCATAAATGACAAGCATATCAATAACTCATGCATTAAAGGAATCAATTCTAAACCAGTGGTAATTGAGAAAGTGGAAGTCACCAAAAAATATTTGAAAATGTGTGGAGATAGGTTTTTTTTAAGTTACTTGGGGATACTAGTTTCCTATATTGGTGCATAAATTATGCATAGATAAGAATGCTTATCTAAGGATGAAAAGTAATCCACACAGGGTTTTAATAGTGATCCTTCTAAATATAACTATCCAAAGCAATAGAACACATAATTTTATAAACTTTTAGATTTATATTTGTCATGTAATAAAATACACCCATTATAACTAGAGTGAATGTTTTGACAAATGTACACACTCATATAACTACAAGCATAGTCAAGAAATAAGCATTCTTATTTACTCCACAAGTTTCTTCATGCCGCATTCACTCAGGTTAATTCTCCCCTTAGACAATCTCACTGCTCTACTTTTTGTCACAATAGCTTAAAGCTTATTCTATATTTTCATATGTACAGAATTCATATATTCTTTTTTAAAGTTTTACTGAATTATAGTTGACATAATATTGTGCTAATTTCTGCTCTACCACAAAGTGATTTATTATTCTTTCCCTATATAAGTTATTACAAAATATTGTGCTATACAGCAGATCCCTATTCCATATTCAATAGTGTGCATGTGCTAATCCCAACTCACCTATCCATCCTTCCCACCAAGTATCCCTTTTGTTAACTATAAATTTGTTTTTGAAGTCTATGAGCTGGTTTCTGTTTTGTAAAGAAGTTCACTTGTGACATTCTTTTAGATTACAGATATAAGTGATATCATAAAGTGTTTGTCTTATTCTGACTTACTTTACTTAGTATGATAATCTCTAGTTGCATACATGTTATTTGAATGGCATTATTTTGTCCTTTTTTATGGAGGAGTAGTATTCCATTGTATATCTATGCCATGTCTTCTTAATCCATTCATGTGTCACTGGACATTTGGCTTGCTTCCATGTCCTGGTATTGTAAATAGCACTGCAATGGACATTGGGGTTTATTGACCTATTTGAATTATTGTTTTCTCTGGATATATGCCCAAGAATAGGATTTCTAGATCATATGGCAATTTTTAATTTTTGAGGACCTGCCATATTCTTTTTTTTTTAATTTTTTGAGGAACTGCCATATTGTTTACCTGAATGATTGTACTAATTTACATTCCAACCAAGAATGTAAAAAGTTTCCTTTTTTCTATATCCTCTCCAGAAGTTATTATTTATAGTCTTTTTGATCATGGCCATTTTGACAAGTGTTAGCTGATACCTCATTGTGGTTTTAATTTGCATTCCTCTAAAAATTAACAATATTGACCATCTATTCATGTGCATTGTGGCCAAATTTATGTTTTCTTTGGAAAAATGTCTATTTATATCTTCTGTCCATTTTTTGATTGGGTTGTTGATTTTTGGATATTGAACTGCATGTGTTGTTTGGTTATGAGTCATTTGTATATTTTGTAGATTAGGCCCTTGTAGGTTGCATTGTTTGCAAATGTTTTGTCCCATTCTGTGAGTTGTCTTTTCATTTTCTTTATGGTTTACTTTGCTGTGCAAAAGATTTTAAGTTTAATTAGGTCTCAGTTTATTTTTATTTTTATTGCTTTCTCTAAGAGGTGGATCCTACAACATATTACTACAGCTTATGTCAGAGTATTCTGCCGGTGTTTACCTCTGGTCTTAAATTTAGGACTTTAATACATTTTAAATTTAATTTTGTGTGGGATGTTAGAGAGTGTTCTAATTACATTCTTTTATATGTAGCTGTCTAGTTTTCCCCGCACCACTTATTGAAGTTAGTCTTCTCAATTGCATATTCTTGCCTCCTTTGTTATAGATTAATTGACCATAGAGTGTGTGTGTGTGTGTGTGTGTGTGTGTGTGTGTGTGTTTGTGTTTATTTAGGGGCTTTCTATCCTGTTTCACTTATCTATATGTCTGCTCTTATGCCAGGTCCACCCTATTCAATTGCCATAGCTTTGTAGTAGAGTCTGAAATCAGGGATTCTGATTCTTCCAGTTCTATTTTTCTTTGTCAAGATTGCTTTCGCTATTCAGGATCTTTTGTGTCTCCATACAATTAAAATTTTTCATTTTGTTTTGGTTCTTTGAAAAAATGCCACTGATAATTTGACAGAGATTGCATTAGTACAGTCTTTGTGACAATATTGATTCTTCTAATCCAAGCGCATTCATCTGTTTATGTCACCCTTGATTTCTTTCAACAGTGTCTTATAGTTTTCAGAGTACAGATCTTTTGCCTTCTTAGGTAAGTTTATTCCTAAGTATTTTATTCTCTTTGGTGTAATGGTAAATGAGATTGTTTCCTTAATTTCTCTTTCTTATTTTTTGTTATTAGCATATAGGAATGCAAGATATTTCTTTGTATTCCATTTTATATCCTGTAACTTTATCAAATTCATTGAGGAACTCTAGTAGTTTTATAATAGTATTTTTAGGATTTCCTTTTTATAGCATTAAGCCATCTAAACTGATAGTTTTATTTATTTTCCAACTTGGATTCCTTTTATTTATTTTTTTTCTTTGCTAATTACTGTGGCTATGACTCCCAAAACTAAGTCAAATAAAAGTGGTGAAAGCAGATCTCATTAACTTTTTCCTGATCTTAGCAGAAAATCTTTCAGCTTTTCCTTGTTGAGAATGATGCTAACTATTGTTTTGTCATATATGCCCTTTTATTATGTTGAGGTGGGTTCCCTCTATGCTCACTTTTCAGAGGATTATATCATAAATTGTGTGGTTTCTGGTTAGTGCTTTTTCCACATCTATTGAGATGATGATATGCTTTTTATTCTTCAGTTTGGTTATGTGGTCTATTACACTGATTTGTGGATATGGAACATTTCTTGTATTGGTATAATCAATCCCACTTGATCATGGTGTATGATCCTTTTTCTGTATTACTGGATTCAGTTTGCTTATATTCTGTTGAGGAACCCCCACTATTATTGCATTAATGTCAATTTCTTTTTTGATGGCTGTTAGCAATTGTCCTATATTTTGAGGTACACCTATATTGAGTGCATATATATTTACAATTGATATATTTTCTTCTCGATCTTTTGATTATTATATAGTGTCTTGCTTTTTCTCTTAGACAGTCTTTATTTTAGACTCCCTTTTTCTAATATGCGTTTAACTACTCCAGCTTTCTTTTGATTTCCATTTGCTTATAATACACTTTTCCTTTGACTCACTTTCAGGATTTATGTCCCCTAATATCTGAAGTGGGTCTCTTGTAGACAGTGTACACACACACACACACACACACACACACACAGTATTCTTTCAGCCAATCTATGTCTTTTGGTTGGAACATTTACTTGATTAACATTTAAGGTAATTGTTGATACATATGCTCATATTGCTTTTTTTTCAGTTGTTTTGGATTAGTGTTCTTTAGCATTTGTTTTCTTCCCTTTCTCTTTTGTAGTTTTCTCTTGTGCTTTGATTACTATCTTTAGTGTTGTCTCTGGATTGTTTTTTTCTTTTTTTTTTGTGTGTGTATCTATTATAGACTTGTGGTTCACACTTACCATGAGGTTTTGATATAGTTTTGAGATATATATATAGTTTGATATATATATATATATATATATATATATATATATATATATATGGAGAGATGTCACTTTTCTCTTAATTTCAAATGCCTTTCCAATATTCTGCACTCATACTCCCCTCTTCTCATGATTGTTGGTTTTAATATCATATATGTGTGTCAATGATTTCTTACCTTTACTATATGTTTGAATTTACTGGAGAGCCTTCTCCTCTGTAATTTATTTATTCTTAGTTATGGCCTTTTTTTCATTCTGGAGAATTTCTTTATCATTTTGGTAAAGCTATTTTGTGGTGCTGAATTCTCTTAGCTATTGTTTGTCTGTAAAGCTTTTGATTTCCCCATCAAATCTCAATGAGAGAGATGCTAAGTAGAGCATTCTTGGTTGCAGGTTTTTTTTTTCTTCCCCTTTCATCACTTTAAAATATTGTGCCACTCTTTTCTGGTCTGCACAGATTCTGCAAAAATTGTGATAAGCATATGGGGGGTTCCCTTGTATGTTTTTTGTTGCTTATCCATAGTTGTTTTATTACTTTTTCCTTGTCTTTAACTTTTGTCAATTTGATTAATATATGTTTTTTCCAAAAAACAAAAATTAAAAGTATAGCAATACTAAACCCATTCTAAAAGAAATGCTGAAAGTCCTCCTCTAAATAAGTAAGAAGAAATAGGATGGAGGAAACCAAAATTGGAAAGTATCCACTTAAGCCAATATACAGAAAAAAAAAGAAAAAAAAACTTTTGTAAAAGAAATAATAAACTAAAAGAACAGCAAAAGAATAAACATGATGATGTTAAAAAAAGTACATCAAAATCATAAATTGTGGAGAAGGAAATTAAAATCTAGACTCTTACTTTTTATAATATTTTTAAGCCTACATGACTCTGAGGCTAATGAAAGCAAATATAGGAAGGGGTTAATGTATTTTAAAAACAGGGCATCCACTAAACAAAACCAAACAATACATTCACACAAAACAAAACAAAAATAGGAAACAAGTATAAAATAAAATGAAATCAACCAAACAAATGAAAAAAAGAAAAAATGAAAAACAGAATCAACTGGAAACAGGTTTTAACCTGGCAATAAATACATATTTATCAATAGTTACCTTAAATAATAATGGACTGAATGCTCCATTCAAGATATAGAGTGGCAGACTGCATAAAAAAACAAGAGCCTAAAATGTGTTGCCTACAGGAGACTCACATTAGGGAGAAGTACACATAAAATTGTGAGGGAGGGGATGGAAAAAGGTATTTCATGCCAGTGGAAAGACAGGAAAGCAAGAGTTGCAGTACTCATATCAGACAAAATAGACTTTAAAATGAAGGTGATAAAAAAAACAACAAACACTATTTAATGATAAAAGGAACCATTGAAGAAGAGCATATTACACTCAGCAACAATATATGCCCATAATATAAGAGCACCCAGATACATACAACGAATACTAACAGACATAAAAGGAGAAATTAATGCAAATACAATAATAGCAGAAGACATTAACACGATACGTCCATCAAAGGACAGCTCCTCTAGACAGAATATCAACAAGCAACAGAGATCCTAAATGACACAATAGAAAAGTTAGACTTGGAGTTCCTGTCGTGGCGCAGTGGTTAACGAATCCGACTAGGAACCATGAGGTTGCGGGTTCGGTCCCTGCCCTTGCTCAGTGGGTTAACAATCTGGCATTGCTGTGAGCTGTGGTGTAGCTTGCAGACTTGGCTCAGATCCAGCATTGCTGTAGCTCTGGCATAGGGTGGTGATTACAGCTCCAATTAGACCCCTAGCCTGGGAACCTCCATATCCTGTGAGAGTGGCCCAAGAAATACCAAAAAGACCAAAAAAAAAAAAAGTTAGACTTAACTGAACTTTTCAGGATATTACATCCAAAAAATCAGAATATACATTCTTTGCAGATACACATGGAATATTCTCAAGGACTGACCACATACTGGAGCACAAAAACAACCTCAACAAATTTAAGAATATGGAAATTATTTCAAGTATCTTCTCTGAACAAAATGAAATGAAATTTGAGATCAAACACAGAAAAAGAAATGAGAAAAAACTGACTAAATATAGACTAAACAACATGCTGCTAAAAAATCAATGGGTCAATGAGAAAAAAAATAAATTAAAAAAACACCTTGAGACAAATGATAATGAAGACACAATGATTCAAAATCTATGGGATGCCACAAGAGCAGTGCTTAGAGGGAAGTTCATAGTGATATAGGCCTTCCTCAAAAAAGAAGAAAAATCTCAAATCAATGACTTAACCCAATGCCTAAGAGATTTAGAAAAAGAAGAACAAATAAAGTCAGCAGAAGAATGGAAAGCATAAAGATCAGAGAGGAAATAAATAAAATAGAGATTAAAAAACAATAGAAAAAATAAACAAAACCAAGAGTTGGTTTTTTGGAAAGGTAAACAAAATTGACAAACCTCTGGCCAGACTCACCAGGAAGAATAGAGAAATAACGCAAACAAAATAAGAAATGGAAAAGGAGAAATCTCAATGGATATTGCAAAAATACAAAAGAGAGAGAGAGAGAGAGAGAGAGAGAGAGAGAGAATACAGTGAACAATTATATGCCAACAAATTTGACAACCTAGAAGAAATGGACAACTTTCTAGAGACATACAGCCCACCAAATCTGACTCAAGAAGTAATATATCAATCAAACAGACATATCAGTAGAAATGATATTGAATATGTAATAAAAACATTCCCTACAAACAAAACTCCAGGACAGAAGGCTTCAGAAGTGAATTATACTAAACATACAAAGAACGATTAAACCCATCCTTCTTAAATTTTCCAAAAGTTTGAAGAAGAAGGAAGAATTTCATAGACATTCTATGAAGCCACCATCACCCTAATACCAAAACCAAAGATACTACCAAAATAGAAAATTATAGGCCAATGTCTTTGATGAATATAGATGCAAAAATTCTCAACAAAATTTTAGCTAATTGAATCCAACAAAATATAAAAAAAGATCATACACCACGACTAAGTGGGATTCATCCCAAGTTCACAAAGATGGTTCAACATAGAGAAATGAATCAGTGTCACTAGCCACATTAACAAAGTAAAGTGAAAAAACACATGATCATCTCAATAGACGCAGGAAAAGCATTTGACCAAGTTTAACATCCATTTATGATGAAAACTATTACCAAAGTGTATGTAGAGGTAAGATGCCTTAACATAGTAAAAACCCACAGCAAATATAATAAATACTCAATGGAGAGAAGCTGAAAGCCTTCCCACTTAAATCTGGATCAAGACAAAGCTGCCCACACTTACCACTTTTGTTCAACATATTATTGGAAGTCCTAGCCATTGCAATCAGAAAAACAATGAAATAAAATGTACCCAAAATGGAAGAGAATAGTTACAATTGTCACTCTGTGCAGATGACATATATTATTTATAGCAAAACCTAAGGACTTCACACAAAAATTACTAGAACTTATCGATGAATTCAGAAGTAGCAGTATACACAATTAACATTCAGAAATCAGTTGCATTTTTGTAGATTAAAAGTGAAATATTAGAAAGGGAAAATAAAAATAAATTCTAAAATTGCATCCAAAAAAATTAAACACCTGGGAATAAATCTGACCATGGAGGTGAAAGACACATATGCTGAGAACTATAAAATATTAATAAAGGAAATGAAAGAGGATTCAAAGAAATTTAAAGATATTCCATGCTCCTGCATTGGAGAATTAATATCATTAAATGACCAGAGTACCCAAAGCAATCTACAGATTCAATGTAATCCCTATCAAATTACCTATGACATTTTTTCACAGAACTATAACAAACAATCCAAAAATTTATATGGAAACGTAAAAGACCTGGAATTGCCAAAGAAATCATGAGGAACAAAAACCAAGCAAGAAACATAACTTTCTCAGACTGCCGACAATATTACAGAGCTACAATGATCAACACTGTGTGGTACTCATACAAAAACAGGCATATTGACCATTGGAACAGAATAGAGAAATAAACCCAGACACCCGTGGTCAATTAATCTTTGACAAAGATGCAGGAATATAAAATCGCAAAAAGTCTTTTCAGCAGGTTGTGCTGGGAAACCATTGTAAATCAACTATAATATAAATTTAAAAATCCATAAAAATAAATAAAGAAAAAACTAAATCTACATAAAATAAAAACCCAGGATTTCCCATAATGACTCAGCAGTAAGAAATCCAACTAGGGAGTTCCCGTCATGGTGCAGTGGTTAACAAATCTGACTAGGAACCATGAGGTTGCGGGTTTGGTCCCTGCACTTGCTCAGTGGGTTAACAATCCGGCATTGCCATGAGCTGTGGTGTAGGTTGCAGATGCGGCTTGGATCCCGCGTTGCTGTAGCTCTGGCATAGGCCGGAGACTACAGCTCCGATTAGACCCCTAGCCTGGGAACCTCCATATGCCGCAGGAGCGGCCCAAGAAATAGCAAAAAGACAAAAAAAAATCCAACTAGTATCCATGATTATGCTGGTTCAATCCCTGGCCTTGCTTAATGGGTTAAGGATATGTGTTGCAGTGAGCTGTGGTATAGGTATCAGATGCAGCTCAGATATGGGTGTCACTGTGGCCATGGTGTAGCCAGCAGCTGCGCTCCAATTTGACCCCTAGCCTGGGAACTTCCATATGCCATCGGCCACAGATATAGCCCTAAAAAAGCAAAACAACAACAACAACAACAAGAAAAACCCTCCTAATAACAAAATGGATATGTTGGTGAAAATTCAAGAAATAATCAAGTTAAGAAGAAAAAACATTAAGGAATTTTATTGAGGCTAAACTGAGGAATATAACATAGGAGCTAGATTCTCAGAAAGCTCTGAGAACTCTTTTACCTGTTAGTAGTAGAAGGCATAATCATATATATTTTCAAGAAAAAGAATCACACATCAAATTAATGTACTGATCTTCTACCCAAAGGTCATCAAGACTACATAGTCAATGTAAGCATATACAAAGTAAAAAGTCACCATGACCCCTTACAGAATTGGGAAAATATGCAATTATTTTATGAAATTATAATGCTAGTGTCAGAAAAAAGGTAAAAATACCAATATTTATGATCAAGCAGACATTCCCATCTTTGAGGATCTCTGGTTAATATGTAAAGCAGATGTGCAGTGCTTATCAGGGATGTAGAGAGGCCAAAACAAAAACAGAGAGGGATTTTATGTCTAATTTTTCTTGTCCTGCTTTAAAATATGAATTTTATTTCATCAGATATATACTAGTGATTCAATTATATTATTTAATCTGTCCACATTTATTAAAAATGTAAATATTCAAGCAGTGTTTTTCATGTCTATAATTACATAATCATATTA
Source organism: Phacochoerus africanus (assembly GCF_016906955.1). Taxonomy (NCBI): domain Eukaryota; kingdom Metazoa; phylum Chordata; class Mammalia; order Artiodactyla; family Suidae; genus Phacochoerus; species Phacochoerus africanus. The sequence continues at coordinate 57,445,667 of NC_062547.1, read as the reverse complement.
GTGTATACATCTATATCTCTATATGCCTCTATATCTGTATTATATTATTCTAACATACCGTAGATAATCACACATTATATATATTTTTTTTGGCTGCACCTACAGCATAGGGAAGTTTCTGTGTCAGGGACTGAATCTGAAGCACAGCTGTGATCTATGTCATGGCTGTGGCAATGCCAGATCCTTTTAACATATCTCACCAATCCAGGGATTAAATCCATGCCTCTGCAGTGACTAGACCTGCTGCAGTTGGATACCTTAACCCACTGAGCCACAGTGGGAACTCCACATATTACTTTCAATTGTCATTATCTTTTTTCTCTAGCTTTACTAATTTTTGAATGAAAAATAAAAATGGTGTGCATATAAAGTGTAGATGTTTTTTATATATGCACACATTGTGAAATTACTACAAAAAATCAAGGTAATCGTTCCATCACCTCACATTGTTACCAGTTTTTGTTTGTGCATTGTGACAACACATGACTTACCCTCTGCAATAGTTTAACTACACCTTATTGTATTGTTAAGTATAAGCCCTATGTTGTTCAATAGACCACTAAGACATTCATCTTGCATTACAAAAAAGTCTGTTTTCTTTGAGTAACTCCTTCTTTTCCCTTACACTAGTCACTTATAATACTCTTCTAGTTTCTGGCTTATTTCTTTATTTCTTTTTTTTTCCTTTTTCTTAATTGCTTTGTCTAGGTCATTGAATACTATGTTCAATAGGAGAGATAAGAGAAAATATCTTTTTATTCTGCATCTTAAGGGAAAGCTTTTAGCTTTTCATCATTAAATATGTAGACTTCTAATAAATATCATTTACTACATTACTAAATCCTTCCAAACTTATTTTGCTTAAACTGTTCTTTTTTATTGTTTTCCCAGTGCAATTTTTTTTTCTACTGTACAGCATGGTGACCCAGTTACACATACATGTATACATTCTTTTTTCTCACATTATCATGCTCCATCATAAGTGATTATTTAATTATTATAAAATACTGTTGATTATGTCAGATACTTTCTCTGCATGTATTGAGATAATTCTGTGACTTTTATCTTTTATCCTCTTAGTGTGATACATCGCATTAGTTGAATTGCACAAGGTGAAACATCCTTACATCCCTGAAATAAATTATACTTGGTCATAGTTTTTTATTTGATACTTCAATATACTGTTAAATTTGTTTGGGGTAGCATTTTATTGGAGGATATTAAATATGTCATCAGGAATATTTATATGAAGTTTTATTTTCTTCTGGGGTTTTTATCTGGTTTTGTCATCAGGTTAATACTGGCCTCATAGAGTAATTTTTAGTGTTCCTTCTACTATTTTTTATTGAGTTTAAAAAGGTTTTGTACTGATTCTTCTTCAACTCTTTGGTGGAATTTATATTTGAGGGCTTCTGGTCTTGTGCTTTCACTGCTTGGTATGTTGTTTGATTACCGCTTCAATCTCTGTGTTTGTTATTGGTTTGTTCAAGCTTTGCAGCTTGCCCTTGTCTTGATTCAGACTTAGTAACTTAAATGTTTTCAAGAAATTATACATTTCTCCTAGGTTGTCCAATTCTTTGTTGTAAAGTAATTCAAATTTTCTCTTACTATTTTATCTCTGTGACATCAGTTGTAATTTCTCCTCATTAAATACTGATTTTTTATGTAAATCTTAATTATTATTTTCTAAGCTGGTGTATATAAATGTAGATTTTGTTCATTTTTTCAAAAAATTAATTCAACATGTTAATTATTTTTTATTATCTATTTTATTATTTTTCTTGTGACATTTGTTATCTTCTTCCTTTTTTGCTAAATTTGACCTTGAAATCCTTTTTAAAATCTAATCTGTTCAGGAAATAAAAGCTAGCTGTTTGTCTTTAGATTTATTTTCTTAATTTCGACACCTATTACTATAAACATCTCTCTTAGAATTGCTTTTTCCATATCTCATATATTTTGCTATGTTTTTTCCCATTTGTGTAAAGATTTTTTCCTTTGTTTTTGACTTAATTGATTGTTCAGGATTTATTAATTTTCAAATTTTTGTGCATTATCCAGGTTTCCACCTGTTATTGATTCCTAATTTAATACACCTGTGATTGGAAAAAAAGTTTGATATAAAGTCAGTCTTTATAAATTTATTAAGGCTTATTTTGTGGTTTGCCACATAATTCTATCTTGGAGAATGTTCCATGTACACTTGAGAAAAATATGGATTTTATTGTTATTGGAAGGAATATTTTGAAAGGTCCTTTTGGATTAAAGGGTGTCAAGAGACATGTTTCTACAATATTTTCTTAGCCTCTCTGCTTCTATTTTCTATGCTAAAAACTCAGTTTTGTCCTGCTTTACCTTTACCCTACATTCCTGCTTGAAAAACAGTCACGGTGATACTAAATGACTTAAGCTTAAGAACAAAGACCAAAAGGCATAAGTTATTCATGTGGTCAGCTGAATGAGGACATAATGCTTTGGTCTAGGCATGCTGGACCTATGCAGATAGGAATGCTATTTTCACAGCATGATATGTCCTGTTAAGATAAGAGAAAGATGAGCCTCATGGCCCCAAGGGGTTTATGAAGGGTCATTAGCAGGATATGCATCAGCAAGGAGAACAAGGTGTAAACCTAGGCACTCTGGGTTGCTGCAGATAGGCATGCCATCTGTGGAAGCACAATGGTGATTCTCTAGATTCTATGCATAGATAGCTGAGGCCAGGCTATTGATTGTTAAATGCCTAAAGGTCAGAGTAAAAGCTTAACCAGCTACCTGTTATGTGACTTTAAAAAAAAAAAAACAAAAAAAAAACTATATTCTGCACCTACAGCGTCCTCCTCACTTGATGTAACCTAAAGAGCACAATAAAAGAAGTGTGGTTTCTTGAAGCGGCGTTCTTGCTCCCTGAGACCTTGAGTCCCCTGGTTCCCACCTTTGATTAAGATAAATGTCTCCGTGTTTTGTTTTATGTTAATTTTTCTTAAGTTTCACAGTGCTGTTCTTCAGCCCTTACCTGCTGAGCTGGTCTCAGCAAAAATGTAGTTAAAATCTATTTTTTTCTTACTAATTTTCTGTTTGTATGACTGCCTGTTTTTAAATGTGTAATATTGAAATATCCTACTAATGTTGTATTGTTTTATATCTCCTCTTTAGATTAGTTAATATTTGCTTTATATACTTAGGTTTACTGATACTAAATTCTCATATACTAACAATTGTTATAGCCTGTTGATCCCCTTATCATCATATCCATCTCTCTTTTGGTTTCTATTTTCATAGAATATCTTTCCATGCCTTCACTTAAAGCCTATATGTGTTTTAAAGCTGAAGTAATAATGTTGTGGAGAGAATATGGACAGACATTTTCCATTTGTTTAGCCACTTAGCCACCTGTCTTTTGATTGGGATCTTTAATCTTCCAGCTTGAGAGACCATTACAAAAAGATAGTTCAATGATTAACATCCTGTATATGACAAAAAAAATCTACTCTATGGCAAGTCCCTATCATTAGCCAAATCCAGAAAGATGCCCTTCATGGTACACTTGTTGATAAAGTCCAGATAGTTTAGATTTCAGGACATTGTTTGAGTAATAACAAACACAGGATTTAGATGATTTTATGAAATACCCCCTACACACAATTTATACATTTTGTTTTTATTTATTTATCTGAATTAGTATTCCTGAACACATGGATTAATATATTTTATGATTTTTAAAATGTAGTTGTTAAGCAAATTACCACTTCTCTTTTATTTCTTCTTTTCTCTTCATTCTCTGTATCTCTAACTACCAGTGTTTTCTACATCTCTATATTTTCTTTATCTTTAAGTGTATGTGTGTCTGTGTGTGTTGAATGTGTATATGTGTGTTCGTAAAATTATATTCCCTTCTCCTCTATAAAATGTTCTGGTTAATTTATCTTGGTTGAGTTCTTTAAGTAGTTTTGATATGGAATTTTTTTTTAGTTTTTTCATTGAATTTTTAATTTAAATAATAATCTGCTTTTATTTTTCCAAGCTTTACTTACATATTTTCCAAATATTTGCATTTAATAATTAATATCCATGCTTTGATTTTAAGCTCCTTGATTCTATTCAATTATTAAAAAATGTAGACTTCTTGAACACTAAGAATTTTTTGAACAAAATTTTAAAGTGCTGAAAGTTTTTCATGTGTTTTTCTTTAACATTTTTAGTTATATTAACTATAAATTACTTTTAGGTCATTAGTAAAATAAATTATATAAATTAATTTAGTGACTCAACATAATGTAAAATCAGAAATCAACATAATTTTATTAATTGATTAAATAGTTGAATGCATACAACTTTGAGACATTATTTAATATTTCATTAACTTAGTTACATATTTTAATTGCATTATACAGTCAAAGTTGATAAAAATGTCACTAACCAGTTTAAATATGATCTAATGTATTTTCTTAATTGAATATGTATATTTAATTTTTTTATATCTCATTATTTGAATAGTGACACTTATTACAGTATTACGTAATACTATTACGTATTATTAATTAATATGAACTAGTGAAATAATTTGTAAACAAAAATGTCAAGTATTTAAAAGAAAAAATTACAAGTTAACATAACAAATTCAAAAGATTTCACCATCTTTTCTATCCATTCATGGGTGCCATACAAATATATATATTATATCCTGTATCAAAATCAATTGAGTCAAATTCAGAACTGATTGTCACCATCATAGAATGAACCATTTGAGAATAAATCTGTATTATCTGAAATGTAATTAGAACAAAATGTTTATTATTATAAGTACTTTGAAATTAAATTTTAAAATATTTGAGTAAAATGGAAAGAAAATATTTTGAGTAGGCAACAACTGAAAAGCTTCTGGATCAAGTTTGCACATGTTTGTGGTACAGATTGATGCTTATCTTCAACTAAGTTTAGGAAGAAAGCAATAAATAATGAAGATATTTTATATTTCCCAACTGTGAATTCCTTCAATATTTGTATACTTTATAAGTATACATTGAAAAATATTATTTTATTATGCAACAATTTGATGAGTTCTCTCCTTTTTAAAATGTGAATATGCCACAAGTAAATATTCTGTGTAAGACCTATCATGAGAAAATAAAGTATCCAATCAGGATATTTTTCTTAATTTCCCATGCACACTATGTAATGAAATAAATGTAAAAAATATATACTTAGAGTGTAATGTTATGATGGCTATTCACCAAATATTTCTGGAAATATTAGAATTATGATACAGTCTACTATCCTGTATTTTGCTTTTACCATTATAAACTAGTTGATTTATCTTATTTGCTTTAAAGATATTCTTATCCAAGAGAACTTTGTATATTTTTAATAATTATTCTACATATGAAGGTAACTTTTACAATTATAATTACTAATTGCCAGTGTCCCTGTCACAATAAATATATGCTTTATTTTAAATGAGTAATAGATTTCCATATCTCATATTTATAAGATGGTCTCATTCATATAACATCTTTAAGCCTTGCCCATATTAGAAAGTAATTACTCATGTTCTAGCTACAGATCATAATACATAGTTACATATGGTATTGAAGTTCTTATAATTATTGATAATGTGATATTCTGTGTTAACACATGGTTATTGCACAAATGCTTAGAGTTGTAAGTGGCATGGAAACAAGCAATTAGCTTTACAAATATTAGAGATAAATTAGAAGACACTTGGAGAGTATTTGCTGAACAGTGAGGCTTAAATTCAAGTTTGTTGCATTTCTAGGAATCAATGGAGGAAAATAGAAAATATAAGATTCTACTACTTTCTCTTGTATACAGAATATCAAAAATAATCTAAGAGTTAAAAAGAGAAAACATGAGCTAATATAGTATGTAAGTAAAATACTATGTTCAGTCTCCTTAAGATATATTTTCAAAGAAGAGTAAACATGTGTATATATGTAATTAAAATGTGTGGAGAAGTATAATGTTAAAATTCATAATAAGTAATTTCTAACCAAAATTCCCATCATGGCTCAGAGGAAAGGAATCAAATTAGCATCCATGAGGATGCAGGTTCAATCCCTGGCCTCATGCAGTAAGTTAAGGATGTGGTGTTGCTGTGAGTTTTGGTGTAGCCTGCAGTTCAGATCCGACATTGCTGTGGCTGTGGTGTAGGGTAGCAGCTACAGCTCCAATTTGACCCTTAGCCTAGGAACCTCCATATGCCATGGGTGCAGCCCTAAGAAGCAAAAAAAAAAAAAAAAGGTGTTAGTAATGAAGTCATAAATGTATTCACCCAAGTACATTTTTGAAAACATATTTTTTCTATGTTAAATTTTATTGTAAGTATTAAATGTGTTTCAATGGTGACAGCGGTAAAATTCTAATGCTCTATTGCAAAAATTAGTCAATTATTTTAATGAATGAAGATTTCATAAAAAAATAAAGGCATAAGCAAAATGAAGACATATCATCTTTACCCTCCCCTTATTCTCCAGTAAATTTTAACTAATGTATCTTCCTTTCAGAATATTTATTTGCTGAAATTTATATATAGCTAATAGGCCAGAAAATATAGAAAATTATAAACAAAAAAATATATCAACCAGCAGAGTTATCACAGAAATTTGATTGTGTTTGGGTTGTAGTAGCTTTTTCCTCCTAAGTTATTTGGGTGGGATATTGAATGAACAGTGCCAAAATGGAACACTAACAAACCACACATCAAGGAATACCACATAGGTTACTTTTGTGTACAGGTCATTTATAATAGAGAATTAAAAACATTTCAAATATTTCACAAGAAAAATATATGCGGAGATCTACATAGACGTTACTCCACAGAAGACATTTCGATGGCCAACGGAAAAATAAAAGATACCAAACTTCACTCATTTTTAGAGAAAGGCAAATGAAAACATCCATGAGGTATCACCTCACACCAGTTATAATAGTCATTATCAAAAGTCTACAAATCATAAGTGCTGGAGATGTGAAGAAAAAGGAACCCTCCTACACTATTGGTGGGAATATATAGTGGTACAACCACTATAGAGATCAGCATGGATGTTCCCTAAAAAAAAACTAAAAATAGAGTCACTATATGATATAGCAATCTCACTTCTGGGCATATATCTGGAAAAAAATCAAAAATATTCAAACACCCCAATACTTATTGAAACACTTTTAACAATAGCCAAGACACAGAAGTAACCTAAATATCCATTGACAGATGAATGGATAAATAGATTATTACTTAGCCATAAAAATAATGAAATAATTCCATTTACAATAATATGAATGGATTCTGAGATCATCATACTAAATTAAGTCAGTCATGAAAGATAAATATTATATGCTATCACTTACATGTGGAAACTTAAAAAATGTTAAAAATGAGCTTAATGACAAAACAGAAATAGACTCACTGGCACAGAAAACAAACTCATGGTTACCAAAGGGAAAAGGTGAGGGATAAATTGAGAATTTGGGGTTAATATATACATACTACCATATATAAAATAGATAAACCACAATGAGCTCTGTATAGCATAGAGAAATATACTCAGTATCTTATAATAAGTTATAAGGGAAAAGAATATGAAAAAGCCCCAGGCTCAGATTTCAGGGGCCATTCTTAGAAACAGAGAATGTGCTTCTTTTCCAGAATACAAATCAGGACACCTGGGTATTCAGTCTCTTTCAACTAGGAATATAATCTCCAGTCAAGTATCCAAAACCAGAATGTGTAAAATGATTTATTAAGCAGAAATCAAGATAAACTAATAGTAACTAGGTACAAACTATGAACGTGCAATTTTTCAAGCAATGTTCCAAAGCTGGTGCTGTCAGACCTGAATTCAGCTTCATTCATACTAGATATCATATTTTATTCCAGTTTGATCAAGAATCATCACTATAATTCCTGGTAACCCTGAAGATAAGCACAACAAACCAGCCAGATTAATCCTGAATTTAGGCATATATTATGACGTGTCTCTATTATTGGAGAAACATAAGAATATTCTCCTTTGTCAATAGCTTTCTAGTGACCAGCTTATCTAAACCTGCCTTTATGGCCTTGTTTCTTAAGCTGTATATAATGGGATTAAGGGAAGGGGGCAGAAAAATATAGAAAGAAGATAGAATGAGATCAGTGAATGAAGTGGACCCTAAAATAGGTTTCAAATAAGCAACAAAAGCAGTTGAAAGAAAAAGTGCAACAACTGCCAGGTGTGGGAGGCAAGTAGAATAGACTTTTGACTGTCCCTCTATGGATGGAATCTTTTTGACAGTGGAGAAGATGTATATGTATGAGATTATGATGCACAGAAAGCAACAGAAATCCAAGACTGCATTAACAAGAATGAGCACAATTTCTGCAGTTATATTCTTTGAGCAAGTAATAGCTAACAGCTGGGGAATATCACAGAAGAATTGCTGGATTTTGTTGAGGCCACAGTATGATAAGGAAAAGGTTCCTGTTGTGTGCATAGCAGATAACAAGCCACCACTGAGCCAAGACAGTGCAACAATCTGGACACACCTGTCCCTGTTCATAATGACTTCATAGTGCAGGGGATGGCAAATGGCAGTGTAGCGGTCAATGGACATTCCTGTGAGGAGCAACAATTCTGCCACTGCTGAAAAAGGTACCAGAAAGACCTGGATGACACAGCTAAGAAATGAGATGGAATTCCTTTGTATCAAAGAGTTAAAAACAATTTTAGGCACAACAGCTGAAACAAGGCAAATATCAAACAGGGACAGATTTCTTAAGAAGTAGTACATGGGTGTGTGGAGGGATGGGTCTAAGGATGTGATGGCAATAATGAGGCTATTTCCCATTAGGGCTGCCAGGTAAATTATTATAAAAAACACAGATTGTAAGAACTGAAACCTCCATGTGCCAGAAAAACCCAAGAGAAGAAATTCTGTTAGCACTGAGATATTGTTCATTTTGATGAAACATTCTGTGTGAAAAAAAGAAAAAAAATTGTTTAAATTATCAAGAATTCTAAATATAGTATATTTTCCTTCAATAAAACTGAGAAATAAAAACTTTAGGTGTTTCTATTTAATGTTCATCATATAATGAATGTGTTGTGTATGTGCATGAAAAAGAGAGAAATAAAAAATAATTTCAACAGTATACTTTCTCCATCAATACAGTTCAATTTATTAATCATATGTTTGTATGTATTATTTTATCGTCTTTACTTCTTCTTCTTTTTGTGTGCCCAAATGTCATAATGCTATGCAAGTACATAGCAAATTGTTTCAGATTCACAACAAAATGCAACCTGGTCTCATAAATAACAATCTAATTCACATATTAATGAAAATAAGGGGACCAATATAGAGTATCCATTGATCCCATCTCATATATTATATCCACTTGCTTTTCATTTTTTGTCTTTAAATCAACTGTTTTACTTAAAATTATTTGCTGATTTTCATCTTAAAAATAAACCATGAAATAAAGAATTTTCTCCTCTCTACTTTACATTTCATTCCTTCTTATACTTTTTAAATCTCTTCTTATTACTTATAAGATTTTAGGTTATTGTACAATTGATTAAATGTCATATCCCATAATTTCTTCTTTTGGTCTTTTGAGTTTCTATAATTCTTCCTTCACACTCTCTTATCATTTTGGTTACCTAGATTTCACTTTTTTAAAGTTTTTCAATTAATTTTCAAAATCCATATGCTTAGACACAATGATAGAAAGCTAGAAAGAGATAGATACACACATAAATGTTTATGAGGTTATACTTATTAATACAAAATGTAGAAATATGTGAAAGGTTAAATTTCTGTCTATAAAACTGTATTTTCTTTCTCTGACTTTTAATTACTAATATAATTTTCCTACAATTGAAAAATGTTTCCTAGATCATGAAATCTTTGCAAATATTTTGCCTAAATATAACCCCATATTAAAGGGAAAATTCCACGTATTTCTCTACTTGATTTAAAATTGACCAAAACTTTGATGGTGAAGACATCAAAAAGGCATTGTTATAGACATAGACAGATGCAAAAATATACATAGATATGCATATATAAAATATCTATATATATATAAACTTATCTCTCTTCTAGTTATCTAGTCTTGTCTCAACATGTTTCTGGTATTATTGCTTTAATGCCATAATTGAGACCATTAGCTAATGGCCTGTCTTTTCCATTCAACAATCAACAACTATTCCCTATTCATTTAAGAATCCAATTAAAATAGCTGAATAAAATAAAGAAAATATATTTGTTTTGAAATTTGGGTGAATCAATTTAGAGTAAAATGTTGAAATAAACTGACATGTCTATTGATATATGTGTGCCACTTTGTTCAGTGCACAATTTTCATTAAAATACTCCTTCATTTAAATCTTGCAATTTTGTTAATATTTTGTTTCCTTCCTAGATTGGCTAGTGTTCTTTATTTTTATTAATGTCATTCATTCTCTCTCTCTGTTTTTCTGTCTCTGTCCACCTCTCTCTTTGTTTCTGTCTCTCTCTTTCCCTAAATAGATATACAAATCTATTTAGCTAGCTAGCTGGCTATCATCTAGATACTTTTTAAAATTCTTTGAATAATGTAGATAGCTAAAAAATACATGAAAAAGAAACTATTGTGAACGGATGCTTGGAATGCAATATATTTGCTCATATTTTCTTGGAAGAAAACTACCTAAAACTAATCATTCCAAAATTATATTCATTTAAGAGTTATCAAATTTATTAGAGTATAGAAGATATGTATATTTGAGATATATCTGAGCCTATATTCTAGATTTTCAAATGCACAGAATTACAAAAATATTTTTCTTACTACCCCTAAATGTAGTCTGTGATCTCCACAATATCCAGGACATTTTATTGTTAATGATATTACCAAATTAGTTACAACTTTTTGATATCTCCCTTTATCATTTTACTTACTTTTTTTTTCTTCCTGGACATAATTTAAATAAAATATTTTCAACTGATTTTGCATTGATTGTGGTGAGCTCAGATAGTTCTCTATATTACAAATAAGTTATGTAAATAGCAATTACAATATCTCATAATGTCCTTTGTATGAGCTCATTTCAGAATTTACTTTTTTAAACCCATGTTTTAGAGATCTTAAATTAAATACCATGGTACAAGAAAATTTCTTACCAGAAAATTAAGAAATAAGGGTTTTGGCAGGCTTCTCATTTTCTGACTGAAATTATAACCAACAACTGGAATAAAAGAAAATAACAGTCACTAAAGTATCTGTTCTATAGAAGATAAAGGAAGTCAGCAGGCTTTTTATGCAGTTGTTGGTGAAAATATTACTCACCATTAATGTTAATGGACAGAACTAAGTCTGACTTTCAAATATTAAGAAACTCCTTCCTTCTCTAATAGGAACTTTCTTTTTTGCTCTCTTGACTTTAGCATACATAATGTTGGTGAGAACAGAGCCTAAAGATAGTGATGATTTTATATCTGTTGCCTGTGTCTCAAGGGCTTAAAGTCTGAAATTCTCCAAAGGGATATGCTGCTGCTTTTGTGTAAATTGGCTTGTATCTGTCCTTCACAATTATAAGAGATAAATCTTGGCACTACCTAATATGTGGAAATAAAATACCACAACTGAATTTTCCTTACCAAAAAGTCTCTTCCAATACTGGTATACAACCAAGAGTAACATTAGTTTCTAAGAAGGAATTTAAGGAATATACTTATCCAATCACCAATGAGCCTTTATAGAAAATAAGCTATGTGATTGGCACATTCCAAGGTATTGGTTATGTCACTCACAATGGGCTTTTTGTTTGTTTATTGTTTTTTTGAGAGTTAGGTTTTATTTGGGACAAAATGAGGACTTAACCCTGGGAGACACCATCTCAAGTAACCCTGAGAAAACTGCTCCAACGAGGCAAGGAGGGTAGTTAGGAAATACAGGTGTTTTGCAACAAAGGTTAGGTAGTAGAGAAAGAAGGATTACTGCTAATAACCAAAAACCAGATTGTCCTGTTAAGAAATTTAGCATTTTTCTATGGGAAAATGCAAGTGTCTGGGCTCACTGAAATCATTCCGTTGGCACCTCACCTAACTGTGGCCAGTATCTTATATTTTCACAGCCTGAGTTTCCTCATGGCTCAGTGTTAAGAGTGGTTGCAATCTGATGGCTGCTAGATGGCAGGCATTATTTTTTTCCTTCCTGAGTTCCCTCAGGGCTTTCCAGCAGCTGTGCACACATTTTATAGAAGTTTGCTGCTGGTCTTATGAAGGTTACTACTAGTCATGAGGAGCAGAGGTTACCATGAAGAATCATAGTGTTTTTTCTAGATACTAAGGGATGCAAGAATTTGGTTCATACAATATTCTCCTAAAAATATCTAGCTATCTGAATACTTGCTGTGCCAGTTTCCCCAGAGCACAAACTACCTCACCCCTAATCTCCACCTTGAGCCCCCTCGGGGAGTGTTGAAAGCCAGCAGTTGCAATGGCTCATGATTTAATTCATGTAGAGGCAGATGGCAAATAATATCAAGTGCCAATTTCAGTTCAGCAAAGTAACCAAGCCATATATATATATATTCTTTTTTTCCACATTAACCTCTATCATGTTTGATCACAAGTGACTAGATATATTTCCCTGTGCTATACAGTAGGATCTCATTGCTTTCCCACTCCAAATGCAATAGTTTGTATCTGCTAACCTCAAACTCCCAGTCCAATCCACTCCCTCCCCCTCCCTCCTGGCAACCATTTGTCTGTTCTCTAAGTCCATGAGTTTGTTTCCTTTCTATACATAGGTTAATTTGTGCTGTATATTCAATCTAAGATATATGATATCATATGGTATTTTTCTTTCTCTTTCTGACTTACTTCACTTAGACTCTAGTTCCATTCATGTTGCTGAAAATGGCATTATCTTGTTCTTTTTTATGGCTGAGTAGTATTCCATTGTGTATATGTATCATATTTTCTTAATCAGTTAATCTATTGATAGACATTTAAGTTGTTTCCATGTCTTGGCTATTGTGATTGTGCTGCAATGAACATACAGGAGTATGTATCTTTTTCAAGAAAAGTTTTTTCTGGATATATGCCCAGAAGTGGGATTGCTGGGTCATATTGTAATTCTATATTTAGTTTTCTGAGGTACTTCCATACTGTTTTCCATAGTGGTTGTACTAATTTATGTTCCCAACAACAGTGAAAGAGGGTAAGTTTTTTTCCTTGCATCATTTGAAATTTCTCCCACTCCATAAATTGTCTTTTTTTTCTTGTTTCCTTCCTTTGCTGTGCAAAATCTTTCAAGTTAAATTAAAACCCATTGGTTTATTTTTGTTTTTATTTCTATTGCCTTGTGAGACTTACCTTTCTATGGTTAATGTAAGACAATGTTATGCCTATGTTCTCTTCAAGGAGTTTTAAGGTATCTTGTCCTACATTTAAGTCTTTAAGGCATTTTGAGTTTATTTTTGTGCATGGTGTGAGGGTGTGTTCTAGTTTCATTGATTTACATGCAGCTGTCCAGTTTCTCTAGCACCACGTGCTGAAGAGACTATTTTTTGGTAAGTCTATTTAAAGTTTTGTCAATTTTGTTTTTGTTTTATAAAAAGACAGCTCATTGTTTAGTTGAGTTTTCCTATTTTTAATCTCTATTTATTTATATTTTGTCTTTATCATGCCTTTCTTACGTTAATTGTGGGTTTAGTGTTATATTAGTTGTAGGTTTTTTTTGTTGTATTTCTTATTATTGTTCCTTAAAACATAAAGTTAATTTCTCATTTGAGATATTTATTACTATAATATAGAATCTATTGCTACAAACTTTCCTTTTAGAATTCCTTTTATTTGTACCATAATTGCAGTATGTTTTATCTCCATTTTTATTTATCTACCATATTTTAAAAAATTTTTCTTTGACCAATTTTTTCAGCAGAATGTTGTTTAATATCCATGTATTTATGATGATTTATTCTTATAAATTGACTTACCTTTTATCACATTATATTAAAATACTCTCTTCTAGCTTCTAATTTTTGGCTCAAGCATGAACTATAAGCTTATTGAAACTCTATTATTTGCTTAGTTTCCTATCTCTGGTTACTTTCGAAATTCTTTTTTTTTTGTCTTTGACACTAGATAGTTTAATTATAATTAGTCTCATTATGGCATATATTTCAACCTGATCAAATCAGGTATTGAAATCAAGAAATGAATTTTTCGCTTCAATTATTGTATTTCAGCTCCAGAATTTCTGGTTTTTTTTCTCCACAGTTCCTAACTCTTTGTTGAGTCAATATTGTCACTCTTGCATAATCTTCCTCATTTGATTTAGTTGTGTATCCGTATTCTCTTTTAGTTCATTGAACATCTGTATAAGTGTTATTTTAAGTGTTTTCATCTGGCTAATAGATCTTAATTTTTTTATGGTTGATATCTGATGTGTTACCTTATGTCTTTGTATGAGTCATGTGTCCATTTCCTCTCTTAGTTTTGTGATGATTTAGTCATTTAGGAAAATAAGTACTTCTCCTAGATTTTATACTGGATTTGTACAAGCAATGGCATTTACCACTAAGTATATCTGGGGGTTCTAGGACATCCCACATTTTTTCTAATCCCTTTCTCACCTTGCTGTCTACCCACAGAATACAGCTCTAATGTGGTGCTTAACTATGTTGGCTGTGTCGTCTAAATTTTGGAACCAGCTCTGTTAACACTTTGAATCAGATGAAAAAGAACATCAGCATTCTGGAGTTCCCAGCATGTCTCAGTGGTTAACAAATCTGACTAGTAAGCATGAGGTTGTGGGTTTGATCTTGCTCAGTGGTTAAAGACTTGGCATTGTTGTGAGCTGTGGTGTAGGTCACAGACATGGTGCAGATTCCATGTTGCTGTGGCTCTGGCATAGGCCGGCAGCTACAGCTCCAATTAGACCCCTAGCCTGGGATCCTCTATATGCCACAGGCCACAGGTGCAGCCCTAGAAAAGACCAAAAAAAAAAAAAAAAAAAAAAGAACTCCAGCATTCCTGTTTTGGTCCAGCAGATTATGAACCTGACATAGTGTCTGTGACAATGAAGGTTTGTTATGTGGCCTCACTCAGTGGGTTAAGGATCCAGAATTGCCATAAGATGCAGCATAGTTTGCAGATGCAGTTCAGAGCTGGTGTGGTGCTAGCTGAGCAGCTGCAGTTACAATTCAATCCCTAGTCCAGGAACTTTCATATGCTACGTGAATTATGTGAGTTTAAAAATACACTAGAAGGAATCAGTAGCAGGTTAACATAAGCAGAAGAACAAACAAGTGAGGTGGAAGACAGTAGTGGAATTCACTATAACAGAAAAAATATAGAAAAAAGAATGAAAAGATGTGAGGAGACCCTAAGAGATATCAAGGACACTATTAAACTTGCCAACGTATGTATCATAAGAGTTTCAGAAGGAGAAGAGGATGAAAGGGCCAGAGAAAATTGTTGAAGAGATTATAGAGAAAAACTTCCTTAATATGGGAAAGGAACACTCACTCAGGTTGAAGGAGCTCAGAGAATCCCACACAGGATAAACCCAAGAAAAATCATTAAGGCACATATTAATCAAATTAGAAAATTAAATATGAATAAAAATATTGAAAGCCACAAGGGGAAAACAACAAATAATATACAAGGGAACCCCTAGGATCATAGCTGATTTGTAAACAGAAATTATGCAAGCTAGAAGGGACTGGCAATATATATTTAAAGTAATGGAGGGGAGGGACCTAGAACCAAGAAGACTCTATACAGCAGAGACCTCATTCAAATCTGATGGGGAGATCAAAGATTTTCAGACAAACACAAGCTAAGAGATGAAGCACCTCCAAACCAGCTCTACAACAATGACTAAAGGAAATTGTCTAGACAGATAAAATAAAAGCCAGAATTAGAAGGAAGAAATTTTTAAATGATAAAACTCACTAGTAAATTCAATGATAATATAAAGATAGAAAATCACCCGCTGACAAATATCATATCAAAAATAGCAAGCATTAGAAGGGGAGAGGACAAAGCAGAACATTGAAACTACATTTAAAAATTAAGAGACCAGCAACGAGAATTAATTCTGTACATATACCAATGACTATATCAAAATCAAATTGGAACCACAAACCAAAAATCTATAGTGGACACACACATAAAAAAAGAAAAGCAATCCAACACAACACTAAAGATAGTCAGCAAATCACAAGAGAAGAGGACAAAAGTGGACGAGAAGGAAAAAAACTCAAAATAGCAACCCAAAGTAATTAAGAAAATGGCAATAAGTACATTTTTAACCATAATTACATTGAATGTAAAATGATAATATGCTTCAACCAAAAGTCAAGGACAGGCTGAGTAGATAAAAAAACAAGACTCATACACATGATTTTTCCAAGAGACCCTCTTCAGAGCAAAGGATATATACAGACTGAAAGTGAGGGTATGGAGGAAATTATTCCATGCAATTTGAAATCAAAGGAAAGCATGATTAGCAATACTCATATCAGATAAAATAGACTTTAAAATAAAATTACAAAAAGGACACAATCCAATGATCAAAGGATCATTCCAATAAGGTATAACAATTGTAAATATATATTTATCCAACATATATTTGGAACCAAATATATAAGGCAAACTTAAAGGAGAACCAAAATATATAAAGCAACTGCTAATAACCATAAAGTGGGAAGCTGATAATAACACAATTGTAGTGGGAGACATTAACACCCACATATATCAATGGACTGATCATCCAGGCAGAAAATCAACAAGGAAACACAGTCCTTAAGTGACATTCTAGACCAGATAGACTGAAGTTCATACAACATTTCATCAAAAGTAGCAGAATATATATTCTTCTTAATGGCACATGGAACATTCTCAAGAATAGATCACATCTGGGGCCACAGATCAAGCGTTGGTAAATTTTTTAAAAATGGAAATATTTTAAAGAGTTTTAAAAGACCACAGTTAGGAGTTCCCATCATGGGGCAGTGGAAATGAATCTGACTAGGAACCATGAGGTGGCAGGTTCAATCCTTGGCCTTGCTCAGTGGGTTAAGGATCTGGCATTGCTGTGGCTGTGGTGTAGGCCAGCAGCTACAGCTCCAATTGGATCCCTAGCCTGGGAACCTCCATATGCCATGGATGCGGCCCTGAAAGGACACAAAGACAAAAAAAAAGACCACAATTATATGAGACAACAAAAGAAATACACGGAAAAAATGTAGCAAAAAACACATACTCAAGGAAGCTAAACAATATGCTACTAAAAAAACAATGGATCATTGACAAAATCAAAGAAGAATTCGAAAAATACTTGGAGACATATGCCAATGAAGACATGACAATCCAAAACCTGTGGGACACAGCAAAAGCAGTTCTGAGATGGAAGTCTATATCAATACAATCTTATCTCAGGAAACAAGAAAAACCTCAAATAATTAACATCTAAAACATCTATAGAGGGAAGGACAGACAATGCCCCAAATTTATAGAAGGAAAGAAGTCATAAAGATTAGAGAAGAAATTAATACTAAAGAGAAAGAAAAAATAAATCAATGAAATCAAAAGTTGGTTCTTTGAAAAGAGCAACAGAATTGATAAAATTTTAGCCAGATTCATCAAGCAAAAAAGATGTTTCAAATCAATAAAATTAGAAATGAAAAAGGAGAAATCATAACTGACAACACAGAAATTCAAAGGATTATAAAAAAACTGCTATAAACAAGTATATGCCAATAAAATGGACAGCCTAGAAGACATGCTCATATTCTTACAAAAGTACAACCTATCAAGACTGAACCAGAAAAAAATAGAAAATATGAATAGACCCATTGCAAGAACTGAAATTGAAAATGTGATTAAAAACTTCCCAAGTACAAAAGTCCAGTACCTAATGGCTATACAAGTGAATTCTATCAAATATTCAGAGAAAAGTTAATATTTATTCTTCTGAAATTCTTCCAAAAAAATTTTCAGAGGGTGGAACACTCCCAAGCTCATTCTATGAGGACAATATCACCCTAAAACAAAACCAGACAAAGATATCACAAAAAAATTACAGGCTAATATCACTAATCATTATAGATGCAAAAATCCTCAGTGAAATACTAGCAAATTCAGTAATACAATAAAAGTATCATACACCATGATCAAGTGGTATTTATCCCAGGGATGCAAGAGTTCTTTAATATCCAAAAATAAATCAGTGTGAGACATCACATCAAAAAACTTAAAAATAAAACAGTATCATCATCTCAGTAGACAAAATCCAACACTCATTTCTCATATAAACTCTTTAGAAAATGGTCATAAAGGAAAACTACCTCAACATAATAAAATCCACAGATGACAAATCCACAGCTAACATTATTCTAAATGGTGAAAAAAATAAAGCATGTCCACTGAGTTCAGGAATATCACAAGTACATCCACTTTCCATACTGTTATTCAAACTAGGTTCAGAAGCCGTAGCTATGGCAATGAAAGAAGAAAAAGAAATAAAAGAAATCCAAATTGGATAAGATGAAGTAAAACCACAACTATTTTCAGGGAACATGACACATGTTCCCTAGAAAATTCTAAAAAGACTACCACAAAACTATTAGAGCTCATCAATTAATTTGGTCAATTTTCAGAATACAAAATTAGTACACAGAAATTGATTGCATTTCTATATATAAAATGACAGATCAGAAAGGAAAATCAGGGAAACAATTCCATTTACTATCACATAAAACAGAATAAAATACCTAGGAATGAATAAACCTACCTAAACAGAAAAAAAAAAAAACCTGTACTCTGAAAACTATAAGATGCTTCTGAAAGAAACCAAAAATAAAACAAACAGATGGAAAGAAATACTATCATTTTGGTTTGGAAAAATCACTATTGACAAAATGAGTATGCTACCCAAGGTGATCTACAGATTCAATGTAATACCTAACAAATTACCAAGGACATTATTCAGAGAACTAGAAAAAATATTTTAAAGATAGAAATCCCAGAAATAAACCTATGGTCAACTAATCTATGACAAAGGAGGAAAGAACATACAGTGGAAGAAAGATAATATTTTCAATAAATAATGCTGGGAAAACTGAACAGCTACATGTAAAAGAATGAAATTAGAATATGTTCTAACCTATATACAAAAATAAGCTCACAATGGATTGAAGACCTAAAAGTAAGGCCAGATACTCCTAGAGGAAAACATAGGCAGAAAGCCCTTTGACATAAATCACAGCAACATCCTGTTTGACCCACCTCCTGGAATAATATCAATAAAGACAAAAAAAATTGACCTAATTCAAACTCAAAAGCTTTTGCACAGCAAAGGAAACCATTGAAAAAAGAGGAGACAATACACATAATTAGAGAATATCTTTGCCAACAATGCAACCAACAAGGGCCTAATCTCTAAGTGTGTAAACAACTCATTCAACTCAACAACAGCAACAAACAAGCAACCCTAGCAAAAAATGGGCAGAGGAGTTAAATAGACACTTCTCCAGGAAGACATATGGATGGCCAATGAGCACATGAATAAAAGGTTCAACATCATTAATTATTAGAGAAATACAAATCGAAATTAAAATGAGGTGCCATCTCTCACTGGTCAGGATGGGCCTCATTTACAAGTCAACAAATAAATGCTGGAGAGAGTGTGGAGTTTTATTTTGGGAACCCTCCATCACTATTGTTGGGAATGTAAATTGGTACAACCAGTATGGAAAACAGTATGGTGATACCTGAGAAAAATAAATAGAGAACTACCATATGATCCAGAAATCCCACTCCTGGGCATATATCTGGGCAATACTTTCATTCAAAAAACATATCCAATCCTATTTTCATTGCAGTGCTATTCACAATAGCCAAGACACAGAAACAATCTAAATGTATATTGACAGATGAATGGATTAAGAGGTGGATTAAGAGATAAATACAATGTAATACAACTTGAGCATAAAAAATTACAAAATAATATCATTTGAAGCAACGTGGATGCAATAAGACTCATATTAAGTGAAATAAATCAGAAAAAATAAATACAAATACCACATGTCACCTATATGTAGAATCTAAAATATGGCACAGATGATCCTATCTATAATACAGAAACAGATCACAGACAGGTAGTGAAGACATGTGTTTGCTTGGGGTGGGGAGCGAGGAATTGTATGGATAGGGAGTTTAGAGTTGGTAAAGGCAAAATATTACACCTGGAATATTTACATGAAGTTGTAAAATTACAAATGGTGCATCAATTGCCATGAATTATTACCCCTTTTGTGGGAATTCCCTTTTTGTTTTATAATGATACAGATGCTGTTAACTTCTCAATTGATCTCTAGAACACTGCCAGAGATATCATGGTCTGTATATCACAATTAACGCATTGTCTCTCTGGATATAAGACCTGTTGCTTCCTATTACACCATCTTTCTGATATATTTCCCTCTCCCGTAATATTGAAGCACAGTTTTGCTGTAGAATTTTGAGTTGATAGTGTTTTTCTTTCAGTAATTGGAGTATCACACTGCCTCTGGAATGCAAGTTTTCTGCTGAAGAATATATGGATGAACATAAAGAAATAAGCAAGTAATTTTTTTTCTCAAACAGTTTTTGGAATTATCTGCTATATAATCTTTGATTCTTACTGTTGAGTTCTTTCACCTAGACCTGTATGCCCCTTCTCTTATTTCCTCTTTTCCCACAGAGGTAACTAGAGACTCAGTGGTAGGGGAATTGGTAATGTTATTAAAGGATATGACTTTTGCAACTAGAAAATTACAGAGATATGGAGATCTAACATATTGCATAGTAGTTATAGGCAACCATAATGTGATATATAATTCAAAGTTGTGAAAAAAATTGTACTTGACTAGAACCCACATGTTTGGACTATATTTACATTTTGCTACAAGTTGTACCAACATATCTACACAAGTTCTTTCTTTAGGGCCATTTGTTCAAATAAAGTAATTTGAAACCCACCCAAAAATAACCATAATAAAAAGGTAAACTTATATCTCTAACACATACACACACACACACACATCACAAACTTACCTTTTTTGTAACCTTTGGGATTATATGAATTATTTAATGTATTTATCCAATCATTTAATACCAACAGCTAAACAAATTCTGATTAATGCTTCAGGTTCATATTTCAACTATTGAAAATGTAGTCATCATTTGTGCATGTGAGAGTATGTTGAATTAACCCCAAGAAATTTATCCCCCACTGTGATCTCATTAAGATGACTGGAAGGCTTAGATCATGATTATTTAGCATAAAATGTTTCATAGTTAGTCCTTAGGGAAACTGAATTTGGTCCTCACCATTTTCCTATATATGCAATTCTTTGGCAATTTATATTTGTGCATATTGTTTCTAATATCAGATGTTGCCAAATATTTAAATACTCATATACATATATTATCAACAATAACTCCATATGCTGGAGAGGGTGTAGAGAAATGAGAAAATTCCTACACTGTTGGTGGGAATGTCAGTTTGTACAAGTATGGAAAACAGCATGGATGTACCTAAAAAACTAAATATATAATTACAATATGATCTATCAATCATATGGACATATATCTAGACAAAACCTTCCTTGAAAAAGACACATGCACTTGTATGTTCATTGCAGAACTATTCAAAATAGCCAGGAATAGGAAACAACCATTCCAAACAGATGAATGGATTAAGAAGATATACACAAAAGAATACTATTCAGCTGTAAAAAATAACAAGATAATGCCATTTGAAGCAACATGGATGGAACTGAGAGTCTCATACTAATTACTAAGTGAAGTAAATCAGAAAGAGAAAGACAAATACTAAATGATATTACTTATATCTGGAATCTAATATCTGGCACAAATGAACATATCTACAGAAAAGAAACAAACTCATGGTTGTGGATAGCAGACTTGTGGTTGCCAAGGGGGGCAGGGAGAGAGTGGCATGGACTGGGAGTTTGGGGTTAGTAGATGCAAACTATTGCATTTATAGAAGCAATGAGGTCCTGGTGTATGCAATAGGGAAATATATCCAATCACTTGTGATGGAATATGATGGAAAATAATAGGAGAAAAAGAAAGTATGTACATGTAAAACTGGGCCATTTTGCTGTTAAACAGAAATTGATAGAATGTTGTAAATTGACTATAATAAAATTAAAAAAAATAAATGATGCATGGTAGAGCACTTCCTAAAAAAAGGAAGAAAAAATAGAAACCTTAATTTATAAAGAAATAAAGGCAGTCTACTCTTCCATTCCAAACCAAATAGAATTACAAATGTTTATGTATTTTGGCTTTAGTTAAGACCATCTATGTACACACACAGTGTTGATGTCCTTTCAAAAACCCTCACACCATGCATGAAAATAAACTGAAAATGACATAAAGATGTAAATATAAGGCAAGATACCATCAAAATCCTGGAAGAGAACATAGGCAAAGCATTCTCTGATATCAACCTTACACATATTTTCTCAGGTCAGTCTCCCAAAGCAACAGAAATAAAAGCAAAAATAAACCAATCAGACCTAATCAAACTGACAAGCTTTTGACAGAAAAGGAAACCAAAAAGAAAACAAAAAGACAACTATAGAATGAGAGAAAATAGTTTCAAATGATGCAACTGACAAGGGCTTAATCTCTAGAACCCATGAGCAACTTGTATGACTCAACAGCAAAAAAAGCCAACAACCCAACTGAAAAAAAATGGGAAAAGACCTGAATAGACATTTTTCCGAAGAAGATGTACTGATGGCCAACAAGCACATGAAACAATGCGCAACATCCCTGATTATAAGAGAAATGAAAATCAAAACTACCATGAGATACCACCTCACACCAGTCAGAATGGCCCTCATTAATAAGTCCACAAATAACAAATGCTGGAGAGGGTGTGGAGAAAAGGGAACCCTCCTGCACTGCTGGTGGGAATGTAAGCTGGTACAACCACTATGGAGAACAGTATGGAGGTACCTTAGAAATCTATACATAGAACTACTATATGATCCAGCAATACCACTATTGGACTTATATCCGGACAAAACTTTTCTTAAAAAATGACACATGCACCCACATGTTCATTGCAGCACTATTCACAGTAGCCAAAATATGGCAACAGTTGCTGATATTGTCTAGATATAGGAAAGAGTCCTTAGAGCTACTTGGTAGCAGGAGGTGTCACAGGAGCCACTAATGCCCCTGCATACTACTAAAACTATCATGTGTCCAGTGAATCTCTGCCACATCCCTCACCAAATCCATGCCTAGAAGCCACTCAGCTGCAGCAGAGGTAGCAAAATACTGCTACTCCCATCACTTTCTCTGGGTACATGTGAGCCATTACCATCACTGAGAACTCTAGGACTGGGCACTTGCTCCTGCATATACTTACCTGCTGTCAAATGAATGATAAACATATAGGTAGACAATATGAGAGGGCAAAGTAATGGCTTTCACACAAAGGATCACTACAAAAACACACAAAAACAACTAAATAATGAGGAGGTAGGTAATATGCCTGAAAAAGAATTGAGAATGATGACACTAGAGATGATCCAAGATATTCGAAAAAAGAATGGAGATGCAGATCAAGAATTTACAAGAAATATTTACCAAAGAGTTAGAGGACTTGAAGAGCAAGAAAACTAGGAGGAATAGAACAATATCTTAAATGAAAAACATACTAGAAAGATTCAATAGGGGGAGAATGGAAGAAGAAGAACAAATAAGTGATGTAAAAACAGCGTTGTGGAAATCAGTGTCACAGAAGATAATAAAGAAAAAAGAGTAAAAATCTTAGGAGTGTCTAGGAGACTTCTGGGACAATATTAAATGTACCAGCATATGCATCATAGGGGTTCTAGAAGGAGAAGAAAGAGAAAGGGCCAGAGAAAATATTTGAAGAGATTATGGCTGAAAACTTCCATAACATAGGAAAGGAAACACTCATTAAAGTTGAAGAAACACAGAAAATACCATACAAGATAAACCCAAGGAGAAACACAGCTAGAGACATACTAATTAAACAGACAAGATTTCAATACAAAGAAAAAATATTGAATGCTACAAGGGGAAAGCAACAGATAACATAAAATAGAACCCCATAAGGATATCAGCAGATTTTTCAGCAGAAATTCTGCAAGGCATAAGGGATTTGCAACATATATTTAAAGAGATAGAGAGGAGGAACCTAGAACCAAGAATATTCTACCCAGCAAGCTCTTATTCAGATTTGATAGAGGTATACAAAGATTTTCAGACAAGCAAAAACTAAGCTAATTCAGCACCTCCAAATCAGCTCTATGACAAGTATAAAGGAGTCATCTAAGCACAAAAGAGAAAGCTAGAATCAGAAAGAACAAAATTTCCAATAAGAAAACTCACTAGTAAAGTCAATGATAATATAAAGGTAGAAAATCACACATCAACAAATACATCAATACTGGCAAGCATGAGAATAGGATAGGAAAAATGCAGAAGGTTGAAAATTCATTTGAGGGAGTTATCATTGTGTCTCAGTGGTAACGAACCTGACTGTCATGAGACATGTTTCTATAATATTTTCTTAGCCTCTTTTCTGAAAACTCCATCTTGACCTGCTTTACTTTACCCCATCTTCCTGCTTGAAAAACAGTAACAGTGATGGTAAATGACTTAAGCTTAAGAACAAAGACCTAAATCATAAGTTATTCATAGGGTCAGCTGAATGA
Source organism: Phacochoerus africanus (assembly GCF_016906955.1). NCBI lineage: Eukaryota > Metazoa > Chordata > Mammalia > Artiodactyla > Suidae > Phacochoerus > Phacochoerus africanus. The sequence goes on along the minus strand of NC_062547.1, from coordinate 57,420,903 downwards.
GGACATAATGTGTTGGTCTAGGCACACCGGACCCGTGCATATTGGCATGCCATTTGCACAAGCATGATATGTCCTCTAAAGAATAAAAGAAAGGAACTTCATGGCCCCAAGTGGTTTATGAGTGGTCATTAGCAGAATATGCATTAGCAAAGAGAACCAAGGTGCAAACCTAGGCAAACTGGGTTGCCACAGATAGTCATGCCCTTTGCAGAAGCACAGTGAGGATTCTCTGAAATGCTATGCATAGATAGCTATTGCCAAGATTCCTCAAATGCTAATGATTGTTAAATTCCTAAAGGTCAGAGTAAAAGCTTCACGATCTACCAGCTATGTGACTTTTAAAATAATAAAATAACATAAAATAATAAAAAATCCTATATCCTCCACCTATAGCCCCCTCCTCACTTGAGGTAATCCTAAAGAACACGATAAAAACAGTGTGGTTTCTTGAGGCAGCGCTCTTGGTCCCTCAGACCTTGAGTCCCCCGGTTCCCATCTTTACTTAAGATAAAGGTTTGTGTGTCTTGTTTTATGTTAACTTATTTTTCCTTAAGTTTCACAGCACCCGTTCTTCAGCCCCATCCTGCTGATCTGGTCTTGGCACCTGACTAGTATCCATGAGGATGCAAGTTCAAACTCTGGCTCTAGTCAGAGTGTTCAAGATGAGGTGTTGCCATGAACCACAGTGTAGGTTGCAGAAATGGCTTGAATCTGGCATTGCTGTGCTTTAGGCTGCAAGCTGCAGCTCTGATTTGACTCTGAGCCAAGGAAATTCCATTCCACAGGTGTGGCACTAAAAAGAAAAAAAAAATAAATGTATTTGAAATTAAGAGACCAGCAACAAAAACCAATTATGTACACATACAGATGATTATATCAAAATTAAACAAGAACCACAAACCAAAAAATTATAATAGACACAACATAGAAAAAACAATCCAAGCACAAAAGTAAAGATAGAAAATCACAAGAGAAGACAACAAAAGAGGAAAGAAAGAACAAAGAACCAAGTAACAATCCAAAGTAATAATGAAAATGACAATAAGTACATACATACCATAATTACATTGAATGTAATAGATTAGATGCTCCAACTAAAGGACATGGACTGGCTGAGTGGTTGCAAAAACAAGATCCATTTATAGGCTGTTTACAAAAGAACCACTTGAGATCTAAAGACACATACAGACTTAAAGTGAGGGGATGGAAGAGGTATTACATGCAAATGAAAGCCAGAGTAGCAATACTCATATCAGAAAAAAATAGATGTTAAAGTAAAGAAGGTCAAAAGAGACAAAGAAAGACATGATATAATGAGGAATTCCCATCGTGGCTCAGTGGTTAATGAATCCAACTAGGAACCATGAGGTTGCGGGTTCGACCCCTGGCCTTACTCAATGGGTTAAGGATCTGGTGTTGCCGTGAGCTGTGGTGTAGGTTCCAGATGTGGCTCGGATCCCGCATTGCTGTGGCCCTGGTGTAGGCTGGCAGCTACAGCTCCAATTAGACCCCTAGCCTGGGAACCTCCACATGCCATGGGTGTGGCCCTAGAAATGACAAAAAAAAAGACATGATATAATGATCAAAGGATCAATCAAAGAAGAAATAACAATTTTAAATATATATACACCCAACATATAAACACCACAATATTATAAGGAATCTTCTAACAGTCATACTAGGAGAAATTGATAGCAAAACGGTAATTGTGGTGGACTTACATCAATGGATGATCAACCCAGCAGAAAATCGACAAGGAAACAAGCCTTAAGTGACATCGTAGACCAGATAGACTTATATCATACAATATTCCATCAAAAAGCAGAAGAATATACATTCTTCTCAAGTGCAATGGCACATTCTCCAGGATAGACCACATCTTGGGCCACAGAAGAAACTTTGATGAATTAAAAAAAATGAAATTATTTCAAGAATTTTCAAAGACTACAATTCTATGAGACAAGAAATTAACTATAAGAAAAAAACAGAAAAACCCACAAACTGCTGGTAGCTAAAGAATATGCTTCTAAACAACCAATGGATTATTGAAAAAATCAAAGAGGCAATGAAAATATACTTAGGGACAAATGATAATGGAGATACAACAATCCAAAACCTATGGGACAAAGCCAAGGCTCTTCTGATTCGGAAGATTATGCCATACGATCTTATTTCAGGAAACAAGGAAAAGCTCAAATAAACAACCTAACCTTACATCTAAACATCTAGAAACAGAAGAACAGACAAAGCCAAAATTTGGTGAGGGAAATAAATCATAAAAATTATGGAATAAATTAATGACAAGGAGACAAAACAATAGAGATGATCAAGGAAATCAAAACTTGGTTCTTGAAAAAGAGCAATAGACTTGATAAACCTTTAGTCAGATTCATCAAAAAAAAAAAAGAGGGAGAGGGTTCAAAATTAAAAATGAAAAGCAAAAGTTATAAATGACACCACAGAAATATGAAGGATCATAAGAGAATGCTATAAGTAACTATGTACCTATAAAATGGAAAATCTAGAAGAAATGGATAGATTCTTACAGACTTATAACCTACCAAGACTGAATGAAGAAGAAAGTAAAAAAAGTGATTAGACTAAGCACAAGAACTGAAATTCAAAATATGATTAAAAACTTCCAAAAAAGAAAAGGTCATGACTTGATGGCTTCACTGGCAAATTCTATCAAACTTTGAGGGACGAGTTAACATCTACTCTACTGAAACTCTTCCAAAAAATTGCAGAGGATGAAACACTCCAAAACCCATTCCACGAGGCCACCATCTACCTGATATTTAAACCAGACAAAGACACCACAAAAAAAGAAAATTAGAGACCAATATCACTGAAGAACAGATGGAAAAATCCTTAACAAAATACTAGAAACCATATCCATCTGAGCATTAAAAGTATCATACACCATGATGAAGATCGATTTATCCCAGGATGCAAGGATTCTTCAATATCTGCAAATCAATCAGTGTGACACATCACATCAACAAACTGAAAAATAAAAAATGTTTCGATCATATTAACAGATGCATAAAAATTTTTGACAAAATTAAGATAAGCAACAATGGAGCAAGATGGCTGAGGAGTAAGATGTCACACACACCTTCTCCCAAAAACACATCAAAAAAACACATCTACATGTAAAATGACTCACACAGAACATCAACTGAATGCTGGAAGAAGAAAATCCTCCAAAAAGGGCAAGTAACTCTTGACATAACTGGGTAGAACAAAAGAAAAAAAAAAGAGAGAGAGCGAGAGAAAAGGAATCAGGACTGGACTAGCATTCCTGAGAGGGAGCTGTGAAGGAGAAAAGGACCCACATCCTGGAAGCCACCCAACTGATGGAAAGATCAGCTGAGTTGGAGGGACCTCAAAAATCACTGAGAAAAGTGCAGCAGGTGGACTAAGAATAGCAAAGCAGAGTGAGAGCCGCACAGATCATCTGAACCTCCATCCTGGAGTCCACGGCCTGAGATGCTCAGGTGGGGGCTGATTGCTGAAACTCAGGCTCTGGAGGTGAGTCCCTGGGAGAGTATTGGGGCCGGCTGTGCAGGGACAGCCTAAGGAGCAAAGGAGCAGGGCACAACAGGCAGGGGAACAGTACACCACAGGCTAAGGAGGGGAATGCCATGGCAGAGGGAACCTGGGAGAAGGTCCAGACCCACAGGAGAAGCAAGGTGACATCACTGGGGAGGGTGAGAGGAGGAGGGGCAGATCACCATAGGAAACTCCTTGCATCAGAGTGTGCACATGCCTGTGGGATCTCAGAGGGAAGGGAGGCTCTGGTGCAGGCTACAAGCAGCGAGAAGACTCCTGGGCACTTCTTGTACAGGCTACTGGTGGCCAGGCACCTCTTCTGTGGACTAAGGGCATCAGGGGACTAAGTGCGACATGGTATTTCTTGCATGATCTACAGTTGGCAGGGACAGACTACAGCGGTTGTCTCTGAGGCCAGAGGAAGGCATGGCTTTCCACCAATGGGGGTCTGTGAGTGGGCCCCAACTCTGACCCTAGTCACCTCAGGGGATGGCAAAAAAGAAAAAAAGAGGGCACTGTAACCAAGCACTATACACTTTTGCTCTCACTCCCCTGGGAACACACCTGCCCTGCAGCTGCCACTGCAAAACACTCTGGGTGGTGTTCAGACAGTTGGATACTATCCCTTCCCAAGACCTTACAACTAGGAGCAGCTGGTGGAGCACCTCCTGCATGGGCTAAGTGGGACAGAATGCTTCTTGCGTGGTCTGCAGGTAAAGGGGGAAAACCACTGCAGTTATCAATGATTCCAGATGTAGGTGTGGCCCACTGTTACTGGGGATACCTGAATAAATATCACTTGCAGCTCCAACCACCTCAGAGGGCACCACAGATAAGGAAATTATGACATAACACCACCTGTTGTTGCTCTCACTTCCCTGGGAGCACACCTGCCCTGCTACTGCCACTGCTAAACACTCTGGGCAGTGACCAGACCCTTGATCACTGACCCTTCCCAGCAACCTGCAACAAGGAACAGCTTGTGCAGCATATCCTGTGGGGGGTATGCAGGAAGAGGTGCTTCTGGCATGGTCTACAGTAGGCGAGGGAAAATGACCACAATTATCTCTGGCTCCAGAGGTGGGAGTGGCTCACCACCACTAGGGGTCTGTGCACAGACAGCACTTGCAGCCCAAGTCACCTCAAAGGCACTATAGAGGAGGGCATCTTGATCAACAACAAATGTTGGTGCTCTCACACCCCCAGGAACACACCTGCCCTGCTTCTGCCACTGCCAAACACTCTGAGTGGTACCCACATGCCAGATCTCTGTCACGTCCCAGGATCCTGCAACTAAGAGCAGCCTGTACAGCACCTCCTAGGTGGTCTAAGTGATACAAGTTGCTTCAAGCAAGGTCTACAGGTGGAGGGGCAAACCACCACAGTTATCACTGACTCTAGAGCTGGTCATGGCCCGCTCCCACTATGGGTCCCAGAACAGGCACCACCTGCAGTTCCAATCACCTCAGAGGAGGGCATTGCAATTAAATACAAGCTTTTGTTGCTCTCAGTCCCTTGGGAACTCATGCACCCTACTGTTGCTATTGCCAAATGCTCTGGTCACCTTGCAGATCTGCATAGAGCTCATTACCACGTCCCAGGGCCCTGAAACTAGGAATAACCTGTACCACCTTCCCGCAGGTCCCTGCTGCTGTTGAGAGCCCAACAATCAGGCACTGGCTGCTGGACCTACCCATTGTCTCTTTCTCCCTGAAAACACACTGAGCATCCTAGGAATATCAGCCTGCTCACATCAAAGAAAGAGACAACAAATATTCAAACTCCCGCACCAAAATAAGTGATAACACCCCAAGAAATACAAAGGGTTATTCTTGTATAGAAGTAGCCTTACAAGACTACAGTTTGGTTTCCCCAAACTCACAGAAAAAGAAAAACACAAGCAACATAAAGAAGCACAGAAACCATCCCTACTTCAAGGAACAGGAGAATTCACCTAAAGCAGTCAACAATGAAACAGACCTCTGTGGTATGACAGATGTTGAGTTCAAAAGGGAAATAGTGAAAATACCAAAGGAATTAAGAGAGGATATGAACTGTAATGCAGATTCCTCTAGAAAGGAACTAGAAAATATAAGGAGGAGCCAAGAAAAACTAGAAAATCCATTTGCAGAGATACAAACTGAGCTAACGACAATAAAGACCAGAATGAATAATAAAGAGGAATGAATTAGTGATGTGGAAGATGGAATAATGGAAATCACCCAATTAGGATGGCAGACAGAAAACCAAATGAAAAAGTAAGAAAGCAATATAAGAGACCCATGGGATAATATAAAGCAGGACAAGCTTCACATAATTGGAATTCCAGAAGGAGAAGAAAAAGAAAAGGGGATTGAAAATATATTTGAAGAAATTATGGCTGAAAACTTTGCAAATCTAAATGATACTGATATCAAGATACAGGAAGCACAGAGAGCCCCAAACAAGTTGAACCCAAACAGGCCCACACCAAGACATAATAAAAATGGCAGGAGTTACAGATAAAGAGAGGATTCTAAAGGCATCAAGAGAAAAGAAAAACATTTATTATAAGGGAACCCCCACCCCCATAAGGCTATCAGCTGACTTTTATACAGAAACACTGAAAGCCAGAATGGAGTGGCAAGATATATTTAAAGTGCTTAAAGGAAAAAATTTGCAACCTAGAATACTCTATCCAGCAAGAATATAATTTAAAATAGAAGGGGATTTAATTCTGGCCTTTCTATCCTGTTCCACTGATCTATATTTCTGTCTTTGTGCCAGTACCATATGGCTTTGATGATTGTTGCTTTGTAGTATAATCTGAAGTCTGGGAGCATGGTTCCTCCAGCTCCATTTTTTCTTTTTCAGGATTTCATTGGCTATTCTGTGTTTTTGTGCTTCCAAACAAACTTTAAAATATTTTGTTCGAGTTCTGTGAAAAGTGTCCTTGGTAATTTGATAGGGATGGCATCAAGTCTGTAGATTGCCTTAGGTAGTATACTCATTTTTGATAATATTAACTCTTCCAATCCATGAGCATGGTATATCTTTCTATCTGTTCATGTCATCTTTGATTTATTTCATCAGTGTCTTATAGTTTTTAGTGTACAGGTCTTTTGTCTCTTTAGGTAGGTTTCCTCCTAAGTATTTTATTCTTTTGGATGTGATGGTAAATGGTATTGCTACCCTAATATCTCTTTTTGCTCTTTCATTGTTACTGTATAGAAATGCTGTCAATTTCTGTGTATTAATTTTGTATCCTGCAACTTTGCCAAATTCATGGATGAGCTCTAACAGTTTTCTGGTAGAGTCTTTAGGATTCTCTAGGTGTAGTATCATGTCATCTGCAAATAGTGATAGTTTTACTTCTTTCTTTCAAATTGGACTCTTTTTATTTCTGTTACTTCTGATTGCCATGCCTAGAACTTCCAAAACTTTGTTGAAGAGTAGTGGCGAAAGCCAACATCCTTGTCTTGTTCCTGATCTCTGCGGGAATTCTTTCAGCTTTTCACCATTGAGAATGATGTTTGCTATGGGTTTGTCATACATGGCCTTTATTATGTTGTGGTAGCTTCCCACTATGCCAACTTTCTAAAGGGTTTTTATCAGAAATGGTGTTGGATTTTGTCAAAGGCTTTTTCCGTGTCTATTGAGAGGATTGTATAGTTTTTATTCTTCAGTTTGCTAATGTGGTGTATCACACTGATGGATTTGCGGATATTGAGGAACCCTTGCATCCCTGGGATAAATCCCACTTGATCATGATGTACAATACATATAATGTATTGTTGGATGCAGATTGTTAGTAGAGCCAACTAATCTATGACAAAAGAGGCAAGAATATACAATGGAGAAAGGACAGCTTGTTCAATAAGTGGTACTGGGAAAACTAGACAGCCACATGGAAAGGAATGAAATTAAAACACTCCCTAACACCATACACAAAAATAAGCTCAACATGGATTAAAGACCTAGATATAAGACCAGACACTATAAAACACTTAGAGGAAAACATAGAACAAACACTCTCTGATATAAATGACAGCAACATCTTCTCACATTCACCCCTTAGAGAATTGACAGTAAAAACAAACAAACAAACAAACAAAAACAAATGGAACCTAATCAAACTTAAAAGTTTCTGCACAGCAAAGGAAACCCTAAACAAAACAAAAAGACAACCCACAGAATGGGAGAAAATATTTGCAAGTGAATCAACTGACAAGGGATTCATCTCCAAAATTTATAAACACCTCCTACCGCTCAATACCAAAAAAACAAAAAAAAAAAACATGAAAAAATGGGCAGAAGATCTAAACAGACAATTCTCCAAAGAAGACATCCAGATGGCTGAGAAACACAAAAATAGAAATATAGATCACTGGAACAAGATAGAAAGACCCTAAATAAACCCAAGCGCCTATGGTCAATTAATATATGACAAAGGAGGCAAGAACATACCATGGAAGGGCTACATATTTATAATCAATGAAGAAGTGCGAAGAGAAGAAGACCACCTTCTTCCTCTTTTTGGGGTAAATGTCGAGGCTTAAAACATTAATTCCTCCTTTGACCTAGTATGGTTTAACCAGGACAGTCATGGCATTATTTAAATCACATATATTAACAAAAAAGAGGTGACATATACTAAAATATTGTCAGAGTTCCCGTCGTGGCTCAGTGATTAATGAATGCGACTAGGAACAATGAGGTTGCGGGTTTGATCCCTGCCCTTGCTCAGTGGGTTAAGGATCCAGCATTGCCATAAGCTGTGGTGTAGGATGCAGATGCAGTTTGGATCCTGCATTGCTTTGGCTGTGGTGTAGGCTGACAGCTACAGCTCCGATTAGACCCCCAGCCTGGGAACCTCCATATCCCATGGGAGCGGCCCAAGAAATGGCAAAAAGACAAAAATAAATAAAATAAAATAAAATAAAATAAAATAAAATAAAAATTAAATTAAATTAAAAAATAAAATAAAATATTATAATTTGTCTTAGGTTTTGGTATAATGTTCCCTTTTACATAGATTTTTTTTCCCTTTTCACCTATATCTGTGTCTTGAATACATGTAGAAATATTACTTGCCAAAGACTATTAATTCCCTGATTTAATGTAACATGATTCAGAACCCATGTCTATTTTTTTTGTGTTTTAACTATCAGGTTTTGTGGCTTGACTGTATCTGGAGCTTAGATGAAATTTGTCTTCCTTCAAGGTATTATATAGATTGTTGCTAGGCTACTGTATTATTTTCTTGAGTGATCATTAACTTACAACAGCCTCCCAAACTCCTTCAAAAATTCCTTTCTGTATTTACTAACCTAATGGGATTTTTCAATTAACCATTCAATCTTCCCACTTTATTCCTATCAGCTTTGCATTATCTCATTGACATGTGACAAAGACCAGATATGAATAGTAAAGTCTACTTTATAACTCTCCATTCCCAGGATCTATGGCACTCCATTTCATTCTTAAAATGGACCAAATTTTGGTATAAATTAAACACTAACCTATCTATTGTGCAAATGTTAGATAACATATATGGCTGTTTATGTGATAATACCAAAAATCAGGATATGAAGGCTAATAAGAGGCAATCTTTCATGTCCATCTATTTTACTCACTCTGAGTAAAACTCTTATGCTGGAACTTAAAGTCTCTCAAGAGGACACAGATACTTGTCATAACACGAAAATACTGGCTACATTTGACTGATCCTGCAAAGATCACACAGCTAAAGCCAGAAAATAAATTATATCCCTAGGATATCTCAAATTTGAAGTGAATCAATCTCTTTTCACTGATTTCTGTAAACATAAAATTCAGGAAGTGGATTTGACTGTGTTGCAAACATGTGGAAAAAGTTAAAAGAGTTCTGAAGAAATTCTCATGCCAAAAAAGATGAAAAATGCAAATTTAAAAAAAATCTAGACACCAGTTGTTTTCACATGAATTATTGTCTAGTGCTGATGTTAGTCTTTTATAAGAAAGTCAATGTTTTCCTGACATGGATAATCATTTGTTTGGGAAAGATTACAATAAATGAATTACTACCCTTATAGTACAATAAAATTCAAAAAAACAATGATAGATATATTTATGTAATATATGTGTTGTTCATTATCTCACCTCTCTGAAGTAATCATCCTTTTCTAGTTGAAATACATATTAAGTTCATTGGGGAAAGAAATCTTTCTCATTGGGAAAAACATGAATTTCATATAGAAGAAAATGCTTGAACTGATATAAATAAAAATGGAAATTATAAATCTATGGAAAAGAGTGATATATAAATAAAACTAAAATGATTAATAGAAATATTTTTCTAAATATTTGTCAGTACTAGGTTACATAGAAGTTTAAATCCCCTAGCATTTAGTATTTGATGATTTTTATCCATTGTGTGTGTGTGAGTGTGTCAGTGTTTCCTATATTGTTGACAGTTTCTTTTTTATTAGTAAAATATAAACTCAAAGAATATACACACATGTAGGCCATCATTGCTATACTACTATTACTTTAACCATCCTTAAGCAACATTACTGCCATCGGTACACTTATAAAGTACTACATAAAGTATTAATTACAAGGTACATTACTTCCACTACCAAATTACTTTTTTTAATATTTATTAATCATCTTAAAAATAATATGTACATGTATCTGGCTTCCCTATGTCATTATGATTACAAATAATAAAAAAGCATAAATAACAATAACTTCTTCCTTTTCTAGTAATAATTTCTGAATTAATAATGGCAGTACATAAAAATACTCAGGTTTGGACTGAGTCTCATAATGCTATCACTGGAATCTTATTTCCTTAAGAAAGTTCTGACCTTTGGTCAAGGTGTCCTTCAGAGCAGCTTTCATGGTTTCATTTCGTAAACTGAAGATGAAGGGATTCAGGAGTGGTGTGATGACACTGGAGAGGATGAAGAGGATCTTGTTGAGGTGCAGGCTGCTCTTCTGTGAGGGGCGGACATAGACAAAGATGGAGATTCCATAGCCCATAGAGACCACAGTGAAGTGAGAGGCACAGGTAGCAAAGGCTTTGCGTTGACCTTGGCCTGAGGGTATCTTCAGAATGGTGGAGATGATGTAAACATAGGAGACCACTGTGAGGGAGAGGGAGCTGATGAGCAGGACCAGGGAGCTTAGGAAGTCCAACAGCTCTATGAAACGGATGTCAGCACAGGCCAAGTGGAGGAGAGGGGCACTGTCACAGAAAAAGTGATCAATCACATTGGGGCCACAGTATGGCAGTCCTGCCTTAAGGACAGTGGATGGGAGGATCAGGAGAAAGCCACCCACCCAGGAAAGAATGACAAGATGAACACAGAGAGAGCTAGTCATAATCATAGGGTACTGAAGGGGGTTGCAAATGGACACATAGCGGTCATAGGACATGACAGCAAAAAGGATAAACTCAGTGCATCCAGAAAGGAAGTAGAAAAAGGACTGAGTGAAGCATCCATTAAATGAGATGCTTTTCCTCTCCAGCAGGAAGCCTCTCAGCATTGTGGGAACCACACAGGTCGTGGTTAATATTTCACTGAAAGAGAGATTGCTGAGGAAGAAATACATGGGTGAGTGAAGCTTATAATCTACAAGAATCAGGATAATGATGAGGGTGTTTCCAAGGACTGTCACCAAGTAGGCCAATAAAAAAATCAAAACGAAGAAGCTCCCAAGAGCTCCAGTGGATGGTATTCCTGTAAGAGTAATCTCAGTCACCATGGTCCAGTTCTCCCTGTCCATGCTGAGTGAAGAATCTCCTCCTTTAACTTTGTCAAAAAAGAAAAAGTAACAACATGTATCACTAATTAAAACACAATAGTATAAGATATATTAATCTGAGCATATTTTTTTCAGCAAGAATAAGCAATATTATTGAAAAAATCTTGTTGGAAAAAAATCATAAGTCCTGTTTGCACTACATACTTGAGACATTATCAGGTTAACAGAGATTCTTAATGTGGTCAAATCCATAGATCAAAAGTATGCTAATATTGTCTTCATATTTTATTGTAGGTAGTAGATATTCTATGAAGAAATATTTTACAAAAAGCAAATAGCTAAGGGAACCAAAACAAATAGAATACTAAACTGTAAAATCATTTTCTGAATAATTTTTAATAACAAAAAATGATTTATGTTTTTGGAATGGCTTCACAAATGTCTGTGGTTGCATTATTAATCAAAACCTGAAATTTCTGAAAGCAGACTTCACAACATAGAAGTTCTTTCCAGAACTGTTTTCACTTTACATAATTAGAATAATTTGGCATACTGAGGGTAGAGAGAAAACTACAAATTCAAACTTAACCATAATTAAACACTTTGCCACTTAAAGGAAACAAATTAACACCATATATGATTTTAGTAGTACAAAAATATCAAAGGAAGTCCTCAAACCAAAAATAATATGGAAGTCAAGGAGTAAATTTCTGGAAATAAAGTAAAATAAGAAGGAACACAGAAATATTTAAAAAATAATAAAGAACATCATGGAAAACCAGTATGTCAATTTTATCAAAACTTGAATGGATTAAGCTCACCTAGTACAAATATCAAACTAAATTAAAAAGAAAATATGATTGTATTTTTTTGAAGAAACACACAAAATATAATGAGTGAAAAAAATTAAATATATTGGTAGAGCAAAGCAAAATTTGAAAATACCTAGGAAAGCCGATGTCACAATACAAATAGCAAACAGAATTTAATAGAAAAAGGAAAAAAAAATTTCAGAATAAAACACAAGGAAAGTGATGATATTATAGGACAAATAATAACTTTTAATTTAAAATATAAATAACCATACATAATGAAACAAGTGATATTGTATCAGCATTTTCAAAGTAAAAGTTGGAAATTTAGGCACATACTAGGACATAATGAAGTAATAAAATAAATTGACATTGTTTTCATATTTAATGATCTAATATGGCAGAAACCAAATATTGTTAAGATTATTTTAATATTATTAGAGGTCAGCATTTATAATTAAATTATGGTACTATATATACAAAGGCATGAGTGTGTATACATTATTGAATAATAGAAATAAGGACACTATTCCTTAATTTATGATCAATATTGTAAAATTTTGATTTTTAAAAATATGTTGGTATAGATACTGAAATGCCAATCAATTACTAGCACGACTTTTAGTTTTGAATTTCATCAAAATAAAATAAGTGAAAGCATGTAGAAAAACTAATACCATTATAAATTATACTAGATATGATAATATGTATTAAACTACATCAAATTAGGACAAGCATTCAAATCTACATGAAGCCACATTTATGATTATTTTATTCTATTTGTTTTGGAAATTGAAAGAAGAAAAAATTCAACTTACATAAGATGAGTTTCCAGTATAATATCCTGCCATTCATCAACTTCCTGCAAAAATCTCTTTGGAAAACATGACCATAGAGATAGCATAAAAAAAAGTTAAAATGAAGAGAACATTCTTGGGGAAAAATACTTGTAAACCATAAATGGGGTAATATCCAAAATATGTAAGAAAAAAGATAGAGACACCAGAGTCTGAAATATTCCTTTTGGTGTTAGTGCAACAGTCCCAAATTAGTCATTGTTATTGACAATGCACCAGGATTGAGGAAATGGAGTAGAGAAAAAAAGAAAAAAAAAGAGCAGGGAGAGAGAGAAGTTTTATTGCTTGATTCAAGAAAGATATGTATTTTTTTTTAATTAAGACTTTTGAATGGGTTTAAGAAAATAAGTAAGGTAGAGTAACTATTACAAAAACTAAGCACTGGGCTAATGTCATTAAAAAAGTGGTAAAATTTTATGTTATTTGATTACCATTATAATTTCTTTATGGATTACTTAAACTAAACAAACATACTATACTTGCAAGACTAACATTTTCTAACATCTGGCTCTTAAACTCTTAGATATCTCTCAGTCAAAGCCCATTTTCTTCAAGAATACACTTTTTCTATAACTCAGTAAATGCTACAAATAGGCTTTCAGTCTCCTTTTCTAGATCATTCAAATTTTTACCAGTTAACTAAACTTCCTTGAAGTTTCCCCTACCAGTAAAATTTTGTTAGGTTAAGAAAAGGTAGAAAATGTCCCAAATTTTAACCCCCCCCCTTTTCTTTTCTCCTTTGGAATCAGGCTCCAGAGCTGAGAGGACAGGGTTTCCAAAGAAACTGCTGAGCTCTGGTTCCTTTCTGAGGTTGGGCTATTACCAAATTAACAGAAGACAATTCCACAGCACTCACCTAGAAGAAGGTCTAACTAAGAATAAAAGACTTTAAAGTCAGCTGAAGCTCCCACAGGGGGAACTTTACAGGGTGCGAAATATTAGTCTATTTTCTTTTCATTCTGAAAACTTTGCTTTGTAAACTTGTTAAGAACTATTCCATGGAGGCCCTAATAAGTGTATGAACATTTTTTCCCAAAAGGCTGTTTAAAATGAGAAGACAAAATTCAAATTATGTGAACAATTCAGTTTCTGGCCTGTACACACACAAAGAAAATGTATTTATATCGGTGTATATATGTATGTATATACAATTAGAAAGATCTGTGTTTTAGGTATAATCTGTGATCAAGCAGTATCAGAGCTGCAGCTAGAGGTTCTCAAGTTTTGGGGGTGACATAAATTCATCAGTGTTCATTTTCATTGGGTAAAACTAATGGATGTGAAGGATTATTTTACAAACAGAAATTCATTGGAGTGAAGTGGTAAGATCAACCATAATATTTGAGCATGTTGTGTCCTGCATGGACACTGAGCCAGGGATATATAAATAAAAACAAAGAGAAATATGTTTATATGTCATGACTAGTAATGCTTATTGACTCTACATTGCAATGCAAGATACACTATAACTGGAAGTAAACTTTTGAAGGAAAAAAATGAAGCTCTATAAATGTAGGAAGTTCTTTTGATAGTACATAAATGAAATGAGATAAAATGTTCACTGTGAGAAAATGACTATACTACCTAAAGCAATCTACAGATTCAATGCAATCCCTATCAAATTACCCATGATATTTTTCACAGAACTAGAACAAACAATCCAAAAATGTATATGGAACAACAAAAGACCCAGAATTGCCAAAGCATTACTGAGGAACAAAAACCAAGCAGGAGGCATACTTCTGCTAGACTTCAGGCAATATTACAAAGCCACAGTCATCAAGACAGTGTGGTACTGGTACCAAAACAGACATACAGACAAATGGAACAGAATGGAGAACCCAGAAATAAACCCAGACACCTATGGCCCATTAATCTTTGACAAAGGAGGCAAGAACATAAAATGGGAAAAAGAGAGTCTTTGCAGCAAGTATTGCTGGGAAACCTGGACAGTTGCATGCAAATCAATGAAACTAGAACCCACCCTCACACCATGCACCAAAATAAACTCAAAATGGCTTAAAGACTTAAGTGTAAGACAAGACACCATCAAACTCCTGGAAGAGAACATAGGCAAAACATTCTCTGACATCAACCTTACACATGTTTTCTCAGGTCAGTCTCCCAAAGCAAGAGAAAGAAGAAACCCATGGGACCTAATCAAATTTTGCACAGCAAAGGGACCCAAAAAGAAAACAAAAAGACAACTTACAGAATGGGAGAAAATAGTTTCAAAGGATGCAACTGACAAGGGCTTAATATCTAGAATATATAAGCAACTTATACAACTCAACAGCAAAAAAGCCAACAACCCAACTGAAAAATGAGCAAAGGACCTGACTAGACATTTCTCCAGGGAAAATTTACAGATGGCCAATAAGCACATTAAGCAATGTTCAACATCACTGATTATTAGAGAAATGCAAATCAAAACCACCATAAGATACCACCTCACAGCTGTCAGAATGGCCATCATTAATAAGTCCACAAATAACAAGTGCTGGAGGGGCTGTGGAGAAAAGGGAAGCCTCCTGCACTGTTGATGGGAATGTAAGCTGGTACAACCACTATGGAGAACAGTATGGATGTACCTTATAAAACTATTCATGGAACTACTATATGACCCAGCAATCCTGCTCTTGGGCATATATCCAGAAAAAACTCTCCTTAAAGAAGACACATGCACCTGGATGTTCACTGCAGCACTATTCACAATAGCCAAGACATGGAAAGAACCCAAATGTCCATTGACAGAGGATTGGATTAGGAAAATGTAGTATATATACACAATGGAATACTCCTCAGCCATAAAAAGAATGAAATCATGCCATTTGTAGCAACATGGATGCAACTAGAGACTCTCATCCTGAGTGAAGTAAGTCAGAAAGAGAAAGACAAATACCATATGATATCACTTATATCTGGAATCTAATATATGGCACAATGAAGCTTTCTACAGAAAGGAAAATGATGGGCTTGGAGAACAGACTTGTGGTTGCCAAGAGGGAAGATGTGGGAATAGGGTGGATTGTGATTTCATGCTTAATAGAGTCAAACTATTGCCTTTGGAATGGATTAGCAATGAAATCCTGCTGTGTAGCACTAGGAACTATATCTAGTCATTTATATGCATCATGATAATATAAAATAGAATGTGTACAGGTATGTGTAACTGGCTCACCATGATGTACAGTAGAAAAAAAATTGTATTGGGGAAATAGCATTTAAAAAATTAAAAATAATTAGAAAAAATGATGAAGAAATTGAAGTTATGGGAAGACCGATAATATTTAAGGAGATTCAAATAAATCCTTTGAAAAATTTTGTTAATATTAGAAGGCATATATAATAATATTTATATATATTTAAATATATTATGTTTTATATTTTGATATCATGTAAAACATATGTTATATTAATGTCTTTGGCTCAAAATCTTCTTAGATTTAAAATTTAACTTGTCTGATATTAGCATTAGCTATTATGGCAATCTGATGGGTGAAATTTTTATGAAATGTCTTCTTTCATTATGCAACCTATTTTTGCCTTTGGAATTAAAATTCATACTGAATACAGTATATAGCTGTATCGGTTTAAAAAGATCCATTCCATCTATCTTTGCCTTTTGATTAGAAAGTGTATCTATTTACATTCAAAGTTGTTACTGATAAGATGGGATTTACTATGTCATTTTAGCGTTTTATATGTCTTAGGTCTTTTTACTCCTTTTTTCCTCCATTAATTTTTTCCTGTTTAGTTGATTTTCTGCAGTGACAAAAATAATTCCCTTCAAGTTCTTTTTGTGTTATTCTACAATTATTTTCTTTGTTGTTGCTGTATTAGTTTTATGGGATTGC
This sequence comes from Phacochoerus africanus, assembly GCF_016906955.1. NCBI lineage: Eukaryota > Metazoa > Chordata > Mammalia > Artiodactyla > Suidae > Phacochoerus > Phacochoerus africanus. Next base: position 57,404,091 of record NC_062547.1, on the reverse strand, counting down.
CATAACAAAAGTACCAGAGATAGGAAACCTAAACAGTGAAAAAATTATTTATAGTCTCACACTTCCACAGGATTAGAAATCTAAGACCAAGGTTTTGGTAAGCATGGTTCTTCTGAGGCCTCTATCCTTGACTATCAGTTTACTACCTTCCATGTCCTTTCGTGGTATTTCTACTCTATGTGTACACATCCCTGATATCTTGTCCTCTTCTTATAAGGATACAAATTGTATTTGATAAAGAACCTGCCTTTTTCATCTTATTTAACCTATTTACCACGTCAAAGGCTTTAACTCCAAATATGATCACATTGATGATTAGAGTTTTAATATTTAAAAAAAATTTGTTGGGGTTGAAATTCAGTCTATAAAATTTACTATGAGCATTGAATTTGACACTAAAAATGAAAACATTCTATTGTATTTGAGCCAACTTACTTTCAATAGATTATAAAAACTCTGCTCCCATATAGTCTCTCCTTACCCATTTTCAGTTTTTAATGTCATGAATTACATCTTTATAAACTGCGTGTCCCCAAACATAGACAAAAAACTTTTTTTAATACACTTGTTTTTTAAATCTGTAAAAAATAAAAACTGGGGTTACAAGCTAAAAGTACAATTTATATCAGGTCTTTCAATTACTCACGGATTTATATTTACTAGAGATAATTGTTTCATATCACTTTGAGTTACTTTCTGTATCTTTTAGTTTCAATCTAAAGTACATTAATTAGTATTTTGAAAGGAATTAACAGCCACCGACAATGTCAAATCTTGTTAATCTAGGGTTATCTTAAAACCATCCTCATTTTATAAATAGTTTTGCTGATACAGCATTCTCAATTGACTCTTTTCCTCATCTCTACAAATATATCAATCCATAACATTCTGGGCCCCATGATTTTGGATGAGATACCTGCTGACATTCTTATTGAGGATACCCTGTATGTGACGAATCACTTCTATATTGTTGTCTTCAAGATTCTTTTTCTCTTCGACATTTAAGAGTTTGATTATAATGAGTCACTGTGTATATCTTTTGAGGTTTTTTTTTTTATTTGAATATCATTGAGCTTCTTGGATTTACAGATTGCATCAAATATGGGAAGCTTTTAGCCATTATTTCTTCAAATAATCTTTCTATTCTTGTCTCTCTCTTCTCCATTTCTTACTGCCATATGGTGTTTGTTTGCTTGGTAGAGTCACATAGCTCTCTTAGGCTTTATTAATTTTCACTTCATCTCTGTTTTTTTTCTTTCTGTTGTTCAGACACAATAAATTCAATTGTACTTCTTCAAGTTTAATTCTTCCACATATTAAAATCTGCTCCAATTCCTCTGGTGAATTTTCAAATTTTTATTTATTGTACTTTTTAAATCTAGAAATCAAGTTTTAAAAATTGTTTGGTGTTTTTGGATGCAAACTATTATATTTGAAATGGATGGTCAGTGGGGCCCCACTGTACAGCACAGGGAACTGTATGTGATTGGGTCACTTTGCTGTACAAGAGGAATTGAAGAAACATTATAAATCAATATAGTTTAGTTACAAATAAGTGAAATAAGTAAAAATAAAATTGTTTCTATATTTTTATTGATATTTAGTTTGTTCACCCAGCACTTCCTGAATTTGTCTACTTCTTTTAACCTCTAGAGTACTTTTAACGTATTGTTTTAGTCTTTGCACTTTTTTAAAAGTCTTCCTAATAAGTTTATCATCTGGACTTCTCCAGTGACAATTTTTGTAAACTTATGTGTTTCTTTAGAATGGACAATATTATGTTTATTTGTACAGAATTTTGCTTTTACACTTTGAATATTTGAATCTCATATAATTTTGAAAATCAGAATCTCCCCCCCATTTTCCAGGTTGCTTTTTGGTTTTGTTTATTTGTTTGTTTATTTGTTTTTTTATTGATGTTCTTTGTGCTTAGAATCAACCTGAGGTATAAGCTTCAGGTCTACTTAGGTTTTTTTTTTTTAATGAGTCTATGTCTTTCTCTTGCTATGCACAATGACTTTTAAAATTGCACCATACTTCTGGTAGGGTTTGATGACTTAATCTTTAAATAGCCTCCCATAAAATTAAAAAAAAAGAAAAAAGGAAAATAAAAACATAAAATAAAAACAAAATTAAAAAGGAAAGTATGAAGAGAACAAAATCAGATTCTGTTTTTCTAAATCTCTGGAAACAACTTCAGCCAGTAGTGGTTGTGAATATGGTGGCCTGGCTCTGTGCCTGCAATTTTGCTATCAGAAAAATCTAGCTATAATTAGAACACAGATTCCTAGCTCCTTGCCCAATCAAGTATGAGACAAACTCAAAGGGAACTGCTTAACGTTCCTCTCCCATTGAACTTCAATATCAATTTGTGAACATATGTTTAACTCCTTGATGTTTAATGCTGCCCAAAATATCATTTCCTCACTTTTTTAAAAAAACACAACCTAAGTATTATGTTAAGAAAATTCAAAACCCACTCATCACTCCTCATTGGGAGTGTTTATTACTGGCCACCCTCTCTCACTATAAACACATCAAAGAAATAAATTCTTCAGAATTTAAATCTTGAGATGGAAGCAACTGAACTGTCCATTGACACAGGAATGTATAAAGAGGTTGTGTTACTTATATACAATGGAATATTATTCGTCCATAAAACAGAATGAAATAATATCATTTGCAGCAACATGGATGGACCTAGAGATTATTGTTCTAATTGTTCTGTCTGAAGTAAGTCAGACAGAGAAAGACATATATCATATGATATCACTTATATGTGGAATTTAATAAAAATAATATTTATTTACAAAACAGAAATAGATTCAGAGATTTCCAAAACAAACTTATGGTTACTGAAGGGGAAAGATCAGGGGGATGAGTAAATTAGGAGTTTGGTATTAACATATACATACTTTGATATGTAAATTAGATAACCATCAAAAACCTACTATATAACTCAGTGAACTCTACTCAATATTCTTTAATGACCTATATGTGGAAAGAATCTGAAAAAGAACGGATGTATGTATATGCTTAACTGAATCACTTTGCTGGACACCTGAAACTAACAACTAATACAACATTGTAAGTCAACTACACTCCAATAAAATTTATATGTAGTCTATTATATATATAAAGATAGAGTTAGGCACTAACTATTAGGTACAAAATGTACAACAGGCGGAATAGAGAATATATTTTATAGTAACTACAAGTGGTGTATAACCTTTGAAATTGTGAATCACCATATAATACTCCTGTAATTTATATAATATTATACATCAACAATACTTCAATTGAAATTTAATAACAATAACAAATAGCTTGCCTTCAGCAATTTGGCCAACCTATCTATGAATCTTGTTCTCAGGTCTTTAAATCTTTCTTAGAATGTTCCCTTTATCTCACTTTGTTCTAAGCCATATTTGGTGCTTAATGTCACCCATAAGAGAGCCATGTCTTAAATTACTAATTTTAGCAACTAAACCTATAAGTATAACATCCTATCGATCTTTGCAGCTAAATTATTACAACTGCATTTGTTTGATTTTTTGACTTCTGTCTCAATGTTTGCTCTTTAAAATAGGAGATTCTAACATTTATCACTTCTTTCCCCCATTTCCAACTATAATGACAAATCTAAGCCTCAATTCAAAATGAACCCTGCTTGTCAACATATGTATCTAAATTCAAACAGCTGAGTAATCTTAAATCAAAGTACACAAACAGGTAGGACAGTATCACAATAAAATGATGATGTTCTATTTCAGCAAAATACTTAATTTTATTTCCAAAGCCATCATTATTTTTTGTCAGTTATTGATATCTTTTTTATAAAGGTAGTACGACATGCCTTTGCCATTTTCTTCCAACCTCAAACTTACATTTCTTTGCTAAAAAAGAGCTGATACTATTATCTCTGAATTTAAAGATGAGACATAATCCACATAAAGTACCCTGTTAGATCTTTAACATTATCTTCTCTCCATTTCTTTAAACACTTGTCAGATTACAATGATCATCCCTTTTCCTCCTAAAGTAAATAACATATTTTTTCCTATTGAATATTGACATCTCTACATTTGACCTAGATTACTTTTTCATTCAATTCCAGGGTATTAATTATCACTTCATATATTATATCCAGCTTTTTGCTCACTACTGGGCCCTTCTGACAAGTGTGCAAACTAGATGATGAAAACTTGCTTTTATCAAAAACACACAAAGATCTCTAAGCACATTTTCTCACTTCTTCACAGATGCATTTCTCAGGATAACTGTAAACATAAACAATTGCTTTCATTTCTTTATAAGCCATCACCTCTTCACTGTCACCAGTGCTACTGCACCCTCCACAAGTAAAAGACACTGCCCTCATGGGAACAATATAACCCCTGTGTTGAGAAATATGATGAAAAATATCAACACCCATGTTCCATGTTCGCTGTCTTATCCTTCTGAGAACATTCTAATCCCTTGGAAGAGTCTGTATAACAAATTCATGAATGCCTTCCCACCTATATGGTTGTCTTTCTTATTCCATTTTTGGGAGGTGGGGTTCTTCTTCTATCACTTACAATTTACATTTTTAAATTCCTCTCTTCCCTTTCCTTTAGTATGGTATTATTGTCATTTGAGGGGCTACAGTCTTCGAGACATTTTATTTATTCTCACATTTTAAAATATCATCTATACATTGAAAACTTATAAGATTTTAACTCTAGACAAGGCCATGACTCCAAGATCCAGATCCATACATACAAATATTTATTTCACATCATTTTGTGAAGTCCCTCATATCTAGAACAATAAACTTTTGTTCTGCATAGCCAAGCACTTTCAAAGTTTCCACTTGAGGAAGAATATTTAGTAATATAATTTAAGCCTTGTTGAATATAAGGCATAACCAATATATTAGTGATTAAATTTCACAAGGTAAGATATTAAAATCTTAAAAATTAATCCTTCAAGCCCAGACCAAACATTCTTTCTTCCTTACTTTTCATCTTGTCTCAGATTCCAACATATCACTTTTTTTTTTCTATCCAATATTGAACTAGATGGATATGAAAAGGCTAACAACAGTCCTCACAGGTCAAGTCCCAGCACCAAAGGAAAACTGAAGGTTGGAAGAAAATGACTAAGGAAAAGAAAAGAGCATGTGTTGAGAATAAATTATATGAGGAAATTACATGCACTTGAAGCTCAGGAGTAGTTACGAATCTCTGTAAAAAGAACACAAATTGTTGCCACTATATAGGAATGAGGGAATAAGACCAAAGATATATTCCTTATTGTGAGGCTTTTGTTATGATGGATTCATCATCAAACTGTCACTGGGAAGAAACCCACGCTTATATAGAGACTGACTGACTTCCTTTTTCCACACAGCAATCCATGCTTTCCTAACAGATGTAATGCAGACCAACACATAAAGAAAACCACAGAATTAGTGGGAGCCAGAAAGGGCCAAGGTGGCAATAGTAAATTTTCCTGAATGGGTTCCAACTTGATGAGGAGGGCAGTATTTGCACAGATGAGACTCAAAGTTTCTGAAAGTTTCCTTTGCCTTATTACCACGCTAAGACTTCCATCCAAAAGAGATACTTGCACTTTACTAGGCAAACTCAGTGCTATGAAGCCCAATAGACTACACAGGCTTTGCTTGTTTCTAGAAATAACTGTCTTTTGAAGGAGGTACCCACCTCTTCCCCTTCAAAATTTCCTGTCTCCCTCGCCTGGGGATAAAGGGTCTTTAGAGCAGGAGCTCTTCCTTCCCCACTCTTTGATAAATGCATAAAGTTTCAGAGTTCCACTATATCTGTGGGTTAAGGATATAGATTGTGTAGGTCACAGCCATGGCTCAGATTAAATTGCTGGCCCAGAAACTTCCATATGTCATGGGTGTGGCCAAAATATAAAAATGCATAAATTTTCTGCCGTGTTTGTGGGACCTTGGCTTCTGTAATTGGCATGAGTGGCACCAGGCAAAGAAAGGATGTAGTTGGGCTCCACTGATTGGAGAGGTATGTAACAAAACCTGAAATCAAGACAATCTTCTCTCCTATATGGAATACTGCAATGACTTCAAAGTGGCTCATTTTTAGTCTTCTTTTTTCTAAAAAGAAACAAAATTTGCAAAATCCTACCTTTTGGGGGACATGGATGGACCCTGAGAGAATTTTAGACTATTTTTTTTCTTTTTAAGGCAACATCCCATAGCATGTGGAAGTTCCTAGGCTAGAAGTCAAATCAGAGCTTCAGCTGACAGCCTATGCCACAGCCACAGCAATGCCAGGTCTGAGCCATGTCAAAGACCTGCAGCTCATGGAAACTGTGGATACTTAACCCACTGAATGGGGCCAGGGATCTAACCTGTGACCTCATGGATACCAGTCGGGTTTGTTACCACTGAGTAGCAACGAGAACTCCAAGGGCATTTTAAGATATAGGGTTAAACTACTCAAGCAAAACCTATAATTTAGCAGATTAGATTTAAACCATAACAGATATAACAAAACCATGATCCTACTTGTCTATAAGACACTCTCTTTATTATTTTTTATTATAGTTGATTTTCAATGTTCTGTCAATTTCTGCTGTATAAAAGTGACCCCCATTTTATATATATTTATATATGCACACATATATACATTCTTATCTATGTATATGTATATATATTCTTTTTCTCACATTATCCTCCAATACAATCACTGTGATTGAAGATGATGGAGGATAATGTAAGACACTCACTTTAGATTTAGTATGTACATAGGTTCAAGTGAAAGAGTGGCAAATATTTTATGTAAAGTAATAGAGGTTATGTGTGCTTCTGAGGCTGACCCAGTGGGCAGGGACATCCTCCTTCCTCACCAACGAGCAGCCTGAGCCCTAAAAAACCTGAGGTAGTGTGTTTAAAAGGCTTTGGATCTTCAACAGACATATCCTGAGCCTCAGCTAGTTTCACTTTTACATTCACAGTTCCTTCCCCAGGGGAAAAGCCATGCCTCCTTGGATTTACTTTGCATGTTTCCCTGTGAATCACCACTTTTCCATAAGGACGGTTTGTGCTCAAACTCCACTTTGGAGTTGTTGTCCTATAGACCAGACCTTGTTTGGGTAGATGAGACCTTATCACATGGAAGGTGGCAGAAGACAAACAGGAGCACCACTCCACCATTATACTTGTTCCCTCCATTCATTGAAGCTTCAAAGAGTGACAATACATGACCACTGCCTCTGGCCCCCTAAAGGGGAGCCATTTCTTGAGGAGTCTAGGGTTTGGGTAGGCAGCCCAGCCCAGCTACCTGCAGAGATGAGTACAGGCCCTCAGTTGGAAGTGTATGCTCATTTGACCCGCTGACCAGGGTCGTGTCTGGGAATGCGCTCTCCCCACTGGGTCTGCCAAGAGGAATCTTTTGCCTGTGGGAGCAGAAAGTTTGCACGTGCTCCTCATACCATCCCAGCCCTTGGGCGGGGTGGGTTGGGGTGGGGGGGCTCCTAGTTGGGATGAGGACATAGTGGTGTGTGACGGGTTAAGGTCACAATGGACAGGAAAAGTTTAAAGGTGGCCTGCGTTGGGGTGGGGGTGGGGATTCCTACCGAGGCGGAGGTTTCAAAAGCGACGTACAGGTGCGGTCTTGCTTACAGAGGGCTGCGGGGTAGCTTGGGGCTGCCTTTCCACCTCTGCTCTTAGAGGGAGGGTCTTGGTCCAGGATTGACTTGCCTGCCCAAAGGCCAAGTGGTCCATCAGTCCTCAGTACCCTCTGCGGGGCTGTGGGGCAAAGCGGGGAGGGCGCCTTGCATGTTTTGGCAAGGTGGGTGTCTAGGAGTCAGGACTTAATTTGGACCAGAGTAAGGAAACCTGGATCTGTGCCGCATGGGAGTCACAAGAAGGGAATAGCAGGAAAGGGGGCGGGGGGCAGTCCTGGACCTTGGAGTCTGGGGAGGATCCTGATCAAGACTGGAATAATGGCAGATCTTGTCTCTAACCTGGTGGGAGAACTCTGATGAGGCTAGCACAGGAGGGGAGTGGGTGGAAGAGAACCTAATAGAGAGGGATCCTAAGGAGGGACCTTAACCAAGAGGTGGGAGGGGGTGGATGTGACCCTAACCATGTCCAGGGAGGAAGTAGACACCCATCTAAATGGAAAAGTCACTCAAAGGACATAATGAGTGAAAAACTCTGAGGTAGAGTGACTTGTCTTTGCTTGGATAGAAGTAATGACCACTCTTTCTGTGTGCTATGAACCTACACTTGAAAGTAGAGAAAGGTGGAGTCCTGGACCAGGGAAGGGTGGGAAAATGAAAGTTTGAAGTCTATGTGATAGTCAAGGGCCAGGAGATCTACCCCATAAGATTGTGAAAGTTGTTCACTGCACAAAAGCAGCTGGCTCAGAGGTGAGGGTAAAGTTTTTGCAATCTGTCCTGCACTCCTGTTCATCAAGCTGTGCAGTCATCCTGGTCCTGAACCACCTCAGCCAAGAGGAATGGATACTTTCCTCTAATTCCCACAAGAATATTGTCTGCTAGCAAACTGTGGGCCAGGGGTTGTTATCTGTCCAGAGCACCCCTTTGTCTGAATCAACATGGCATAATAGAGTTAATAAATGTGGATTAACTCTATATTCCAGGGCTGTGTTGTAGTTTAAAGAAACAACTTCTAAGTAACAGTGGCAAGAGATAACATGTCTACTCTTTTCAGCTGTCTTAATAAAACATGTCCATGGGCAGCAACACAACGTTATCACATTGCAATACTCAAAGCCGGCATATGTTGCACATGTTTAACAACTCCCTGGGAAAACTGCAGCGGCAACTAGACAAGGGGGAGTATGATATATTCAAGCACATACCAATGTTTGAGAGCGACTTTATCCAGGTGAATGATCCCATACCTCTTCTTCATCTCTGTGGTTCTTAATTGTAGTTCCCCCATCTTTCCCACCTTTCATTCTTTTCCTTCCACAAATCTGTGTGGTGAGTATGCAAAGATAATATCTTCAGTGACATTTAAGTAGGATAAAATAAATGTTTTCTCGTTTACTGATTTTTACACCCAATTTTATCAGGTGACTACTCGACATAATTGCTTCAGATTTAATATTTTTTAAAGAATAAACATGAAAATGGATTAATTTCTCTGGAACCTCTTCCCTGAATGCACTTACCTTCACCTCCCCCACAGTTACCACTGTCCCAAATGTGGTCATTATTATTCTAATGCATATTTTGTCCATATATATAAAATGTTTTATGACTTTGGGAGACGCAGTGTAGTCTTGTCTTATATGTGTGGACATTCGGCATGATATTCTGTTGGGTGTGCCATTTGTAGCTTCCTTTTTCTCACTTGTTATGTTTTGTAGGATCTTGAGGCTCTCAATCCCTTATAGTTATATAGTGATCTTCAACATCCAGAGAATGTTGGGGTTCTTTTCCTGTGAGCCTCACAGCAACCTAGTTATATAGGCATAACAGATACTGTCATTCTACTTGGGAGCAGACTGAGTTTCAGAGAGTGAAATTGATTTCTTACACCAAAAAAGGGGACAATGCTCAGGCTTTCTGATTTCCAGTTCATGGAATTTATACTCTAAAGTGCTTCCTGGAGGATAGAAGTATGAACAAGACTTTGGATGTGAACAATACACACCTTGTAAGTGAGAGAGCATAGTGAGAGTCAACCACGGAACTCCATGACTTTATATATATCACTGATTCTCAACCTTGGCTCTTCCTTGGAATTACCTGGAAAGTTTGGAAATCAGTGATGCCTGGGACCCACCTCTGAAGACCTTTGTGTTGTGATTTGGGACAATCCGGGCAGCAGACTCTTTCAGAGCTTTCAGTTTATTGTAATGTGTAGGCAGGATTGAGAATCAGTAAACACATAGACAGAGGATAAAAAACAGATTATTATTCTTGCTGAACCATTTGAGAGTTGGGTGGCAGTGGCTGGTGTTATGATATTTATTCCTTGAATTCTTCATGTGTTGTATAAGAATTTGAATGTTTACCTGGGTAACCATGGCACAATTTCAGAAAATTTGATATTGATAGAATACTATCAATATATGTTCAAATTTTCTCAATTACCTCAATAATGTTTTTATTCTTAAATGTTCAATTTCTTTAAAAAATTGTTTTCTAACATTGTTGTGACATTTTGCATTCCTACCAGCAAAACATGAGAGTTCCAGTTGCTTGAGGTCCCCTGCACCACTTTCTGTTGTTAGTGGTCTTAAATTTCAGATGCTGCAGTTGTTGTGTAGTGAATTCACATTTTGTTTTGCTTCTCTTTTCTTGATGAATAATGATACTTGGCTTCTTTTCATGTGTTTACTTGCCGTTCATATGTGTTCATTGGTAAAATGTTTGCTCAAACTATAATAGTCCTATTTTTATGTTCTTAATAGAGTTTTTTTTTTTCCAATCCAAAATCATGTATTAAGCATTTAATTGTCATACCTCTTTACTCCTTTAATCTGGGATAATCCCTTTACATTTCACTGTCTTTTGCGTTGTCATTTTTGAGGTGAAAAACTATATTTATTTTTAATAAAATGTATAGTTTGTGAAATTTCTAAAATTTGTTTACTGAAACCACTACGGAAAGGTACTTATGTTGCATCTAATCTCTTTGCAAAAATCATTTTAATGAACAACTTTGTACATGATTTCTTTGTATTTACAGGTAAATTACAGTATATTTTCACTGGTGGAATTACAGGTTCTTAGGCTGTACATACATTTATTATTTTGATAGTGATCATAGGCACTTCAGACTTTGGGAATACACGTGCTGAAGAAGAGTCTGACTCCTATAAGTGGTCAGATTGGAAAGGGAGATGTGTCAGAACTAATACTGTGGTATAGCGCTTGAATAATGTGTGTGGGGAAAATAACATCACTTTGAGTTTTTCTTGCCCACCAGGAACTGTGCTTGACACTTTACGTAGGAGTAGAGCAGAGGAGGAAAAATAGAGTAAACTATAGGATGCTGCTGGGCTTTCCTCTTTCTTCCAATAACAGATCAGCAAAAGAGGAGAAGTGCTTGATGTGCACAACAGTGTGCAAATGGTGACTGTGGGCATTGCATACACTGACCCAAACCTCGCAATACCAGACATCATGCTGCTGGCACGACCAGCTCTGAGCTGTGCAGCCAATGCCAGACATGACAAGGATACACAGGGAAGGGGCCTCAAGTCAATAAAGAGCTTGGAGCTGACCAGGTGAGTCCAGGAGTTTTAGTCCCTCCCTATAAGAAGGATGCTGAAGGGACAAGAGCATGGGTCATATAATTCATCATAGCATAGTACCCAAAGTGAGAGGGGCCTCAGCAGCATGACTAGCATCTGAGGTATGGAATCAGAGGAGAGGTCAGACACAGCCATAGGGATTCACTAAGGCTTTGTGGTGGAAATTGCTATTGATTTTGTAAGAAGAATTATGGGAGTAAGGTCAGAAAGGTAGCTGGGGGCGTATAGTGGGAAGGTCTTGTATGGCAGAGCAGTTAAGGGTTTATAACATGTACCATTTTTTATAGGTGGTAAAGAACCATAAAGGTGTTGAACTGAGGTGTGATGAGATAAGTGATGTACTGAAAATTAGTGATGCACCAGTCAGTGATAAGGAGGTAGATGTGAGAGCTGAAGTCAGGTGGACAGGATTTGGTAAATTCTTTAACAGAAGGTATGAACTCTGGCTGGGCCAGGAGTATCAGGGATCCCACCTTTCTGTTTATCTCCTCCTAACCTCCCACCCCTTTGCTCCCAACAGGCTGCTTCCTTTGAAGTTTGTAAAGTTATCCATCTATAATCATGAGAAAAAACAGCTCCACTTGAAACTTACCACTGGTCGCTCTTTTTACCTACAACTGTGTACCCTTTCAGATTCTAAAGAAGATCTCTTTTCCTACTGGGAAGACCTGGTGTACCTCCTGAGACCTCCAGTGGAGGCTTACAGTGGTACACAGGCTGAACCAGTTGGTGACATGATGGACATACCTGTGTTGGAGGCAGAGGATAAGAAGAGCCCAGCAGTAAGACTTTGCAGAAATCCTTGGAGAAGGGGCCAGAGTGCTTTGGGAGAACAGCTAAGTCTCCCAGTCCGCTCTCCCAAGCTTACCATGGAAACACATTCATTTGGAAGAGTTTAGGCCAATGAACCATCATGTATAGGCCTTCCACATTGGAGAGGTTCCTAGTGCCTCTGAGTATCCAAAGTCCCTTAAATGTCAGCTTCTATAATCTCATGTCCAATGTAGTAATGTGCCCTCAACAACATTTTAATTGCCAGTGTATTCTGGAACACTTGCTGCAATAATCCAGACAGTCTTATCTTTTTAAACTATGAGACATTTTTAACTACAGAAAAATCCTTCCTCTATTTTAGCCATGCACTGATTTTTATATACATCAGTGTCAATGTAGCATGCTTTATGCACATATATACAATTTGTTGGTGTGTATCAGAATGCAAAATGAGCATAGCTCTTTACCATCATTATTACTTTTAGGACCCTATTTTGCAAATATGCTAAGACAAATGTATAAAATTAAAGTGTGAGGATGCTTACTGGTGAATTTAAATAGTGATCTCCCTGGCACTGGAATTGTCCAAGCAAAACTAGGGTGACCATTGCAGGGGTTCTATGGATGGTATTCCTGCATCCACTGGGAGATGATTTGATGCCTCCATAAGACAGGTGCCAGTTCTTTCTAGTCTCACTTATTTTCTTATTCACCTCCTTTTTTTTTTTTCTCTTGGTGCAGGCAATGGAGCTCCATGGAGAAGGAGACCAAGATCAGGTCAGCATAAGGAGCCTTCCCACATTTGCTGATGTGTCAGGATCCACTTCTCTTGCTTATGCTGGTGGGGAAGGAATCCAACATCACTCTTCCCACACACACTGTTTGCTTAGGAACAAGCTCTCTGTCCTAATTATGGCATCTACAGGGCCTGACGAAGTGGCAACATCAGGGCCAGCAGCAGTTATGCCTAACTGCTGCATGAGTGTGGCTGCAGGAGAAAAGATGATCAACAGACCCGTTACAGAGGCAGATGAAAGTCCAGGAGCAGAACGCTTCATCTCAGCCTTTCAGAGTAAAGGCAACATGAGTGAACACGGTGGAGGCCAGAAAGTCTCCCAAATCCAGGCTGATGCTCTTGGGAACAAAAAGAAACAGGAGAGAACTCCTACTAAAAGGCATCCACTAATTGGTAGTTCAGAGGAGGACAAGTCAATCCTAAAATCCCATGGAGCCACCCAGGGGGATAATATGGAGAAGAGCCAGGATGGCCAGGGACAAGGGTCCTCCTCCAAAGGATACCCCAGCCTCAGCTCCACTCAAAAAGAGTCTAAGTGGGTAGCTGGATCCCTTTCTTATTTCTGTTGACTTCAATTTATTTCATTTTCAAATGCTTTTTACTCAGGTGTGTGTTGTGAATTAGGATAAATGAAATACTAACCCTGTCTTCAGGTAGTTTGCAGTCCAGTAGAAGGATATGCAAACTTTTCTCCTTTCTATATCCTTTTTCTCTTTTTTATACTCCTTTTTTCTATATCCCTCTCCCAGCTTCCTTACATATTAATACTTTATATAACCATAGTAAAATGATCAGAACCAGGAGATTACCATTAGTATAATAATATTAACTCAGCTGAACATTTTAATTTCCTGGAACATTTTAGGTTCCAGGATTCAACATTGCCTTTGTTGTTATTTCTTTGCAAAAATCTGTTTTTCCCAAGTGTTTGTCCACTGCTTTAGCAATCATCAGTGATTTTGATCTGTGTACGTTATTCCTGTGGTATTTCCCTAGTGAAGATTTTATGTTCCCCTGGTTCCCTCTATGTGTATTATTTGAAATTCCGTTGTTAGGAAGAATTGTCCTTCCTCTCTGATTTATATTTTATTTGTGGTATGGATGGTTTATTCTGTTGGGTTATGCTATTTTATTATTTTTCTTCATTTGATTTGCTTAAATTATTCTGTTAGAAACTCCTCCAGTCTGTCTCCTGTATTCCTTCAATAAGCCTTATCTATTTTTTAGCACATTTTAGTACTGCAAGATATTCCAAACACATATTTTCCCTATACCATCTCTTCAGTAGAGCATTTCTGAATTTTTAATTGGAAAGTGGTACTTATATATATAATCTTGGCAGTAGTCATAGGGTTTTCTTTTTAAGGATTTTTATTTTTTTAAAATTTTTTGTAATTATTATTTTTTAACAGTTATTTCCCCAATACAATTTTTTTTTTCTACTGTACATCATGGTGACCCAGTTACACATACATGTACACATCCTATTTTCTCACATTATTATGCTCCATCATATGTGACTGGACATAGTTCCCAGTGCTACACAGCAGGATTAATAGCCGCACCTGTGGCATATGGAATTTCCTGGGTCAGGGATTGAATTTGAACTGTAGCTGTAAACTGCTCTGCAGCCACAGCAATACCAGATCATTTAACCCACTTCCCCAGGCTAGGAGTCAAACATTCACCCCTGCAGTGACGCAAGCTACTATAGTGGAGTTCTTAATCCACAGCAGGAACTCCTGGTTGTAGTTGTTTTGACTAGACTTGTTCTGTTTTGTTTTTCAGGTTATCTCACAATTTGAAGCGAAGCCAATCTAAAACTAGGTCAGGTGGGGTACCATAATTCAGAGATTGGTTTCCTTGTTCCTTCCATTCGTTCTTCTGTGGCTCTTCCTTGTTTAGGAGAGAGCACAGTTTAGCTATTCATGGAATTTGATTTTATCGACTAAAATGGATCTCAAATATCATCACAATCCACCCGTCTATTTCAAAGATAAAGAAACCTAACACCTGAAGTGGATCAATTCATTCATTTCTTTAAACAATTAAATGCTGGCTATATCCCTTTCTCTTTGCCAAAAATTGGTTTATATATAACAATATATGGGGCAGAGTGGGAAGTGAATGCTCTGATATGAGGTACCACTTATGCAGAGGTTTAAACACATGAAGACAGGAGCATATTTGGGAAACTCAGAGCTCTGTGTATTTGCAGCAGCAAGAGAGGCAGTAGGACAGATGTGGTCCTAGGTAGTGAAAGGGGCCTAGGAAAGTGTTTGAGGCAAAGGAGTGACTTGACCATACCTATACTTAGAATGATCACCTAGGTGATACAGAAAGACCAGAATCAGAGAAGCCAGTTAGTACCCTGGGCATGAAGAAAGAGATGATAAAAGACCTAAACGATGGACTTGTAGATGGGTCATTGACATATACTCAGTAGAACATTGTAAGTGATTAAAGAAGGGAATAAGGGATAGAAGAGAATATGAAATGACTTCCAGATTTCCTGCTTGGTGGTCTAGGTGGATGGCAGTGCTATTCATACATGTAGGAAAGAACAAGAGGATGAGCCCTAATGAACTCAATTTGAACAGATCCAACATGAACTTTGTATTCAAAGATGTTCCAGTTTACCAGGATAAAATCTGGTAATTCAGTATTTTTTCAGTAGACATTGACTCTGTGCCTGATTCTCTGCTCCACACAGGGCAGAATGAGATGTGCATTTTGGTGAGTATGCACACAGTCTCTGTAGGTAGATAAACTGCTTTAAGGATCTAAAACCACAAAATGAAGCAAAATTTGAGCAATACCTTCACAGAACCAATGGCAGAGGAGAAGAGAACCTATGTTTAAATGACAAGTTATTCAAGTATGGCTGAAGTATAGTGTCCCCATGAAGAAGCAGTTGAAGACAAGACGGTTAAAATGGGTGAGCCTAGATTGCTACATGCCTCAAGTGCTGTGCTTAAAAATTTGCACATGACTGTGTTTTTTTTTTTTAATTTGAGGAAGGATATGATCAGTAGTAGTAAGCTTTTGAATCAGAATCCATGAGTGATTTAAGTGAAGGTCAAAATAAGAATATATTCTTCATTTTTCCAGTGGCACTTTCATTGTTTGTCATCATGACTCTTCTCCAGGATCTTCAAATAAAAGCCCCAGAAAAAAATTGACTGTTTCTTGACCTTTAAAGCCCTTTTTACTGCAGAGATGGTGAAACAAGTTTCTGAAAGTGAATGATCCAGCAGGATAGACTCTTTATTAAGAAAAAATAAAGCCTTCTTTAGGAAAGGTAGAGACAGTTTGGAAAGCAATTTGGAAGTCATCATGCAGCCCACAGAATGTGGTGAGGGTCTGGAAGTCACTGATACTGTGATAACTGAACAGGAGGTAAAGACCTTTGAAGCCCAACATAAGAGGCACCAGGTCCTGGGGAGCAAACTCTTTCCAGATAGCTTCCCTTCACCTTGAATAAATAAGACTTTCCTTTTCACAAATAAATGCTGTTGTCTTTTTCAATTTGCATGTTTCAAAGTACAGTAATGACCGCAGAAGATTCTGTGACATCACCTGAGCTTCAACGTGAGACCCCAGTCTCTTTTCTAGCACAGCCACATCTCATATGTTAGCTCAAAGGAGCCTACAGGAGTGCTTCTCCTTGCCTTAACTAACAACTGTCTGCCTTTGGCTCCCCAGGCTGTGGCTGAAAGTAACATTCTGTGAATTGGAAAGGGCTACCACCTCTCCTTCCTCCTCTTCCCTCTGAAGGTCCCTGGATATATATGTTAGGCTAGGTCAATAGACTAAGAACAGGACTTCTCTGCACAAGAATATTCATGGAAGGGAGAGGAGGAATGCAGCACCCTTTCTTGGTAATCATAATGTGAAGGGATATCATCTAGACTTAGCAATTCCACATGTAGGTCAATACTTGGAGGAAATTCACATATGTGTTCCAGGAGATAACCATGAGAATTTTGGAGCAAAGCTCAGGAAATAACTCCAGTGTTTATCAACTGAATAATAAATTATATAGATATGCAGTGGGATATTACACAACACTGGCAGCTATACATATTGGTATGGATTAATCTCATCTACTTCTGGATAAAAGAAGCATGTCAAGAAGATTTAGTGATTGGTTCAAAAATAACACTAAACAAGGTAATTACACATTTGGTATTTTCTCTTGAGAAAAGGTTTCTTTATATCTAGAATTTTATTGAGATTACTTTTTCTTTTTTTTTCTTTTTGTCTTTTTTGGGGCTATACATGTGCGTGGCACATGGAGGTTCCCAGACTGGAGATCCAATCAGAGCTATAGCTGCCTGCCTACTCCAGAGCCACAGCAATGCCAGATCTGAGTTGCATCTGCGGCCTACACCACAGCTCATGGCAATGCTGGATTGTTAACCCAGTGAGCAAGGCCAAGGATCGAACCCACAACCTCATGGTTGCTAGTCGGATTCATTTCTGCTGAACCACAATGGGAACACCTGTTTTGAATCTGTAAATTGCTTAGAATGATATGGACATGTTCACAATAATAATTCTTCCAATCCAAGAACAGAGGATATTTTCTTATTTATTTGTGTCTTCAGTAACTTTCACCACTGTCTTAGAGTTTTTGGTGTATAGGTCTTCCTTTTCTTTGGATAAATTTATTCCCAAGGATTTTATTTTTTTGATATTATTGTAAATGTGATAACTTTCTTAAATTCTCTTTTAGATTTTAGATAACACGTTAATGTCTAAAAATGCAACTGATTCATATATGTTGGTTTTGAATCCTAAAATTTTACTGAATTTATTAGTTCTACAGTTTTTAGTGGGGTCTTTGGGTTTTCTATATGTAAAACATATCACCATCAATACATAATTTTACTTCTTCCTTCCTGATGTGCATTTCTTCCTTTTATCCCTCTCTTCCTTCCCTCCTTCCTTCCTTCCCTCCCTCCCTCCCTCTTTCTTTCTTTCTTTCTCTTTCTTCCTTTCTTTCTTCTTTCTTTCTTTCTTTTCATTTCTTTCTGCTTTCTTTCTTTCTTTCTTTCTTTCTTTCTTTCTTTCTTTCTTTCTTTCTTTCTATCTATCTTTTTTCTTTCTTTCTTTCTTTCTTTCTTTCTTTCTCTATTTTCCATTGTTTAATTACTTTGGCTATGATATCCAGTACTATGCAGAGTAGAAATGTCAATAATGAACATTTCTGTGTTGTTCCATATTTAGAGAAATTGATTTTAACTTTTCACTATTGAGTGGGAGGGTAGTTGTGGGCTTGTTTTATATGTCTTTTATTATGCTGAGGGACATTTATTTTATAGATATTTTGTTGAACACTTTTATCATGAAAATATACTGTATTTTGCCAAATGTTTTTTCTGTATTTATTGAGATGAGCATATGATTTTTATCTTTCACTTTATTACTGTGGTGCATTACATTTATTAATTTGAATATGTTGACCCACTCTTAGCATCCCAGGGAAAAATCCCACTTGATCATAATAAATTATCTTTTTACTCTGCTGTTTCTGGAAATTCATCCACCTTTTTTAGGTTACCCCATTTCTTGGCATATAATTGGTCATAGTAGTCTCTCATAATCCTTTGCATTTCTGTGATATCATATTTAATGTTTCTTCTTTCATTTTGATTCAGAGTCTTCTCTCTTTTTTCCAGAATTGGTCTAGATGAAGTTTTGGTAAATTTCATTTATTTTCAAAGAACCAACCCTTTATTTCATTGATTTTTTAAATTATTTTTCTTTTCTATAATTCATTTAATTCAGTTCTTGTCTCTTTATTCTCTTCCTTCAGTGAACTTTAGGCTTAATTTTCTCTTCTTCTTCTACTTCCTTGAGATGTAAAGTGTGGTTGTTTATTTTAGATGTTTATAGTTTCTTAATATAGTATTTATCACTATAAACTTTCCTCTTAAAATTTCTTTTGTATTATCCAATATGTTTTGATATATGTGTTTCCATTTTTCTTTGTTTTGAGATGTTTTATGATATCATTTTTCAGCTCTCATTTGATCAATTGGTTGTTCATTAGTATGTTTAATCTCTACATACTTGTGAATTTCCCAGACTTCTTCCTGTTACTGATTTCTAATTTTATAACATTGTGTGTTGAAAATTACTAGGTGCAATTTAATCTTCCTACATTTGCTAAGAATTGCTTTTTGACCTTTCAAATGATTTATCTTAGCAAATTTTACATGTGCATTTAAGAAGAATGTATAATCTGCTTATGGAATGTTATTTATATGTCTGTTTAAATTCTCTTGGAGAGAGGCATAGTTTACGCTCAACATTTCCTTGCTGGTTTTCTGTTTGAATGGAATATCCATTGTTAAATTTGGTATATTGAAGACCCCTACTATTACCACTACTATTGTTGTAATGACAATTTCTTGCTCCCATATTAGTTAGCATTTATTAATATATGTACATTTTTTGTGTGCATGTTTATATTATTATTGATATATATTCTCAGTAATTTGTCCCTTTTATCATTAAATAATGTGATCTGTCTCATTATTGTTTTTAGCTTGAAGTCTGTTTTGTCTGATATGTGTGGCTATCCCCATTTTCTTTTGTTTTCAATGGAGATTTTTTTTCATCTTTTCTTTTTGAGTATGTACTTAAACATGAAGTGAATCTCTTATAGGCAGCATATAGTTAAGTTATTTTTTTTTTAATTCATCCAGGTTCTCTGTGCCTTCCATGTGGTTAAAGTTCATTTATATACTTTTAGGGTAATTTTTTATATATAAGGATTACTAATGACATTTTATTAACTGATTTCTGGTTGTTTTTAATCTCATCATTTCTTTTTTTCTTCTAGTTCTGCTTACTTTTTAAAAATCTTTTTATGGCTCCATCTGTGGCATATGAGAATTCCCAGGCTAGGTGTTGAATCAGAGCTGTGGCTGCCAAACTATACCACAGCACGGAAGTGCTGGATTCAAGCTGCATCTATGAACCATGTAGTAGTTTGGGGCAATGTCAGTTACTTAACCCATTGACTGAGGCCATGGATTGAACCCCCATCCTCGCAGACATTACATTGAGCTAAGAAACCACTGAGCAACAATAGGAACTTCCTGGCTTACCTTTTTGAAAGGTAATTTTTGTTCTGATGACTTTCTATTGTTGTATATTCTTCCCCTTTCATTATCTTTAGGGAATGTACTCTAGGTTAATGCTTTTCATTTGTCATGATGCTTACCTGAGAGACCTTATAGATAAAACAGATCATGTTAAGCAGATAGTAACTTTGCATACAAAAACTCCTCTTTTTTTTGATAATATAGTTTATCTCTTCTTATATTGTGTATTTGTTAGCGAATTATAATACTTATATTTATTTCAAAGCTCTTTGCCTTTAACCTTTATGCTATAAAGTGACAAAACACCTCCATTCCATAATCAGTATTTTTTTTAAATTACCGCACATTTTCCTTTACCTATGTTCCATATTTTCATATGTTTTCATATTACTGATAAGAATCTTTTCATTTCATTTTGAAGATATTCTTCAGCATTTTTAGCAACACAGGTCTATTGGTGATGAATTCCTTCAGTTTTTGTTTATCTTGGTAAGTCTTTATTTTTCCTTCATATGTGAAGAATAACTCTTCCAGATGGAATATTTTTGAATGGAAATTATTTCTTTCAACATTTTGAACATGCCATTCAACTCTCTCCTGGACTTTGGAGTTTTTGCTGAGAAACAAAGTGATAGCCTCATGGGGTTATAACTTTGTAGGTTACAATTTTTTTTTCTAATTGATTTAGGATTATCTCTATATTTTACATTTAAGAGTTTCATGATACTATGTTTTGGAAAGTGTTGATTTTTTGTTTATTATTATTTTTTTCTTTTTATGGCTTCCCCTGGGAATTCCCCAGCCAGGGATCAAATTGAAGATGCAGTTGCTGGCCTGTACCATAGGAACAGCAACATCAGATCCAAGCTTCCTCTGTGACCTACAATGCCACCTGCAGCAATGTCATATCCTAAACACATTGAGCAAGGCCAAGGATTGAATCAACATCCTTGTGGTCCCTATGTCAGTTTCTTAATCCCTTGAACCACAAGAGGAACTCTGGACCACAGCATCCTTGTGGTCACCATGTCAGTTTCTTAATCCCTTGAACCGTAAGAGGAACTCTGAAAATATATTGTTTTTAATTGAGATAATAGAGTGACATTTTAGTTTTGTGAATCCAGATGTAAAATTCTCTCCCCAAGTAAGTATTCAGCTACTCTTTCCTTTTTTTAATTGAAGTGTAGTTTACTTAAAATATTGTGTTAATTTCTGATGTATGGCAATGTGCTACATATATATTACAAATATATATAATTTTTTATATATCATCTACTATTTCCTTAAGTAAACTTTTTCTTCCCTTCTCTTTCTCTTCTCCTTCTGAAATTCCAGTGATTCCATTTTTTGCATTCATTCCTGGCCCATAGATCTGTAAGCTTTTCTGCTGCTTTCCATATTTTTCTTCTCTGACTGGGTTATTTATATTTCCTATGCACTGGTTCAATATCTTCTACTTGTTCAAGGTGCATTAGATGAAAATCTGCAGGCCAGCAGGGACTGATATACTTAAGAGTGATGCACTTAAAGTGATGAAAGAAAAAAATCTCCAAACAAGAGTCTTCTAACCAGCTAGACTAGTATTTTGATTTGAAGGTGAAATCAAATGCTTTACAGACAATCAAAAGCTAGGAAAGTTCAGCACAGAGAAAAGAAATACAGCCTACAAATCAGAACCAGACCATTAAAGAACATGGTAATTTGAAAGAACAAGATTGTAAGGAATTTTCCATAAAATGTTACAAACTCAGTATTTACAATATCATTAAATGTGATCAAGAACTATAAACTGGTTTAGTGGAGCTGAAATATCTTAGCTTTTACTTGCCTGTAAGTCTTTTGATTGCTCCTTCAAATCTAGGGAGAGCCTTGCTTGGAGGTTTTTCTTTTAAGCTTTTTCTGCTGAAAAAGTAGCTGATTACCTTATTAAGGTTCCCCTGAATGTTATTTGTTGCTTTCCTCCAGCTGCTTTATACATTTTATTTTGTCTTTAATTTTGGTTAGTTTGATTAATGTATGTCTTGGGCTGTTCCTCCTTGGGTTTATTTTATGTAATGTTCACTGTGCTTCCTGGACTTGAGTGAGTGATTGATTTCACATGTTATGGAGTTTTGGACAATTATATCTTTAAATATTTCCTCCAGGCATTTTTCTCTCTCTTATCCTTCTGGCATGCCTATAATGCAAATGTTAGTGCATTGAAAGTTGTCTCAGAATTCTCTTAGACTCTCATTTCTTTATATTTTTTGCTTCTTTATTCTGTTCCACATGAGTGATTTGTACCACTCTGTCTTCTACCTCAATCATTCTCCTGCCTCCTGTAATCTGTTGTTCCTTATAGTAAAATTTTAATTTTGGCTATTGTATTTTGCATCTCTGCTTGTTTAATATTTACATCTTCTATTTCTTTGTTCAACACTTCTTGTAATTTATCAAACTTTGCCTCCAGATTTTTTCCAAGATCCTGGATCATCTTTACTGTCATTACTCCTAAGTCTTTTTCATGGAGGTTTCTACCTTTCAGTTTACATAGCTGTTTTTCTGTTTTTTTGGGGTGTGTTTTTGTTTTTTGTTTTTGTTTTCCCTTGTTCCTTATTTTGACTCATATTTCCCTGCCTTTTCAGTTTGTATAGCTTTTTGTGCAGGCTCATTTTTGCAGACTACGGGGTTATAGCCTTTCTTGCTTCTGGTGTCTGCCCCCTTGTGGGGGAAGTTGAATACAGGGGCTTGATTAAGGTTTCCTGATGGGAGAGACTGGGTGCCTGCCCACTGATAGGTGGAGCTGGAGTCTTGGGCTTTGTATGGCTGTGTGATTAAAGATGGCTGTATGCCTAGGAGGACTTTAGGCAGCCTATTTGCTGCTGGGTAGGACAGTTTTCACACCCTGTTTTTTACTTGTCCCGAGGCTTCTCAGCCCTGATTGGTGGGGCCAGATTTTTCCAAAATGGCAACTTCTAGGTGAACTCACACCAATGAATATTCCAGGGACATCTGTGTCCAATGCTTTTCCCCCACAGTGAGTCATAGGCACTCTTTGATTTCCCAGGACATCCCCCAAGACCCACAGTTAGCACTCACCCAATTTTTTATGGCATTCCTGAATTACCCTGGGATCCACTACACAAAAATTCTGTATGTTCCCTCCAAGAGTAGAGTTTCTGTTGCCCCCATCCCTGTGGAGGACACAAGCCCTGCTGGCTTTCAATTCCAAGTGATCTGGAGCTAGTCCTCCTAATGCCAGA
The DNA here is from genome assembly GCF_016906955.1 of Phacochoerus africanus. Lineage (NCBI taxonomy): Eukaryota > Metazoa > Chordata > Mammalia > Artiodactyla > Suidae > Phacochoerus > Phacochoerus africanus. The sequence continues at coordinate 57,380,894 of NC_062547.1, read as the reverse complement.
TTCCCAGGATGGGGAACCTGATGGGGGGATCCATAATTACACTCCTGTGGGAAAGCATCTGCAATATAGTTATTGTCCAGTCTGTGTATCACCCACTTGACATGAAAGCACCCCTCCTACCATCCCAATGACTTCTTTGCCTTTGTGAGTAGGATATCTTTTTTGGTAATTTCCAGTCTATTTCGTTGATGGTTGTTCAGTAGGTAGTTGCGATTTTGGAGGTGTCCTTAATAAACAATAGGTTTATTTTGGTGAAGAGGAAGAGGGTTTGAAAAACTGCTGCCATATATTGAGGGAAGGTAAAATTAGGTCACGGAAATAATACTACCCTAATTAGCAGTTGTGTATTTTCAGCATTGTGTTTCAAGTCAAGACTGTCATTTCCTTAGATGGACATAGTGACAAAAAAAGAGACATATCATCTCTGTTACCATGATGACACATTGGTCTATGAATACCTCTAGACTTGAGTTTTTTCATATATAAAATAAGGTGTGGGGTTTACCAAGTACTTGGTTCAACAATAATTGACTGTATTTTTTGCTCCAAGATTTCTACTGGTGTAATAAATTTATAAATGTCTTATCTTTGAAGGACTTCTCTTTCATTTCTATGATTATATGATGAGTTGATGAACTTTGGTTTATTGCTTTATTCATGGAAATGACTGTAAAGTGTCATTCCTTTCTGAGAGGACATTAATTTCTTTACTCTTGGTGGATACCAATCACAGAGGAAGTGGTCCAGTATGGATGAAAAAGCAATGGCTTACAAGAGTCCTGTGAAACTGGACCAAACTATTTTAAACAAATTTCTTTTCTAAGGACTTTCCACACTTCCTTATAGTACCCTCATTCTTCCACCGTGCTCAAGGGAAACTTCCCAGTGCATCTGTGCAAGGAAAATAAAATCAAATGAGGAGAGACACCAGCAAGGATGTTAGAGTATACAGAAAGGAATAACAGCAGAAACCCCATGAAGTGTTTGACTTGTGATTGAATCTATGATTTCCCCTGAGAAGGAATACTTATATTGGTTTAAATAAAATGTGTGGAAAAAAGCATCACATTTTCAAACTTCTTTTTCCCAGAGGGAGTTATACATTTTTCTTCATTGTTGATTGGGAAAATACTAACATATACAAAGGTTAATACAAAATCATCCATACATAAGTAAAATTGAATTCTGTTTCACTATATTTTTAAAATCATGCATTTGATAAAATTGGAACATTTATACAATTATTTTACTGGATATCATTTTACAAAATATTCCTCCATAAAATTAAGTAATATAGGGGATTTACACTTTCTGTACCATTTGAAAAGATTTAGTAAGACTGTTTCTTTAGAGAAAATTTAGGTTCATAACAAATTTGAGGGAAAGTTACAGATCCTCCCATATGCCCAGTGCCACCATAAAAGTACAGCCTTCACTGTTATCAATATGCTCCACCGAGTGGTACATTTGTTATACTTATGACCCTGCATTAACATGTTATAATCATCCAAAGTAGAGTTTACTCTATAGGTCACTGAATTGTTGTATACTCTATGGGTCTAGGCTAATAACATCTTGATGATGTTGAGTCCCCCTATCTATAAACCTGGACTATCTCCTCATTTACTTAGATCTTCTTTGATTTCATCTGAGTTTTATAGTTTTTCTAATATAGATATTATGAATGTTTTTTATATTTATATTTAGCATTTTATGTTGAGTGTGTACTCTTCCAAATAGGATTGTGTTTTTAATTTCAAATTTCATTTGTTCACTGCTATGAATGTAGGTAGGGAGAAAAGCAATTGACGTTTGTATGTTTTCTATGTATCCTGCAACATTGCTATAATAGCCTAATAATTCCAGGAGGATTTTTGTTGTTGTTGTTGATTTTTTAATTGTTTGCTTTCTATACAGATGATAATGTCATCTGTGAAAAAGATGGGTTTATTTCGTTGTTCCCAATCTGTTCATCTCTATTTCCTTTACTTGATTTATTGTATTAACTGGAATTTCCAATAACAAGATGAAGAGGAAAAATGAGATGGAGCATTTGGCCTTGTACCTGATTTTTGTGGGAAAGTTTTGAGTTTCTCACAGTTAAGAATTATGTTAACTATAGGGGTTTTTTTTGTGAGTTTTCTTTCTGGTGTCATGTACAAAAAAATGTATTTCCCACACCAATATTGAGGAGATACTTGCCTACATTTTATTCTAGGATTTTTATGATATTAAGTCTTCTGTTTTAGTCTTTGATCCATGTAAAGCTAATTTTTGTAAGTGGTGTAAAATAAAAGTTTAATTTTGTTGTTCTGGATACATTCTTCCAGTTTTCTCAGCACCAATTGTTGAAGAGACTATTTGTTCCATGATGGGTATTCTTGGCCTTCCTGTTGATTAGTAGTTGGCTCTATATACCAGGGATCAAATCTGGGCTTTCTAGTCTATATCATTCATCTGTATCTGTTTTTGTGCCAGTATCATGCAGTTTTTATTCTTAGGGCTTTGTTTTATATGGGTTGAAGTCAGGAAATGTGATACCTACAGATTTGTTCATTTTTATCAGGATTGGTTTGGCAATTTGGGGGTCTTTTGTGGTCCCATACATTTTAAGAATTTTTTCTTCTATTTTTATGAATTCCTTTGGCTTTTGGATGCAAATTTTGTTGAATCAGAAGATGGTTTTGTATAGTATGGCTGTCTTAACAGTATTAATTCTTCCAATCCATGACAGTGGGTTTTCTTTCCATTGTTTGTGTCTTGATCACTTTCAACAAAGTTGTATTATTTTGATTGTACAGATCATTCACATTTCTGGATAAAAATTTTTCTAAGTATTTTTTTTCTGATGCTGTTGTGGATGATATGACTTTTCCTGCAGCATATGGAGGTCCCCTGACTAGGGGTCTAAACAGAGCTGTAGCCACTGCCCTGCACCAGAGCCACAGCAATGCAGGATCTGAAGCGTGTCTACAACTTACACCACAGCTTATGGAAATGCTGGATCCTTAACCCACTGAGTGAGGCCAGGGATCAAACCCACAACCTTATGGTTCCTAGTAGGATTCCTTTCCACTGTGCCAAGATGAGAACTCAGGATGATATGTTTTTAATTTTTTTTTATTTAGTTTGAGATTACTGCAAAGGAATGTAATTGATTTCTCAGTTTATTTTTATTTACTATTCTTTAATAGTATGGAAATCAGTAATTATTTCCAAGCTTTCTGACTTACTCTTTGGAGTTATATAGGTAATAAGCAAATAGTAACAGTTTTACTTCTTCCTTTCTGAGTTAGATGAATTTTCTTTGCTTTGCTTGATTGCTGTAGCTAGAAATTCCAGTACTATATTAAATAGGAACTGTGAAAGCAGGCATACTTGTCTTGTTTCTGGTCTTATACGACACAATTTAAATTTTTCTCCAGTTAGTATAATGTTATCTGTAGGCTTGTATATTTATTATGTTGAGGTTTGTTCCCTCTATACCTAATTCATTAAGAGTTTTAATCATGAAAGGGTGTTGTATTCTGTCAAATCCCTTTTCTATATTTATTGAGATGATCATATATTAGTCACATTCTTTTTATTGATATAAAATTTACAATTTACTAATTTGTACATGTTAAACAGTCTTGTGCTTCAGAGATAACTTACTTAGGGTATAAATCATTGTGCTGTTTTCTTTATTTTGGTTCATTAGTTTTTTTGAGAATGTGTGCATCTTTATCAAATATATTCTATGATGGATTTCTCATATTATTCTTATCTAGTTTTGGTATCAAGGAAATGCTCTATTTATAGAATGGATTTGGAAGTGTTTTATGTTCCTAAGTATTTTGGAATAATTTGGGGAGAATTCACTTTTTTTTTCAAATATTTGGTAAAATTTGTTAGTGATGCTGTGTGATCCTTGAGTTTTCTTTGTTAGGATGTTTTCAATTATTAATTTAATCTTTTAATAATGTTTGCTCAAATTTTAATTATCTTTCTGATTAAGTCTGGGTTGATTGTGTTTCTAAAAAAGTAATCATTTATTCTAGGTTGTGAATTTTTAAAATTATTTTATTATAATTTATAATATTCTGTCAATTTTTATTGTACAGCAAATTGACCCAGCTGTACATTTATATACATTCCTTTTTTCACATTATCCTCCATCATGTTCCATCAAAAGTGATTAGATATAGTTCTCTGTGCTATACAGCAAGATCTCTTTACTTATCCATTTCAAATGCAATAGTTTTCATCTACTAACCCCCAAATCCCTGTCCATTCCACTCCTTCCCCCTCCTTCATAGTAACCACAAGTCCAAATCCAAGTCCATGAGTTCATTCCTTTTCTCTAGAAAGGTTCATTGGTGCAATATAGTAGATTACAGATATAAGTGATACCATACGGTATGTGTCTTTCTCTTTTTGACATACTTCACTTCGTATGAGAGCCTCTAGTTCCATCCATGTTGCTGCAAATGGCATTATTTAGTTATTTGTTATGGCTGAGTAGTGTATATGTGTATATGTACCATTGTGTATATGTACCACATTTTCTTCATTCATCATCTGTCATTGGACACTTGTTTCCATGTCTTGGCTATTGTGAATAGTGTTGCAATGAACATAGGGGTGCATGTGTTTTTTTCAATCAAAGGTTTGTCCAGATACACGCCCTATAATGGGATTGCTGGATCATATGGTAGTTCTAGGTTTAGTTTTCTGAGGTAACACCATACTGTTTTTCATAGTGATTGTACCACGTTACATTCTCACCAACCATGTAGGATGGTTCCCTTTTCTCCACACCCTCTCCAGCAGTTGTTTTTTGTATACTTACTTATGATGGCCATTCTGACAGGTTTGAGGTGGTATCTCATTGTATTTTTGATTGACGTATCTCTAATAATTAGTGATGTTGAATATTTTTTCATGTGCCTGTTAGCCATCAATTTGTCTTCTTTGGAGAAATGTCTATTCAAGTTTTCTGCCCATTTTTCAATTGAATTTTTTTTTCTCTTAAGTTGTATAAATTATTTGTATATTTGGATTTTAAGCCCTTGTTGTTTGCATCATTTGAAACTAGTTTCTCACATTCAGTATGTTATCTTTTTCAATTTTTTTTCTAGTTTCCTCTGCTGTGCAAAAGCTTTTAAGTTTGATTAGGTCCCATTGGTTTATTTTTGCTTTTATTTCTGTTGCCCAGGGAGACTGACCTGAGAAAACATTTGTTTGGTGATGTCATGTTTTGCCTATATTTTCTTCTAGGAGTTTTATGGTGTCTTGTCTTATGTTTAAGTCTTTAGGCCACTTCAAGTTTATTTTTGTGCATGTGTGTGAGGGTGTGTTTTAGTTTCACTGATTTACATGCAGTTGTCCAGTTTTGCCACAACCATTTGCTAAGAGAATGTCTTTTTCCCATTTTATATTCTTGCCTCCTTTGATGAAGCTTAATTGGCCATAGGCTTCTGGGTTTATTTCTGGGTTCTCTATTCTGTTCCATTGGTACACATTTGTACTACAGTGTCAAGATTACTGTAGCTTTGTAAAATTTTATGAAGTGTGGGAGTCTTATGCCTCTTGACTTTTTTCCCCCTTCAGGATTGTTTTGGCAATTCTGGGTCTTTTATGTTTCCATATAAAATTTTCAGTTGCTTGTTATAGTTCTATGAAAAATGTCACAGGTACTTTCATAGGGATCACATTGAATCTTCAGAGTGTTTTGGGTAGTATGTCCATTTTAATGATATTAATTATTCCAATCCAGGATCATGGAATATCTTTCAATTTCTTTTAATCTTATTAAATTTCTTTGATTAATGTTTTATAATTCTCAACGTATACATATTTCACCTCCTTGATCATATTTATCCCTAGTTATTTAATTTTGGGGGTTGTGATTTTTAAAATGTACTGTATTTTTTCTTTTTCTAATATTTCATTGTTAATATACAGAAATGCAATCAATTTCTGAATGTTAATCTTTAATCCTGCTACTTTGCTCAATTCATTGATCCGTTCGAGTAGTTTTTGTATGGAATCATTAGGGTTTTCTATTTATAGTATCATGTCATCTGCGTAGAGTGACAATTTTACCTCTTATCTTCAATTAGGAATGTTTTATTTCTTTCGTTTGTGTACTATGTTGAATAAAAGTGGTGAGATTGGGCATCCTTATCTTGTTCCAGATTTTAGTGGGAAGGATTTCAGCTTTTCTCTATTGAATATTACATTGGCTATGGGTTTGTCATAAACGGCTTTTTATTATGTTATGTTCCCTCCATGCCCACTTTGTTAAGAGTTTTTATCATGAATGGATGTTGGATTTTATCAAAATGATTTTTCTGCATCTATTGAGATGATCGTGTGGTTTTTGACTTTTCTTTTGTTAACGTGGTGTATGACATTGATTGATTTGCATATTTTGAACCATCCTTTTGAACTTGGGATGAATCCTATTTGGTCATGTTGTATGATTTTTTTTTTATATGTTTTTGTATTTAGTTGGCTAAATTTTTGTTGAGAATTTTTGTGTCTGTGTTCGTCAAATATATTGGCCTATAGTTTACTATTTTTGTGGTAGCTTTTTCTGGTTCTAGTATTAGGGTTTTGGTGGCTTCATAGAATATCTTTGGGAGTATTCCTTCTTCAAATTTTGTAAAAGTTTAAGAAGGGCAAGTATTAGTTCTTCTTTGTATGTTTCATAGAATTTGCTTATGAAGCCATCTCGTCATGGGCTTTTGTTTTTAAGGAGTGTTTTTCTTACATATTCAACTTCATTTATAGTGATCAGTCTGTTCAATTGATGTATTTCTTCTTGATTCCATTTTTCCAGGCTATGTTTCTCCAGAAAGTTTTCTATTTCTTCTAGGTTGTCAATTTAGTTGGGATATATTTTTTCATAGTATTCTCTTTTTTTTTTTTTTTGTATTTCTGCTGTATCTGTTGAGATTTCTCCTTTTTCATTTCTTATTTTGTTTATTTGAGTTATTTTTCTCTTATTCTTGGTGAGTCTCACCACAAGTTTGTCAACTTTTTTTGCTCTTTCAAAAACCCACTCCGTTTTATTGATTTTGTTCTATTGTTTTTAAATCTCTATTTTATTGATTTTCTCTCTGATCTTTATGATTTCCTTCCTTCTGCTGACTCTAGATTTGGTTTGTACTTTTCTATCACTATGAATTCCTCTCTAAGCATTGCTTTCATGTCAACCCATATATTTTGAATAGTTGTGTTTTCATTATCACTTGTCTCAAGATATATATATCTATATATAATATAGATATATATATAGATATATAGATATATTTAATATCCCTTCAACAAAAATTCAATAGTTTGTTTAATTTGTTGGCATAAAATTATAAGTTTTGTTTTCTTATTATAGTACATATTTGTATAGTATTTTTGGTAATTTATCCTCTTTTATTTCTAACTATATTTATTTGAGTCTTCTTGCCTTTTTTTCTTTGTATATATAAAGGTTTATAAAATTTGCTTGTTTTTCTTCGAATGACCAGCTTTAATTTTTTTGATTCTCTCTATTGTTTTTATCATTCCCTATTTTGTTTATCTCTACTCTGACCTGTATTATTCTCTGCTTTCCACTAACTTGGGGCTTTATTTTTACTTATTTTTTTCTAGCTCCTTGTGTTTAAATTGAGGTTAATTGATATCTTTCTAATTTCTTACTATATGCCTTTATTGATATAAACTATTTTTTATCAAACTATTTTTGTCACATGCCACAAAAAATGATAAATTGTATTTCCACTTTCATTCTCTTTGACATGATTTTTTTTATTTCCCTTTGAATTCTTTGACCCATTTGTTGTTTGAATGTATTCTTATTTTCCACATATTTCTAGAATTTCCCACTCTCCTTCTGTTGATCATCTCTAATTCCCTAACATGTGATCAGAAATTATAATTGGTATTTTTTCGGTATTTTTACATTTGCTAAGTTTTGCTTTATTTCCTGCCATATGATCCACTTTGGGAAATGTTCTATGTGCATTAGAGAAGAATGTGTATTCTGTTGTTGTTAGATGGAGTGTGCTATATATGTCTAAGTCTATATTCTTACATATAGTTTATTTCCTTTTTTTTTTGTCTTTTTAGGGTCCCACCAGCAGCATATGGAGGTTCCCAGGCTAGGGGTCTAATCAGAGCTGTAGATGCTGGCTATAGACACAGCAATGCTTGATCTGAGGCACATCTTCAACCTACAACACAGCTCATGGCAACACTGGATCCTTAGCCAACTGAGCAAGGCCAGGGATTGAACCTCATGGATACTAGTTGTATTTGTTACCACTGAGCCATGACAGGAACTCCTGGTTTAATTCCAACATTTTCTTATTGAATTTCTCTCTGAATGACCTCCCAATTTCTAATAGTGCAGGATTGATTTTCCATATTATTGTATTATTGCCCATTTCTTCCTTAAAATGTGTCAGTATTTGCTTAATACACTTTAGTATTCAGGTGTGATAGTATAAATAAATGTTATTGTTGTATTGACCTCTTTAAAATAAAAAAAAATGACCTTTTATTCCCTGTTACCATGTTTTGGCTTGAAGATTTTTTTAACTGGTGTAAGGTTCCATCTGCTTTCTTTTGGTTTCCACTTCCTTGAAATATCCTCTATCTTTTCACTTTAAGCTTATGTTAATTCTTTAGCGCTGAAACGAATCTTGAGTAGACATCACATAGATAAGATCCATCTAGCCAATCAGTGCCTTTTTATTGGTGAGTTAAATTCACTTATATTTAAGGTAATTATTGATATTTAATAACTTACTACTGCCATTGTATATTTTACCTTCTGGCTACTTTTCATTGCCAATACTTCTTTTTCCTTCTGTTTTTTATTTGTTTGCTTGGTCTTTTTAGTGCTGCACCTGTGGCATGTGGAGGTTCCCAGGCTAAGGGTCTAATCAGAGCTATTGCTGCCAGCTTAGGCCAGAGGCACAGCAACACCAGATCCAAGCCACATCCGCGACCTACACCATAGCTCACGGCAATGCCAGATCCTTAACCCACTGAGCGAGGCCAGGGATCAAACCCACAACCTTGTGGTTTCTGCTGCACCAAGATGGGAACTCCCTGTTTTGTTTTGTTTTATGTTGATTTGTTCAGTTCCCCCTTCTTTTTGTGTTTCATGTCCCACCTCTGTATTTTTACTTTGTGTTTACCATGAGATCCACACAAAACAACTCATGTATAAATAGCCATTTTTTTCTGCTGTTAGCACCTTATTATCATTCACTTATAAAAATTTCATATTTTTTATCTTTCTCATATATTTTGATGTCACACATTACTTCTTGTTATGTTGACATTTTCTTACCAAATTGTAAGAAATATTTATTTGAATGCTGTTTTCCTTTAACTTTTATATTATGAAGTGTTTAACATAACATTATAAAATACAGTTTTCCAATTCTTACTATTTAGATATTAATCTAAGCTTGCATCCTTTTGTCTTTCCATCTCAGCTTCAAGTGCTCCTTTCAACATATTTTTTACAGCTAATCTAGTGCTGGTAAACCACTTCAGTTTTTATTCATCTAAGAAAGCCTTTATTTCATCTTAATATCAGATCAAAAACTTTTCCAGATATGGTATTCTTGGTGGGAAAGTTTTGCCTTTCGGTACTTTGAATATGTCATTCCTTTTTCTCCAGGCCTACAGAGTTTATGTTGGGAAATCTGCTGGTAGTCCAATGGTGGCTCCTTTGTATGTTACTTTCTTTTTTCCTTGATTCTATTTAAAATTATTTATTTATCATTGACTTTTGAATATTTTATTATAATGTGTCTTGGAGAAGGGCTTTTTTCTTTGAGTTAATGAGGTGTTCTACTAGCTTCATGGACCAACTTCATTCCAGTTTTCCCCCAATGTGAGAAGTTATCAGATACAATTTCTTTAAATAAATGCCCCCTTCTCTCTCTCTTCTTCTTTCTGGATACTTATATTCTTATGTTGGCTCTTCTAAGGGGGGTTGATTATTCTTGCAGTATTTCTTCATTTTTTCAAATGTCTTAGTTGTCTCTTCTAATTAAATCATTTTTATCTTCCTGCTTTCTATATTGCTTATTATCTTTTCCATCTTATCTACTTTATATCCATTGTTTTTTAATGCATTTTTTGCCTAATTTATTGAGTTCTTCAGCTCAGATTTTCTGTTTGGTTCCTTTTTAGAATTTCAGTATCTTCAATAAAGTACTTCTTCTGTTCCTTAATTTTATTCTTGAGTTCACTGAATTACATTTATGAATTTTCTTGTAGGTCATTTAATTTCTATATAACAGCTATTATGAATTATTTATCATAACATAATATTCCATGTCTTTGAGTTCAGTTGCTAGAAAAGTGTATTTTTTTCTTTTTTGATATCATATGACTGTAATATCACTGTGCATATTTTCATATTGCTTGATGAAATATGCCTCTGATGCTTCATTAGAAGTAGAATGAAACTTTCATATTTAGATCAAACTTTATTTACCTGAGTCTAAAAATTCAATATATTGGCAATTAAAAGTCTATTTTTCCAGAAGCTGGAGATAAAGCATAAGTGTTTGTTGTTGTTTGTTTGTTTGTTTTTTCTCTTACTGAGATAATTAGCTGTTAAAGTTGGGAATGTACACATACAAAAAAAGAAAAAAAAACTAATGTTAAAAAAAAAAAGAAAGGTAGTGGCAGAGTGGAAGGAAGTATGTGCTTAGCACTTGGGAGTTTTCTTTGGGTATGTCAGTGGCCTGATGGAGGGATCCTCAAGTGGGAAATTCCCAAAGGTCCATTGACATCTTCTTGAAATCCCAGGGCAGTAGCAGCAAATGTATTCTTTCAGCTCTCTTCCCTTATTTCTTCCCTTTCCTTTCCCTCTCCCTTGCCACACTCTCTCTCTTCAGAAATATGGGTGTTGCTGAAGAAAAGGAGCTTCCAGGTGCAGCCCATGCCACCAGGCCAATTTTCTCTCATACTTTTTACTCTCCTACTTTGCTAGAGTGGTTCCCTGGTAGTTGCAACTGTCTCATCATCCACTGCTGCCTCCACCAGTTGTGCCACTACCTCTGGTGCTGCTGTCACTGCCACCACCACCACCACCCTTCTGCCATCACCACTCCCTAGATTCCATAGCTTTCATTGAGGTGCAATATATATATATATATATATACACACACATATATATATATATATATATATATATATATATATATATACACATATATATGCTTTTTAGGGCCACACCATGGCATATATGGAAGTTGCCAGGCTAGGGGTGGAATCAGATCTATAGCTGCCAGTCTATGCCATAGCCACATCAATTCAGGATCTAAGCCACATCTGTGACCTGCACCACAGCTCAATGCAGTGCCAGAGCCTTAACCCACTGAGCAGGAAAATGCTTGAACCAGTATCCTCATGGATACTAGTTAGATTAATTTCCACTGAGCCATGACAGGAACTCCCAAATCAACCTATTTTCAAATGCACATGATGAACAGATTTATTCGGTGTACTGGTGTGATGTGCAGAGTAACTTTTGATGGTTTATGGATGTTCAATTTATTTGTAAGTCAAGGGGAAAGAATAAAGGGATGACAAGTGCTACAATGATGTTGACATCATTCCCTTTTTTTTAATTACAGTATATGTTTTTGGGTCTTTCTCGGAAGTCAGTGAAATAATTTCAATTCCTCTCTGTTCATATTGATCATTTGTTATTGAATATTGTCTAAATTATCTGCTAGAGACTTGAGAATATTATTCATATTTCTTTTAAATCCCTAGTCTGATAATTTTGACACCTTTTATATGTCTGTTCTTTATTTATTTATTTTTTTTGGTCTCTTTGAATCATGTTTTTGCCATTTTGATAACTTTAAACATTTCTTGGTGGGCAAACATCATATGCTGGATAAAATAAATTGCTGTAAATATGTCTTCAATAAAGATATGGTGAGATGTGGGAGAAGGGGAAGAATTATATGGTCCTGTAATTAAAAGGACATAGTATTTTAAGGATCACTAAAATACTATGTTACTCTGAAAATCTGAAGTATCTGCAGAATTTAGCCAATTAGAGTTCAGGATTTCCTACCTAACACTGGTTCCCATGGTAGTCTCCATCTTTGAATTTCTGCTCTGATAGTCCAGGATTTGATGTATTTGTCTCTTTGTCTCTCCATTCTTTATGGGCAGTGTTTTGCCCTATGCTTTCACCTCTTTTATGGAGCCAAGACTTTTCTTGACTTTTCAGTCTGTTTTACTTGTTGTAGGAAATAAGGATGACTTTCAATGCTCCTCACATATGCAGAACTGAAAACCAGAAGTAAGATTCTCAGTTAATACTTGGAGCTTAAAATAGCATTTTAATTTAGTTTTTTATATACAAAAATCTTTCCTAATAAACATAGCAAACAGTTCTTTTTAGAAGACTGTTGAAAAAGTATAAATTAAACAACAAGTATTTTTCTCATTTCAAAATGGGATGCTTGGGTGTGTCTCCTCTCTAATAAACTTATATCATATTTGGCAAGTTTAATTTTTTTTCAGCAGTGAATGAATGATACCTCAGATTTTATTGCTTGGCCTTTCATCTGCTCTTCTATGGAGACCTGGCTAATATGGGCAGTAGAATATTGGGAAAAGAATCTTACATCATTTCTAATTGATTCAAATTAAAGGAGGTTAAAGGAAGAAGGTGCATGTGAGAATCTGTTTTGTTGGACATATAAAGCTTTTGCCATTAAATAGAAGTAACTTTTGGAAATGATAAAGAGATACTTTTCTCCACTAGGCCCTAAGGCTAAAGAATATGGAGCATAGCACTTTCTGGAGGTTTCTCGGTCTATACCCCAAAATGAACTCTTTAAAAATATTTGTAGAAGTTACCTGTAGATACTTTTCATATTTGAAGTTTCCTATGCCACTCTTACTGGAAAATCTGAGAAATTCAACTCCAATTATAAGGTTCCTGAGATTTTTTTTAAATAGCATTTTGTTGAAGTCACATGTGTGCATGTATACAAACACACACATACACACATCCATGCTCACGCAACCATATAATTTAGTAAGTTTTTCTAACGAATCCTTCCAAATAAAGAACAGCCCTCATTTTGTATCCTTATGTAAAACTTTACCTACTCTCCAAAAGTAACATCTATCTAGATTTTTAACATTATAGAGTAGTTTTTATAGTAGTACCCAATTTTAAACTGAAGTAATACTAATACCAATACTTCTAATAATAAGTTATTGAGATAATTTTTAAAGAAAAAATGCCTAGTGATCCCTTGTACACATTGTCCAGTATCCCCTAGTTTTCCTTTTGAAATACCTCAGTATAATAACACAATCAGAATATTGACATTAATTAAATGCACCAATATCACTCAAATTTAAACAGTTTTTACATATGTTAAGTTCTATATAATTTTTTTCACATATGTAGTCTTACCATAGACAAGACACTGCACTGAACAGTGTTACCCACAGAAGAATCTTTTGCATTTCTCTTTTATAATCACACCTATATAACACCATCCTGACATAATCACTAAGTCCTACCAATCACTAATTTAATTCCCATTTCTAAAATGTCATTTAGAAATTCTTATTCATTTATGGATTCATACAGTGTGTAACCATTTGGGAATGAATTTTTTCAGTCATCAAAATCTCCATAAGACTCAAATTATTATTTGTATCAATATTTTATTTATTTTTGTTGCTTAATAGTATTACATATTATATACTAACACATTTGTTTAACATTTAATTTGTTGAAACAGAATTGGTTTTCTTTCAGTAATTGGATTGTTACAAATGAAGCATCTTTAAACATTTATGTATAGGTTTTTGTGTGAATATTTTTTTTCCCTTTGGGATAAACAGCAAGTAGTGAAATTGCTTCATCAGTTTAAGAAACAGTTGGGGAGGATGAAATATTTTACATTGCATTAAGAAATATTTGTGAGTCCAGTTTTCTATGCATTTACACTATACTTGGTATTTCACTTTCTTATTTTTGCCACTCTACTTGATCAGCAAAGGTATTTCACTGTTTTTAATTTGCATTTCCCTTAAACCTAATGTTTTACCTGTGGTAGAGTTTGGAATCAACTGAAAACAGAGGTCAGTACCATGACACTTTACAGCTAACAGCAGTTCTGGAATCAGGTACCAAGGCAGAAGAGAGATCAGAAAAGTTTCTGAGGTTTTATAACTTCTCACTGGTATGAATGGTAAAGGTCTTCAATTGCATAAAGCCATTGTGCAATGAAAAATATGGAAGTAGTACTTTTTTCTCAAATGCTCAAATTTCATAAAAAAATCACAAAACGTAAAAGGAACGGGGGAAAAGTCACACTCAAAGGAGCAAAATAAAACTACAGACACTAATTCTATGGAAAAGCACATCTATCTAAAAGCTGTCTGACTATGTATTTAAAATAACTGTCATAAAGAGATTTGATGAGCTAAAAGAAAGCCCAAGCAACTAAACACAACAGGAAAACATTACCTGAGCAAAACGAGAATATGAACAAAAAGAAACCATAAAAAAGAATCAAATTAATTCTGAAGTTGAAAATATAAAAACTAAACTGAATAATTCCCATGAAGACAGGTTATTTGAAATAATTGAGTCAGAAAAAGAAAAAGAAGAAAAAAAAAGAAGAATCATGAGAGCATAAATGATGTATGGGACACTACCAAATAGATCAATGTATAAATTATGGGAATCTAAAAATTAAAAGAGGAGAGAAAGAAACAGAGAACATATTTGAAAATAATATATATTGTTTGGCCAAAAATTATCCAAGTGAAGAAAGAAGTGTGTAGAAAATTAAGGAAATTTTAATGAAGTCCAGCATCTTATTTATTTCACAGATCATGACTTTGAAATATTTAAAATGTCGTTGTCATACTCAAGTTCGTCTTGATTTTCGCCTGATGATGTTTTCTAGGAGGTTTAATTGGCTGGTTAGTCATTAGTACATTGAGATGCCTTATTTAAAAGAATGAGATGGCCATGAAGTACAAACCAGATGTCTGATAAAATTCATGAATAAAAGGCCTCAAAATCAATGAGCATGGGGCAAGAAGAGAGATACCTGCTGAGCAGTTTGATGATTTCATATGACACGGTGATTAAGCTCTTGATCTATTGGCAGTGATAAACGTGTTGTCTGGAAATGATTTGACATAAATATACTATGAACAATAAATAACTATATGTACTATGTAATATCAAGGATAGTATGTACATGCTTATCAGCATGGGGATGAACAATTAGTGTATAATTACAGGTAGCCTATATTGCATGTCATTAGGATTAATACAATATTAAAGCAAGCTGGGTGTCCATTTTGTTTCCAAATATGTTGACGTGCTTTGAGTTTTATGCGAGTGGTTTGTATGTTGTGTGGATGAGAGTTTTTATTTAGCTGTGGAGATTGTGGGAAAGCCCTTGGTGTTTTGGTTAAACTATAATACAAGGTGTTTATAATGAGTGGTGTTTTTGATGTAATATTAATAGGATTTGTTGCATTTATAGCCAGGAAATAGTTTAATTAGAATTTCAGCTCTGGGTGCTGATGGTGGTGTTAGGCTCCTTCCTTGAGTCTTAGAGAGATATTTGTTCTTTCTTCATTTACAAGACCAAAGTATTTAGTATACTACAAAGTGTCTTTGTTTCAAAAAACTATTTTCAATGATGCTAACTACTGGCATTAGACCTAGGATAAGAAGAAAATATAAAATAGATGCTAGATGTATGATGATAATGAAAGGGTGTTCTATTAGGTCTGATACTAGAATTCAGAAGAGACATTGGCTCAGGGGCCTCAATGTTATGCTTCATTTAGATATGCAGAGTATGGTGATGAATGCCAGGATTAAAAGTGAGAAAATTAAGACTAAAATATATTCAGGTCAAATTTAGGTCTATGGCCAAATTTAAGCTAATTTTTGTGAAGTGTGTAAAATCTATGTTTTTTGTTTGTTTTGTTTTGGACCTGTGGATTTTCAGTTGTTACATAACCATTTGTTGAAGAAATGTATTTTCTCCATGGTATTGTCTTTGTTCCTTTGTAAAAAAAGCTTTTGGACTTATTTCTGGACTCTCTATTCTCATCCATTGATTTTTTTTTTAACCAATACAAGACTGTTTGGATAAGGTAGCTTTAAAGTATGTCTTGAAGTTGAGTAGTGTTAGTGCTCAAAATTTGTTGCTGTCAGTTTTTTTATTCAAGTAAATATTTTTAGTTGTTAATTTATATGTCTTTTATATATTGTTTATATTATCTCCTTATCAGATATATGCTTTTCAAACATTATTTTTTACCTTTTGATAGTGCACCCTAGGTATTTTCCTTACATGAAGACAAACATTTCTTTACTGTAAAGATAAATTTTAGTTTGATGGGGTCTGACTTGTTTATTTTTGCTTTTGTTCTGTTTTTTTTTTTTTTATGTGATCTCCAAGAAATCCATGATGAATACAATGTCATAAAGCTTTTCCCCTATGTTTTCTTCTAGGAGTTTTATCGTCTTCTATCTTCAGTTTAGGTCTTTAGTTCATTTTGTGGTGTGTGTGTGTGTGTGTGTGTGTGTGTGTGCATGCGTGTGTGCATAGAAAAGTTTTCTAATTTCTTTTGTGTTTGGCTTTTCAATTTTACCAATATAACCCATTGAAGAGACTCCATTGAGTGGTCTTAGCACCATTGTTGAATATAATGTGACCATATACATGAGGGTTTATTTCTGGGATCTTTATCCTATTCCATAGGTGTGTAATGCCTACCATTATGCCACTTTCCATTCCCTTTTAATTCCGTAGCTTTATATATTGGAATCAGGAAGTGAGAATCTTCTACTTTGTTCTTATTGTAACTTCTTCTATTCAGTTGTGTATAACTCAAATCTTGTCCTGCATTCTCCCCTCTTTTATAGAACACGGATAATTAAAAAAAAAAAAAAAAAACTCAGTCTGTTTAGCTTTTTACTTGGGAACAGCAACTCCCAAATGCCTTACATTCAGAACCAGAAACTAGAAATCTCTAGTACTTTTAAAACTAGAATTAACTCATGATAACTTCTGAAATTAAGAAGAAAAGGAAATAAATGAAAATTACCAAAGATTAATACAAATATTTAATATTTTTATGTTTAAGATGATATAGATTTATAGCAAACTGAAAAGATAAATTGATTTTTTAAATATGATTCAATAGATACCCCTCCAAAAAAAAACCTTATCCAACTCCATGATTGATTGTGAATCTTTAAAATTTCTCATTGATATTAGCATAAATAGCACTACTAATTATCTCTATTTCTCTTTAGTGTTGTATTTAGGGTGGGATTTATAATTATATCCTCTTCAACATTTGTGATATTGTGATTTATATTAAGACATGTATTTTTTATACCAGTCTCTGAAACAAAGCTCCTAAAATACTTGGAACTTCCTAAGTGATAAGATCTGTGAAAGTGAAAGAATACATTTCGTTTTTCTTAACAATTCCCTTTCAACTATATGTGAGTTTTTGTTAATGGAGTAATTTGTGGAAGGCTCCTAGATAACAACAGGATAGGTCCTAGTTGCTGGGGGAATCATCCTTATGACGAAAAAGTTGGAAATTTTAGGCCACACTCAAACCTTCCTATGGAGGAGGGCTCAAGGCTGAATTAATAATCAATGGCCAATGATTAAGTATTTCATGCCCACCTAATGAAGTCTCCATAAATAAATCCTTAAAGCAGTCTGGAAAATTTCTAGGTTGATGAATATGAATATATCCATGTGCTGAGAGAGTGGCACATCCCAAACTCTGGGGACAGAAGCCACTGTACTCAGGACACTTCTAGACCTCATCTTATGTATCTCTTCATCTGTATTTGTATCCTTTAAAATATTATTTGTAATATGAATAATAGTAAGTAAAGTGCTTTCCTGAGTACTGTGAACCATTCTAACAAATTATCAAGCCTACCTAAAGAGGCGGTAAAAATTATCCCTAAATTTACCCAAGTAAAACAGAAGTGTGGGTAATCTAAGAATTTACACTACTCGTGATTGGCATCTGAGATGGAAGTGAGGTAACCTTGTGGGTCTAAGGTTATGGACTTAGACCCCCATAATCTTTTTACTGAATTTTATCTTTTCTGTCTTTTCCCCCTGTATTATGCCACATTCCCTGTCTTCTTTTACTTATTTTCCACATGGCAGCTTTATTGGATTTTACTCTTTATGGCTACGCTATTTTTCAAATTAGAGTTGATTTATTTAAAATTCCCTCTTCCTGGAATATTCTTACTATTTCTGGATGGAAAAGGTGGGATCAACCAATGCAGACTATTTCCCTGTGAACACTCTCAAGTGGCAGAACAACCTCTACACCAGGTTCAGGAGCCCTAGTATGAGCACCTGCTGCCTGGCAATAGCCACCACCATAACTATAGGGAATGGTTGTGCAAGTCACCTGGCAAATGGAGGGGTCATGTGAGTCACTGCCATCCCCCTGCTTCAGGAGTTGTCCCATAACTGCTGCTACCTGCATCATGGATCTCATCCCTAGCATCCACCTGTAAGAGGATAGATAGTGAGTTATTATTGTTGCTGTAGTCATGTGCTATGGGTGCATGTGAGCTGCTACCATCCCTGAGAACACCAGGACCAAGGCACCAGTCATGTCTGCTCTCAAGAGGACCACAAATATAAAAGGAAGACAATACTAGACAACAGAGAAATATGTTTCAGACAAAGGAAGAAGACAAAACCCCACAAAAACAGCTGAATTAAGAGGAGATAGGCAATCTACATGAAAAATAATTCAGATTAATAATAGTAAGGATGATCCAAGATTTCAAAAAAAGAATGGATGTACAGATCAAGAAGTTACAAGGAATGTTTAAAAGATAGCTGGAACATT
This sequence comes from Phacochoerus africanus, assembly GCF_016906955.1. Taxonomy (NCBI): domain Eukaryota; kingdom Metazoa; phylum Chordata; class Mammalia; order Artiodactyla; family Suidae; genus Phacochoerus; species Phacochoerus africanus. The sequence goes on along the minus strand of NC_062547.1, from coordinate 57,361,949 downwards.
TAAATAGCAAGAAAACAAAGATGAATGACATAACATCTGAAGTGAAAAATTCACTTAGAAGGAATCAATAGCAGGGTAACTGAGGCAAAAAAAAATGAACCAGTGAGGTGAAATGCAGAGTGGTATAAATCACTGCAATGGAAAAGAAACATAAAAGAATGAAAAGACTTGAGTACCATCTCTGAGGCTTCTGGGACAATATTAAACCTACAAAAATTCCCATTATGGGGGTCCCAGAAAGAGAAGAGAGAGGGAAATGGTCAGAAAATATTTGAAGAGATTATAGCCCCAAACTCTATAATATGGGAAAGAAAGCACACACTCAAGTTGAGGAAGCACAGAGAATTATGCACATGATAAACCCAAGGAGAAACACACCAAAATGTATAGTAATCACAGTGACAAAAAATAAATGCAAAAAAAAAAACATTAAAAGCCATGAGGGGAAACCAACAAATAACATCCAAAAAAAAATAATAAAGATATCAGCTGACTTTTCAGCAGAAACCCTACAAGCCAGAAGGGAGTGGTAAAATATGTTTAGGATGATGCAGGAGAAGAGACTGCTTTTTCTGAGTCTACTGTAGTTTTTTATTTTGGGGTTCCCATGATATTTTGATGTAGCATTTATGTATATAAAAAATTATTTTAGGTTGCTAGTCTCTTAATTTCAAAAGCATTTTCAATTCTAATTTTGTTCTCTCTTCTCATAATTACTGGTTTTGATATCAGATTTGTCTGTGGATGATTTCCTACTTTTATTTTATATTTGCATTTAACTGGTGAGCTTTCCCATTTGTAATCATATTGTTTCTAATTGTGGAATGCTTTTTGTTTTTTTTTGTTTGTTTTTTTTTTTTTTGCTTTTTATTTAAACCTGGAGAAGTTCCATTAGTATTTGAGTTATAGAGCTGGTTTAGTGCTTCTGAATTACTTTAGCTTTGGTTTTCTGTAAATTTTTAGATTTCTCATTCTTATCTGAATAAGAGACTTTATGGGAAGTGTTTTCTTGGCTGACAGTTTTATCTTTAATCACTTTGAATCTGTCATGCGATTACTTTCTGGTCTGTGTGTATATATGTATAGATGTATATGCATGTATATTATTGCTGCTTACCGGAGGCAGGGCTTCTAGTAGAGCCTCCAGAGAATAATTTATTTAAAAAATTCCAATTAAAATAAATTTTAAAATATCCCATATTATAAAAGTTATATATACAAGCACAAATTATACATATACATATATATATATACACACATAATTATATATGTATTAGGTATATTATATATATAATTTTATATTTTATGGTTGTCTGACCTCCATGCTTTATGTATTAATTATGTGAAATAGTTAAAAGTCAATGTAATAATACAGTCTATCTCTTACAGTTTTTCTAAGATTAAAATGATATCTGAGCAGTTTTTAAAAGGGTACTAAGTACATTGTAAATATTCAGTAAATGTAGGTGGTTATTATCCTACTGCTGCTGTCGATAAAAATCAAAGCCTTTCTCAAGACTGGATGCCTATAAATGACATTATACACAATTAATATATTGCTTTTTTCAAGTGATTGATTTTTGATCAAAGTAACACTAATGATTTTTCTGTTTTGGGAGTTTTTTTTTTTTGGCTTGATGTATTTTTTATGGAAGTTTGGTTTATTTAGAGTTGTGTTTAACTTTTATAATATAGGATATTTTAACATTTATCTTAATTGGAATTTTTAAAATAAATTATTCTCTGGAGGCTCTACTAGCAGCCCTGCCCCCAGGGAAGCAGCAATAATATACTCAGTCTTCCCTTCTTTTTCCAAGTTCTAATAATTTACAGATGTGCACTGGTACTTCATAGTTTTGACTCACTTACTTCCACACAAATTGCTTATTAACTCTCCTGTAAGCATGGTTATATTCTCCATGACTTTGTTTGTAAATATTCTGAGTCTGTAAGAAGAAAGTAATCCATAAATGTGATTTCAACCATGAACAATAAACAGATATAAACAGTTATAGAGAAGAAATTCATGGAAACCCTGCTCTTGAATACTCATAAAATATTCAAGGTATGCTTTGACAGGTAAGAAGAGAATTTACAATATGCCTTTTAAATTGATTTTCTTTGCTCACACTGTTTTTTGGGTTTTTGTTTTGTTTTGTTTTCCCCAACACGATGATGTTCTGTTTTTTTCTCCTTTAGCTATTGACAACCTCAGACAATTTTGGCATTTGCTGAATAAATCATTGTTTTATTTCATTGAGTGTTTAACTTCAGATTTTCATCACTAGTACCCTTAAGATTCCTCTCCATTTCTTATATTCAAACCAACCATTTATGAACCACAAGAAAGCGTTTTTTCAAGTAATACAACTTACTCTAAAATTACTTTTTCCTTCTCTAACAGATCCATCAACATTTCCTTTCCTTTGTACAATTGCAAGAAAATAAACTGATTGCAATCCTTCATGTCACTATATTGACACATCTAATTTATTAATAACTTAAATACTGAAATTGTGTTATTATATTCAGAATGACCATTATAAAAAGTCACAGTGCTTTAACTTTGATCCAAATTATTTCTTACTCATATTATACAGTGAGTCATAAATTTATATCACTTCTTAATTTCTATCTCATTTTGCAGTAAGTAATAATGAACACAAATAAAAATAAGCTAATAAAAATTTGGGATCAGAAAGAAAGGAGGAGTTCTCGTTGTGGCTCAGTGGTTGACAAATCCAACTAGGAACCATGAGGTTGCGGGTTCGATCCCTGGCCTTGCTCAGTGGGTTAAGGATCCAGTGTTGCTGTGAGCTGTGGTGTAGGTCACAGATGCGGCTCAGATCCTGTGTTGCTGTGGCTCTGGCGTGGGCCAGTGGCTACAGCTCCAATTAGACCCCTAGCCTGGGAACCTCCATATGCCACAGGAGCAGCCCTAGAAAAGGCAAAAAGACAGAAAGACAGAAAGAGAACAAAAGAAAGAAAGGAAGGAAGGAGATAAAATACACAAGATTTTGGTGTTCCCTTTGTGGATCAGAGGGTTATGAACCCATAGTATTCATGAGGATGTGGGTTTGATCCCTGGCTTCACTCAGTGAGTTAAGGATGTGGCATTGCTCTGAACTGTGGTGTAGGTCAAAGATGCATCCCATATCCTGCATTGCTGTGGCTTTGGTGTAAGCCAGCAGATTTGACCTCTAGCCTGGGAATTTCCATATGCCTTAAGTTTGGCCATAAAAAGCAAAAAAAAAAAAAAAAGAGGCAAGCTAATGTCTTATTTCTAAACTTCTGTTACATAAATTTTAATTCTCCCTTACCACACTCATCCATTATGTCTATTGAAAAGTAGCAATTAAAATTCCCAATTATATAGAGCTAGTCCTTCCAACACTTGCAAATATCAGCATTTTATGTGCTTTATAATTTGGGATTTGAAATTTGTCCCTGATCCAAATCTTTATTTTTGCCCATCCAAAATAACAGCATAGCCAGCAAGTAGTAAACTCATTCTTTCGACAGGTTTCTTGTTTTCTCTGTTTTTTTTTTTTTTTTCCTACCGGGATAAGGATTTCAACATATGAATTGGGAGTGTGGGGAGAGAGAGATAATTCATAACATGAGGTGATGCTAATGCTGATACTGTTGGTCCAGAGACCATAGTTTGAGAACTATTGAACTAGTCCAATATTATGTGCCATGGACTGTCCTGAGTGACTTATATATGCTTTCTTATTTCAATTATTATGCCATTTAATCCTCATATGAGAAAAATATTAATTTTCTCAAGAAAATTGGGAATTAGAGATATTAAATGATTTTCCTTAAATCACACAGCTGGGGTAGTGGACATTGTTGGCTATACTGTTACTACTATGATCCATTTCTACTCACAACACTTCTAACACCAAACATGGTGGCTATCTTTTTTTTTTTTCCCAGCATTTCCAAGTCATTTAGAGTTCCCAGGCCAGGGATCAGATCTGAGACTCAGTTGCAACCTATTTTGCAGCTGGATCCTTAACACACTGAGCCAGGCAGGGATTGAACCTGCAGATGCCACCAATCCTTTTGCACTATAGAGTGAACTCCAAAATATTTTTTTTTTCCATTTTCAGCCACACCCACAGCACATTGAAAATTCCAGGGCCAGGGGTCAAACCAGCAACACCCCAGAAACAAGCCACATCATTAGCAGGAAATGTGGATTCCATCTTATATGACAAAAGCCATTTTGTGTTAACCTCCAACTGACCAATGAACAACCTCAAACATCCCAGCCAACCAAAACTGCCACGTTTTAGGAGTGGGGTGTTTGGTTTTTTTTTTTGGTTTTGTTTTTTCCTTTTTTCCCCCACACTTTTTAGGTCTGCACCCAAGGCATGTGGAATTTCCCACACTAGGGGTCAAATCGGAGCTATAACTGCCAGTCTATGCCACAGCCACGGCAACATGGGATCTGAGATGCATCGGTGACCTATACCACAGCTCATAGCAACACCAGATCCTCAACCCACTGAGCAAGGCCAGGGATCGAACCTGCATCTTCATGGATGTTAGTCACATTCTGAACCTGCTGAGCCACAATGGGAACTCCAAAATCACCATGTTGCCATCCTTTATTTTCATGGCAGGAACCGGGAGAGGACACTCTGAAAGACAACCCCAAAGGGAGCAGACAGCTCTCATTATGCTGCCCTGCCTGCTGCTCCTTGCAGTGTACTTAATAAACCTGTCTTTCTCTACTCAGATCTGATTTGAGTGGATTCTTTCACCACCTTCTACTCCAGACAACTGGTGACTGCCCTCAACACCACATGTAAGGGTTTTCCACACCAAGCAATTCTCCGGTTCCCTTCAGACACCACTTTGGTTTCCTGCATTTCAATTCAATTCTGACACTATCTGGAGTTAGCACAGAACCCACAAGTTAAGGGCTCAGTCCCACAAGACTGCCACCTACCTCAGATGTCAGTTGAAAATAGTGGGTTCCCAGGTTACCCACACTTCTGTTTCATGGCTATAAAGCAGTAATTCCTAAGACCCTCTCCTCAGTTTTGATAATTTGCTATAATAGTATAACTGAGCTAGTGCCCTGAGGGGCTGCTAGGTATACAAGTCTTTCTGTGTCCTCCATTTCTTGTTTTTAGGAAATAAGCCTCAGCCTCCATGACCTTCCCTGAGTTCAAAAGGTCAAGTTAAAAAGTTTTCTCTGAGCATTTGGCCCTTGATTTCTAGTATGAACTGTATGAAATCATGGTTTTGCTGCTTCATTTTGGAGTAGTCAATATTCAAAAATTCAACTTTTCAATCTCTCCAGCTGAGTTTTTGCTCTGTCTGAACAACAATGACAAAGTCATAGATATTTAACTTTCCATCACTATTAAAAGACCTGTGAATATCTCATTTACACTGAGATGTGATTCTGTATGGCGATTACATGACAATGGTTTATATAGCCAATTTTACAATGTAGAGGCAGGAACCTTTGAAGAGTCATGATCCTGTTATGTAATCATGTTTATTTTTTTAAAAAAATACTTTTTCTTCTCAATGATGAAAACTCAAATTTAAAATGTATTTGTGTACATGTATAATAATTATAATTAAACTTTATTGCAAGTCTGTCTGCCAGCCCTCTGAATTACTTTACATCTGAATGGATAAATGACACTTTGATGTGTTTATCCAAAAGGGCAATCTATGTATCTGTTCATATGACTTGTGAAAAGCTGGATTCACTGTTAAATTCCTTATACTGAGGAGAGGCTCACATGTCTTTCAAAAATACAGTTGTCACAATCTTATTGTGGAACTGAATCAACTATTGTGAGCACACTCAAACTTGAGCTCTTACATCTTGCACAGTTAATCTCATGAGCTGTTTATACACTGGAAAAAAAGCAATTTGTTTTTGCTATTCTCCCATAAAATGAAAATATTTCTAATTGCAATAGGTGGTATTTCCAAGGTACAGATTCAAGGTCCAACATTTACCTTCTCTTTTTTATTGTGACAGGTGGAACTGGAAATATTATGGATCACAGAAACAAGACCATAGTCACTGAGTTCATTCTTCTAGGATTTCAGGGTGAGAAAAAAGTAGAAATCCTTCTTTTTTTTGCATTCCTGCTTATGTATATGACATCTCTGATTGGAAACACCATGATTATCCTTTTGGTGTGGGGTGACTATCGCCTGCATTCACCCATGTATTTCTTTGTAGCCAATCTTTCTTTTCTTGAGGTTGCCATCACTTCCACAGTGGTACCTAAAATGCTAGCTAACACATTTTCCCTCACCAAAACAATATCCTTCATGGATTGTCTTACTCAGTCTTTCTTTTACTTTCTCTTGGGATCTACAGAATTCTTCATCTTGGCTGTCATGTCTTTTGATCGATATGTTGCTATTTGCAACCCACTGAGGTATACCATCATTATGAACAAACAAACATGTATACTGTTGCTTCTTGGATCTTATGTGGGTGCCTTTTTGTCAATTTTGGCATCATCAATATTAACTGCCCCTCTGCCATTTTGTGGGCCAAATGTTATCAATCACTTCTTCTGTGACAGTGCCCCTATGCTGAAGCTGGTCTGTGCAGATATCTCTCTGGCTGAGCTGGCTGACTTTGTCTCCTCTGCTGTGTTACTGTTGGGTTCCTTGCTACTGACAGGAGTGTCTTATACATGCATTGTCATTGCTATCCTTAAAATTCCCTCTGTACAAGGGCAGCAGAAAGCTTTCTCCACCTGTGTTTCACATATCACTGTGGTAACACTTTACTATGGAAGCTCCATCTTCATCTATGTCCAGCCAAAAAAGGTCACTGTGATGGATGTCAACAAATTCGCCACGGTCCTAAATACAATTGTGACACCAATGTTGAATCCCTTTATCTATAGTCTTCGAAATAAAAAAGTTAAAGATTCTCTGAAAGATAGCTTGAATAAATATGTGAGCATGCTAACAAATTTAAGATCTTTAAGATCTCAAAAGTGATATATTTACGAAGATATATCTATGTCTAACAATAAAATTAATTTATCATATAACTACCCCAAAATTAATTCTCTCACATAAAGAAGAAATTATATTACATACATTCATGTATTACATACATATATATATATACATTCATGATACATACACACAGACTGACAAGTAGACGAATGTGAATATGTGATTATTATTTCTATTTTCCTTTGTCTCCAGTATTTTTAAAAATAAAGTTCTTATCCACTATAGAGATTTAAACTCAAACAATGCCAGTGCTGGATGTCTCTGTTTTAAGTTTTTTTCTCAACTTTATGGAAAAACTTTCCCCTATGTATTTTTCTTTTTAAAATATTAATCTATTAATATATATTTTCATTTGATGCATATGAATTGCCTTCACAATAAAATACTAAAACATTCTTTGATTTTTACTTTGAATCCTTTTATATAGGTTATTTGTTATTTAAATTGTATTTAATTGTAGACATCTACTCATGGCTCCCTATCTGTTATAATGTATAGTTATTATTCTCCTACATCTATGCCACAGGATGTGATGGTAAATCTACTTGTGGCAAAGGAATTCACCGGAGCTTAGAAGCCTCTGCTAATTATTCAGAGAAGGAATGGAAAAGTAACAGAAATATACTATGTTGGCCTACCCAAAACGTTCTTTCTCTCTTTATTTATTTACTTTTTGAATGGTAGGAAATTACTTCAGCCACTAAAATTTCATGTAAAATTGTTTATAGGAAGAGATTTTAAATGGCTAACACTAATAATAATCTGAGAATTTCAACTTAATTTACTCAGATTGTATTACCCTCTCATTATTTGAAAGAGCATAACTTAAATAGATGTAAGGAAATTACTTCAAAGAAAGAGCTTAGTTGAAGTACAATCCACTAATGTTACTATACTTTTTGCAAGAGCCAAATTGTCTCTTGTAAGAAACAAGTAATTACAAAAGTACTGTATTGACCTAACAAGGTTTTTTTAAATGTACAAATCATGAAGATACTATTCTCATTTATAACCTAATTTTTGACATTAATTACTCTGTACATGATTGAAACATGTCTTTAGTCTGTGATTTAAAAACTCAGATATACAGTACTACAATGATCTGCAACTTTTGTCAATTATTCTCAGCTCCTTTCCAATCTATTTTTTTCTAATTCCTAGCTATTATGTACAGTCTATTTCTCTAACTTGAACATCTTGACTGTCCCTCTTTTAATGATCCATAGTAATCTTTTTATTTACATTAAAATAATAACTCAAAATTGACTTGTTACTTAGCACCTGGTATATATCATGTTTTCAATAAATTTTTGCATATTAAAGATACCATTATCTTAACTTTTCTCAAATGATAGATAAATATTATGAAGCTCTCACATTCTACCTCCATCCTGTACCAATTCATTGCACTGAAACTTTTAGTGATGTTCATGCTACAGAATGTCAGTGGTTGCCACCACTCTACCTTTTTTCAGCAGTGATATCTTAGTTCCCACCTTGCTGTAAGTAATCCCAATTTCAAAGTGGTATTTAGAGAAAGTGGAGCTGAATCCAGAAGAAAACTCTTAAAGCCACTAAAAAACATGAACTTGGGGCTATCCCTTTAGTGAGACAGCATAGTATACCAAGTTGTGCCAGTCATTGATGAAGAGCTGGGTATAGAATATATTAGACCTTTGGTGTGTTTAGTCTGATACACAGTTGGGAACTAGAAGCCAATAAGAGCATTCAGGCAAGAAATACAGGTATTTGAAGGCTATTGTATATACTGAACTAGTAAGAACTAATGCATATTAATACTTTTTCAATGGTTTATACTATATTCTATACCCATGACATATGTTGAAAAGGAAATTTACAAATTTCCAAAACAGAAACCAGACATTTCTAATTGGTATTCTTCCAATCACCCAAAGAAAGGGTAATTATCATCTTAGAACTAATTCTTCAGTGAATAGGAAAAGGCAAAATACTTTTGATCTCATTATTTTGGGTTAATATATATTTGTAATCTAAATCAAATAAGAATAATTCAAGAGACTGTTAGAGAATAACTGTACTCATTAATATAAATGCAAATATTTACAATACAAATTTATAAAATTAAAAATTGGAGCATGTACTGTACAGCATGGTGACCCTGTTACACAATAACAATTAAAAAAAATAAGTTGTAGAGTAAAAATTGGAGCATGTAAAAAGATCACATAAAATTTAGATGGATGTATATAATGAGTATAATTTGTTTTAATGTTTATTAATAAGATATGTAGTTTATTGCTTTAATATGAAAGGAGAAAATAAAATGTATCATCATCTCAGAAGAAAACAAAGCAGTCAGTATATCCCAAACAATATTTACTACAAAGAGTCTTTAAAATAAAAAAGGAAAGTTGCTAGCTATTGCAGTCAGTGTTTAAATGAGAAAATCAAATATAGGCAAAAAAAATTAATTTACTTCAGATCTTTAAAAAAATACCGAAAAACAATTCACATCCTTATGACTTCCTAAATAAACCCATATATATTTAGGAATAAATTAATATCAAAACAATTTAGATAAAACAGAAAAACCCTTTCAAACTGATTATATAATCTCAAAAGGCCATATAATAATAATAATAATAATAATAATAATGATAATAATAACTGATAATATGAAAAAAATCTCAAAATATTCTTAATGAATATAAAATAAAATGTCCTTATAATATTGGCAATTTATTTTCAAACTTTATGTTAGAAGGATATATCATATTTTAATAGGTTTCATTATAGAAATACAATACTGTTAATATCTAAAAAAATAGACCAATTAATATACTACTTATTTATTGGATGGGATCATTATATTATCAATCAGATGCAAAAAATATATGAAAAAATTCAATTCTGTTAAAATTAAAACCATAATGAAGAAGGAATAGAAGTTAATTTTCTCAACCTTGTGAAACATACTAATGGTATAACTTTTTGAAAACAAAATACTTGCATCTGCTAGCTAAGTTAACTATGGAGTGTCTTGGTAGAATATATCTAGTTGTCCAGGATTTTGCACGTTATGCAACACAGGAATCTATGTATTTATAGGATGTGTAATGTTATTAGCATTAAGGCTATAATTATTTATGTTCTCAACCAAAGCACTGCAATCTCTGAAAACCATTTATTTACACATAACATACCAATACCTAATTCATTAAAGTGAACAGAGAGCATGCCCTGATGTGGCAGGAAATAACCATAAAGCAGCATCAGAGATCATGGCCATCTCCCTACTTCACTAATTATTCTTAATTTGTTTCATTCTAGAAACTATTTACACACTTGATACTGAATGAGAGCTCTGCTTTTTGTGAATGTGAATTGATAGACTCTTTCTTATAGCAGATGAAAGGTAAAATAAAAAGTTAAATTCAGTAAAAGAGTACATATGAGACAGAAAGAGGGAAAATATTAATCTAGATTTATAACCTCATTTACATATTACTTATATATTTTATGTAATAGTTAATGAAAAAGTCATATTTATGAAATGCACATATATTGCAATATCTGACAAGAAATTTTGATATGATGCGATTAAAATCAACAACATATAAAAATTAAGAAGCAAAAAGTCTGAAAAATGATTATAAAATATGTATTACCAAAGACAAGCCCAAAACTGATATGCAAATATTAATATTATATAAGAAAAAAATCATAAGAAAATAATAGAAGTGTGCTTCTAATGTTTAAAATTAATGAGGACATTTATGAATTTATGAGAAATAGGCAGCATACAGCATGAGTGTATAATTCATGATGTTATGATGGCAATATCATTCTAAAAATAAAATTTTGGAAAAATAAAGAAATTATTTAAATTATAAATACATTAATAATAAAAATTATGATTATAAAGTAAATTAAAGAGTTAAATTGGATTTCTAGGACAAAATGACTTTAATAAAAAGTTTTATGAACAAATAAATATCCAAATCTTCCATAATATCTCTTATTGAATGAAATGTAAGGCATACACCTTACTAGTCAGAGGAAACTGGCATGAGCCTCATGCAAAAATCATATAAAGAGAATATTAATAAAAGGAATATAGATGAAAAATTTTAAAGTGTTATAAACAAATATAGCAAAATGTAAAATGAATAATGTGAAATGACAACATATAGGTTTCAACTGAGAAATATAGTTCATCATGGGACTCACATTATAACTAAAATCACATTATTTCCAACATTAATAATATACCTAAAAGCAGGCTTGATAATCTCAAAAAATGAAATATTTGATAAAACATTTTTTGTGATGATTATAGACTCAGTAAAAATAGAAACAAAGGAAAAAATTGAATTTGATGAAATAAAAGAAAAAGAAAACTCTACCCTTGATTGTGAAACACAGAGACTAGAAAAAATTAAGGTATCTATTATCATCCTTTTTTATTCAACAATATAGTAGAGATTGTAGCCAATGATAAGATTGGATATACAAAACAAAATTTAAATATATATATACACACACACAGGTCAATATTTTGCAATTTAATTTACAGATTATCTGTATTTCAATAAAAAAATAGTTGTCTTACGGTGTAGTGGGTTAAGTATCTGGCATTGTCATAGCAGCAGCTTGGATATGATTGATACCAGACTAGGAAACTTCCACATGCTGCTGCCATGACAAAAAAGAAAAAAAAAAAAAACCTGGGATAAATCCCACTTGGTCATGGTCTGTGATCATTTTTATATGTTGCTGGATTCAGTTGGTTAAAATTTGGTTGAGAATTTTTTAGTTTATATTCATCAGAGATATTGGCCTATAATTTTCCTTTTTGGTAGTATCATTGTCTGGTTTTGATATTAGGGTGATGGTGGCGTCATAGAATGTCCTTGGGAGTGTTTCTTCTTCGACCTATTGGAAAAGTTTAAGAAGGATGGGTAATAAGTTGCTTTTTGTATATTAGGTGGAATTCACCTGTGAAGCCATCTGGTCCTGGATTTTTGTTTGTACGGTGTGTTTTTACTACATATTCAATTTTGTTTCTAGTGATCTATCTGTTCAGTTGATCTATTTCTTCTTGATTATTTCTTCTCTATTTCTTCTTGGCAGGCTGCAAGTCTCTAGAAAGTTGTCCATTACTTCTAGATTGTCAAATTTGTTGGCATAAAATTATTCATAATATTCCCTTAAGACTTTTTTGTATTTCTACAGTGTCCTTTGTGACTTCTCCTTTTTCATTTCTGATTTTGTTTATTTGGGTTTTTTCTCTCCTCTTCTTGGTGAGTCTGGCCAGAGATTTGTCGACATCTTTTACCTTCTCAAAGAACTAACTCTTGGTTTTATTAATTTTTTCTATTGTTTTTGAATTTCTGTTTTATTTATTTCCTCTCTAATCTTCGATTTATTCCTTCTGCTGACTTTACATTTTGTTTGTTCTCCTTTTCTAATTCATTTAGGTGGTGGGTTAAGTTGTCAATTTGAGATCTTTCTTCATTTTTGAGGAAGGCCTGTATTGCAATGAATTTCCCTCCAAGCCCTGCTTTTGTGGAATCCCATAGATTTTGAATGGTTGTGTCTTCATTATCATTGTCTTGAGGTAATTTTTAGTTTCTACTTGATATCCTCATTGACCTATTTGTTTTTTAGTAACATATTGTTTAGTCTTCAGAGTCATATTTTTCTCATTTATTTTCCTGTGGTTGATCTCTAGTTTCATATAACTGTAATCAGAGAAGACACTTGAAAAAATTTCAATACTCTTAAATTTGTTGAGTTTAGTTTTGTGCCGCAGGATGTGGTCAATCCTTGAGAATGTTCTATGTGCCCTTGAAAAGAATATATGTTCTGAATTTTTTGGATGTAATGTCCTGAGATGTCAATTAAGTCTAACATTTCTACTGTTTAATTTAGGATCTCTCTTGCCTTATAGATATTCTATCTAGAGTATCTGTCTTTGATGTGATTGTGGTGTTAAAGTTTCATACTATTATTGTATTCCCATAAATTTCTCTTTTTATGTCTCTTAGTATTTATTGTCTGTATCTGGGTGTTCCCATATTAGAGGCATACATATTGACAATTTAACATGTTCTTATGGAATGGATCCTTTGTCACTAGTGTACTATTTGTCTTTATTTATGGCCTTAATTTTATTTTATTTATTAATTTAGTTTTGTCTTTTTAGGGCTATACTGGAGCATATGCAGGTTCTCAGGCTATGAGTCCAAATGGAGCTCTAGCTGCTGGCCTATGCCAGAGCCGCAGCAAATAAGAATGTGAGCTGAGTCTGTGGACTACACCATAGCTCATGGCAATGCTGGATCCTTAACTCACTGAATGAGGCCAGGGGTTGAACTTGTGTCTTAATGCATGCTATACAGGTTCATTAACTGCTGAGCCATGACAGGAACTCTAATGGCCTTTATTTTAAAGTCTATTGTGTCTAATATGAATATTGCAACTCCTGCTTTCCTGTCTTTCCATTGGCATGAAATATCTTTTCCCATCCCCTGACGTTCAATAGATGCAGAAAAAGCATTTAACAAAGTCCAACATCAATTCATTATAAAAACTTACCAAACAGGTATAGAGGAAACATTCCTTAACATAATAAAAGCCATTTATGACAAACCCATAGTAAATATAATACTCAAAGGAGAAAAGCTGAAAATCTTCCTGCTAAAATCTGGGACAAGGATGCCCATTCTCATCATTTTTACTGAACATAGTATTGGAAGTCCCAGCCATAGCAATCAGACAAACAAAATAAATAAAAGCTATCCAAATTGGAAGAGAAGAGGTAACAACTGTCGCTGTATGGAGATGACATGATACTATATATAGAAAACTCTAAGAACCCCACACAGTTCAAGAACCCATTGAACTGGTCAATGAATTCAGCAAAGTAGCAGGATACAAGATTAACATTCAGAAATCAGTTGTATTTCTGTATACTAACAATGAAGTATTACAAGAGAATACAAAAATAAAATAGCTTTAACATTGGACCCCCAAAAATTAAATACCTAGGAATAAACCTGACCAAGGAGGTAAAAGACATATGCTGAGAACTATAAAAAATAATATTGTAAAAATGGCCATACTACCCAAAGCAATCTACAGATTCAATGAAATCCATATCAGATTACCCATGCATTTTTCACAAAACTAGACCAAACAGTCTAAAAATTAATATGGAACCCTAAAAGACCCAGAATTGCTAAAGCAATCCTGAGAACAAAAATCAACCAGGAGGCATAACACTCTCAGACTTCAGGCAGTATTACAAAGCCTCAGTAATAAAGACTGTGTGGTACTGGTACCAAGATAGACATACAGACAAAAGGAATGCAATAGAGAACCCAGAAATAAATCCGGAAACCTATGGTCAATTAATCTTCAACAAAGGATGCAATATTTTAAAATGGAAAAAAATCTTTTCACTAAGTGGTGCTGGGAATGCTGGACAGCTGTATATAAATCAATGAAACTGGAACATGCCCTCCACCATGCACAAAAATAAATGCAAAATGGATTAAAGGCTTAAACATAAGACAAGACATCATCAAACTCTTAGAAGAGAACAAAACATATTAGGCAAAACCTTACAAATGTTTTCTTAGGTCAGTCTCCCAAAGCAACAGAAATGAAAGCCAAACTAAACAAATGGGATCTAATCAAGCTGAAAATATTTGCACAGCAAAGGAAACCATAAAAAAACAACTTATGGAATGGGAGAAAATAGTTTCAAAAGATGCAACTGACAAGGGCTTAATCTCTAAAATATACAAACAACTTATACAACTCAACACCAAAAAAACCAAAACAAAACAAAACAAAAAAAACACAAATTGAAAAATGGGCAAAAGCTTGAATAGATGTTTCTCCAAGAAGATACACATTTGGCCAATGAGCACATAAAAAAATGCTCAGCAAAAATAACAAAATGCTCAACATAAGTAACAATTTTCTAGTCACTTCAATGGAACATGATGGAGGATAATGTGAGAAAAAGAATGTATATATCTACGGGTCTCTTTGCTGTACAATAGAAAATTGACAGAACACTGTAAACCAACTATAATGGAAAATAATTAAAATCATAAAAACACAATAAATACAAAAACAAAAAACTCATAGCTGATTATGTTGTGGTATGGATATATTTTTTAAAAATACAAATAGAAATATGGATTGTTATGCATAGTTTTCTAGTTATTTAATTCCTGTTTCTTATAGCCTTCCCTCACATTATAAATATTTGTAGTTTATTCATTTCAGCATCCCTTTCATTATAATTCTTTGAAATCAATTATTTCATGGAGTATCTCCCTGTTAAGTTGAATCCTGACATATTATTTAATTTTTTTAATTCTAAATATTTAATTTTCATGACATTGAGATTTTTAAAATGTTGTTATCTAACATTAATTTATTTTGTTTTCCTCTTAATTCTATTCTTTCTTCTTCTTTTCCTTAGTCATTTTCCATCAATATTCCTTTCTCATAAATGATGTATTCATTGCCATTTATTTTATTCCCATCCTCTCCATTGATATTATTGCATCTTGTTCTTTATTCTCTTATTTTCATTTAATTCCAACATTAGGGAAAAAAAAGTTAATAATATAGGTCTTTTGGGGACTTTACTTAATGTTTCAAATTTTACCTTTCTTTTAGTTCCTAGCCACTCTGCTAGGATGCTGAAGACACTTATCATTTGCTCAAAAATAAGTCCACTATTGTGAAATATAGTACAAGTGCTTCCTAATAATATCCTCTCATCTAAAAAATTGCCTTACTCTTCTTTATTAAATCCAACATATTTTATTTCCCACAGCATGGGCGGTTTTGGCCAGTGCAATTAAAAAAAAAAAAAAAGAAATATCAACTCTCCATTTCATAAAACAAAGTGTCTTTTATCACTATTACATAACCATTTACACAGAAAATTCTTCAAAAACCACAAAATGTACCAGAACTAATGAGTGAGTATACCAAAGTTGAAGGACACACATCAATATAGGAAAAATTGTTGAATTTTTATACTAGTAATAAAGAAAACAGTAAATTGACTTGTA
The DNA here is from genome assembly GCF_016906955.1 of Phacochoerus africanus. Lineage (NCBI taxonomy): Eukaryota > Metazoa > Chordata > Mammalia > Artiodactyla > Suidae > Phacochoerus > Phacochoerus africanus. The sequence goes on along the minus strand of NC_062547.1, from coordinate 57,345,837 downwards.
TATCTGTTTATTTTTATTGAAGTATAGTTCATTTACAATAATTTACTAGTTTTAGGTGTATAACAAAGTGATTCAAAGTTTTTACAAATTATGCATATTTATAGTTATCATTAAATTTTGGATGTGGAGCTCCCAATATGGCACTATGGGTTAAAGATACTACTGCAGCAGCTTGGGTGGCTTCAGATGTGAAAGTTCAATCCCCAGCCAAATGGCACGGTATTTAAGGAACCAGTGTTGCCACAGCTGTGGCATAGGTCATTTTTGTGGCTTGGATTTGATCCCTGGCCTAGGAAATTCCACATATCACAAGCGCAGATAAAAAAGAAAAAAGTCTGGGTATATTCCTTATCCTGGACAGTATATCCTTGTAGCTTATTCATTTTATTGTATTTATTTGTATCTTTTAATTCTCTACCACTATCTTACCCCATTCCTCTCTCCCCACCAGTAATCACTAAATTTTTTCTCTGCATCTATGAAGCTGTTTCTGTTTTGTTATTTTCACTGGTGTATCTTACTTTTTTATATTTCACGTATCAGTGATAACAAAGTATTTGTCTCTTTCAGTCTGACATATTTCACAAAGTATTATATCCTTCTGTTCTATCCATGTTGTTGAAAATGGCAAAATATCACTCTTTAATGGCCTAGTAAAAAATATATATGTAAATATATATGTATATAATTCATAGATAATTACATTTATATTCATGTAAATATATACATATATAATTCATATAATTCATATATACATATATGTGTGTATGCAGATATTCTTTATAAATTCATCTGTTAATGGACACCATAGTTTCTTCCCCATCTTGGCTATTGTAAGTAAGGCTACTATGAAAATTGGAGGCCATGTATCTTTTCTAGTTGCTGTTTTATTTTTCTTAAGATAGGAACCTCCACATTCTTTCCCACAGTGGTGTCACTAATTTACAATTCCACCAGCATTGTACAAGTGTTTCCTTTTTTCCACATCCTTGTCAATATTTGTTACTCATAAACATCCTGATAATAGCCATTCAGACAGGTGCAAGGTGATATCAATTTGATTTTGATTTGCATTTCTCTGATGATTAGTTATGTTGAGCAATTTTTACTGTGCGTAATTGCTATTTCCATATCTTCTTTGGAAAAATGCTGATTTAGGACTTCTGCCTGTTTTTCAGTAAGATTTTTAAAAATTTTTTTTGTATATGCTATTTTTATACTTTGGATTTGTTTTGTCTTTTTGTCCATTTTAGGGCCCCACTCATGGCATATGGAAGTTCCCAGGCTAGGAGTGCATTTGTGCTGTAGCCACCAGCCTACACCAGAGCCACAACAATGCCAGATCAGAGCCACGTCGGCAACCTACACCACAGCTCATGGCAACCCCAGATCCTCAACCCACTGAGTGAGGCCAGGGATCAAGCCCACAACCCCATGGTTCCCGGTTGGATTCATTTCTACTGTGCCATGATGGGAACTCCTACACTTTGGATTTTAAACCCTTAGCTGTAAAATCATCTGCAACTATTTTCTTCCATTCAAAAAAATTTCTTTATATTATATTAGGGTTTCCTTTGCTGTGCAAATTTTTTTAAGTTTAATTAGGTACCAGTTTTAAAATTTTACTTTCCTTTCCTTTGCCCCAGGATATATTGTTGCATTTTTTTCAAAAATGCTTCCTATAATTTTCTGTCTTATGTATCTTTCTTACAGTATTTGGTCTTATGTTATATTTAGATCTTTAATCTATTTTGAATATATATGTGTATATTTGTTGTGAGAAAATAATCTTTTTATTTGACTGAATCTATAGCAGGGATCAAACTCATGTCACAGCATGGATCTGAGCTGCTGCAGTAACAACACTTGATCTTTAACACACTGTGCCTCAGAGAACTCAATTGCATTGTTTTACATGTAGTTTTCTAGTCTTCCCAGCCCTTATTGAAGAGTTTGTTATTTCCCCATTGTGATTGTTGCCTCTTTTTTCTATAGTAACTGTATGTATTAGGTTTATTTCTAAGTTTTCTATCAAGTTACATTGATCTTCTAGTTTGTTTTTTGTGCCAGCAACATACCGATTTGATTACTATAACTTTGTTGTACAGTCTGAAGTCAGGGATCATGACAATTCAACACTATCCTTTCTCAAATTTATTTTGTTAACTCAAGGTTTTATGTTTCCATACAAATTTCAAATTTGTGTAGTTTTGTGAAAAATGGCATTAGTATTTTTATAAGGGTTGCATAGAATCTGCAGATTGTCTTGGGTAGTATGGTCATTCTAACACTATTAGTTCTTATAGTCCATAAACACAGTATATGTTTACATCTGTTTGTGTTGTCTTCAGTTTCTTTCATCAGTGTCTTATAGTTTTCTGAGTACAGGTATTTTATTTCCTTAGGTAGGTTTATTCCTATGTATTTTATTATTTATGATGCAATGGTAAATGGCATCATTTCCAAAATTCCTCAGATAGTTCATTGTTAGTGTATATAAATGTGACTTATTTTCTATATTAATTTAGTATCCTGCAACTTTACTGAATTCATTGATGAGTTCTAGATTATTTTTGCTTGTGGCTTTAGGTTTTCTACCTATTTAATATCATTTGCAAACAGTAAGTTTTCCTTTTTCCTTTCCAATTTTGATTATTTTCATTTATTTGTTTATCTGTTGGCTGTGAGCTAGGACTTCAAAAACTAATGTTGAATTAAAGGGTTGAGAGTGAGCATCCTTGTCTTATTCATGCTTTTAGAGGAAACTTTCAGCTTTTAGTCACTGAGTATGTTGTAAGCTGTGGACTTATGTATGGACTCTATTATATTGAGTTATGCTCCCTCTATACTGACTTTGTGAAGATTTTTTTAATCACAAAAGGGGGTATAATTTTGTAGGTTCTCAACATATAATGTGATGCTAATGTGATTTTTATTCTTTGATTTGTTAATATGGTATATCACATTGATTTGTGGATATTGAATCATTCTTGCATCACTGGGATAAATCCACTTGATCATGGTATATGGCCCTATTGATGTATGGTTAGATTAACTTTATTATTATTTTAGTGAGGATTTTTGCACCTAGGTTCATCAGTGATGTTGTTCTGTAATTTTTGTGTGATATTTTTGTCTGTCTTTGCTATCTGGCTGGTTCTGTCTTCATAGAATGAGTTCAGAACATTTTTTTTCCTCTGCAATATTTGGGAAATTTTTGAAGAGGATAGATGTTAACTCTTCTCTAATTGTTTAGTAGAATTCACTGGTGAAGCCATTGGGTCTTGGACTTTTTTATGTGGGAGTTTTTTTTCTAATTTCTGATTGTTTAATTACTGATAAACAGTCTATTCATGTTTTCTAATTCTTTATGATTCAGTCTTAGGAGATTGTACATTTCTAGGAATTCATATTTTCTCTAGGTTGTTTATTTAACTGGTATATCTGTTAAGAATACTCTCTTTTGATCCTGTGTAATCCTGTGATGCTGCTTGTAACTTCTCCTTTTTCATTTATTCATGCGCCTTCTCCCATTTTTTTCTTGGTGGTTCTGCCTAAAGGTTTATCAAAGAATGAGCTCTTACTTTTCAAAGAATGAGCTCTTACTTTCATTAATATTTTCTATTGTTTTTTAAATCTCTATTTCATTTATTTATGCTATGAGATTTATGATTTATTTTTTTCTACTAATTTTGGGTTTTGTTCTCTCTTTAGTTCCTTTTAGATGTAGGTTTAGGTTGTTTATTTGAGATTTTTCTTGAAAGAATTCTGAGGTCATATTGTACTGCTATAAATTTTCCATTTGGTACTTCTTTTTCTGTGTCTCATAGATTTTGTGTCATTGTTTTCATTGTTATTTACCTCCAAATTGTTCTTTATTTCCTCTTTGATTTCTTCAGTGGTACATTGGCATGTTAATAGCATATTGTTTAGCATAAAAGTGTTTGTGATTTTGCAGTTTTTTTTCCTTATAGTTGATTTCTACTTTCATAGATTTGTGGTCAGAAAAAAAGCTTAATGTGATTTTATCTTCTTTTCAATTAACCAGGGCTTGTTTTGTGGCCTAGCATGTGATCTATCCTGGAGATGTTTCACATGCACTTGAAAAGAATGCACATGCTGTTGTTTTTCGATGCAATGTTCTATATGTATTTATTAAGGTTATCTGACTGAATTGTCATTTAAGATGTGTTTTCTTATTATTTTTCTGTTGGATGATCTGCCCATTGTCGTAAGTGGTGTATTAAAGTCCAATAATATTATTGTGTTAATGTCACTTTCTCTCTTTTGTCTGTTAATATTCGCTTTATGGATTTAGGTGTTCCTATGTTGGATATATATATATATATATATATTTATAATTGTTGTATCCTCTTAAATTTATCCCTCCATCATTATATAATATCTTTCTTTGTCTCTTAAAACAAACTTTGTATTAAATTTCAGTTTGATATAAATATTACTGATATAAACATCACTACACCAACTTTCTTTTCATTTCCATTTACATGGACTAGCTTTGTCCATTTCCTTATTTTCAGTCTGTATGTGTCTTTTGAAGTAAATCTCTTTTGGACAGAATATATATGGCTCTTATTTTATATTCCTTCATATCTCTTTTGATTGGATCATTCAGTTAGTTTACATTTAATTAAATTATTGATATGTATTTATCGCCATTTTGTTAATTTTTTCCACTTATTCGTGTAGTGTTTTGTTGTTCTTGTTCCTCCTTCTTTTGTTCTTTATAATTATGATTTAAAATTTATGCCACTTACAGTGTAGGAGGGTTCCATTTTATCCATAATCTCTCCAGGATTTACTTTTTGTAGATAGTGATAGCCACTCTGGCTGATGTAAGGTGATCCCTTGTCATATATTTGATTTGTATTTCACTAATAATTAGTGATGTTTAGCATATTTTCATGTATGGTTTTTGCCATCTGTATGTCTTCTTTGGAGAAATTTCTATTTAGATCTTCTGCCTGTTTATAATTCGGTTGTTTGCTTTTTTGATATTGAGTTGAATGAATTGTAGTACATTTTGGAAATTAATCTCTTGTCAGTCACTTCACTTGCAAGTATGTTCTTCATTCTGTGGGTTGTCTTTTCATTTTGTTTGTGATTTCTTTGATGTGAAAAAGCTTTAAATTAAGTCCCATTTCTTTAAAACTAAAAATTGAACTACCATATGATCCAGTAATTCCACTTCTGTGCATACATTTTGAGAAAACCCTAATTAGAAAAGATACATGCACCCCAACATTCATTGCAGCACTATTTACCAGTGGCTAAGACATGGAAGCAAAATAAATGTCCATTGATAGGGAATAGATAAAAAGATGTGATATATATATACACATATACACACACACAATGGGATATTATTCAGCCATAAAAAAGAATAATATAATTCCATTGCAGCAACATGGTTGGGAACTTTACTAAGTGAAGTATCAGAGAAAAAAATATCATATTATATCACTTATGCATGGACTCTGAAAAAATGATGCAAATTAATTATTTACAAAAGAGAAACTGACTCAGACTTCAAAAACAAACTTATGGTTACCAAAGAGGACTAGTAAGAGGAGGGATGGATTGGGAGTTTGCAATTGTCATATACACATTATTGTATATGGAATAGATCATCAATGGGGATCTGCTGTATAGCACAGGAAAATCTACAAAATATTATGTAACAACCTGCATAGGGAAGAATTCTGACAAAAATATGTATGTATGTATAACTTAACCATTTTTAGTATAGCAGAAATTAACACAATATTGTAAATCAACTATAATTGAATAAAACTTTAAAAAATTAAAAAAAGAAAATATAGGAGTTCTCATTGAGGCTCAGTGGGTTGAGAACACAACTAGTGTCCATGAGGATGCAGGTTCAGTCCCTGGCCTTGATCAGTGGGTTGGGAATCCAGCATTGCTGTGAGCTGTGGTGTGGGTCATGGACACAGACTGAATTTGGCATTGCTGTGCCTGTGGAATAGCCTGACAGCTACAGCTCTGATTCGATCCCTAGCACAGGAACTTCCATATGTCCCTTTTGTGGCCCTTAAAAAAAGAAAAAAATAAAATTTAGATACAAGGTATATTTAAATGTGAATATATCATTAGTAAATTAAATACAAATTAACAGGTAATAAATATAAAGACAAAATTGTCAAATTACATGAAAATAAACATGATCCAACTATACTCTCTATAATAAATTCATTATTTTCAATAACTAAGACATGGAAGCAAAATAAATGTCTATAAACATAAAAATGGATAAATATGTGGTACATATATACAATGGAATATTATTCAGCTCTAAAAAAGAATGAAATAATGCCATTTTCAGAACATGGGTCAACCTAAAAATTTTCATACTAGATTAAGTAAGTCAGACAAAGATAATTATCACATGCTGTCACCTATATGTGCAATCTAAAAGAAGGATACAAATCAACTTATATTTCAGAACATAAATATACTCATAGACATTGAAAACAAACTTATGGTTACCAAAATGGACAAGGTTGGGAGTAGAGGAGGATTTGGGGTTTGAGATTGACATATACTCTCTGAGATATATGGAATGTTTGGCCAACAGAGAATTCTACCCAATATTCTGTAATAATCTACAGGGGAAAAAATCTGAAAAATAATATATACTCTATGTATCAATTTGTTGTGCAACAGAAATTGTCACAACATTGTGTATCAGCTATGTTTCAATAAAACCTTAAAAATATTCCACTTACAATAGTATAAAAAACATGAAATACTTCGGTGATTAAAAAAACTTGTAAAATTTGTGCAGTGACAACACAAAGCATTGATGAGAAAAAGGTATATTTTTTATTGGTCAGAAGAATTAGCATTTTTAAGATATCAATTGCCCTCAAGTTCATCTCTCTCTTTAACACAATCACTTTGAAAATTTGGAAGTCTTTTTTTATAATAAAAATTTGTAAGATGATACATTTATATGGAAATTAACATGTAAATGCTAAGAAACTTGGAGTTAAAATAAGTTTAAAAAAAAACAGAAAAATTAGGAGCAAAAATTATCTCCTTCTAAGAACAATTATAAAGCCACAGAAATGGAAACACTGTGGTACTGACAAAAATGGACAAAATATTTTTTAAAAAAAGTCAAGAATTAAACATACATATGTGAACAACTTTTTGAAAAAAAATTCAAGGGTATTTTATAAAGGAGTTTTCTGCAAAGAAAGTACTAGGAAAATTTGATATCTGTATGTTAAAAAAATGTATTTCCATCCATACTTCATACCACATACAAAAGTGAGCTAAAATGGGTTTTGGATTTAAATGACAATGTTTTGATCTATAAAAATCCTAAAGAACAAAATGCAAGGCAACCTTTGTGACTTTGGTTATACAATAATTTGATCTATATAAATTGGTGTTTTTTAAACATCTGTTATCTAAAGATATTATTAATGGAATGAAAAATATGTCATGGACTGCTAAAACTATTTGGAAACCAATGTCTGATAAATTATTTTGTTCAGAATATATTAATTAACCTAAAAAATGGATAATAAGTCCACAAACAAATAAAATGGGGCTATAGATTTGAATATGAATTTCACTTTAAACCTATACAAATGCAAATAAACTCATAAAAATGTTCAAATTTAGAATAGAAAAAAAAAAATACCATATAAATTGCTGGGAGTAATGTAAACTAATGGAACCACTGTAGAAATTATTCAGCAGTTTCTTAAAACACACATACACATACAATACATGTATATACCGTATGATCCAACTATTCCACTCCTAGGCATTTACAGAAGAAGAAAAAAAATATCATTTATTTCATCTCAAATTGTATGCTACAATTCTTAGTATGGGTTTATTGTATTCTAGAAAAGGGAATAATGGAAAAATTTGTGAGACATCTGTACACTACAGTGCTACTCAGCACACACACAACAGAGATAAATCACAGTAAAATTATGCTGAATGAAGGAAAACAGACCAAAAAGGCTGGATATTTTACAATTTATTTTATATAAAATTCTAAAAATAGGATCTTATCTAAGGTGACAGAAAAAAATTAATGACTACTGGATGGGTGGAGAAATGGAAATATACTTCTGGAGCACACCAGCTTCTATTTAGACATGACATAATTCTCTGGTTTAGTGTGGTTGGTAGAACAGATAAATTCCAAAAACCAAAATTCTTTAATACCCTATAAATATGTTTCTTACAACAAATCTATTTGTTATGTTTCCATAACATGGAAACATGCTGTAATAAACATGGGAATAGAGGTATTTTAAGATATTGATTTCATTTCTTTTGGATACATTTTCCTTGGATATTTATTTCCTTTAAAAGTAAAGTGGTTGGATCATACAGTAGTTCTACTTTTAATTTTTGAGGAAACTCCACACTGTTTTTCATAATTTCTGTACCAACTCACTTTCCTACCAAGAGTGTACAAGGGTTCCCTTTACTCCACACTTTTGTCAGCTTTTGCTGTTTCTTGTTTTGTTTTGCTGGCTTTTTTTTGGGGGGTGTTAGCCATTTTAATAGGTGTGAGTTTATATCTAATTGTGGTTTTGATTTACATTTTCCCATTGATTAGGATGTTGAGTACATTGTTCATAAACCTGTTGGGCATCTGTTTATCTTATTTGGAGAAATGAATATTCCAGTTATGTATCCATTTAAAAACTGTGATATTTTTAAATATTGAGCTTTTTGAGTTAACTATTTATTTTAGTCATTAATTCTAACAGATATGTGGTTTGCATATATTTTCTCATATTCCAAATGTTGCCTGAGGACAGTAAGTAAAATCAGTCTGAAATAGAAGGACAAATAATGAATGATTTAAATTATATGTGTAATCAAAAAAGATAAACTCATAGAAGCAGAGAAGAGAATGTTGGTTCCAAGGTGCTGGAGAAAGGGGAAGATGGAGAGATTTTGGTTAAAAGCTATAAATTTTCATCTATAAAATGAATAAGTTCTGAGGAGCTTATGTACAACATACCATAGTTAGTAATACTACTGTATTGTATTTGAAATTTGTGAAGGAACTAGGTCTTAAATATTATCACAAAAACATAAAGAAAAAATGATTCTATTTTAAGCAATGGATGTGTTAATTAGCTTGACTGTGGTAATTATTTTACAATGTATATGTATGTCAAATCATCACCTTATACACTTTAATATATGTATAATTTTTATTTGCCAATTATAGCTCAATAAACCTTAAAAAAGACCTAGCTCTCATGTAGCAGGGTACCTGGATAAATAATACTATGAGATGTAATTATACAATACAAAGCATTTCTAAAGTCTTGTCATTTCTAAAGTCACCTTGAATGTTCAAATGCACCCATCAAACCAGAAGAAATATAAAATATCTCTCTCTGTAATTTAACTAAAGAAAAAATATACTGCTGTCATATTCCATAGTTTCTGAAAACAGCTTATGAGTCACATTCCAACTTTTTTATGTTGCTTTACCAAATTAAGTTTCCAATATTGGTGACAGACCAAAGTGTAAATTTGTAAGTTTAATGCAAAATTAGAAGTAATAAAAAATAATATATTGGGAACATATATATTAATTTCTTAAATTTTAATTTTTAAATCATTCAACAATTTTTTTAAAAATTTAGCAATCCCTTTCTTGTGTTCTTTCATTATATTTATTTCTATATTTCATCAAAGTAATGATATATTTGTATCCATTAATATGCATTCACTGGCCATTTTCATGGTTGGAGAGAGTCTTCTCCCACATCACACAATTTTGTACATATTAATAGAAACAACTGACACATTTCTGCCACCTTGAATAAATACTAAATGTCCACTTTTAAACCTTCCTCTTTTAGATTTACTGGGGAGAATGTCTTGAGCCTTTCTCTACCTCTGCTATTAACTTGTCCACAGCAGAAGGAATGCTACCTCATTGTTATAGCAAAGACTACTGCTCAGGTCGGACCAAGTATCATCTGAAGGATGGTAAATTAGAAACAGAGCCTTCTTCCAGGTAACTCTCTATGATGGGCATAGAATTGCCTGAAAGCCTCATTAAGAATGTGTATACAATGCACATTCCCAATCCAACTGTATTATTAATAAAATGTGTTTTAATGGATATCAAATTGATTTCCCATTTAGTATAGCATATAAAACCCAAGGAAAGGCAAATATTTTCCAACCTCAAAGTTGAAGCCCTTAATTTGAATATTGAAGAGATATGTGTATATTTTGGAAAAATTTTAATTTCAGAGTTTATAAAGTTAGAATTAATTAAATTTTTTCAAAGTGTTTTCTAAAAGGAATGAACAGCTAGTTGCTATTGTTTCTCATAAGAAGAGTTTAAGTAAATACTTTAGTTGAAATATTCTGCATGAAAATTCATCAGTTAAAACTATTTTCACAATATCTAACTTCATAGAAATATAGGAACATGGCAGCCAAAGATAGATTCAAAAACAATCAACATCATTAGTCATGTCGCTGTGAACAACATTACCCCAAATATAGGCAAAGTTTTTTTTCTAGCTAATTACTTTGATCATATTTATGTAGCATAGTTATAACAAAAATTCTTGGTGTTAACAGCCCTACATGAAAATACTTCCCTGAAGATTCTGTTCTTCTTCTAGGAATTCTCCCCAAGAGGTCTTGAAATAACTCAGAAAACTTATTTCTCCTAGTGATTTTTTTTTATCTCAAACAATAAGAAGGATAATTTTATTTATACATTCTCTCTATTTCAGATCAGTAAGAGGGTAAATTTGTGGTTTATCAACTCATTCTATTAGCCTTGTCAGAAATCATATATCTGTAAAGGAATTACGACACCATCAACATACTTGGAAAGTCCATTTTACATTTCAGAATTTAAAGAGAATCACCAAGTGAATGATGGTGTGCTCTAAATAAGTATTAGTTTTGGTCTCAGAAAGCACACAAACACACACATCACATCACAGATCTTTACAGAATGTACATGTAAGATAGACCACATTTAACCAACTTAATATTGACGATGTTTCTGAAAAGCAAAGTATGTTAATTAAAAATCAAAATATTTACAAATATGTAATATTATTGATTCTTCCACTGGAATAAGAATTTATTGGCAATTTCTACTCAGGTTCTTTTATGTTATACTGATTTATTTTGGTTTCATAATTTCCTTAGAATAGATACATATATGCCTCCAGTTTTTATCATACCCATTGTTTTTCATATTAACTTTACTCTTCTTATAACATTTTGATCCTACATAACTTGTCCAAATTTCTATTTCTATTGATTGGAAGCAGGAAAAAAATTTCCTGTAGATGGAAAGCAGACAATGCATTATGAGAGTTTTTGCTCTTATGGGAGGAGTTACTTTAATTCATATGTTAACGGCAAAAGTGAAAATTTAAGTGTATTCTTTTCCTTTAAAGTTTTTGATAAGCCATATGGAACTAGGTATCATCAAAAAATGGGTTTCTAAAGGAGTTATCCACCCTACAAATTATATGTATCAATAATGGAAGACACAGGTAAGTACAATTTATGTTATATGTGTCTGTTCTTTCCTCAGATGTGTGGATCTTTTGAAATTAAAGGATAAGTTTAAACTGTGTACCCAAGTTTAAATAGGAGCCTTCTGTGAACAACAATAATAACAAAATATACAGTGAAGCTAAATAACCTGACCTGCACAAAGATCTTAGCTAACTCATTTGTTATTTTATTGAATGGCTTGATGTTTGTTGCATTGGAATATTAATGTAATTGAGTGATTCTGCTTCAGAGTTAGATAACAATATTTTCAAAGTTTATGGCAGACATATCACAATTGTTCAGAAATAACACATTATATTTTAAACTCTGAGGAATACAACCCAGTATTTCCTGAATAAAGCATACATGTTTTAGGTTAATTCCATAAATCAACATCATAATTATATAACTGAGATTTTTGAAAATATATATTATTGACTTATAGACTATATTATTGGAAACATAAAAGAGCATTTTTGTGTATTTGTCTTAGCAATGCTTCTCAAGCTCAGAGATATTTATTATACAGTTTATGCAAAATATACTTAATGGAAGGTAAGAGTTTTAGATACATGTTATATAACACCTCAGTTTTTTATATATTCATTTCATCATCTATTTTTAAAACACATTTTAATAATTCCATTGCTCTTCTCCACTGTTAAGAAAAATAAGAGAAAGCAAAACACTTTTTAAATTTTTTTTGTCTTTTTACCTTTTCTTGGGCCGCTCTCACGGAATATGGAGAATTTAGAATAATTTCCAGACCTACACCAGAGCCACAGCAAAGAGGGATCGGGGCCGCATCCACAACCTGCACCATAGCTCACAGCAACACTGGTTCCTTAACCCACTGAGCAAGGCCAGGAATCGAGCCCACAACCTTATGGTTCCTAGTCAGATTCATTAACCACTGAGCCATGACAGGAACTTCCAAGAAAGCAAAACACTTTGTATCTGCAGTGCTTAAAGTTGTTAGTGCTTGAATATAATTAGTGGCTAGACAGGCTTTATTTACATTCTGATTGCTAACTATATTGTAAAGATTCATGAATCCATCAAAGGAGAAAATATTAACCCTAGCATTTATACTACATAAAGATATAATATTTGAGGCAATTTTTAAGTTAACATATTACTATCAAAATTATACTTTATTCAGTAAAGCTATAAATTAATTTTCAAATTTTGATCTATATATTTTCTGTGGTAAAGCTTTATTCTTCTGTATGGTTTTGCAGCTCATTTTATTCTACCAGTAATACTATTCTTTCAAAAATGTATTATGAAAAAATATTTTAGTCTTAGAAATGTCAATATGATATGAATTTTGAGTTTAGTCATAAAGGAAATTGTATGACTTTGACTAATATCAAGCATTCTTACTCAAGGAACTACAAAATAAATGCAATATAGTTTAACAAAATAATGTGGTATTTCCAATGGTACAGATTTATAAACATTTGGAAGCCAAAGGAGATTTATGGCTAATTTTGAGTGGGATTATGAAGAAAGTACCCAGATGTACAGAAATTATTAGTCTGACATTTTAAAGATTATGTAGTCTTACTTGATAAAGATAAAGGATATTAAAACAGTAGACAAAGTGTGTATTGAGAAGTGATTTCTAAAGGACTCTTTTGTCTTTGAGAAAAACTATAGGATTATTTGTTTGAGGCACAGAATTAAAGGTTAGACTTTGTTGTGCATGTCCAGGAAAGAATATCAGAACCAGATGTTTAGAATAATTTCCTGATATCACCGGGGCTGTGTAGTAGATGTCAGGGAATTTATATTTTATATAAGCTTCCTACCGCTTTAGGTAAGAGTAATGTATAATGATGCATTAATTATTTTAGTAAATTGAATAATAGAAATACTGTTCTAGATATGGTGCCTTCCATAGTCAAAAGGAAAGCTGCATTGCCACCAGGACCAGGATGCTATGGAGACATTGTCGGTATGAGACAAGTGTAGTTACCCTTGGCCAGGGTGATTGTGGCTGATTTTATTCCAGAGGTCAAGTGACTCAGTGAATCTGATCTTTCATTGATCCAGGTTTCCCTATTCCTACATCAATCTCCTATTATGATGTTTGCCTGTGAGCATGAAGGTATGCAGACTCTTCTACCACAAATAAAGCACAAGAAAGACATTTCTGTGTAAGAAGACTCCCCAGCTAGTGTCTATTAAAGAAAAGAAGGAGGTAGCAAAATTCATAATTGACTTGGAGAGAATTGAGTGCCTGAAGCCATTACAATTTAAAAAGATGATTGGAACATTAAAACAAAAATAGTATATGTGGACAGAGTAGATTAGGTTTGATAAACATTTTTTAAGTAATTTTATTAAGAAGTGCCTATTGATTAATTGTAGAAGTAAAGATTTGACTTAATAAATAATGATTAGGAGTTCTCATCATGCTCAGTGATAAAAAACCTGACTAGTATCCATGAGGACACAGGTTTAATCCCTGGCTTCACTCATTGGGTTAAGGATCTGGCATTGCCATGTGCTCTGGTGTAGGCCAGCAGCTACAGCTCTGATACAACCACTAGCCTGGGAACTTCCGTATGCCATGGGTGCTGCCCTAAAAAGACAAAAAAAATAATAATAATGATTGAAGATATCTAACAAAAAATTTGGGATCATGATGAAATATTCAATAAGACAGAAAGATAAATTTAGAATAAAAAGACAGGCTATTCAAGACACATTGTGTTCGTTTAAATGTACTAAGTCAAATTATTGAAAGAGAGATTGGATCTAGGTCTAGATATCCAGATATTGAAGTAGAATTCAGATTAGAATTGGAAACCTTGAGAGGAGATGAAATTATTCACAGAAACCATAAAGCAAACAATGAGGATAGAATGTGTTATTTGCTATTTTAAAAGGAGGTTAAGGCCATGCATTATTTTATATAAAAAGCATATAATTAGCATATTTTTCCAGTGTTTGATAATGTTTCAGCATCAATTAATATTTCTAAACATGGAAGAAAATGACTTGGAGGTGATTTGGTTTTCCTTTACTGCAGATAATGCTCTCACTGTGTGATGGCCTTTAACAATGACACTTCAACAACTGTGACAGAATTCATTCTTCTTGTTTTTCACACTACCTAGGGAATGAAGATATTACTCTTCTTTATATTCCTAAGTGTATATGAGCTTACAATTTTAGGTAACACTATGATCATCCTACTTGTGTGTAGTTATAACTGCCTTCACTCACCCATGTATTTGTTTTTGGCAAATCTCTCCCTTTTAGAAATCATGCTCACTTCTGTGACACCTAAGACGTTGGCCATTACAATTTCACAAATAAACACTATATCCTTTGAAGACTGCATCACTCAATCATTCTTCTATTTTCTTTTTGTGACCATAGAGTTCCTCATCTTGGCAATTATGTCATTTGACTACTATGTTGCTATCTGTATCCCTTTCAGATACCCCACTATTATGAGGATCCAGGTTTGCCTGAAGATGATCATGGACTCTTGGGTGGGAAGGTTGTTGTATGATCTACCTCCTTCTAGTGTAACCATAAAATTGCCATTCTGTGGTCCCAATGTCATAGACCACTTTTTCTGTGACACTGCCCCCATGTTAAAACTGTTCTGTGGTGATCTCCACCTGGTAGAAAGCATTTATTTTATCTGTTCTACAGTTCTCCTTCTGAGCTCTCTCTTCTTTACCCTGACCCCTTATGTCTTCATTGTTTTTACCATGTCAGAATGCCCTCTGCCAAGGGAAAGTGGAAGGCTTTCTCCACTTGTGCTTCTCTCATGACTGTTGTCACTATGTTTTATGGTGTTTCCATATTCCTCTATGCTCAACCTTCTAAAGGAAATGTCTTATCATTTAATAAGTTGGGCACTATTTTGAGTACAATAGTGACACCCTTGTTAAGTACACTTATCTATACTTTGAGAAATCAGATAGTTTTATAGTCTCTAAAACATATAGTTGTCAAATTGAAAAGTTTCTTAAGAGTATAAATAAATGTATATTTGATAAAAAACTTTAACAATAAAATTATATTTATCTTTGGAATTGTGTGCTTGCATTGTTTGCAAGTTACACAAATAAAGTGTTCACAGAAGACATAAATAATAATTATGATGTAAAATACATAAAGACCTCATGAAACTCAACAGTAAGAAAATAAACAACCCTATGAAAACATGGGCAAAAACATGAGTAAATGTCTCACCAAAGAATATATACAGATGTCAAATGAACATGGGAAAAAAATGTTCCACATCATATGTCTTCAGGGAAATGCAAATTAAAACAAAAATGAAATACCACTACACATCTATTAGAATTGCAAAAATCTAGAACACTGACAATACCATATGATGGGGAGGCTGTGAAACAACAGGAATTGTCATTCATTGCTCATAGGAATGAAAAACAATATAACTATATTATGAGATATTTCTCCCACATAGGAAATTTCATTATGGATTATGTATTTTTTTAAATTTTATAAATGTCAAATTTGATAGTGGTGATATTTGTACTATAGTTTTATTGGAAAACATCCTGGTATTTATGAAGTATATGCTATAGTATGTGAAGGTAAAATTTCTTGATGTCTGAAATATATTTTCAAATTTGCAGGCAAAAAAAAGTAATGGCATTTTTAGAAACACAAATATTGAGATAATCTGTTATCACGGCAAAAATATATACTTGAGAATATTCTTTAAGATGAAGAAAAATGACTGCAAGAAGGACGTTTAATGGTAGATACCTGAAATGTAAATAGCACATTTAAGTGAATGTTACAGTAAGCAGGGTCTCATATTCTAGATATCTACCTAATACTTCTTACTTCAGTTATAGACTAGTCGATTAGCATGTTACATGTATGTGGAGGAACAGTATATACATCTCTACATATTAGTCAAATTTTTAAAAAGTAATGTGTACTAATCCTCTCTATTCTTGATCCTTTATTGATGGAACATATGTAAAAGAGAGCTTACATATCAATCAATATTTGATGATAACATGCAGTTATTTTTAACAATGTGTTCTGACACAAATCTAAAAATATATAACTCTTTTCTAATACAGACTATTTAGATAAGGTACCCCAAATCATAGTCCCAAACCCACTGGGCTCCAACCAGTAATGACATTGGTAATGCCACACCTGTAAGATTTCAGAAGCTACCCAGATGCTGGTTGGGAGAATTGGTAGAAAATGTAAGAAAATGTAGACAAGGAGTTTAAGAAATATGTTCATATTTGTAAAGACTGAACACTATTGCCTACTATGGTATATGTTATAATACATATGATTCCATTAAGCTGGTTTAGAGTTTAGATAATTATTTTGTACTGAAATCATACAATTATTCATTTATTTTGTAAAATGAGTATTTTGGCAATCAATATTTCCGTTAAGAATTGGTCAAGACATACATTTTAATGAATATATAATCAATTTTTGATTTTCAAGGTGTTGTTGAATTTAAAAACTTATAAAAATATTGATTGATATTTATGTCCATAATCGTGTGATTGAATCTACGAAAATAAGACAGATTTTTCAAATGAAGCCACTATGCTTCGAAGATGATATTTTTTCCAGGTGTGTAAAGGTTTACATGCCACTCTGTTAAGTATGACACTTCATGGAGTTCCCATTATGGATCAGTGGTTAACAAATCTGACTAGGAACCATGAGGTTGCAGGTTTGATCCCTGGCCTACTCAGTGGGTTAAGGATCCAGCGTTGCCTTGAGCTGTGGTGTAGGCCACAGAAGTGGCTCAGATCTCATGTTGCTGTGGCTCTGGCATGGGCTGGTGGCTAAAGCTCTGATTGGACCCCTAGCCTGGGAATCTTCATATGCTGCAGGTGTGGCCCTAAAGAAAAAAAAAAGAAAGAAGTATGACACTTCATTTAGATTTAATTACTCTTTTATTCATTTATCTCATTTTTACTCTATTTTCTTTTATTTATGCACAGCTTAAATTTCATAAGAAGTAATTCTGAGCAATTAAATATATTGATTTTCATCTATAAGAAAATCAGTTAAATTACTTTCTATAATGCTTCTTTACATTTTCATCCAATGGATGTAATAAAACTACAGGAGGATCATTCTATTGAAAATAAAATATCTAAAATTATTGTGACTCTCACCATTACTTAGAGTTAATCATTGAATTTATAACCATTTTTCTTAGGCTCGATCATGTGAATACAAATTCTGGTGGAGAACAGTGTCCTTTTAAAATATTCTTAATAAATTAAGAAACATATGAAGCTAAATTCATAGAACTATTTCTGGTACATAAAAATTACAGTTGTCATTAAAGCTATAATTTTTTTACAGAAAATATTTTTTTGACAATTATCAGTCACTGCACACATACACACATACCTAGAGCAACTTAAATTTAAAATTTTCTATAAATTTTATGGTAGAAAGAAAAAGTAAAAATTTCTATTAAAGTATAGTTGAGTTACAGTGTTGCAACAATTTCTTCTGTGCACGTATAGACCCAGTCATACATGGGTGACATATATATATATATATATATATATATATATATATATATACACATTTTTTATATGCTATCTTCCACCATGTTCCATCCCAAGAGATAGGATATAACTCCTTGTCCTGAACAGTAGGACCTTATTACTCTTTATTGTGATCAGCGTACATGTTATTTTCAGCTTGTTCCCTATCATCTTAGACATCCACACAAATCTAAAGAAATATTATGCAAAATTTTTTAAATATCCTACAATGCTATAATTTTAAACAAATTATTTAAACTTAACTTATTTTGAGTACAAAATTATCTGAAAATATTGAGTTGTTTAATTAATAGTCAAAAATAATCAATTTTGGTATTTTAGCAAATTGTGATTATTCAAAACACAATTTAGAAAAAAGGTAAGTATTGATTCTAACAACTTAAAAATAAGCAGAGATATACATAAATTTTTTGGCATTCACATGAGAAACAAGGTACAACTGAGAATGAGAACTTCAAAATTTCTTTCTGCAATACTTGGGTTCTGCAATAAATATTCTAATGGAAAACATAAACAGATAAATGTACATTTAGAAATAATAATAGCATAATCCATATTTATAGCCTCAAATTTCTAAAGTTTCAATTTCTGCTTAGTATGATATAGAATTAAATTAAATTGTACCAATAATTATAATTATATTTGTGTGATTCTAAGGCTCAGGTAATCCACATAAATAAAAGTTTTTATAATTTAATAAAAGTTTATATAATTTCCTTTACCACCAAGACTTTTCTCACAGCTACCTTCACTTCCTTTTTCCTCAGATCAAAGAGAAAGCACGGTCTTGATAACTGCATAGAACAAGAATAAGTTTGTCTCCCTCTTCTAATAGAGGAACTTGGGCATCATATTCCTGAACAAGCTTGTTCCATAATACATGGTCACCACAATTAGGTGGGAAGTACATGTGCAGAAGACTTTTCTTTCTGCCCTCAATTGAGTCTATTTTCATCACAGTCACCAAGTTGCAAAGTAGAAAATATGAGGAAAAATAGGAATAACACTGCTCCAACTCCTTCCACAACACATCATGATCGCCTGCAAGGGTGAATCAGCACAGAATACATGTAGAAGTGGTAAATAACAGAAAACATAGTCAACAACATATGAACTGCAGAATGGGATGATTGTTAATCAGAGAGGCAGCACTGAGGCAAAAAGTTTAGGGTCTAGTTTCCCAGAACCATTGCCACACACATAAACAAGTTTGTAATGAAGAGGTATCTTGATGGGTAACAAAAGGCCACATAGTTTTCCAGAGTCATCACTGCAAGAAGAATACACTCTGTTGCCTTCAAAAATAAGGTGATATTGGTATAGGCAAGGCAGAAATTACATAATAATCTAATTTGGAACATAGCAAACACACTCATTTCTCTTTTCATTCGTATTTTCATTGGTTACAGATTTACACTTTTTCGTTCATGTCATATTTTCATTGACTTAACTATGAAAGGCTTACCTTAATCATGATCCAACCCATGAACATTTTCTTTGTACTATAGTGCTTTTCTGTGTCTGTATCCACAATCTCTATGAAAGTCGCAAAATCAGATACACATTTGCACATTATGTGTGCGGTTTGCACATTGTTGTAAGAAAGGAGTAAGTTCAGGGTGAATAGAATCACTGCCTTTCCATTTTTCTTGCTAGTAAGCAAACTTCTTTTTGTCCACACTTGTTGGTGCTGGCAGCTTTCAAGCAAATTACCCATATTGTGTAAAACTGTGCATTTCTTAACTGCAGTGTGACTTCTCCTCCTCAATTACTGAACTTATTATTCTTTTCAACAGGAGAATTTTTTGTTTGGCAGTGTTCTCCTAAGCCACACAGAGCCTGCTTTAATAACGATAAAACTACCTAAGCTAGTGTTGTATAAAACTAGTCTGTACATAATCGTCATTTGTGCACAATCATTGGTTTAGATATCATCTAAGTTTGTCTTCTCCTTCTACCACATTTTCCTTTTTCCCTCATTAATTATCCAGCTTTCACTGCAACATGCAGAACTGAAAAACAAAGTTAAAATAGAATTATGAGTCTTTTGTCAGGAATGGCAAAATCCAAGTGAAAGCATTTGCACAGTGAAATATATTAACATGTGGAAAGAAACCTTCAAAAATGATGCTGAGAGGAGGCAATTATCTTGATATTAATAAAGTCAAACAAATATGTTTTTCTCATGTTAAAAGAAAAGTCTTCTCATAAATGAGAACTATAATCTGTTTTCTATGATGAATGTGTTAACTCCTGAACAAGACAAAAATCTCAGAGAGGAAATTTTCAAAAAGAACACTTAGTATCACTATTTTCATTCATGAGCAAAGGCTACTTACTTGAAAGTTTTCCCCAAACTAAAGTCAATTCAGTGGAGGATTTCAAATGTTTTGGCTTATGTTTCATTTTCATTAGAGAAATTAATGTCATCATGATAATATTAAAGTAAATTTTATTTCAAGAGGCTAGTTCATAGTATTCAACTTAAAAATAATTTTTTCTCATTTGTATTCATTTATTTTAAAAATTAACATCATTTTATATTTATAAAATGGAGATAGACTAAAAGGAATCTATAAGAAATAAACAGTAACTTTACCTTCTAATGGAAGTATAAACTTTACAATGAAGAATAATATTGTTAAAAATAGATTTAAAAGAGCTATGGTAGAGTAGAGACTTGTGGTTTCCAAGGATGGTCAGTGAGGGGTGGATTTGGAATTTGGGATTAGAAGATGAAAACTATTATATACATATATAAATAATGGGTAAGAAACAAGGTCCTACTGCATCAAACAGGGAATTATGTTCAGTGTCTTGTAATATAAAACAAAGGAAAATTATATGAAAAATAATGCCTGTGTATACTTCCATATACATAAAACTGAATCACTTTGCTGTAGAACAGTAATTCATGCAATGTAAAACCACTATACTAGAGTAAAATAAATTAAAAATAAAATGGCTATGGTAAATAGTTTTGAGATATTAGAGGACAATTTTGAGATAGTGAGCAAACTAAAAACCATTAAAAAGAAAATAAAAGTCTAGAGGTCAATAATAACAGTATTAAAATAAACACCCAATGGGGAGTTCTCACCATGGCTTCATGGAAACAAATCTGGCTAGCATCCATGAGGATGCAGGTTCAATCCCTGGCCTCCCTTAATGGGTTCAGGATCTGGTGCTGCCATGAGCTGTGGTGTAGCCATGCAGACATGGCTCAGATCCTGCATTGCTGTGGCTTTGGTGTAGGCCAGGGGCTATAGCTTTGATTTGACACCTCCATATGCAGCAGGTGTGGCCCTAAAAAGACAGAAACAAACAAATAAAAAAAAAAACCTCAGTGGATAAATTTACCTTAGCATTATTCAAATCCATCAATTCTCCATGAATTTTGGAGAAATTGATGAGCTAATAAATATTAAAATGTACATGAAAAAACAGAAGGGAGAAAAATAGTAAAAACACTCTTCAGATTTTTTTAAATCACTCATATTTATATTATCATATATATTTACACTATATGATATTAAGGTATGAAGATGTTACTCTAAATTAGCAATAACAATGAAAATGTTGATTGGTATGAAAATAAGTAGATAAATGGGATAAAATAGAGGTTACAACGTTAGTTGTCAGGGCCTTGAGATGGGGAAAATAGAGATGTTGGCCATATGATACAAACATCAACCTACAAAATGCATAAGTTCTGGGGATCTAATGTAGAGCAAGGTGACCATAACTAAAAAAACTATATGATTTGCTTGAAAGTTATTTGATCATAAATGTTATTGACACAAAGAAAAAAAAAAGCAGAAACTATGTGAGGGGATAGAGATGTCATCCAACTTTATCATGATAATCATTTTTAATATATAATTTTATAATAATTGCATGGACAACTTAAACTTACATATGTTATACATTATTAATACTTCAATAAAACTGGGGTGGTGTGGAAGAGAAACAAAAATAAATATCCAACAGTAACAACTGTATAAGCAAACCTATTAAAGAATACTTTAACCCTGCCTCACATCATTTACAAATAATAACATGAATATAAAAGCCAAAATTATAGAGATTATAGAATAGAAACATAATATTTTTTATGAACCTAGGCTAGGCAAAGATACTTTATAGATAAACATTAAATAACAGCTTTCACAAAAGGTATCCTGCTTATGGCATATTAGTAAACTAAAACATACTCATGGAGTTTGCATTGTGGCTCAGAGGGCTAAGAACCTGACATAGTGTCCACAAGGATGCAGATTCAATCCCTGGCCTTGTTCAGTGGGTTAAGGGTCCTGCATTGCCACTAGCAATGGCATAGGTCATAGCTGCATATCAGATCCAGTGTTGCTGTGGTTATAGTGTAAGCAGTGGCTACAGTGCTGATCTTATCACTTGCCTGGGAATTTCCATATGCTGCAGGTGTGCTTATAGGAAGAAAAAATATAATATATACTCAGCATCTTTACTTGTCAAATGCAAATTTAAACTATAATGACATATAAAGTTATGTACTTTCAAATGGTTTAAAAATGTGTAACACCAAACGTTGACAAGTACATGAAATAAAAGGAATTTTTATCAAGTAGCAGTATAAAATAGTATAAAAATTTGAAGACACTATTTGTCAGTTTCTTAAAAAATATATGTCTATCATATGAGACAGTGATTGTATGGTAGACATTTACAATTTTACTTTAAACATATGACTACAAAAATTTCACATAAATGTTTATAATAGTTTTCCTTTCCACAAACCACAGGTCAGAACCATCCAAATCATCATAAAGAAAAATACAGGAAAAGCGTACTATGTTAGATCCATGTAATAAAAAAATTCATCAATAAAAAATAAACTTGACATTCATAATAATATAAATAAATCTCAAAAATGTAATATTGAAAGGAAGAACCAATACAGAAAATTTACTAATGATTTCATTTTTATGAAGTCCAAAAAAAATCAGACAAAATTTACCTATGCTAAAACATATTAAGGAAGTTCCCATTCTATCTCAGTGAGCCAAACTAGTATCCATGAGGAGGCAAATTTGATCCCTTGCCTCGCTCAGTAGGTTAAGGATCTGGTGTTGCCTTGGCCAGTGGTGTATGCCATAGATGTGTCATAGATCCCACTTTTCTATGGCTGTAGTATAAGCCAGCCTGATTCAGCTCCTAGCCTGGGAACTTCCATATGCTGCAAGTGCTGCCCTAAAAAGCAAAAAAAAAATTAAAACAATAAAATAATATAAAATGTGGATTAGTCATCAATAGTGAGGGTTAAGTAAAGGGATATAAGTAAATTTTCTAGGTGATGGAAAAGTTTAATGTCTTGTTTTGAAATTCACATATGTATATATGTATATATATTTATCAAATAGTACAATATTACTCTTAGAAAAAAAAAGTATATACAAATACCATGCATTTAGCATATGAAAATATACAGGCATAACTTGGAGATACTGAAAGTTCAATTCAGAGCATTAAAAAAAAACAGATATTACAATAGAGTGAGTCAAATATTTTTTTTATTTCCTAGTGGATATTAAAGTTGTATTGGATCCAGAATCAAGATGTTGCAAGAGTAGGACATGGAGCTCACATTCTCCCACAAATACTTAAAAAAAGATCTACATGTACAATGGTTATCACTAAAAATTTACTGAATTCTGCCAGAAGACCTCAGACTTCCAAAAATGGAAAGAAAACCTCCACATAAATGCTTAGGATAAAAGGAGAAAAAAGGAGAGAGAGAGAAGAGGAAAAAAAAAAGGAGTCAGGACAAGATGAAACTCCACTCCTGTAAGGGAGCTATGAAAGATGAAAGAAATCCACACACTGAGAGGTTCCCCAACTGGATGGGAGATCAGCCAAGATGGAGGGGGAGTCTTAAAGTACTGGAGAAAAGAAAAATAGCCAGAACAAGGAAGGCAAAGCAGAGAGAGAACTGCAGAGAGCATAGGTACCACTGCCTGGCACACCCCAGCCTGAAACTCTTGGGCGGGGACGGGATGCTAAGGCTTGAGCTTTGGATGTCTGTCCTGGGGAGATAACTAGTGTTTGCTGTGTAGAAACAGCGTGATGGGGCCAAAGATTGATGTGCCACAGATAAAGTGGTACTGGAGGATGTCTGGGCCTGCCTGAGAAGCAAGGGGATGTGTGGAAAAGGGAGAGATGAAACTGCCATATGCATTTATTTTTCTGTGCATGGGAGACGGACTCTCAGACAGCAGGGTACATCTTGCAAAGGCTGTGGAGATGGGTGCAAGCTGCCACAGCTATCTCACATTCAAGAGGTGGGTACAGCCATTACCAATGATGGTCTCAAGACCATGTACTGCCTGCTACCCCAGACAACCCAGGGGTCACTGCCACAGAGGGCTCTGCAACTGAGTGCCACTCATAGCTTGCATACCACTGGGAACACATACACCCCACTGTTGCTGTTGCCAAGGTCCACAGGCACTACCCCACTTCCCTGGGGGTCACTGCCACAGCCTGTTGCACCCACCACCCCAAGGACTAACACTTCTGCAGAGGGTCCTGCAACAAGGCACTGCCCTTCACCCCTACCTCCCTGGGAACACAAGCTCTCCTTGTTGCCACTGCTAAAGGTCCTTTGATTGAGTGCCTCCTCCACCTCCTTTCCTTACACCTGCACGCCCCCTACCAAAGAGATAATGGCATGCACACACTGAAGAGACAGCAAGCATCCAAACACCAAGCATCCTTACACCAAAAATTAGTAAACCCACACAAGCCTCCCAGGGATGTTCCCTCATTTAAATATCCCTCCTAGATTACAATAGGAAATTGTTTCCTGTAAACTAACAGAGTAAGAAAAATATAAGAAAATAAAGAAGCATAGGAACCATCCCCAGTTACAAGAACCCCTGAATGAGAAACAAACCTCTGCATTCTAGCAGGCAGCAAATTCAAACAGATTCAGAATGTTGCCTTCAGGATGGATTAGCAATGGGATCCTGCTGTGTAGCACTGGGAACTCTGTCTAGTCAATTATGATGGAACACATAATGTGAGAAAAACGAATGTATACATGTATGTGTAACTGGGTCACCATGCTGTACAGTATAAAATATATATATATAAATAAATGATAAAAAATTTTAAAAATTTAAAATTTAAAAAAAGATGCAGTTGCCACAGCTGTGGCATAGTATGCAATGGCACCTCTGATCTGATCCCTGGCCTTGGAACTTCCATATGCCATGAGATATCCAAAAAAGAAGGAAAAAATATAGAGAGAATGATGATTTTAAAGAAATGACTAATATAATTTTCGAGCCTAGCAATTGTAAAATCTGCAGTGTAGGTTTACAGGTGGGAAATCTAGTGAGAAGTTGCACTTTGAGTCTGAAGGCCAGTTGCTGACAGAAGTGTCTCTTCTCTGTGGGAGGTCATTCTTGTTCTTAATGTCTTTATCTAATTGGGTGGGGCCCACCATCATTATGGAAGAGAGTCTACTTCATTCAGAGTTATAGGATTATACTGTTACTCTAATCCACAAATATACCTTCATGGAAACATCTAGAACTGTATTTGAACAAATATCTGGGTGCTGTAGCCTTGCCGAGTTGACAAATAAAATTAACTATTATAGTTGAAAAAAAAGGTAATGAAAATACTGAAGGAGTTAATAATGGATATCAACAGTAATGTAGAATAATGTAAAAAGGAAATAAAAACTATAAGAAGGACACAAGAAAAATTAGAAAAATGACTTGCTGAGGCAAAAGCTGAGCTAAAGCAATGAATAGTAGAATGGATAATGCAGAGGAATGGCTAAGTGACTTGAAAAACAGAATAATGGAAATCACCCAATCAGGACAGAAGACAGAAAACAAACAAACAAATAAAAATCCTGAATGCAATATAAGATATTTATGGTAAAATATAAAGCTTGACAACCTACACATAATAGGGATCACAGGAAAAGAGAGAGCAAGAAAGAGAAAAGGGGATTGAAAATGTATTTGCAGAAAATATGGCTGAAAATTTCCCAAATCAAAAGAAGGAAACAAATATCCAGAAACAGGAAACACAGAGGGTTCCAAATAAGATGAACCCAAACAGAGCTACACCAAGACATGTTATAATAAAAGGGCAAAAGATAAAGATATCCTTTCAATCTTAGTGAAATCCTTGCTGTGTAGAGTGTTCTTGTTTGTAATTTTTCTTCCTATCATCACTTTAAGTATATCATGTCACTGCTTTCTTCCCTTTAGGGTTTTTGCTGGAAAATCATCTGATAATCTTATGGGGGTCCCCTTGTGGTTTGACGGCTAATTTTAGTGGTGTGTTCATTTGAAAGTACATAAATTTATATGTCATTATATTTTATAGTTCAAACCACAAGATAAGATAATAAAATGGAATAAAAAAGACCACCAAAAACAAATCCAAAATAACTAACAAAATGGCAATAAGAACATACAATTCAGTAAATACCTTAAATGTAAATGGACTAAATTTCTTCATCCAAAAATGTATAGATTGGTTGAATGGATATACAAACAAGATTCATATATATCCTGTCTATAAGAGACCCACTTTAAACCTAAAAACACATTAAAAACTGAAAATGAGAAGATGGAAAAATATATTCCATTCAAACGGAAATCCAAAGAAAGCTGGACTATCAATACTCAGATAAAAGAGAGTTTAAAATGAAGATGATTCAAGAACAAAATAAGTTGAAGAGTCATAATGATTAAAGGATCAAACCAAGAAGATATCAGAATTTGAAATATATATGCACCAAAGAAAGAACCTCAGTATATAAGGCTACTTCTAAAAGATATAAAAGGAGAAATTGACAATCACATAATAACACTTAGGAATTTTAACATTCCAGTTATAGCAATGGGCTGATCATCCAGACAGAAAATCAACAGGGAATCACAGGCTTTAAATGATCCATTAGACCAGATGTACTTAATGATATTTATAGAACAATCCACCTAAAAGCAGTAAATACACATTCTTCTCAAGTATAAATGGAACATTCTCTAGGATAGATCATATTCTGGGCAATGAATCCAGGATCAGTAAATTTAAGGAAATTGAAATCATCTATAGCATGTCTTTCAACCACAATACTATAAGACTAGAAATAACCATAAGAAAAAAAACTATAAAAAAGTAGAGACCAAAAAAAAAACCAAAATACTACTAAACAACCAACAGATAACTTAAGAAATCAAGGAGAAATTAAAAAAAAATCTAGAAACAAAAGATAATGAAGACACGACAATCCAAAACATGTTTCAGCAAAAGCAGTTCTAAGAGGGAAGTTTATAGCAATACAAGCTTACCTCCAGAAACAATAAAAATCTGAAACAAACAATCTAACTTTACACTAATGCAACTAGAGAAAGGAAAACAAAACCCAAGGTTAGTAGAAAGAAAAAAATCCTAAAGAACAGAGCAGAAATAAATGAAATAGAAATGAAGAAAACCATAGAAAAGATTAATGAAACTAACAGCTGGTTCTTTGAAAAGATCAACAAATTTGATAAACCCTTAGATAGACTTATCATGAAAAAAAGGGAGGGGGATCAAGTCAACAAAATTAAAAATGAAAAGAAAAATTTACAATGGATGTTACAGAAATACAAAAGATCCTAAGAGACTAGTACAAGAAGCTACATGCCAATAAAATGGACAACCTAAAAGAAATGGACAAATTTTTACAAAGGTAAAATCTTTCAATACCAGGAATAAATAGAAAAGATGGTTGCACCAATCACAAATACTTACATTAAAACTGTGATTAAAATACTTCCACAAAACAAAAGTCCAGGACTGTATGGCTTCACAGATGAATTTTATCAAACATTTAGAGAAGAATTAATACCTATCCTTCTGAAACTATTGCAAAAATTTCAGAGGAAGGAATACTCCAAAGCTCATTCTATGAGGCCACCATCTCCCTGATACCAAAACCAAAGATACACAAAAAATAAATAGAATTACAGGCTAATATCACTGTTGAATGTAGATTAAAAAATATTCTCAACAAAATGTTAGCAAACCAAAAACAGCAATACATTAAAAGGATTATGTTCCATTATCAGGTTTTATTTATCCCAGGGATACAAGGAGTTTTCAGTATCCACAAATCGAACAGTGTGATATACCACATTAAAAAACTGAAGAATAAAAATAATATGATCATCTCAATAGATGAAGATAAAGCTTTTGACAAAATCCAACACACATTTCTTATAAACACCCTCCTGGTATTGGGCCTGGAGGGAACCTACAACAACATAATAAGATCCATATGTGGCAAACCCACAGTTAATATCATTCTACAAGGTAAGAAGCTGAAAGAATCCCCACTAAAATCAAGGACAGGACAAGGATGTCCACTCTCAACCACTTTTATTCATAATAGTTTTGTGTATTCAATCTATGACAATCAAAGAACAAAATATAATAGAACGTTTTCCAAAGTGGAAAGGAGAAGTAAAACTATTGCTGTTTATAAATGACATGATAGTATATACAGAAAATTTTAATGATGCTGTAAGAAAACTGTTAGAGGTCCTCAATGAATTTGGCAAAGTTGTACATTACAAAATTAATACACAGAAGTCACTTGTTTCTATATACTAAGAATGAAATATCTAAAATAGAATTTAGGGAAACAATCTCATTTACCATCACATAAAAAATAAACAAATTACCTAGGAATAAATCTACCTGTTTATCTATGTAGATAAAAGAACTTTCTTCTGAAAATTAAAAGACACTGATGAAAAGTCAAAGATGAAACAAATGAAGGAAACATATACCAGGCTCAGGTAAAATATTTTTAAGCTGAGAACTATAGAACACTAATAAAGGAAATTAAAAAGAATTCAAATGGAAAGCTACACCATTCTCTTGTATTGAAACAATTATTATTTTTAAAATAATTACTTCGCAGCACAACAATGGGAGAAAAAATTATGTATACATGTATGTGTAACTGGGTCCCCATGCTGTACAGTGGGGAAAAAATTGAAAAATTAAAAATAAAATGTCCATACTACCTAGAGAAATCTACAGATTTAATATGATCCCCATTGAATTACCCATGACATTTTTCACAGAGCCATAACAAATAATCCAAAAATTTTTATGGGACCATTGAAGACCCAGAATCACCAAAGCCATTCTTAGGGAAAAGAAAAACACAAAAACAAACAAAAAATAAGGCAGGAGGCATAACTCTCCCAGACTTCAAACAATACTACACAGCTACAATTATCATGACAAAATGTAATATTAGTACAAAACAGACATATGGATAAATTGAACAGAATAGATAGCCCAGAAATAAACCCAGATACATTTTCTCAATTAATCTTCATTAAAGGAGATAAGAACATAAAATAGAAGATAGTCTATCTGAATATCATCTCTTCAGAGAGTGCTTCTGTCAAAATTGGAAAGCTGCATGTAAATCAATGAATCTAGACTATATCTTTACATCATGCACAAAAATAAGCTCAAAATGGCTTAAACATAAGACATGGCACCAGGAAACTCCTAGAGAAGAACATAAGCAAAACATTTTCTGATATAAAAAATACAAATGTTGTCCTAGGTCAGTTTCTCGAGGCCAAAGAAATTAAAATAGTAATGTACAAATGGGACCTAATCAAATTTACAAAAATCACAGCAAAGGAAACCATAAAAAATGAAAAGACAACCTATGGAATGGGAGAAAATAGTTGCAAATGATGCAACCAACAAAGCCTTAATTTCCAAAATATACAAACAACATGTACAATTCAACAGCAACAACAACAACAACAAAAAACAAACAACCCAACTGACAAATGGTCAAAAGACCTAAATAGCCATTTCTCCGAAGAAGACATATGGATGGCTAGTATGCCTATGAAATAATGTTCAATATTGCTAATTATTAGATAAATACAAATCAGAACTAGAAAAATGAGTTAGAATGGCCATCACCAAAATGTCTACAATAGAAACTAGAAAGGGTATGGAGAAAAGAGAACACACTGACACTTGTGATGTAAATGTAAATTTGTAGAACCACTATGGGAAACACTATGTAGTTTCCTTAGAAAACTAAATACAGAACTACCATATAATCCAGCAATCGTGCCCCCAGGCAAATTTCTGGAAAAAACTATAATTCACAAAAATACATGTACACCATGCTCATTGTAGCACTATTCATAATAGTTCACACATGAAAACTAAATAAAAAGTCCATTGACAGATGAAAGAATTAAGATGTGATACATATATATAAAATAGAGTATTATTCACACAAAAGGACACAATAATGTCATTTGCAGCAACACTGATGCAATTAGAGTTTCTCCTACTAGATGAAGTCAGAAAGAGGAAGGCAAGTACAATATGCTATCACTTATAGGTGGAATCTAAAACATGGCACAAATGGACCTATCTACAAAAAAGGAATAGGCTCACAGATATGAAAAATAGACTTGTGGTTGCCAAGGAGGTGGAGGTGGGACCAACTAGGAGTTTGGGATTAATAGATGAAAACTATTACACTTAGAATGGATAAACTAAAAGGTCCTACTGTATAACACAGGGAACTACACCTAATCTCCTGAAATAGACCATGATGGAAAAGAATACAGAAAATTAATATATATATATGTGTGTGTGTGTGTGTGTGTGTGTCACTGTGTCATTGCTCTATAGCAGAAATTGGCACATCATTGTAAATCAATGGAAAAAACAAACCAAATGAAAAATAAAAGTATGTTTACACTATACTAAACTCTATTAACTGTGCAATATAACTATGTCTAAAAATAATGTATATACTTTAACTTAAAATACTTTATTTCTTAAATGTTATAACTATCATCTAAACCTTCAGCAATTTATTTTAGGGTCTTGCCTAAATGTTGAATGCTGCTGACTCATCATAGTGGTTGTTGCTGAAATTTGTTGTTTCTGTGACAATTTCTTAAAATAAAAAATAAGGCAGTTTTTCACATCAAATTCTTCCATTCACAAATGGCTTTTCTATAGGAGCCAACACCATCTGATTTAACCCACAAGACAATTTCTTTCAAAATCATTGTCCATCCTTTTAAACTCACCTGCTGCTTCATTAAGACAGTTTATATATTCTAAATCCTTTGCTGTCATTGCCATGATTTTACATCATGTTTAACAGGAAGAAATCTACTCAGTAAAGCACTTTCTTGGATTATCTATAATTCATCCATAACTAGCAAGTCTTCATGCATTCAAATATTATCATGAGACTATAGAAATTCATTCATATTTTTGGGCTCTACTCTTTATCCTGTTATTTTCAACACATCCACAATTACTTCATCCACTCAATTCTTAGATACTGCAAAGACATCCATGAAGATTGGAATTAACTTCTCCCAAAGTTATGTTAATATTAACATTTTGAACTCTCCCCATGAATCACAAATGTCCTTAATGGTGTTTAGAATGGTGAATATTTTCCATATGATTTTCAATATACTTTGCATAGAACCATTAGAGGAAAAAACAGGGTCCATGTCAGATATAACCTTACAAAATACATTTTTTGAAAAACAGGACTTGAAAGTCAAAATTACTCCTTGATCCATGAGCTGAAGACTGAAAGTTATGATACTGAGCATGAGAACATTAACCTCATTACACATCTCCAATAGAGCACTTGGGTGACAAGGTACATTATCAATGAACAGTAATATATTGAGGAAAATATTTTTTTCCCCAAACAATACGTCTCAATAGTGAGCTTAAAGTATTCAGTAAACTGTGTTGTAAACAGATGTGTCGTCATCCAAGCTTTGTTGTTCCATTTATAGAGCACAGGTAGAATAGAATTAATATAATTCTTAAGGACAGCTAAGATTTTTTGGAATGATAAATTACCATTGGCTTCAACTTAAAGACTTTACATTGAAGTTAGGGGCTGCATTAGCCTTTAACAAGAGTCAGCCTGTCCTTTGAAGTATTGAAGCAGGGCATTTATCTAACCTATCTAAATATAAAAGTTCTATATGTCACTATAAAGTATGTTATTTTGGCATATGGACTGTTGTAGCTTAAGAAAAGAAGATTTTTTTATTTTTATTTATTATATATATATATGTATATTTTTATTTCCCCAATACTTTTTTTTCTACTGATGACCCAGTTAAACATACATGCATACATTCTTTTTTCTCACATTATCATGCTCCATCATAAGTGACAAAACATTGTTTCCAGTGCTACACAGCAGGATCTCATTGCTAATCCATTCCGAAGGCAATCGTTTGCATCTATTAACCCCAAGCTCCCAGTCCATCCCACTCCCTCCCCCTCCCCCTTGGCAACCACAAGTCTGTTCTCCAAGTCCATGATTTTCTTTTCTGTGGAAAGGTTCATTTGTGTCATATATTATATTCCAGATATAAGTGATATCATAAGGTATTTGTCTTTCTCTTTCTGACTTACTTCACTTAGTGTGAGAGTCTCTAGGTTCATCCTTGTTGCAGCAAATGACATTATTTTGTTCTTTTTTATGGCTGAGTAGTCTTCGGTTGCATATATATATATGCAACCGAAGACGGCGGTATATATATATACATATATATGTATATATATATATATATATATATATATATATATATATATATACCACATCATCTTAATCCCATCCTCTGTTGATGGACATTTGGGTTGTTTCCATGTCTTGGTTATTGTGAATAGTGCTGCAATGAACATGCAGGTACATGTGTCATTTTTAAGGAGTTTTGTCTGGATACATGCCCAAGAGTGGGATTGTTGGGTCGTATGGTAGCTCTATGTATAGATTTCTAAGGAACCTCCATACTGTTCTCCATAGTGGTTGTACCAGCTTACATTCCCACCAACAGTGCAGGAGGGTTCCCTTTTCTCCACACTCTATCCAGCATTTGATATTAGTGGACTTATTAATGATGGCCGTTCTGACTGGTGCGAGGTGGTATCTCATGGTAGTTTTGATTTGCATTTCTGTAATAATCAGGGGTGTTGAGCATTGTTTCATGTGCTTGTTGGCCATCTGTATGTCTTCCTTGGAGAAATGTCTATTCAGGCCTTTTGCCTATTTTTCCATTGGGTTGTTGGCTTTTTTTGCTGTTGAATTGTGTAGGTTGCTTGTATACTTTAGAGATTAAGCCCTTGTCGGTTGCATCATTTGAAACTATTTTGTCCCATCCTGTAAGTTGTCTTTTTGTTTTCCTTTAGGTTTCTTTGGCTGTGCAAAAGCTTGTCAGTTTGATTATGTCCAGTTGGTTTATTTTTGCTTCTATTTCTGTTGTTTTGGGAGACTTATCTGAGAAAATATTCATAAGGTCGATATCAGAGACTATTTTGCCTATGTTCTCTTCCAGGAGTTTGATGGAGACTAGAAATCTTAATGTTATTTTCAGAAGCAGAAGGAGGAAGGAGAAAGTATGAAGTATATGGTGGCAATATATTGACTCTTATAGGCTTAAATAAGTTAAAGTTATAAGTCCTGAAGCAAGTACTAAAAAATATTAGTAACAGGATATTTTATACCTACAAAATTAAAAGAAGAAATGAAAGGGAATACTGCAATAATGTTATTAATGACCAAAGCAAACAAGCAAAATAGCAGAAAAGGGTAAATGGAAAAAATAGCATTCAAGATGAATGGTAAATAAATAAAGTAGATTTAAAACTTTAATCAGAAGTTTAATTTTGAATAGACTAAATAGCACCTTTAGGTAGTTACTGTCAGGTTAGATTAAAAAGGAGACCTGATTTACGTTGTCTTCAAGAGATGAATTCTAAAGACACAGAGATTAAAGATGAAATAAAGATAATATGCCATGGTAAATAAAAAGATAGTGGAATAACTAATAATACTGACCAAATATATTTCCAGATTAGAATTATTGCAAGAGGCAATCAAAATTATTACATAACTTAGTGTTTTTATGAACAATTACTTTTTCGACTGGCAAATATATTTATGGAGAAGAGCATTAGATGCCACCTTTACTCATTTATTCTTCAAACTGTAATGCAACACTTTTAGGCTTTTATTATACTTCATTTTAAAACTAATAATGCATTTATTCTAAAACAAATTTTATTTCTAAGTCCTAATTTAATAGAATTAAACTCATATGAATTGGTTTTATGAGGTAAAACTCTAAAGTTGACAACTGTACTTCAGAATAGTTCAGGTATTGAGTTTCTGATTTGCTTACTGAATATAGAAATCCCTTATATAATCAATATTATGTGAGGAAATCCCTCATATAATCAAAACAAAGTTTTTTACCTTCTGCTGATGGATATGCTTCTGCACATTGGTTGTCTGATTGCTCACAACTGAAGGGCTCTGGTATTGAGTTCATGCAAATTTGGACATTTGTTCCTGACCAGTTGACCACATTATATTCAGCGCTATTGAAACAACAATGTTCATGGAAACTTTTATTCTCTATGGATTATAGAGTTTCTAGGTTTATTTCACTTTTCCTTTAAGACTGTAAATTTAGTTTTTATTTCAGACATTCCTGTTTTCATTAGGTAGGGACAGAAGGCAGGCTGGTCAAGATAAGACCAGGAGCTTTCCCAAAGGGTGGGGCCATTTCTGAGTATGCTGTGACAACTTTAAATAGCTTTGATAACTTCTGAAAATGAAAATTCTTCTAATTGTCAAATGATGTATTTACACATGTTTTAGGCATTTTGAAATGGATTTGTCCTAATCCCTTAAAATTCAGATGCTGGCATATTTTGGTACAGGAAATATGTCTTAAATGTGAAACTAAAACACAGGCCAATTTTCTTTTGGAGCAATGGGACCAATTCACCCCATCTTTGATCTAATTCTCCAAGAACCTTTTTTGTACTTGCCAGTCTTGGGGAAGTTTGTTTAAAGTAATTAAATGTGAATACTAAATAATAATAATAATAATAATATTACATAACAGAAAGTGGAGACATTTTCAGGAAAACATATCATTCCAAATTATGCAAATATATAATTGAGCATCAAATGTCATGAATCAATAATTTATAGAACTTCAAGGAAGAACATGAATCCACAGCCATGGTCAGAAATTTTTAACATCCTCTCTCTCAGTAACTAATAACCACTGTGTAATTATTGGTTAAAGCACCAGTAAAGACACAGAATTTCTGAACACTAACATTTTGACCAAATTAACTATTAGAAAACACACTATCATCAGCATATAACTCTACCTACATGGGGTCACTGGTTGGACCTAAGAATTAACCTGACATAAGACAGATTATCAGGAGAACCCATCGTGGTGCAGCAGAAATGAATCTGACTAGATCCATGAGGATGCAGATTCAATCTCTGACCTCGCTCAGTGATATTGCTGTGGTTGTGGTATAGGCCAGAGGCTACAGCTAGGATTCCATCCCTAGTCTGGCCCAAAAAAGAAAAAGAGAGAGATTATAAGGAAAATAGTAGAAGTTTTTATATTTTTTTGTGTACATAGGAGATGTCACAAGTGATTGAAGACCCAAAGGTATGATCAGAGCAGAAAAATTTTATGTCTTTTAGTCAAAAAATAAATCAGTTTTTAAGAATAAATTAATCAAAGAGGTTTGAGCTAAAGACAGTAAATTGTGAAGCCACAGTTCTTTTTCTCTGTTGATGAGAATGTCTTCCTTCCTCGTGGCTCCAGAGGGCACCCATCACATGAGAGTTTTGTCTTCTGCTTTCAAGAATAAAAGAGAGGGTTTGAATGCCCATCTTGCATTTGCTTTTCTTTTTTTTTCCCCACACAAACTCTATTAACTTATTTTTTATTACTCAATGAATTTTATTAATTTATAATTGTACAATGATCATCACAACCCAATTTTATAGCATTCCATACCCCCACACCCAAACTGTCTCCTTTGGAAACCATAAATTTTCCAAAGTCCATGAGTCAGTCTACATTCTCCAGAGACGTTCATTATGTACTTTTTTTTAGATTCCACATGTCAGTGATAGTATATGATTTTGCTGTCTCACTGTCTGACTAACTTCACTTAGCATGATAATGTTTATGTCCATCCATGTTGCTGAAAATGTCATCATTATTTCTTTCCTTTTAATTGCTGAATAAAATTCCATTGTGTATATGTACCACTTCTTCTTTATCCACTCCTCTGTCGATGGACATTTAAGTTGCTTCCATGTCTTGGCTATTGTATGTAGTGCTGCAATGATCATTGGAATACACGTATATTTTCAAGTCATGGTTTTCTCTGGATAGATGCCCAGGAGCGGGACTGCTGGATCAAATGGTAATTCTCTTTTTAGTTTTGTGAGGTATCTCCATACTGTTTTCCACAGTGGTTGCAGCAATTTATATTCCCACCAACAGTGTAATAGGGTTCCATTTTCTCCACACCCTCTACAGCATTTATTGCTTATAAACATTTTTTCAGGGAATTTTTGCTTTTTTTAGGGCCACACCCATGGCACATAGAGGTTCCCAGGCTAGGGGTCCTATCAAAAGTATAGCCACCGGCCTACACCATAGCAAAGCAGGATCTGAGCTGTGTCTGTGACCTACACACAGCTCAGGGAAATGCCAGGTCCTTAACCCATGCAGCGAGGCCAGGGATTGAGCCCACATCCTCATGGATGTCAGTTGAATTCACTAACCTTTGAGACATGATGGGCATTCCTGTTTCTACACTTTTTAATGTTGGCCATTCTGGCCGGTGTAATGTGGTATGTACCACATAGTGGTTTTGATTTGAATTTCTCTATTAATTAGTGATTTTGAATATCTTTTCATGGTTTTTTTTGGCCATCTAGGTATGTCTTCTTTGGAGAATTGTCTGTTCACATCTTATGCCCATTTTTTGTTGGGGTTGTTTGTTTTTTTGGTACTGAGCTTCATTGGCTGTTTATTAATTTTGGAGATTAATCCCTTGTCACTCACTTCATTTGCAAATATTTCTCCCATTCTGTGGGGCATCTTTTTGTTTGGTTTAGAGTTTCCATTGCTGTGCAAAAACTTTTATGTTTACTTAAGCTCCATTTGGTTATTTTTGTTTTTAATGTCATTACTCTAGGAGGTGGATCTGAGAAGATATTGCTATGGTTTATGTTGGAGGCATTAACCTTTCTTAAACACTTTTTTCTTAAGTCAAAAATTAAATTAAATTTTTGCTTTTTTTCCTCTAAATTATACAAAAAACTTCTGCAACTCAACAGCAAAAAAAGCCAACAACCCAATGGAAAAATAGGCAAAAGGCCTGAATAGACATTTCTCCAAGGAAGACATACAGATGGCCAACAAGCACATGAAACAATGCTCAACACCCCTGATTATTACAGAAATGCAAATCAAAACTACCATGAGATACCACCTCGCACCAGTCAGAATGGCCATCATTAATAAGTCCACTAATATCAAATGCTGGATAGAGTGTGGAGAAAAGGGAACCCTCCTGCACTGTTGGTGGGAATGTAAGCTGGTACAACCACTATGGAGAACAGTATGGAGGTTCCTTAGAAATCTATACATAGAGCTACCATACGACCCAACAATCCCACTCTTGGGCATGTATCCAGACAAAACTTTCCTTAAAAATGACACATGTACCTGCATGTTCATTGCAGCACTATTCACAATAACCAAGACATGGAAACAACCCAAATGTCCATCAACAGAGGATGGGATTAAGATGATGTGGTATATATATATATATATATATATGTATATATATATATATATATATATATATATATACACATATATATGTATATATATATACCGCCGTCTTCGGTTGCATATATATATATGCAACCGAAGACTACTCAGCCATAAAAAAGAACAAAATAATGTCATTTGCTGCAACAAGGATGAACCTAGAGACTCTCACACTAAGTGAAGTAAGTCAGAAAGAGAAAGACAAATACCTTATGATATCACTTATATCTGGAATATAATATATGACACAAATGAACCTTTCCACAGAAAAGAAAATCATGGACTTGGAGAACAGACTTGTGGTTGCCAAGGGGGAGGGGGAGGGAGTGGGATGGACTGGGAGCTTGGGGTTAATAGATGCAAACGATTGCCTTCGGAATGGATTAGCAATGAGATCCTGCTGTGTAGCACTGGAAACAATGTTTTGTCACTTATGATGGAGCATGATAATGTGAGAAAAAAGAATGTATGCATGTATGTTTAACTGGGTCATCAGTAGAAAAAAAAGTATTGGGGAAATAAGAATTTTAAAAAAT
The DNA here is from genome assembly GCF_016906955.1 of Phacochoerus africanus. NCBI lineage: Eukaryota > Metazoa > Chordata > Mammalia > Artiodactyla > Suidae > Phacochoerus > Phacochoerus africanus. Next base: position 57,307,377 of record NC_062547.1, on the reverse strand, counting down.
GAAAGGAATAAAGGAAGATTTCTTGTCTCCTATTTCCTGCTTCCTATTTCTAGTACCTATTTCACAAATATAATAATCAGTAGTCAAATTTTGTCATATACACTACTTCTATAATTCCACAGTAGATAATTTTTATATTATCAAAGTTTTACTTCAACATTTTTAATGACATGATAAAAAGAAAGCAAAATATTTCATATTTGTAACTTATCAAACATTTCTGTTCCATTTTGTATAAATTTAATTAATCCAAGTTTTCACTGGGAATTATTTACCATCAGGCTGAAGATATGCTCTGATATTTTCTGTCATGTACATGCATAGGTGAAAAATTATTTCTTCTTTCTTGTTTTAATTTAATAAAAAAGTTCTTATTACATCACAATTTTGAAGGACATAGATATATATTTGTGTTCCACAGTTTGGGGTTTCTTTTGTTTCTGCTATAGAACACATCTTTCTTTGCCATTTGTCAACCACTGCTTTTAATGAAAACTCAGTGATGATTTTTATTTTTTTCTTACAGCATTGAGTGTGACCTTTCCCTACTAAGGTTAATTGAAAACTGTATTATTAGTTTATTTTTTAAACACTGTATTTGGCTATAATAAGCATAGATTTTAACTTTAATTTTTTTGTTTCCTAACTCCTCTTTTTTTCTGAAAATCTGTCATTTAAAAAATCTAAATACAGAAATATTCAATCTTTATTCCTTCATATTTCTTCTTTCATAATTCACCCTTTTTCACTCTGGGACAATAAATACAAATAAATTGAAGCATTTTATATTGCAACAGATCTTCCTATTATGGTATGCTTTTTAAATTACTTTTACTTTCCTTAATTTAAATCATTTATATTAATCTGTTTTCATGATCAGATTTACATTTCTTTGCTATTTATAATCAGGACTTTATATGTACATTAAGCTTTCTGGAGCTTATATCACTGTTGCTTGTTCGGCTTTTACAAAAATGGTTGCTTCTTGGTCCTTGATTAATCCACATTCTCAAGTTTTTTTTTCCTTTTTTATTTGCTTTATAATTATAATCTATGACTTCACTACCCCCTTCATTATACATATTGGTATTCAATTTTGTTAAATAATCCCAATTCTATTCCTATGCTATATTATAAAACACTTGTACAATAAAGAAATTGTGGAGTATAGAACTAAAATCAATGTACAGAAATATCCTTGAATGTTCTTAGAAACTTTTCATCTAAAATAGCAATGTCAAAAGTAAAATTGAGCTGAAATGAAAAATAAAGTAAAATTATGACCTATATGTGATTCCAAAGTAAGATATTATTTAACCCATATTATGAAATCCCAAATTCTATTCTAAGCAAGAATCTCTTTGTATGTGTGTGAGTAAGTGTGTATGTTGAGCAGAAGAATGCTCTGAAATATTTCTGTGCTCCATAGAAAATATATATATTATATATTTTTTGACCAAGTGATATGTGAAATTGAAATTTTTACTAAAAGTTATACTATTTTTCTGTAACTCTTACACATCAATATTTCATAATACCAAAAACAAATGACAAATTTAATTATTGTAACACCATTTTCAAAGCCTAACATACATAAAACCAGTATATTTTGTTAGCAAAATTTGAGATACTTTCATAACTTACACTACCTGTTGATTTACAAGTACCATGGGTGTTTCTGAAATAAGTGGTGATAATGAGGATCCCTAAGATTCAAATTATTTTCAAAGTAATTTGAATCTCATTCCCTTGAGAAATTTCTGACACTTGGCCAAGTTGTCCTTCAGAGCGTCTTTCATGGTTTCATTTCGTAAACTGAAGATGAAGGGATTCAGGAGTGGTGTGACGACACTGGAGAGGATGAAGAGGATCTTGTTGAGGTGCAGGCTGCTCTTCTGTGAGGGGCGGACATAGACAAAGATGGAGATTCCATAGCCCATAGAGACCACAGTGAAGTGAGAGGCACAGGTAGCAAAGGCTTTGCGTTGACCTTGGCCTGAGGGTATCTTCAGAATGGTGGAGATGATGTAAACATAGGAGACCACTGTGAGGGAGAGGGAGCTGATGAGTAGGACCAGGGAGCTGAGGAAGTCCAACAGCTCTATGAAACGGATGTCAGCACAGGCCAAGTGGAGGAGAGGGGCACTGTCACAGAAGAAGTGATCAATCACATTGGGGCCACAGTATGGCAGTCCTGCCTTAAGGACAGTGGATGGGAGGATCAGGAGAAAGCCACCCACCCAGGAGAGAATGACAAGATGAACACAGAGAGAGCTAGTCATAATCATAGGGTACTGAAGGGGGTTGCAAATGGCCACATAGCGGTCATAGGACATGACAGCAAAAAGGATAAACTCAGTGCATCCAGAAAGGAAGTAGAAATAGGACTGGGCAGAGCATTCTCCAACTGAGATGATCTTTCTCTCTGAAAGGAAGCCTGACAACATCTTGGGAACAGCACAAGTCGTGGTTAATATTTCACTGAGAGAGAGATTGCTGAGGAAGAAATACATGGGTGAGTGAAGCCTGTAATCCACAAAAATTAGAGTAATGATTAGGGTATTTCCAAGGACAGTCACCAGATAGACCAATGAGAAAATCAAGAACAGGAGGACTCCAAGGGCTCTGGTCGTTGGTATCCCCAGAAGAATAAACTCAGTCACCAATGTCCAATTTCCTCTTTCCATATTTTATGTCTTTTTACTGTAAGATAGTTAGAGCAGAGGAAATAGTTAAATTAATCACTCATTACATTATATTAAGGAAAATTTTGACAATAAATTATTTTAGTTATTCTTTTATTTCCAGCAAAATTAAGCAACACAATTGATTTTAAAGTTGAGTGCAATATTTCCTACCAAAATACAGACAGATGAAGATATATAAACATTAATATGTGTGAGTCTAGCATTTCATTTCATATTTTCTATATCTTGGAGTTGGGGGAAATGTGTTAAATATATAAATACCACCTACATGTTTTCTCAATGGGAAATTTGTCAAATGGTTTGATAAATCACCAACCAAAAATTTAGTTAGCAGTTGTAAATATAATAGTAGTTTCCTTCCAGTGCTTACTTTGGAGGGACAAGAGGTTGAAAGGACACACATCTGACATTCCCTAGTTCCAAGTCAATGATGTATCTGTGTATTCAAGAGCCACAGTATGTAACAGTCACACATGACAGCCAGGTTTTCCTACACAGGATCCTTCAATCCAGCTGCCGGTAAAGATGGAAGAATCAAAATTACTTAGCTCACAAGATATGGAAGTAAGCTAAATGTCCATCAACAGAGGACAGGATAAAGAATGTGGTACATACATACAATGGAATATTACTCAGTCATAAAAAGAATGAAATAATGCCATTTGCAGCAACATGAACGGACCTAGAGATTATCATAGTAAGTGAAGTGCATCAGATGGAGAATGACAAATGTCATATTATATCAAAAATGTGGACTCTAATAAAAATCATATGAAAGAATTTACAAAACAGAAACAGACTCAAAGATTTTGAAAATAAGTGTACAGTTACCAAAGGAAAATGTGGGGGTATAAATTAGGGGCTTGTGTTGGACATTTACACACTACTATATATATAAAATATGTAGGTAACACAGACCTACTGTATTGCACAGGGTAATATACTTAACACTGTGTAATAACCTATATGAGATAAGAATCTGAAAAGGAACAGATTGTATGTGTATGACTGAGTTACTTTGCTTTACATCTGAAACTAACACAACTTACTAAGTCAACTGTACACCAATAAAATATGTTTTTTAAAAGATCAGCATGGAGGGAAGCAGCCACAGAGTCCAGGAAGTTTGATAGAACCACATAAAGCTTCTGCTGTACATGATGCACTTACTTGACTCCACCTCTTATCTAAATATGATGATCATCAATAACGTTCATTAAGGGCATAAAGGGGACTTTCATTATAAAATGGAGACTACCATTAACTTTTATTTATCCTTACAAAGGAATCAGCCAAAGATCAATTCCTTCACACAGGGCCCATCCTGGGTGGAGGGCTTGGAGTTCAAGTGTGCAAGTGCCTCATCCTGTATTGACAGAATTAAATTTAGACATGCACCATTATACCCAAAGAATTTACTTCTGGAATCTTGGAATCTTGTTTTAATGTTAACTGATGGAATATTTTATATGTTTTTTTTTGTTTGTTTGTTTGGTTTTTTTTTGTTGTTGTTGTTGTTGCTATTTCTTGGGCCGCTCCCGCGGCATATGGAGGTTCCCAGGCTAGGGGTCGAATCAGAGCTGTAGCCACTGGCCTACGCCAGAGCCACAGCAATGCGGGATCCAAGCCGCGTCTGCAACCTACACCCCAGCTCACGGCAACGCCGGATCGTTAACCCACTGAGCAAGGGCAGGGACCGAACCCACAACCTCTTGGCTCCTAGTCGGATTCGTCAACCACTGTGCCACGACAGGAACTCCCATATTTTATTTGTTTTACACTCAATATCTGAGTTTGGTGTCTTTATTTTCTGTTTTAATAGAACATTAACACTGTAACTAAAATAACTCAATTAGCATATACTCCTTCATATATTTAATAGAATTATCTCTACAGATTTATACATATTCTTCTTTCTAGCTTTTGTTTCCCCCTACATTATGTTGAATTCTAATGAAGTTGAGCTGTTTTTGAAAATTTTGCAGCCAATATAAAAAAGATTGTATAAAGTAATATTATCAAAAGTGTTGATAATTTTTCAATCATATCTTGAAAATGTTTTCTTTGATGGGGACAAGGGAATACGTTTATATCTGAATTAGTCATAAGTAAGAAAGTTCTGAGAGAAGGTTTTGCCTCATGAACATCAGTTAAAATATTGCCTTTATCTTGTATAAATTTACAATGATTCGACAAAAGGAGGACACAACAAATCCTTAATTTTGAAGAATAACAATGTAAAAATAAATAATGTAAACTATGAAGAGGTTATGAGATTTTGGCAGTAATATAAAGTATCAAATGTAATTTTCTCTGCAAAAGAAAAAGGGATAAGGAAATAAACATAATATATGTGAAATAACAAAATTTTTTAATTAAAACTAATCATAAATATACAACTACACGAATTGTATCAGTAAACATAAATATATTATTTTTACTAATATTTGTACCAGTTTGCAGTACAAAACTCAAGGCAATTTGTTGGAAATACACACAAAATATGATATCTCACTCAAAACCTAAGAAATTTACACACTGGTATAAATAATTCAGGAAAGAACAATGCAAAGAACTCAAAATTAGACAAGAAGTAGTATGTCAAATTGTCTTAAAACTCCCATATTACATGAAAGATCATATTCAATACATCACAGCCAACTTTTAGAAATACAGAGATGAAAATAACTTGATTATAAGATAATCTGACAAAATATTTCTGTAATTTATGTTTCAGAAAAAATAAACAATAACGTGAACACAATTAAAATAAAATATAAGAAATAAATAATAGGTAATAGATACAATATTATGAACTGAATAACAGGCCAAACACTGCAAAATTGTTGATAGGATATTATTCAAACCAAAACACAAAATTATTTTTTTATTTCAGAAATGATCAAGGAGGTCCCAGTTGTCGCACAGTGGAAATAGTCTCACTAAATCCATGAGGATGTGGATTCAATCCCTGGCCTTCCTTAGCAGGTTGGGAGCTGGCATTGTTGTGAGCTGTGGTGTAGGTCAGAGATGCAGCTCAGATCCCATGTTGCTGTGGCTGTGGTATAGGCCAACAGCTGTAGCTCTGATTTGACCCCTAGCCTGGGAACCTCCATATGCTGTGGGTGTGGCCCTAAAAAAAAAAAAAAAAGAAATTGTCAAAATGTTTTAAACTCAATTGAATATTCTAATTTTAAAAGTCCTTTTTAAAGCAAAACAATAAATATGATTTCCACACTATTAGCTATATAACTTATTATTTAGACAGACTAAAACAATTTAAGATAACTATTCCAAATTTTATAAAAGCATATGTAAATATTTAATCCTTTGAAGTAGCTATAAGATAAGAAATTTAGCTGCCATTAAAAGATATTAAAATGGGACATGGTTTATAGTCCATAAATTTTCTTTAAGATCTCATTGTCAGGAGATATAAATCACAGAAGCATTGCAAGGAATATTAACTAGAGAGAAGTCCCAGCATTCAAATGTTTAATATTTTTTATGATAGGAGCAAGTGAGACAGTATTCTTGATGATCTAATTCTAATGCTAACACGCCTCAATATCTGGAAGAGAGACTAGAAGTTGGGGGTGGGGAGAGACAGATGGAGAGAGACAAAGGAAGAGAATCTATTTCAGAACAGATGAAAAATATAATTGCTATAGAACTTTGAACAACTCTTCAATAAATGCGCTTTGAATTAAACATAGATATTGAGTGTTTAGGTTAGAGTTAAGGAAAGTAATAGGAAAAAATGGGCATTGCATAAACAAAGCAATGTTTGAAATCCCAAGAAAACATGTGAATTCGCAAATTTATTTCTCATTAAAAATAAGCAATTCTGACTTGCTTAGAGTAAAATTTTAAATAAAGATCAAGCCATATATTATTTGTCTAACTGCCTTAGCATATTACTTTCAAATAAATGTAAAGTATTAACAATAAGTGCATATTTTCTTATCAGAAGATTAATTAACTAGATAAAGTTAATTGATGCACATTAATTTTTCTTACATGCTATTACATACATACCTATAGTAAATCTCATCTTCTTTCCAGGCACAGAAAAATTCTTCCTCTGTTACCCATAGTAATGTCTTATAAGAAGTAATTCTTGTCCTGTAAAAATGTTTTAGATAAAGAAAAGGCAGAAGAAATTTCCATTCTTGCACCACCTTTTCTGTTTAAAACTGAGCTGTGGGCCCCAGAAGATGGGGTTGCCATAGGAATTCTTTAGTCCAGATATCTTGTGATGACATACAAATTAGCACCGGGCAATTCAATAGCACACAGTATTCTAGGAAGAACAGCTTTCAGAGCAAAACAAATCTTTAAAGCTCTTCAGGCTACTTGCCCACAGGGAGCTTGACTAGGGCTTGGGGAAAGTCCAAGTTTTCACTCTCTGAAAGTGTTTAGGATGCTTTTTAATGAGTCTGTTCCTCTGAGATTCCAATATAAACAGTAAACTTTGCTTTCCCAGGAGAAGTTTTAAGACTAAAAGGATGATGGATTTCAAATAACATAATTAATTATTTTTCTGTATATAAACTTAACTAAAACTTTTTAGGTAAAAAATTTGTTTATAAATAAGCTAACTGTCCTATGATGCCATAAAAAGGCACTCCATTATTTTGCTTTTATTTATTTCCAGTGGATTACTCTGGTTTAAATGCAAAAGTGATTTCACCATAATTTTTTATCTAATAATTATGAGAGATTTATTCACAAAACAGAATCAAAGTACTTGACTTGAAGCTACCTACACAAGCAGAGCCAGCAGTCATGATGAGCAGATTGTTCACAGCACAAAGAGCCCTGGATAGGCATAAGATCTACTGAATTCTCAAAATGTTTGTGTGTGTATGTAGAGACGAGGTCCTAAAATTCCAAATCCATTTTACTTTCAGTTTTTCCTTGGAGGAATCACTTTTTTTTTTTTAGGGCTGCACCATTGGCATATGGAATTTCCCAGGCTAGGGGTCAAATTGGAGCTGGAGCTGCCACCTATGCCACAACCACAGCAATGCAAGATCTGAGCTTCGGCTGTGACCTACACCACAGCTCCCTAACCAGATCCCTAACCCACTGAGTGAGGCCAGGGATTGAACCCACATCCTCATGGATACTAGTTGGATTCTTTCAACTGTGTCATCATGGGAACTCTGGAACCACTTTTTCATTTGTCTTATATTACTTTACACTCTCTGTAGCCATGTTAATGTGCATATAGGTCATTGCATGGTTTTATTTATACATTTTTCAAATTTAATTTCCAATTTTTCCAAATATATATTGCATTCTGTTCTGGCAGGAATTATTTTCTGTGGCTTAAAAATAATATTGCATTTGTAAATATAATTTCTTCTCCCTCAAATGGCTGTCTCTTTCTCCTTTAGATAAAATGAAAATAACTTTTCAAGGTCTAATGTTGATTTCCACCATTTTTAAGTTCTTATTGACTACAAGGCTAGTTACCTTTCATTACCTCTATAGTCCTCTGGTAGTTCTCCACTGGAACAAGCATGACTTCCTGGCTCCTTTCTATGCCTTCTTCAAGATGTAACTTCATATAATCCTCTTGAAAGAGAGTTCACTGCTATTCTTATTCCAGAACCCCATCATATGACAATTAATTTGGGCTGCCACACAGGTTTCAGTTTTCATATGTAATACTTTTATTTGTCCAAAAAATATTTTGCATCTAAGGGAAGGGCCCATACCTAATATCTGCTACTCTAGTACACAACTGGGTGATCAACACCTTCCATAATTATTGCTATTATCAGTTCTCACTCAGTTCTCACACAAATCTCACACAATTAGAAAGTAATGAATTTCTTTAAATACTTAATTTGTTGAAGCAATGAAGATGCATGAAATAAAATTTTAAAGAAAGAAAATTTATCCAAAACTTGAAAAAGCAAATACATTTATTTTATTGTAGTTGTAATCAAATTAATTTCTAAATGATTGCACCTAAATTTTAGCAGGGCTAATTATGTATGATATTATCATTTGCTTTTTCTCATGACCTGAAATTATGAATTTATAGTCTATGTGTCTATTCTATATTTTAAAATTTATTCATGTTTCTATTACCTTACAATAATGGCATAGAGATGAATCTTGTGTTGCCATGCAAGGAAAAAAATAACATAAGTATAAAAGAAGTGCTTATAAAAGGACAATTGGCTGGCAGACATAGAAAGAAATAAAAAAAAAGTTATTTGGGAGAATGATTTTGAGATATTATAACGTCATGACAATTTAAGAGCAAAAATAAAGGCATTTTAATATATGAAAATACGGAAATAAATAACTTTAGACTATCAAAAATAGAATAATAGTATTTTATATATACTTCATGACAACTCCAAAATAAGAACTAAACTAAAAAAACAAAAACGAAACAGTAATAGGAGTTCCTGTAGTGTCTCAGTAGGTTAAGAATCCAACATTGTCACTATGAGGATGTGGGTTCACTCCCTGGCCTTGCTCAGTGGGCTAATGATATGGCATTGGTGCAAATTGTGGCATAGGCTGCAGATGCAGCTAAGATCTGATGTTGCTGATGCTGTGGCACAGGCCTCAGCTGTAGCTCTGATTTGACCCCTAGCCCAGGAACTTCCATATGCTGCAGGTGCAGCTGTAAAAAACCAAACAAACAAAAAACAAAAAGAAACAAAAAAAGTATGTAATTGATACATGAAAGTTAAAAGTTATCAATGCATATCCTTATGGAAAATTATCAGGTCACAAAGGAAGCTAACAAGAGAGGAGGAGATGAAAAAAGGAATTACAAAAGAGCCAGACAGCAGTTAACAAGATGACAATAAGTGCTTACCTAACAGTAATTACTTATAGAGTGTCTGACTGGATTTAAAAACAAGACTCAACTATATGTTGCCTACAAGAGACTCATTTCAGCTTTCAGGACAAAAATAGACTCAAATTGTAGCGATGGAAAAACATATTCAGTGTAAGTGAAAACAAAAAGAAAGTGGAGGTAGAACCACTTATATCAGATAAAAGACTTTAAAAAACTGTAACAAGATAATAAAGATCATTATACAATGGTAAATAATAAAGGAGTTAATCCATTAAGATGATATAACAATTTTAAGTGTGTATGCACCTAATATCGGAACCTAAATATATTAAGAAAATAAATAACCAATTTGGAGTTTCTGTTATGGCTCAGTGATTAACGAATCTGACTAGGAACCATGAGGTTGTGGATTTGACCCCTGGCCTTGCTCAGTGCGTTAAGGATCTAGTGTTGCCATAAGCTGTGGTGTAGTTCACAGACATGGCTCTGATCCTTCATTGCTGTGGCTGTGGCATGGGCTGGTGGCTACAGATCCAATTAGACCCCTAGCCTGGGAACCTCCATATGTCGTGGGTGTGGGCCCAGAAAAGTCAAAAAAAAAGATACCTCCCCCAAAAAATTTAAAAATAAATACTAACAATTCTAAAGTGAGAACAAGACAGAACTACAATAATATTAAAGGGCTTTAATACTTCATTTTCCACAACGGATAGATCATTCAGGCAGAAAATCAACAAGGAACCTTGGATTTGATCTTTTGGATGAAATAGACTTAAAAAACATATATATAATAGTCCATCCAACAGCAAATGAACCAAAACCTTTTTCTTTTGTATGAATCGTTCTCCAAGATACATTATATAACAAAAAGGTATTATATAACAAAAAGTTGTAGCAAGGTTAAGAAATGTGAAATCATGCCAAGTATCTTTTCTTATATAATGGTATGAAATCACGAATTGATAATAGAGGGAAACTGGAAATTCCACAAATATGTAGAGATTGAACAACACAGTCCTGAGTAAACATTGATTAAAAAATAAATCAGAATGGAAATTTTAAAAATATTGAGGTCAATGAAAATGGAAATATGTCAATCCAAAACTTATGGCATGCAACAAAGCAGTTCTAAGTGATGGGAAGTTTATAGTGATAATCACCTAAATAAGAAAAAGAAAAGATCTCAAATACGCGACCTAACTTTACAACTCAAAGAACTAGAAAATGAGTAATCTAAGCTCAAAGTTAGCACAAGGGACAAAATAACAAATATAAGGGAAAAAAGTAAACCAGAGACTGAGTAAAATAATAGAAAAAATAATCAATATTGACAAAATCCTAGACTAAAATAAAAGGGAAGTAAGATGAAAATAAAATCAGAGAGGAAAGAGGATCAAAAATATAATACATCATGAAAGACTGTCATGAACAGTTACGTATATCAACAGCTTGGATAACGTAAAAGAAAAGGATAAACCCCTAATAACATATAACTATCAAGGTTGAATCACAAGAAATAGACAAACTGAGATGACTGGTGAAAAAGATGGAATCTATAATCAAAATGTCTCAACAAAAAGTCAAAGAACAGATGGATTCACTTACAAATCCTATGAAATATTTAAATAATAATCAACAGAAATTATTTTTCAACTCTTCCAAAATATTAACACAGAAAGAAGATTTAGAACCTTATTTTAACCTTATTTGACCATGTCAAAGCCAGTAAAGACATTATAAGAAAATAAATATTTGTGATGAAATTAGGTGCAATGTACCCAATTTCTAGTAAATGAGATTCTACAGCATATTAAAAGAATTACACACCAGGATCAATTGTGATTTATTCCTGTGAAGCAAGAATTGTTCGGTATTTACAGGGTGATACAACACATAAACAGAATGAAAGATACATATCATATATTCATGTCAATAGATGAAGAAAATACATTTGACAAAATTTAGCAACATTTTCATGATTTAAACTTACAATATATTAGATTTTGAAGGAATATACCTCAATGTAGAAAACCATATATGAGGTGTCTACAGCTAACATTATACTCAACAATGAGAATCTAATTTTTTTTTTCAGGAAAAATTTGAAACAATGGAATGGTGGCTACTCCCACCACTCCTATTCAACATATTATTGGCCATCCAAGTCAAAGCAACCAAACAAGAAATATAAAACTCATCCAAATTATGGAAATAAATAACATAGAACTTTTAGATAATGTAATTAAGAAAGCAATCCCTTTTGCATAGCATCAAAAATAAAATACTTAGGACTAAATTTAACCAAGGAAGTGAAAGGCTTATACATTGAAAACTGTTAGACACTAACAATAACAACAACAAAAAACCCATGAAAGAAATAACTGGAAAGATATTCCATACTCCTTATTTTTTAATATTTTAATTTTTTTATTATAGTTGATTTATGTTCTGTCAGTTTCTGCTGTACAGCAAAGTGACCCAGTCATACATATATATATACATTCTTTTTCTCATATTTCATGTTCCATGACAAGTGATTGAAATAGTTCCTGTGCTATACAGCAGGACCTCATTGTCTATCCATTCTAAATGTAACAGTTTGCATCTATTAACCCTGAACTCCAGTCTATCCCACTCCTTCCTCCCAGCCCCTTGGCAACCACAAGTCTGCTGTGCATATCTGTGAGTCTCTTTCTGATCTATAAATAGGTTCATCTGTGACATATTTTAGGTTCCACATATAAGTGATTCCATACTCTTTAATTGGAGGAATTTCTACTGTGTAAAGTTCCATATTACTCAAAGAGATCTACAGATTCAGAGCAATCAAAATCTCAATGACACCTTTTTTTCGCAAAAATAAGAAAGGAAACTTTAGTGAAAAACTGAAAGATTTTCTATAGGATCAAAAACAAGACAAGTATGTCCACTCTCACCATTTTTATTCAACATAGTTTTGGAAGTTCTAGCCATGACAATCAGAGAAGAAAATGAAATAAAAGGAATCAAAATTGTAAAATGAGTAAAAGTGTCATGTTTGCAGATGACATGATACTATACATAGAAAATCCTAAAGATGCTACCAGAAAATTACCAGAGCTTATCAGAGAATTCAGCAAAATCATAGGATAAAAATCCATGCATAGAAATTTCTTGCATTTCTACACATTAACAATGAAAGTTTAGGAGGAAAAATTAAGGAAACAATCCCTTTCAACACTGAATCAAAGGGAATAAAATACCTAAGAATAAACCTACCAAAAGAGGCAAAAATCTGTATACTGGAAACCGCAATTGCTGATGAAGGAAATTGAAGATGATATGAACAAATGGCAAAATATACTGTGTTCTTGGATTGGAAGAATCAAAATGATTATACTACCCAAGGTGAACAACAGATTGAGTACAATCCCTAGTAACTTACCAATGGCATTTTTCACAGAACTAGAACAATTTTTTTAAATTTGTTTAGAAATTCAAAAGACTCCAAATAGCCAAAGTGATCTTGAGAAAGAAAAATGGAGTTGGGGGAATCATAGCCCCTTACTTCAGACTATACTACAAAGCAACAGTCATCAAAAGAGTATGGTTCTGACACAAAACCAGAAATATAACTCAATATAAAAGAATAGACAGTCCAGCAATAAACCAACACACCTATGGTAAACTAATCTATGACAAAGGAAACAAGAATATACCATGGAGAAAGGACAGTCTCTTCAATATGTGGTTCTGGGCAAAATCTTCAGCTGCATATAAAAAAAAAGAAATGAGAAAATTATCTAACAACATACACAAAAGTAAACTTAAAATGGCTTGAATGCCTAAACATAAGGCCTGATACTATAAAGCTCTTAGTGAATAACATAGGAAGAACATACGTTGACATAAAACACAATGACACTTTTTTGGATTTACTTCCTACAGTAATGAAAATTAAAACAAAAATAAACAAATGGGACCTAATTAAAGTTAAAATCTTTTGCATAACAAATGAAACCATAGTAAAGGACATGAAAACCCACAGAACAGGAGAAAATATTTGCAAATGAAGTGACCAATAAAATTTTAATCTCAAAAATATAGAAAACAGCTTGTTCCCTCCAATATCAAAAAAAAAAAACTTGGTCAAAAATATGCTGAAGATCTATATAGACATTATCCAAAGAAGATAGACAGATGGCCAAAATAAAGCACATGAAAAGATGTTCAACATCACTAATTATTAGAGAAATGCAAATCAAAACTAAAATGAGGTTATCACCTCACACAGTCAGAATGGTCATTATCAAAATGTCTACAAACAATAAATGCTAGAGAGGACAAAGAGAAAAGGGAACCCTCCTACACTGTTGGTGGGAATGTAAATTGGTACAACGACTGTGGGGAACAGTATGAAACTTTCTTTAAAAACTAAGTATAGAACTAACCTCTGATCTAGCTATATCACTCCTGGGCATACATCCGGAGAAAACTACAATTCAAAAAGATACACACACCTCAATGCAGCACTGTTTACAATGGCCAAGGCATTGGGCAATCTAGATAGCCATCAACAAAGAATGGATAAAGAAGATATGGTACATATATACAATAAAACATTATTCACCATAGAAAAAGAAGGAAATAATACTACTGACAGTGCCATGAATGGACCTAGAAAATGTCATAGTATGTGAAGTAAATCTGAGAGAGGGAGATAAATATTATATCACTTATATGTAGAATCTTACTTAAAAAGTGATATAAATGAAATTATTTACAGAACAGAAATAGACACATTTCAAAATAAAACTTATGTTTGCCAAGGAAGAAACATGAAGGAAAGGGATAAATTGGGAGTTTGGGGATTGACATACACATATGAAATATCTTTACTCACTTATCCATTGTGGTATTATTCAGAATAAAGACAACGACCTATTTGTCAGCACAGGAATAGATAAATAAAACATAGCACATATGCAAAGGAATATTATTTAGCTTTAAAAATAGAAAATGATGGCATTTGGACAACATAGATGAATTTGGAGGACATCATACTACATAAAACAAGCCAAAGGAAGAAAGATAAATAATGCATATTATTGCTCAACAAGTGGAAACTAAAAAAAAGAAACAAAAACAAAAAATAAATTTCATAGAAACTGCAAATAGAATAGTGGTTATTGAAATAGTGTAATAGAATTCAGGGGCTGGGGGTGGGGGGGATGGAGAGATGTTGGTCAAAAGCACAATTATGAGAGTTCCCGTCGTGGCGCAGTGGTTAACGTGTCTGACTAGGAACCATGAGGTTGTGGGTTTGGTCCCTGCCCTTGCTCAGTGGGTTAAGGATCCGGCGTTGCTGTGAGCTGTGGTGTAGGTTGCAGACGCGGCTCGGATCCCGCGTTGCTGTGGCTCTGGCGTAGGCCGGGGGCTACAGCTCCGATTCAACCCCTGGCCTGGGAACCTTCATATGCCGCAGGAGCGGCCCAAGAAATAGCAACAACAACAACAACAACAACAACAAAAGACAAACGACAAAAAAAAATAGAAAGCACAATTATGAAAAAATTATAAAGGTCTAAAGTATATCACCATTAATATAATTAATAATACTTGCATAATTGGGATTTGCTGGGAAAATAGATCTCAAGCACTCTCACACACACACAAAAATCAATACAATACAATTGTAACCATGTGTTAATTATCTTGATTGTGCTAATCATTTCACAAGGTGTTTACATATATTGGTTTAGCACGCTGCACTCTCTCTCTCTCTCTCTCTCTCTCTCTATATATATATATATATACACACACACACACAAGAATATTCAGATGAAAGAGACATATTAAG
This sequence comes from Phacochoerus africanus, assembly GCF_016906955.1. Classification (NCBI taxonomy): domain Eukaryota; kingdom Metazoa; phylum Chordata; class Mammalia; order Artiodactyla; family Suidae; genus Phacochoerus; species Phacochoerus africanus. Next base: position 57,291,995 of record NC_062547.1, on the reverse strand, counting down.
TGTGAAGGGGCAAAATATCCCCATGCCCTCTTTAAGAATGCTACCCTCCCAACATCTCTACCTATTTACATACCCAGCAGCTCTCAGAACCTTACATTTTAGAGATTTTTTTTTCTGTATAGAAGTGATTGATTACATCATTGGCCTCTAGTGACTAATTCAACACCCAGCATCCCTCCTCTACCCAGTGGTCAAAGGGTGAAATTTCAAACCTTATATCATCTGGTTGGGTTCCTTGGCAATCAGACTTTCAAAAAGTCACATCATAAACATAAACTCAGGTATGGTTGAAAGGTTTAGCTACTGCAGTGACAAGCTAGATCTCTAACCTGATGAGGGACATGGGAACTCAAAAAAGGATGCATTATTAAAGAAGCAGATGCATAGCATGATCAAATATATAGCACAAATAAGAAATTCCCTTTCAGGATAGTTTGCATTTTGACCACAGTCTGCATGGCTAAGATGTGTAGTCTCTTCTCCTCCCATGAACCACTTAAGTGTGTCTTTTAATTTTTCAGTAAAATGCTTTATCATTCATGTGGCTTGTGGATGAAATGGAGCATGGAGAGTAAACTATATGCCCTATGATTGGGCCCACTAATGTTTACTTGGGTCTGAATCTGAGGCTATCATTAGGTTTAATGTACACAGTACATCCAACAGAACACAAATGTGGTCTTGTAGGGCCTGAATAACTTGGTCCAAGTCAATGAAACACATGAAGATGGCTAGGTAAAACCCAAAGAATGTGTAAACTGGACTCAGAATCCAGCGGGTTACTTTGGTTGAAATGAGATATTCAGTACAATCTGGTGTCAGGAGTGTTTTGGCCTACTGACTTAGGAATCACATCTTAACCCAACCTACCAATGTGCCCAGAACATTTACATTAGCCTACAATTGGGCAAAATCTTCTAACATAAAGCCTGTCTTATAATGTGTTGGACATTTTACTCAAAGTATTGAATTCTGTACTGGTGAAAGACAATGGTTGCATGGGTACAGAAAGATTATAAGTATACAGCTTGGGTATCCTCATTAACACATGATTAATTGGGAGCTATGGCTTGTTGCAACAGCCCAGCATTATGACAGAGTATTGTACCACATAGTACTTCCCCAGGTTAATATCAAAATTTAACGTGTGGCAGTTTCCCCACCACCACTGCTCCTCAGTGGAGAGAAGATGGTGGGCCTGAACAGTGTCATCGCCACTGGCCTATGTGGGACTCTTTTTATCAGGTACTGCATTTATTTTGACCTGCAAGAGATGGAGTAATCCCAACTTCAAGAAAGTGTGCAAGAACAAAGAAAGAAACAAAAGCTTGCTAAGGGGAGAGCTGGATGTTCCAAGATTCTGTGTTCATGATTATTTTTAATGACATAGATTTATCTACTTGATTTAAAATGTTATGTGTCATGTGTAAGTTAATTAATTACCTGACCTTATAGATGCTGACGCTGTTCAGAAATTCTTCCTCAAAGAAATACAGCTTGGTGAAGAGTTACTAGCTCATGGTGAATATGAGGATGGTGTGCACCATCTGACAAATGCAATCACTACATGTGGACATAGTAACAGCAGTTACTGCAAGCGTTACAGAAAACTCTTCCACCCACAGTGTTCCAGATCCTTCTAAGTTCCCAACAATTAATCAGAGAACTTTAAATGTGCAGAGCTTGACTGAAGATGACATGGAATGAGAAACAAATGTCAACCTAATCTCAAAATATTTTTAAATTCTTAACTTGGAAGATAAGCAGCTCTGTGGGAGTAAGGGAAAATATGCTTATTATGGACTGTCTTACACCAAAATCTACCAAAATCAATATTTACTTTGTGTAGATCCATTTGTCTGTTTTATTTACTTTTTCCAGTGAAAAGTGTATTTTAATAGAGAGCTTTTCCTTTTATAAATATACTATAATTTACCAAAATATGGATTTTTTTTTTATTCCTAAAACGTGAGTCTGGAATGTACATAGAACATGACATTGCTTACATTAAAAATACCCAATACTGTAGTTCCCTTGTAGTGCAGCAGGTTAAGTTCTCCCTTTTATTTTTCCATTCTGGAGTGGGTTAGGGCCAGGGAGGCAGTCTGGAAATATTGTCTCTCAAACTGTTATCTTAAAATCATTATTTATATTTTTATGGCCACACCTATGACATATGAAAGTCCCAACCTAGCTGTTGGATCAGAGCTCCAGCCAAGGCAACACCATATCCTAGTTGCATCTGTGATCTACCTGCAGCTTACTGCAACACTGGATCCTTGACCCAGTAAGTGAGGCCAGGGTTCAAACCAAGATCCTCATGGACCTTATACTGGGTTCTTAAACCACTGAGCCACAATGAGAACGCTGACATTTGCATTTTTAAAAGGATAAATATATAAACATTTAAAAATCATTGTAGTTATTTATAAATCCAAGAAAATAAACTAAGTGACATTTCTGAACTCTGTATCCCAGAATCCAGTAAAACTAGGTGCCTATTTTTTTTCTTTTCTGAACATGATCTTTCAACTTATTTGTTAAATCTATGTTGTAAATAATTGCTGTATTCACTTATTTAGTTGTTTTTATTTTTCTGTAGTAAATAATCATCCATTTGTATTGCTGTTCATGAAAGCAGTGATAGCTTTGATGGAAAACCATGACTTAAAGAAATGTTTTAGGAGTTCCTGCTAGGGAGCACTGGGTTAAGGATCCAGCATTGCTGAAGCTGCGGTATAGGTTGCAGCCAAAGCTTGGATTTCATCCCTTGCCTGAGCACTTCCATATACCATGGGCATGGCCAAAAAAAGAAATACTTTAATACATTCATTTGAGATTTCTTCTAACCTTCCCTTCTTTCCTCATGTTTCTTTTTGTGAGGGAGAATATTGACAATGTTTTTTGTATTTCCACATATTGGTTTTTTATTCACTCATTGAGTGAAGAAATATCTCTTTGTTGATGTTGGCAAAGTTAAACTCTTAGAATCAAAGAGTAGAATATTGGTTACCAGGGGAAGGGATAAAGGAGAAATGGGAGATTGTTTAATTGATGCAGTGTTGAACTTTTGCAAAATGAAAAAAAAAATCTACATGTACAATGTACAACCATGTGCATATGGTTAATACTATTCTCTTACAAGTTTTAAAATGGTTAAGATGGTAAATTTCATGTTTTTTTATTATAATAAAAACAAATTAAGCCCCAAAAGAGGAATGGAAACATTGGGATGTTACAGATAATTTTTGATGAGGACTTAAGACACATTTTTTTTTCTTTTTTTTGGCATATGGAAATTCCTGGACTTGGGATCAAATCCAAGCCCTTATCCCACTGTACTTGGTGGGAATCGAATCTACCCCTCAGTAGTGACCCAAGCCACTGCAGAGATAATGCCAGATCCTTAACTTGCTGTGCCACAGTTGGAACTCTAAGAACTCAGGACACTTACGATACTGAATATAATCTGATGATGAAAAAATGCAGTGGGGAGTTCCCTTTGTGGATTAGTCAGTTAAGGACCTAAAATCTTTGTCAGGTTTCAGGTTTGATCCCTGGATTTACTAAGTGTGTTAAGGATCCGGCATTGCTGTAAGCTGTGTAATACCTTGTAGATGTGGTTTGGATCCAGTGTTGATGTTGCTGTGGCATAGGCTCCAATTCAACCCCTAACATGGGAACTTCCACATGATGCAGGTGCAGCCATTAAAAAAAAAATTGGAGTTCCCATCATAGCTCAGCAGAAATGAATCTGACTAGGATCTGCGAGGATGCAGGTTCAATCCCTGGCCTCTCTCAGTGGGTTAAGGATCCAGCATTGCTGTGAGCTGAGGTGTAGGTCACAGACATGGCTTGGATCATGTTTTGCTGTGGCTGTGGTGTAGGCCAGCAGTTACAGCTCTGATTCAACCCCTAGCCTGGGAACCTGCATATTCTGTGGTGCAGCCCTAAAAAGACACGAAAAAATATGAATTTGAAGAAAACTTTGGAATATCTGATGAAGATAGGGAGATTGGTATAATATGGGAAAATTCTTTGAAAGACTAATTAGGCATATAATAATGTGACCCTCTGATAAGGCTGTTTTATTTGTTTGTTTAATATTAGTAAACTTCTGAAATGGCTGTCTTAACCTCAAAGAATATTGATGATTAAAGTCATTCACATATGAAAGTGTTTTTGTGGAAGTCAAGAGGAGAAGCACAAAACTGAAGAAAAAAAATCTAAGATATGAATCGTTAATGAAGATTAAAGGGACAGATTAACTTTATCTGTGTTACCCTTCACTAAAGTGACACAGCTCAGTGCCAAGAGAGAGGCTCCTTGACCTGCAAATCCTCTGACACCGGAAAGGGAGAGTGTTTAAGTGAGAACATACTTTCCCCAGCTGTGCAGTCCTGCCAAAGGGACCCATTTCTTTTTCACCTCATTTAGAATAGTAAAGTGTTCTGAGAGATCTGTGGGATGAGGGAGAAGGAGGGGATTGGGAAATCATAAGCCAGAGGTCTGGAAGGGCATCAAAAGGACATAGAGTCTACTAACCACATAGCCAACTTCTTTGAACTCCTCTTTCAAACCATTATGAATGCCTCATCTGCAAACCTACAAACTTATCCCAACTGTGTCTTGGACACCCCCAATTCTCTGTGCTTCATTCACACATACCCTAGGCCATCCCTCTATGTGTGCCTCCATGGATATTGAGAGTAATACATTGCAGATCATAGTGAGCATGCACAGAAAGCTTACCTAAATCTGGGGCACTGGGAGAGGGTACACAAACTTGAGCACTCACCATCATCTTAAGGAAATCAACTGGTAGACTATTGCCACAAGGCTTGATTTTTTTAGGATCCAGCAAAGGCATGCAATCTTAAGGATTCTCTTCCATACTTTATAAAGGAGTCAAGAATACTCACTGTGGGAAGGATAGTCTCTTCAATAAATGGTGTCAACAATACTGGACATCCACATGCAAATGAATGAAGTCAGACACCAATCTGTACCATTCACAAAAATTACCTTGACATGGGTTAAGGAAATCTTGGCTTTTGTGACAATATGGATGGACCTTGAGGACATTATTCTGAGTGAAATAAATCAAATGAGAAATATAAACCGTATATGATATTGTTTTTTATGTAACATTAAAAAAAATTTTTGAAATCTTAGAAATAGAGTGTTGGTTACCAGGGACTGAGCATGGGTGAAGTAGAGTAGGTGGAAAATGAAAAGATGCTGGTCAAAGAATGCAAGCTTTGGGTTTCAACATGAATAAATTCTGGGGATCTAATGTAAAACATGGCAATTATCATTAATAGTAGTGCATTGTATACTTGAAATTTGCTATGAGAATAGATATTAAAATGTTCCTACCACAAAGAAAGATGGGGTAATGGATTTGTTAATTACCATATTGTGATGATAATTTCACAGCGCATATGCATATAGAATTATCGCATTTTGCACTTTATGTACAGAAGTAGGCTAATAAAATGTGGAAAATTATGATGATATTTCAAGGAATGGTGTAGTATTGAAAACTTTGAAACAGAATGAAGCAATGGTATAATGTTGAGAAGTCTCTGATAAAAAATGGCAGCACTACATATTGGGCAACATTTGCTGAATAATAGAAGCACTGATATTAAAAATGTACCCATTGTCATTTATAAAAATATTAATTAGGAATGGAAGAAGTATTAATTTATACAGAAACATTTCATAATGAAAGGTGGCAATACTATAATATAGGGGAACGCATTGAGATATCTGTAATATATTGGGAAATTTCAGGTGAGAAATGGAAGTATTCATATATAACTGGGAAACTTCTAACGGGGATTTTGGCTTCTGGTATCACATGGAAGAAGATCTGGTGAGGAATTAGAGAAAATCATAATACTAGAAAATGTCCAATGAGAGATGGATTCACTATTAAAATTTTGAGAAAATTTTATGTGGATGGAATTCATAGTATCAAATGGAGAAATTTCAAGTGAATTATGGGAATAGTGGTATAATATGGAAAAGTTTTTGATGAGGAAAGGGCATTAATATGGTATGAGGGATTTTCTGATAAGGAACGGGATTGCTGGTAAGATATTGAGAAATATCAGAAGGCAGAAGGCAGAGGACACATATCATATGAAGAAAATAATGAGGAACAGAGTTGATGATATAATATTGGAAAATTTCTGTGAGCAATCAAGGCACTAATTTTAATATTTGTAAATATTCCATGAAGAAGGGAAGTGCTAGTATATTATTTTAAAAAACCTCCTATAAGAAAAAGAAACACTGGTAAGATAATGGTAAAGTTCCTGCAAGAGAGGAGAACATTTCAATAATATGGACAAACTTCTGACGGGATGAAACACTGATATAGAACTCAGAAACTATTGGAGAGAAATGGGCACATTGGCATAATATTTTTTAAGATGCCAAAAAAAGAATAGCTGAAGAGAAATAATATTCACAAACATAAATATGTGAGCATCTCATGATGACTGGGGACACTGGTAAAATATTCAGAGAATATTGATAAGGAATAGCTACACTGAGATATCTCAATGCATTCCCCTGTATTATACTATTGCCACCTTTCATTATGAAATGCTTTTGTATAGGCCTCTGGTAAAGAATGGAATCAGTGATATAATATAGAGTAATTTCTGAAGAAAAATGCATTTTGAAATGGCATTGGGATGCTCTGAAGAGGAAAAGTGACATTCCTGTGGCATTTAAAAAGGGCTAATAATAAGTTAGTTTGCTGAAATAATACTTTAAATTATCTTATTATCATAGAAACATTGGAATAATAAAGGGTATACTTTCAAGAGGAATTGAGGGCACGGGCATATTATTAGAAACTTCTGAAGAGAATATGGCATTGAAATCATATGGCAAAAGTTGTGATGAGGATAAAGACATGATATACAATTAGAAATACTTGAATGAGGAGTTCCTATTGTGACACAAAAGAAATTAATTTGACTAGTATCCGTGAGGATGCAGGTTGGATCCCTGGCCTCTCTCAGTGGGTCGAGGACCTGGCATTGCCATGAGCTGCGGCTTAGGTTTCAGATGCACCTCAGATCCTGCGCTGCTGTAGCTGTGGCATAGGCCAGCAGCTGTAGCTCTGAATCTACTCCTAGTCTGGAAACTTCCATATGCCATGTATGTGCCCCTAAAAAGCAAAAAAAGAAAAAAAAACTTGAATGAGCAATGGGAGCACTGGCATGACATTAGAAAATTTCTGATGAAGAATGGAGGAACTATCGTAATACTGAAAAACTTCTAATAAGGAATTGGATATTCATATAATATTGAGGAAATTGTATGAAGGGTAGAATGTACTCCATAGTATTGGGAACAAAGACACAGATATAAATTTGAGATACACTGTTATAAATTTGATGAGGTATGAGGACACTTGTATAATATTAAGAAATAGAATAGTCATATTAGGAACATAATATTGGGGGGTTTAATGAGAAATATAGACATTAATGTATGTTTTGAAAACTTCTCATAAGAGAATGTTTGTGGAGTCATCACATTGAAGAGTAAAGGGATGATGGTTTAATATTGGGAAATTATGACAAGAAAGATGAGCACTCTTACAATATTGGGAAACTTCCAAAGTAGAATGGTGCTCTGGTATAAAATAAAAAATTAAAAAAAACAAAATCAAAGCTTTAATGAAGATATAATATTTGATAATAACATTTGACATACTATTTGAAAATTGCTATGAAGAATGAGATGTGGTATAATATTTGAAAACTTCTGATGAGGACTACAGGAAATATTGCCATATGCTGAAGCATCTGATAAGTAATCATGTCACTGTTATATTTGGAAATTTCTAATGAAGAATGGACCACTGGTATACTTTTGAAAAATTTTGATGAAAAATAAGAGCAGTCATCAAACATAAAATTATGATGAAGAGTGGTATTTTGCTATATTATTTGGATCCTTCTGATGAGTGGAGGCACTGTTTATAATTATGGGAATACAGATGAGGAATGGGTGCTATAACTCAATTTTCAAAATCTTCTGATGAATTATGTAGGTACTGGTATCAGATAAAGAAAATTATTTAGAAGTGTGAGCATTTCAAATGAGGGACAATTCTGGTTTAATAATATTAGAAAATAACTAATGAAGACTATGGATACTGTCATGATATTTGTAACTTTCTAATGAGGATTGGGGCAGTGGTATAATAAAATAAAATTTTCAAGGATGAAAGGGCATTCTATATCATATAGAGAAATTTCTGATGAAGCATTGATCCAATAAGGAGAAACTTATAATGAATAGACCAGTGGTATAATATTGAGCATCTTCTGTGAGGAATGTAGACCCTGGTATTTTATTGGAAAAATTAGATAGAAAATGAGAACAAGGAAAATATTAGGAATCGCCAAATGTTTCTCAATGGTATATTGATGTCTCGTTTCTCCTCAGAAGTTTCCCAATATTACACTAGTGACAGCATCACTCATCACATTTCCCACATTACACTATTGCCTCTAATCATGAAAAATTTTCCCATAACAATACTCCCATAATTCATAATATTGGGAAATTTCTAATTAAGGAAATACTCAAAAATATTTATTTTGAATATTTCTAATGAGAAATGGGACCACTGGTGTCACATGGAGAAACTCTGATGAGTAGAGACACAAGCATAATTTTGGAAAACTAAGTAAAGAATGGAAAACTAACTAAGGAATGGAGGCAGTGCTGTCACATTGTAAAACTTTTGGTAAGAAGTAAGATAGTGTTATAATATTATAAAAAGTCCAATGAAAAATGTGGTCACTAATTTAATATTGGGGACTTTATTATGAGAAAAGTGAAAACTGCTAGTCTATTGGGAAATATCTGATAGAGACTGCATGCACTGGTGTAAAATGTAAAGTCATCTGTTGAGGAATACGAGACACAGATAAAATATTGAGAAACTTCCAAATTTTAAAACTTAGGATGATGAATAGGAGCCACAGCCTAATATGGAGAAATATGGATGAATGATGATGGTGTGGTATGATGGCAGAGATCTGCTATCAAGGATTGAGGACACAAATATTACGAGAGTGTGGGCATTGGAATAATATCAGTAACCATCAAATGAAGAATTAAGGCAATCATATGTTATTGATATATTTCTTATAGGGTAGCACTTTAATAATAACTGGGAAACTTCTGACAAAATGGAGAGTTTTGACTATTGAAAGACTTTTAATGAGAATGGGGCCATTGATATCAGGAAATGTTGATGGGGATATTTTCATTGATATGGCATTCAGTGAGGACTGATTGGCACAATATTAGGAAAATTATGAGGAATGGAGCCACTAACATAATAAGTGGAATTTTCTAATGGTAAATAAGGAAAGTGACATGATTTGGGATGTTCTCAATTGTGAATGAAACACATGATGTTGAAAATCTGTCTGTGGACCACATGGTAATATGGAAATTTTATGATATAATATTAGGAATATTCTGATAAAGAATGGAGACATGAGTAGAATATCGTAAAACATCTAATAAGGAATTAATACACTGATATAATACTGGGAAACTTCTGATGGGGAATGGGGGAACTGATACATTACATACATAGGGAAAACAGGAACAGGAGTCTAGTTGGCAAACCAGGAAATATATTCATAAGTATATACATGTTCTCTTTTAAAATACAATGATGGCAGAATACTTCCCTGAATTTAATATTGCTATTTTGCTTGCACACTGAGATGAATTAATCATTTAAAATATTTTTCATTTGAATAGACATCATTGATATCTTTAAATGACATTAGTTTTTCTTCGTTTTGCCTCACTACCTTTTCTTTTCCCTCTGTTCACAATGTATTTTTAAAATATCTGCTTTGCCTTTATTTATGCTCTCTAAAACAAATATCTTTCTATTTACCATATTCACAAATTAAAATATTACAATCCTTCTCTATTTTCATATAATTTGCTGTTCCTCCATGATATTTCTCATTCTGTCCTACTTTTCTTAGCATAAATGCAGCTTGAGGTGTCCGGTAACTCTCTAGGTGACCTTTTTCAATAGATTGCATAATTTACCATTTTTTTAGCAGCACCTGCTTCTTGTGGAAGTTCCTGGGCCAGGGATTGAACCCCCACCGCAGTTGCAACCTGTACAACAGCTATGGTATCACTGGGTCCTTAACTGTCTGTGCCACAAGGAACCTTCCAATAATTTAGCATTTTGCATAACACAGAAATTGTGAAGAATTAGATTATCTTAACACATCATCATAAATATTTGATTAATAAATAAGGGAATAAAAAGATTAGGCATATTGAAAATGAGTTTGTAATATAAATTTAAGGATTAAAGCATAGGCTATAATTATATAAAATCATAACTTTAAATGTTTATGAAGATGAAAAGGAAGGAGGTACATAATATGTCCTAGTACCATCTACATACCTAATGCTAAAAATATGTTTTCATAGAAACTGGCACAGGGACCTTGAGTAGGAGACTAATAACTAATCTTGGGACCAGAAGAAACTAAAAAAAAAAAGAAAAAGAAAAAAAAAACAAAAGGGTTAAAGTGAGTGCTGGATCTTGTAAACTGAATTGTATTTTATCAGGAAAAGAAAGGAACGGTTTGACAATAGGAGAAGGAGACAGTGCATATGCAAAAACAAGAGAAAGTTGTTAATAGGCCATAGAATTTATCTTCTTGGTAAACCAATATGTGATTGGCTATGATTGGAAATGAAACCTTAAGAAAAAAAAATTAAGTGGAAGTGCATCACATATTATGCAAGCAGAATTAAGGCTAGCTATAAGAATTTTTGTGTTAATTAGAGAAAATATGTCCTGCGTATAAGAAAAAAAAATTGAAAGTTAACTTTTTGAGGAACTACTTTAGCCAAAGTCTCTCCAGTGCCCTAATTCTAATGCATCCCCTGACACACTTCGGAGGTGTGCAGTGGATAGTGTATTTCAGACTCCTCGCATAACCCTGGACAAAGTGTTTGTGCCATACACAACATAATCATGAATAGCAGCACTGGTGGACTTTAAGATTTCACAGCCATGGATTTCTGTATGTGAAAAAAAAAAATCCTTACATTTATTAGTGTCACCCCTTGAAAATCAGCAGTGTCTGAGTTCAGGTCTCCCCAGCAATGTAGGCTAGCCAGCTGTAGCCCTGAGGTTTGCATGATTATAAATTATACACAAGGAATTCCCTTTGTGTCTCAGTTGGTTAAGAACACAACTAGTATCCATGAAGATGTGGGTTTGATCCCTGGCCTTCCTCAGTGGGTTAAGGATCCAGCATTGCCTTGAGCCGTATTATATAGTTCACAGGTATGGCTCAGATCTGGTGTTGCTATGGCTGTGATGTAGACCGCGGCCTATGACTCCTATTTGACCCCTCCTGGAAACTTCCATATGCTGCAGGTGCAGCCCTAAAAAGATTTTAAAAAATTAAAAAATTTAGAAAATAACAAATAATACACTAATATCAAGTACATGTGCATATATATATATATATATATATATATATGTATGAATACAGATATGTTTCCTCTGTGTCTATATCACTATTAAGAAAAAGTGCTAGTTGAAATCCTTGACTTTTAATTTTAAAAAGTCTCCTGGGGAAAGAAAGTTTTCTAAACTTACTTGAGCCTCTAAAGAATATAATCATTAATGAGATTACAAACAAAATTTGGAGATGAAATTAAGATTATTTTACTCCATGCAGTAGGATGCCCCGTGGGTATTTGGGCTGATTTTAAAACTTTATAATTTTCAGTGAGACATATTTCCAAGTGACTGCTATGGAATTACCCAGGGTTAATCCAGCAGTTGCCTAGTCTCAAAAATGATCTAGGCTCAGAATTTCCTATGGAAAACCCATCCTCTTGGTTCTGATGCTCAATTTCAAAGGAAAAACAATTAGATCAAATTGGGGCTTCCTCTTGCTTTTTTCCTAAACTAAGAAATTTCTACTGCTCAGGGAGACATCTTATCAAGCAAAGCTAGAATTTGTTAAGAAAAAAGTTTACTTTCCTGGGGTGAGAGGCTATTTGTAGTATTTCCTAAGTTAGAGCAGGACCTTTGTCCTGAAAAGAACATGGCCTTGACTCATAGAAAATACTTGAGAATTCTTTGAGTGTTAAATTCTGGGGTATGTTGTATAATCTTGAAAGTCTGATACATTTACTTGAGCATTCATTTTAAAAAATAATCCAAAATAAATTCCTTCTGTTGCAAATAAACTTTGCTTTAAGACATAAATCCACTGTTTGTTCTCGGCAGCAACCACTCTTCTTTATCACTGTCTTCAACTTCACTTAATGGCAATATGCTTACAGTTTTTATTTTGTGTATCTTCCCAGAATCAATTTCAATCATTCTGTCTGTCTCTGTGTCTTTCGCTTTCTCCAGTCACCCAATGTCCTTACCAAGGACATTGACTAATTCAGTACTATAACATCATGAGGAATATTTGAGCTTTTGATTTCTTCTGTTTCACCTTTCCTCACACTACCTCCATGAGTATGGTCTCCAGATCATCTTCACTAGGCAATAGGTGCTTGGCAGGACATCTTCCACTGGAACATGATTTTGTGTGAGTTGAAATTTATACTTTTTCAGTTTTCTGCAAAAATAGATCAAAATAATATTAAAAATGTCTTCATGAAATTTTGGATATTTGTCCTAAAGTGTTATCGTTTGTGGATATTTGTCCTAAAGTGTTTATGGATATTTGTCCTAAAGTGTTATGGCATATGTTACCATAGATTATTGATTTTTAAAACTATATTAGTTATATAATATTATAGTTAATATATAAAATACATACTGGTACTTTATTGGAATTACAATGCCTATGTTAATGGATCTAGGACAAAGTTAAGTTTTGCAATTGATTTCAAAGTAAGGAATAAAATCCTTCTTTCCATTGATTCAATTACGTGTGCTCAGACATAGCATTGGATTTAGCTTCTGCAATTGAATTTTAAATTAAATTTGCTTGACTTCAATAATAATTTTATCATAAATTTAATTTTTTTTCTGTCTATCCTGTTGATCTTAAAATATGGAGGGGTGTGTTAACATTTTTTATTACTAGTTTATGATTTTCTATTAGTCTTTGTATTTCTAACATCTACTTGCATAATGGTGATGTAATCTCACTTGTCTCATAAATTCATGGTTATTGCATCTTCACTGGAAATTTATTATTCTACAGATAACATAAATTCCTTGACTTTTGTCATAGGATATGTTTTTGTTTTGAATTCTGATTTATCTTCTATTTGTGTTGTGATATCTGTTTTACATTTTTTTTAATTTCTGATATTTTTTGGCCACATCAGTAGCATGTTACGAGGGACAGGAATCAAACCTGTGCCATGGAAGCAACCCAGGCCACTGCTGTGACAATGCCAAATCCTTAAACTCCTGCACCACAACGGAACACCCCTACACACCAATTTTTAAATCCATTTTATTTATGTGTTTCCTGAGCAATGAATACACTCAATTTTGAAAATTTCAATATAATAGTAATACTAGGTAAGCTTCATTCATTCACATTTTGATAAAATTAATATATTGGCTTTTCTTCATATCCTTATTTTTGAAACTTTTCTTATTCTTTCATTATTTTACTTTATAAATTTACTTATTAATTTTTATGTTTTCTTTGGCTTGATCATCTACTTTAATTATTTGACCTGTCAAAAATCATATGCTATTTGTAAATATATTTCAATTAAGATGCAAAACTTTTGATATTATCTTCAAATCTGGTATTTCTATACACATTTATTCTACCAATTTATTTTAATTATATAAAGTGATATTAAATTGCAAACTGATTTCTATGTAATGAAGTGTTGTCTCAAGCATTTCTGACTGACTCTTGTTTCAAGCATTTCTCAAATATGTGGTGCAAGCCAGATTTCTGCAAGTGAAAATCAGTAAAATATTAAATTATAATTACTCATGAGCAATTTATTTATTGGTTAGATTGATTAAAGTTATTATTTTTATAAGTAATCATAATTATAGGGAGATATGATGTCAAAACACTGTAGTTATTGCATTTTCATCATTTCTGTAATGAAATAGAAATATAAGAGCTAATAATAACTTTGGCAGGAAAGTTGACTTTTATATATTTGCTAATTACTAGGAACATATGTTTCTATATATTATTTTTTAATTTAATTTTATTTGAACATAGTTGATTTACAATGCTGTATTAATTTCAGGTGTACAGCAAAGTCATTTAGTCATACATACATCTATTCTTTTTTTCTCCATATTGGTTATTATGAACTATTAAGTATATTTCCCTATGCTATACAGTAGGTTCTCACTAATCATATATTTTACACAGTAGTGTGTATATGTTATTCCCACCCTCCCAATTTCCCCCCACCCCCCACAATAGTTTCACTTCTGGCAACCATAAGATGGGTTTTGAAATACAAAAGTTGGCTTCTGTTTTATTCTTTTCTGAGAGTTACAAGAAAAGTATACCCAAGCATATTGTTTAATCAAATATTTTATTCTTGTTAAGATAAAGCAAAAATGAAATGATCTTAACATGATATTTCTGAAAATACTGATATTTAATGAATGAAAATTCTTGCTTCTTTCTCTTTCTGGATTGTTTTTAGAGTGGAGATTCCTCACTGAGCATGGAGAGGGAGAACTGGACCTTGATAACAGAGATCAACCTTACAGGGATACCAACCACCAAAGTCTTTGGGAACTTCCTGTTCTTGATTTTTTTAATGGCCTACTTGATGACAGTCCTTGGGAATTCCCTCATTATTACCCTGATTTTTGTGGATGACAGACTTCATTTGCCCATGTATTTCTTCCTCAGCAATCTCTCTCTCAGTGAAATATTAACCACAACCTGTGCTATTCCCACAATGCTTGCAAGCTTCCTGTTAGGAAAAAAGAACATCTCAATAGGTGGTTGCTTTGCCCAGATGTATTTCTATTTCCTGTCTGGATGCACTGAGTTTATCCTTTTTGCTGTCATGTCCTATGACCGCTATGTGGCCATTTGCAACCCCCTTCAGTACCCTATGATTATGACTAGCTCTCTCTGTGTTCATCTTGTCATTCTCTCCTGGGTGGGTGGCTTTCTCCTGATCCTCCCATCCATCATTCTTAAGGCAAGACTGCCATATTGTGGCCCCAATGTGATTGATCACTTTTTCTGTGACAGTGCCCCTCTCCTCCACTTGGCCTGTGCTGACATCCGTTTCATAGAGCTGTTGGACTTCCTCAGCTCCCTGGTCCTGCTCATCAGCTCCCTCTCCCTCACAGTGGTCTCCTATGTTTACATCATCTCCACCATTCTGAAGATACCCTCAGGCCAAGGTCAACGCAAAGCCTTTGCTACCTGTGCCTCTCACTTCACTGTGGTCTCTATGGGCTATGGAATCTCCATCTTTGTCTATGTCCGCCCCTCACAGAAGAGCAGCCTGCACCTCAACAAGATCCTCTTCATCCTCTCCAGTGTCGTCACACCACTCCTGAATCCCTTCATCTTCAGTTTACGAAATGAAACCGTGAAAGATGCTCTGAAGGTTACCTTGGTCAAATGCCAGAACTTCCTTAAGGGGCTTAGATCCAAGTGAAAGGATCTGTGAGGATGATATGGGATGATATGAAACCTGAGTATTCATAGCCTTGCAGAGAATGAGTTCAGCAGTTGATACTATAAAAGGAAGAATGGTTCTGTTATACTGTATTATTTACACTCAAAAACACAGCCTAACTGGATTCATGTACAATTTATTTTTTCAAGTTGGAAAATCAATATTGAAATACATAATTTGGTAGTGAAGATATTGAGACAGTACTATATGCAGTACTATGATGTAGTGATGTTGGTGCTATCAATAAGGATGATCAAGGTAATAACACTGGAATAAAGAAGGTCTCTGTGTATATTAACTCTGTTGATAGCAAATTCAGGAAGAAGAAATCATTCATATTTCTGATTCTGTAGGAGCAACACAAACACACACACATACACACTCACATAGATTAATCATAGAATAACTTCTGAGTATTTAAATTTCAACTGTAAACGTGTCAACAAACCGTATGAATGTTGGCTTTCTATTATTTATTTTTCTTATATATTACTTCTCTGTAAAATGTTCTCTTTATCTTATGAATTTTTCTTTTATGTTAGTTTAGATATCCTCCTCTAAATGAAGTCATTATCCTCTTCCAGCTAGAAATGATGATTTCTTTCTTTTTTGGCATATATTTATACAGTAAGTTTTACTATTTTAGAGGTGTAAGAGACAATGCCAAATATTTGCTTGATAAAGTCAAATAGACCTTATCATTTTTATATGATAGCATTTTAAAATTTTTGTTTAATATCAGTTATTTATTTGCTATCTCTCCCAATGAAAATGTTATACCTTTGATTCATAAAAAAAATCTTACAAAAATATTTTAAAATATTATAGACAAGAACCATACAAACAACTGTACCTAGATTTTTGTTTAACCATCTTGTTTCTGTTTTCTCTTTGCATAATATATTCATGAACATGACAGATTGACTTCACTCACAGGTAAGCAACACAATCAAATTCAGTTTCTGAACTTTACATTTGCAATGAAAAATAAAGAGAAGTTGAACCAATTCAAGTTTGAAATACCCTAGCTATTTAACTTTATTTTCTGGCATTAGCCCTATGTCTTCATAGGACTAACCAAATAAAGATAGCCTCTTTATGTCAGAGTGACTGGCTATATACTTCTGGAAGGAATAAAATTTCAGGAGGAAAAGAAGTTTTCTTAATTGACTTTTCCATACTTTCTCACACGCAATCAAATTCTACACTGATATAAATAATGACAGTACAGCCATATATTTCATCTATCTTTCACCAAATAGATAAGCTTAGCTTTTAATTTATTGTCAATGTTGGGCTCCTTTTTAAAATAAAACAAAATACCAAATGTAATTTCTCTGGGAAACCATATTTGCAAAGCAATACTTTTCCATAGAACACCTGGTCTTGTAGTCAACCTATCAATGAGAGGATGCAAGGCCATTCTATAAGGCATCCATCTACAAAGGGGAACACTTGGGTGATGACCTGTCTTACTGGTCATAAACACCCTTCCCAGTTCTGCCGTTCTTGGTCCAAATGATTAATATAAATAAGATCAAAATATATTGATTCTAAAGATGGAAATATTTATCTCATATTTGGTTGATAGAAAAAGTGAAAGTACTGTAGAGTGTTAGCTTTTCTGCAGTGAACCCTACAGTACAAAAAAGTAAGATCAGTGGCAGAGGAAAAATTTGCACAGTTGTTTGTTGACCATTTCAATTAAGGAAAAGTATTTCCTTAGTCGATTAACCTGGCTGCCACAGATTTTTATCACTTTGATATATTCCTCTTTATGTCTTTCTCTCCCTCTCTCTCTTCCTCTTTAGGGCCACATCTGCAGCATAAGGAAGTTTCCTGGCTAGGGCTCGAATTGGAGCTATAGCTACTAGCCTACACCACCACAATGGCAATGCAAGATCCTAGCCATTTCTGTGACCTACACTACAGCTCATGGCAATGTTGGATCCTGGACCAAGTGAATGAGGCAAGGGATCGGACCTGCATACCCATGGCTACTAGTTGGACTCATTTCTGCTATGCCACAACAGCAACTCCCTGTCCTTCACTATGTTTCTGAAAAGAAATTTGTAAATGAGAGTCTGTTGAAGATGTTGTAGTCTACAAAATACTCTTGCTATTGGGATGTCAGCTGAGTCTGAGCATCTAGTACCTAACCAGTTCATACCTCAGTTATAATGTTTTCTATTCATACCGTTGGTAGAAGCTATATCTGGCTAGAGCTCTAGTTTATGTTCTTGTTAAAGAAATGAGATGAGAATTTAATATTCAGTTTGATAATTACCAACATCAGATAACTTGTTTAATTATAATTCCCATTATATATAAGCCCTGTATTTTAATTTTCTCTCACCACATTCAGGATTATGCTTAATCTGTATGTCTCAGCTTCTGTTACTCTGGTTCAGACTCTTCCTGGACTCCAAGTGATGATAATAACTTCTCCTCTGGTAGGTTCCTTGTTCATGGTATTATGAAGGTGAGATGTGCTTTACAATGGCATTATCTTGATTTTGTCATTCAGGGGATGCACACAAGAGATTGGGTGATAAGACAGATACTCGACTGGCCCAGATTTTTCTATAACGACTGCCAGGATCTCATAATTACATACAAGTTGTACAAATCCATAAGAAACTTGGTGCCAACTATGCATGGCCTTCTATCATATCATTGCTAAGGAAGGACTTTCTTCACTATGCTTTAATCTATTCCTTTTGTTACATTTCCTATTGAATGTGCCAGTTTGAGTAATTGGAACTTTTTCTCTCCCCCTCTGCCTCTTTCTGTCTCTCTGTCTCTCTGTGTCTTTCATGCCCACACTCTTCTTGGCTCATTAACTAAAGAGTACATGATTAATTCAAAACATTATGATGTGTTAAAAATTTCCTAACAAATTTCCTGAACAGTCCATACTCAATGGAGATATATGAAAAATAATAAACAGTAGATGATAATTTAGCTATTATAAGTGTTAATGTTGCTGGTTTTCCCATCTGCAATGAAAGAAATCCTCATTCTCACATATGTAACATAATATTGCTAATTCCATAATTTTGGGCTTAGCACCTTCAGTACATTGATTTTAGACATTAAGTTCTGGATTGCTTTTTTTTAAAATTAAAAAAAAAAACTTTATTCTAAATAGGCCAGTGGTAAGATAGGATTTTGCTGACTCAGAAAAACCTATATGAGTACCTTGAATCAAAACAATGGTATTCATGTGGACTCAAAGGCTGCCAAGTCTTTCATTGACATCTTTAATCTATGCTTCTCTCTGTTCATTAGAACATTTTTTTCTGATATGAAAATGTTTTCTGTCCTTCAGGGGGGATATAGCAGGTGAAGGATTTGTCCACTAGCCCATTGTAACTGCTGCCACCAAGAAGGAATTTACTCTGAATCTAAGTTCTATTTTCTAAAAATATAGAGGATGACTATTATATATCTAACATGAGTGAATTAACCCTCCTGCATTAAGAGGTGTTGGCTTATCTTGACTTAGTTCCATCCTAGAGTCACTTAACTATGATCAGGAACTCTGTTTATATATGAAGTTAATAGAGCTTATTTTTCTACCTGGAGCACTTTGGAATATAAAAATATTTTCTATTAATGGTTATGTTGGGATAATATGAATATAAATTGAACTATGCTGATGATGCTGGGGAAAGATCTTCACACCTTAGAACAACATGGGACATTCTACTTTTTACTTCCAATCATGTAATAGGAAAACACAATGCCCTCACATCCCTGTCATGAGGAAAATTTTGTTTGGCTTATTAGTAAATTTCTGCTAGCTTAATGGAATTTTGTGGGTTTCCTTGTCTTATAATTCTCCTTAATGAAAACACTTATTCTTACTTGGTGATGATTTTCTCTGTTTATAAGTCCTCCTCCTTCATATAGTCCATATCTTTCTATGCCCATTCTATCCCCTAGAAGTTGACTTATTTAAATTGCATCACACAGGCTCTCTTGCATGCTGACTTCCATTGGGTTCATCTAATGACGGGTACTGTTGGGAGAAACTAAGTGAATAGAGAGGCAGGTGAGGGCATTTATTTATTCCATTTGCACATGCTGAACTTCTGGCATTTCTATGTTTTGGTAGGCAAGTCGGCCAAATTATTGGATGTCATTTACCCTCTTTCTACAGAAGCTCTTATGTTTGTTAAATAGGCCCACTGAAATATAGCTATAGGGTTATAATAAAAACCAAGAATGCATTGAGGGAAAGTGTTAAGCAAGTATTGATAAAGAGTTACTGAAATATCATAATTGCCTGGATATACCAGCCAATCACAGAGAGGTAAATGATTTATACTCATGAGATAGTATACCTCTGAAATTCCGTATTTATCCTTTTAACAGCAGATACGTTACCTTATAACAGAGGACATAATTTCATAGTTGTAAGCATACTAGTGGGATCACACTCATTGAATTCACAAGAGTTACCACATTGTTTGGCAGAAACTAACTTGATAGAATAGTTAGATGACTAAAATCTGACGCACATCACTGTATGAAGTTCTACTGATATAGAGGATATAATATGTACTGTAAACTGGAGGCAAAACCATGGTGGTATTTACCCTGAGCCATATTACAGTAATCCATAAAACAATGGAAAATATGGGATGCCCTTTCTCAATATTGCTTTTATGGATACACATATGGAGAACAGGAAAATATAATGGCCAGTGAGCTGGATTCTGATTACCAAAATGAATGTGGGTTGGTGCTACACAAGAGAGGTGAGAGAAAATAAGGTTAGAAGCAGATTTACTGGACCACATAGTGATTATATCATATGAAATAAATACCATTCACAAATTCTACACCAAAACCAAAACAAAATAGAACAATGAAAAATTATTGAGGAGTGGGATCTTGTAAGAATGAATTTTTGTTATACACAAGTAGGATAGCAACTGAAGTGCTCCAGTTTGTAAAGGAAACAAGATCCCTGAAACATGTTATTTAAACATATTATTTAATATGTTTCTTGGTGGAAGCATTTATTTGAATCATCTAAATCAACATAATAATATGTTTCAGAAACATATTATTTAAACATATTATTTAATATGTTTCTGGGTGGGAACACTTATTTATTTATTTAATTGTTATTTCCCCAAATACAATTTTGTTTTCCTACTGTACAGCATAGTGACCCAGTTACACAAAAATGTATACATTCTTTTTTTCTCATATTATCATGCTCCATCATAAGTGACTAGATAGAGTTCTCAGCACTTAACAGCAAGATCTCATTGCTAATCCACACCAAAAGCAATAGTTTACATCTATTAACCCCAACCTCCCAATCCATCCCACTCCCTCCCCCTTCCCCTAGGCAACAACAAGTCTGTTCTCCAAGTTCATGATTTTCTTTTCTGTGGAAAGGTTCATTTGTGCCATATATTATATTCCAGATATGAGCGCTATCATATGGTTTTTGTCTTTCTCTTTCTGACTTACTTCACTCAAGATGAGAGTCTCTAGTTCCATCCATGTTGATGCAAATGGCATTATTTTGTGCTTTTAAGTGGCTGAATAGTATTCCATTGTGTATCTATACCAATTCTTCATAATCCAATTGTGTGTTGATGGACATTTGGGTTGTTTCTTTGTCTTGGCTATTGTGAACAGTGCTGCAATGAACATGTGGCTGCATGTGTCTTTTACAAGGAAAGTTTTGTCTGGATATATGCCCAAGAGTGGGATTCCTGGGTCATATGGCAGTTCTATGTATAGATTTCTAAGGTACCTCCATACTGTTCTCCAAAGTGGTTGTACCAGCTCACATTCCCACTAACAGTGCAGGAGGGTTCCCTTTTCTCCACATCCCCTCCAGCATTTGTTATTTGTGGACTTATTAATGATGGCCATTCTGACTGGTGTGGGGTGGTATCTCCTGGTAGTTTTGATTTGCATTTCTCTAATAAATAGTGATATTGAGCATTTTTTTCATGTACTTGTTGGCCATCTGTACATCTTCCTTAGAGAAATGTCTATTCAGGCATTTTGCCCATTTTTCCGTTCAGTTATTGGCTTTTTTGCTGTTGAGGTGTATAAGTTGCTTGTATATTTTAGAGATTAAGCCCTTGTCAGTTGCATCCTTTGAAACTATTTTCTCCCATTCTGTAAGTTATCTTTTTGTTTTCTTTTTTGTTTCTTTTTGGTTTCCTTTGCTGTGCAAAAGCATGTTAGTTTGATAAAGTCCCATTGGTTTATTTTTGCTTTTATTTCTATTGCTTTGGGAGACCGACCTGAGGAAACGTTTGTAAGGCTGGTGTCAGAGAATGTTTTGCCTGTGTTCTCTTCCAGGAGTTTGATGGTATCTTGTCTTATATTTAAGTCTTTCAGACATTTTGAGTTTATTTTTGTGCATGCTGTGGGGTATGCTCTAGTTTCATTGATCCGCATGCAGCTGTCCAGTTTTCCCAGCAATACTTGCTGAAAAGATTGTCTTTTTCCCGTTTTATGTTCTTGCCTTCTTTGTCAAAGATTAATGGACCATAGGTGTCAGGGTTTATTTCTGGGTTCTCTATTCTGTTCCATTGGTCTGTATGTCTGTTTTGGTACTAGTACCACATTGTCTTATAAAGACTATGGCTTTGTAATAGTGCCTGAAGTCTGGGAGAGTGATGCCTCCTGCTTGGTTTTTGTTCTTCAGAATTGCTTTGGCAATTATGGGTCTTTTTTGGTTCCATATAAATTTTTTTTTTTTTTGCTATTTCTTGGGCTGCTCCCATGGCATATGGAGGTTCCCAGGCTAGGGGTCGAATTGGAGCTGTAGCCACTGGCCTAGGCCAGAGCCACAGCAATGCTGGATCTGAGCCACGTCTGCAACCTACACCACAGCTCATGGCAACGCTGGATCTTTAACCCACTGAGCAAGGGCAGGGACCGAACCCTTAACCTCATGGTTCCTAGTCGGATTCATTAACCACTGCGCCATGACGGGAACTCCACATATAAATTTTTGTATTTTTTTTTCAATACAGTAAGTTACGTGAAAAATGTCATGGGTAATTTGATAGGGATTGCATTGAATCTGTAGATTGCTTTGGGTAGTATGGCCAATATTACAATATTAATTTTTCCAACCCAGGAGCATAGAATAGCTTTCTGTTTCTTTACATCTTCTTTAATTTCTTTAATTAATGTTTTATAGTCCTCAGCATATAAGTCTTTCACCTCCTTGTTCAGGTGTATACCCAAGTATTTGATTTTTTGAGGTGCAATTTTAAAGGGTATTGTAATTTTGTATTCCTTTTCTAATATTTCATTTGTTAATATTCAGAAATGTGATTGATTTTTGAATGTTTATCTTACATCCTACTACTCTGCTGAATTTATTAATCAATTCAAGTAGTTTTTGGTTTGAGTCCTTAAGGTTTTCTATATTTGAAACTTCTAAATCAGAACAAGATTTACCCATCATCATTTTTTTTTTCTACTTCATTCTCTGGGCCTACTCAGAATCCCTTGATGAGTACCTCCTTCTCTTTTTTAACTCCAAACGTGAGACTGTTCCATTATTCAAGACCCTCAGGCATCTCATTCTCTTCATTGGTATTCTCACTCAATGTGTTCTTCTTTAGTACCAATGTCTTTAAATATTAACTTTTATACATTTGCAAATGAACTTCCTATATCCAGTCTTGATTTCCTCCGACTACACTCTCTTCCTAAATCACCTCTGAAGGCTTTTCATCAAATTCAGAATAAAATCCTAGGTATATATATCCTCTAAAAATATATGTGACCCATCCTCCCTGCTTCCTCCCCAAACTGACCTCTTTATACTTTGCTCTAATTTATTTGCTGTCATTTTTTATGGTGCTATGAAAATAAGTTCATGCTTTACTAGAGATCTTTTTTCTCACCACTGCTTCTTCCTGAGTAATTTTTGCTCACATATATGCAGTCTCAGTTTTTCTCAGTCTTCACTCACAAATTTCCATATTAGACGTTGATTGACATTTTCAAAATTGTTATTAAAAATTTTTATTTTCCTTATTTTAATTTGTAACACATCACTGTCTTGGAGATATATATATGTGTGCGTGTATATATATATGTATATATATATGTATATGTATGTGTGTGTATATATATATACACATATTTATACACATACATATATATGAGGTATTTTTCTATTGGAAGGTGAGATTCATAGATATCTTTTATATTATCTTTAGCTCTATTGCTTATAGTTATGGCTGGGGCACATTGGATGTTCAAAAACTATTTGCTTAAAGGAAATAGACAAAAACAACAATGACATTTAATTGTCATAATGTACATATTATAAAGTCAATTATCCCAATATGTGATTCAAATAAGTTAAAATGATTATTAATAGTGACGTGGCACCAAACTCATTGTTTAATACATCAGTCATCTGTTAAGACCATGACATGTGAGGACACCCACATAAAGAATCATGGTGTTTTTTCTAACTGTCTTGAGTGAGGATTGCCTTGCTTGCCAATGTTTTTACCTTTCAGAAGGCTAGCAGGCACATGAAAAAGATGTTCAACATTGCAAATTATTAGAAAAATTTAAATCAAAACCATAATGAGTTATTCCTGTCAAAATGGCTATCATCAAAAGTCTACAAATGAAAAATTTTGAAGTAGGTATTGAGAAAAAAGAATCATTCTACACTATTGTGGGATGTTAATTAGTGAACCTACTATGGAAAACAGTATGATGTTTCCTCAAAAAATTACAAATAGAACTACTACATGGAATCTAACGTACAGCCAAATAAAATCTTCCAAGGAAAAGAAACTCATGGACTTGTAGAACAGACCTGTGGTTGCCAAAAGGGAAGGGGAGGGATGGGGATGGAATGGGAAACTGGGTTTAATAGATGAAAACTATTGCATCTGGAATGGATATGCAATGAGATACTGCTGTGTAGCACTGGGAACTATTTTTAGTCACTTATGATGGAGCATGATAATGTGAGAAAAAAGAATGTATATATGTATGTGAAACTGGATCACCATGCTGTACAGTAGAAAATTGACAGAACACTGTAAACCAGCATAGTGGAAAAAATAAAAATAATTTAAAAAACAAATAAGTATGTATAACTTCCATAGAACTATGGAGCATATTGTCAATATAACAGACATATTTATTCTTTTAAACATAACTTTCATAGAACTGAGGAACATAGTGTCAAGAAAAAATAATTTCTTGGTAGTGTTAAAAATGATAAATTCTAGTGGTTGACAGATTAATATTGTTCTTATGATATCTCTTTTACAGGTGTAGATTAGTTTGACCCTTTTGATGAAAAATTAATTTATTAGTTGTCAATGCAGATGAGACTGTGGAAGAAGAGGTTTCCTAACATCAAAAGACTAGGAAAATATGTTGACTAACTGCTCTTCACTTCCAAAGCTCACTCTCTTCCTCAAGCACAAAGTTGAGATTCTATCTGTGGATATTCTCTGTCTCTCTGTTTGTCTTGATCTTTGTTACTCTAGCTCTTACATGCTTCCTTCTGTATGTGCGTATCTTTCTGTCTGTATCTCTCCTTTCTGTCTTCCTATTCCCTAATTTGCCTCCTTGTGTCTCTCTTTTTGTCCTCTGCCACTCTCTGTCTCTGTCTGTCTTTTCTTCTTTCTCTTTGTCTCTCCACCCTCTTCACATTCAACTTCATTGCTGTTTGAGTCCTATGATCTGATGATATAGTGTTTTAGGATGTGCAAACAGCAAAGAGAGATAGACAGTTGTAGAAAAATCTAGAAAAATATTTTATATAGACATAAACAGGGAACAAAAAAAAAAGGAAATTTTAAGACAGGACAAAAAAGAAGCACTAGAAATACGAATTAGTGAAGAAAGAAGAAGTGCTAGGGTATAAGGAAATTAATTTAGTCTATGTAAATATTAGGCTCTATGTTTTACTTTTTAATGTTCCTCTGTGTTTAAGTACTCTCATAAGCATCTTTGTTTTGCTTTCATTAGGTTTGTATTTCTTTGTTAATAGCTCCTGGCATTTGTGTGTGTGGTGTGCAATATAGTCTACACATTGCATAATCAACCTAAATTTTTCATTTCAGCACATGCTGGTAAATTTAATACAAATATTTTGGTAGAGAATACAGGAAGTATATCACTGCAATGTTATATGAGACTTAAGCCCATGAGGTAATTTTACACTGACCTTAAGATGGTCAAAAGGCTTAACTTTGAAACAAGTGTATTATTTTTAAGAGAATTACAAGAAATCTGGAAGTTCAGTTGTTTGGAGAATTAATTTATTTTTCTCTCTAACATTGAAATTATGAAAATAGTCAAAATAAAGTTTTCGTATACTATACTTTTATAATATGATAATTTATGTTTCCTAGGGACAAGGAATGAAAAAAAGCAGCCCCTTTTCTTGCTAAATATGGACTACAATATTGTTTCTAACTTTCGTTGTAGTGGAAGGATAAAATTTTTTAACCATCATATTTTTATATGTGATGTTAAAAGCACGTCACTTTATTTCACTGTAACTCTTAGCTCCTATGAGTAAAATGAATACTATTTGATTAGTCAAATGCAAGGTTATGCTGTGTAGTAATATGATACAATGAGTAAACATGGGTGAAATTATCTTCTTAAAACCCAAAACTCTTATAATGTACCAATAAATAGGTATTTTTATGATGTAGACCATGATTTGGAGATATGCTTCTTCTTTTTTAGTATTTTTTTGGTCTTTTGTTTTTTTTTTTTTGTTTTTTTTTGTTTTTTGCTTTTTTGGGCCACACCTGTGGTATAAGGAGGTTCCCAGGCTTGGGATCTAATCACAGCTACAGCTGCCAGCAGATCTAAGCCATGTCTGTGACCCACACCATAGCTCATGGCAACGCCGGATCCTTAACCCACTGAGTGAGGCCAGGGATCAAACCTGAAACCTCATGGTTCCTAGTTGGATTCATTTCCACTGCTCCATGATGGGAACTCCTACTTGTTATTTTGAATCAAATATTTATCCAAGGAAATTATACCAACTCTCAAATATGTATGTACTTGGAGTTTCCTGGTGGTACAATGGGTTAAGAAGGATTGACTTTTTTACTGCTGTGACTCAGGTTGCAACAGTGGAGTGTGTTCAATCCCTGGCCCCAGAACTTGTGCATGCCATAGGTATGGCAAAAAAAAAGATGCATGTATCTTTAGATTTTAGTTGATGTAAAAAGGGGATTGATTTATTTCATAATTTTCAAAGAAGAACACTTTAATTTTCTCCTTTTTGTCATTTTAACAGGCAAATTTCAGTGGTCAAAATGTACATGAGAATCCCAGCACCCTTACTAAACTGGTCCTTGTGAGCTTTTCCAGTAACCACCCCGCTCCCCAAACTGAGATTTCTCTTTTCTTCTCTCTAATCAACTTCGTCTATATTTTTGGAAACATAGACATGATCACCTTAGCTGTTCTGCATTCTTTCTCCACACACTCATGTATTTTTCCCTTAGTAATATGGCCTTTCTTTAACTGTATACTTTTTTGTAGGTCCCAAATGCTCTTTAAATTTCATACAAACAGGAAATTTTATCTTACAGCTTTTTCCTACCTAAACCTATGTCACCTTATTCCTGGAGGAAACTGAATGCTTTCTCTTGCAGTGGTGGCTCTGAGTCACTATGTAGCCATTTGTTACCCACTGATATCTACTAATCATGAGCGGGTCAGTGTGTATAGCACTATCCTAAGGGCTTGGACCATCAGCTTTCTTGCCTCAGTGGTGCCTCTTTTCTTCACAGTCCTCTCACTCTGCTATCTTTATGTTGTTGACTGTATTTTCTGTGAATCTTTCAGTCTTCTTTATATTTTCTATGCTGATATTTCTCTGTAGGAGATTGTGCTAGTCAAAGGAAGGGCTGGAGCTGTGTTATTCCCTGGCATGTACTTCTAACCCTGCTGTAGTAACCATATATAATGGAAAACGATTGATCAAGTACATAATGCCCAAGTCTCTCTACTTAGCATAATGTGACAAACTAATCTCTGTGTTGTATGTTGTCATCAACCCTCTGCTGAATCTTCTCATTGACAGCCTAAGGAACAAGGAGGTGAAGCAAGGCATGAAAAGAAACATGCAGAAATACATAAAAAAAATCTCACAATGAATTATATACAAAAAATCATATAATGTATGTAGAAGTCAAAGACACTGTCCAGGTTTCTTCATTCTATAAAAGAATATTTACAGGTAGTAATTTATTAAGTTTTAGGGCATTGCTGCATCAACTCAATTCTTTGATAACTCAGTTATGAATTTCCAGGTCAAAATTTTTGTCATGCCCTGAAATCTCTGCCTTTGCAATATTTTATTTTCTATTTTTAGATTCATTTTCAAGTCATAAAGTTATAAGTTCCTAATTACTACTCCAGTAGTCAGCACCATCTTGTTGAGGATGTCAGTCTAAAGATATTATTCTCAGCTATTTCCAGGGGTAAAATCAAAGAAAGGCAATGAAAATTCTGAAATATATACATCATTAAATCTTATAAAGGACAAATGTATTTGATGTCACTTATATTTTAAAGGAGTAAAAATATCTGTCACATTTTCCATCCATTCATTTCATTTCATTCATTTATTTATTCATTTATTTAAAAATTTGTTCTCCCGGGGCTTTATGTTTTTTCATTATTTTGAAAATATCCCCCTATTGCCTCATATTGCCTGATTTTCTATTTTTATTTCTAGGTATTAGGTAGTTTGGTTATATTTCCCAATCTTGGAAAAGTAGCCTTACATAATAGACATCTGTAGGGCCCAGAATCACATTCCCTTCTGTTCACCAGAGCTATATGATCTGTGGGTGCCTTCCATGTGTGCTACATGGGCACTTCTATTGAGATGGGGTCAAGGACTGTTGACATGCTGGTAGTTATGGCTGCCCCCTAGCCCAGTTGGTTGCCAGGCCCTGAGAGGAAAGGCTGTCAGCCACTGGTGGGTGAAACTATGTCCACGTATGGCTGGCTGTGGTAGTAGTCTTTCCTGGGGCTGGAGTCTGCTCCCTTGTGAGTGAGAAAAGTCCCTAAAAGACTGGCTAGAAGCCTGGTGGTTCCCTGGGCTGGTGCCTACCCAATGACGTGTAAGGCTGTGTCCCAGGGCTAGTACCAAACCAATGGTGGAAAGAGCCAGGTCCTGGCTCTGGGCCCTAGGAGTCCCTGATCTAGTGTTTTGTTGGAAAGGGCAGTTCCTGAGCCCTCTGGTGTCAGGTCCACATCCTCTGGTGGCAGGTGGACTTTAAGGCTCAAGCACAACTACAGCTGCAGTCTGCTGGTGTGTGGGGCTGTGTCCCTGAGTAGCTAGCTGCTTAATCTGGGGTTTCTAAGACTAGTGCACACCAGCTGGTAGGTAGAGCTGTGTCTCAGAGCTAATACACTAGAGGGAGGATTCCAAAAAGACACTTGTCAGTACCAGGGTCCTCATGGTAGAACGAGATCCCCAAAATGGCTACTGCCACTGTCTATGTTCCCAAAGTGTGCCTTAGCTTCCTCCTGCCTCTCTGGGAGGACCTCTAAGATCAGTAAGTATGTCTGACCCAGTTGCCTTTCCAAGTACTTCTTCTGCCTTGGGTCTCACAGGATCTGAGATTTTATGAGCACTCTTTTAGAGCAGACTCTCCATTTTCTATAGCCCTCTGGCTCTCTCAAAAGCCCCTGCTCATCTTTAAAACCAGACACTTGGGGGCTCTTCTTCCCAGTCCCAGAATCCTTGCTGGGAAGCCCACAGTAGAGCTTGGAACCACTGTTTCTGGGAATCTCAGCAATTGTGATTATCCTCCCTTTTGTGAATTTCCTACCCAAGGGCATGTATCTTGACTACACCACATCTCTGCCCCTCCTACCCACCTTGTTCTGTTTTCTTTTTACGTCTTTATTCATAGAAGATCTTTTCTTCTATGAATAAAGACGTATAAAAATTCATGTCATTTTTATAGATAGTTCTCTGTAAATTGTGACTTTGGTGTGCTAATGGGAGGAGGTGAGCACAGCGACTTTCTATTCTGCCATCTCAGCCACTTTTCTGGTTTTATTTATTTATTTATTTACCTTTGTATTGAAAATTTTAGGAAAACAATATGTTTTTTCAAAGTTTAAGATTGAAAGTAACACTTCCTAATTATTTAAACTTAGCTCCATATGGAAGATAGCATACAGAAATACATATTAATTGTAATGTATTTATTTTTTGGATATTTAAGTACAGTGGCTACCTTATGTTTTGAACTCAGTTTTCAAAGATTTATGTAATAATTAGTTTGATATTGTTGAATGTGAAAGCAGCTTGTAGAGTTAATTACAAGTTCAACCACTTAGTTACTGTACATCTTTTATCTGATAACCTCACTATACTTTCATTTCGCACTTGGAAAATCAGGAAATGTAATATATAGAAGTTTAAAGGTGAACACATATAATATACCTGATATATAGTAAAGTCTTAATGCTTTTGTGCTATCGTTTACATCTCCTAATGAAAATAAAGTATTTTGTGCTGAATTTTACAATTTCATGGAAGAAAGCATACAGCAATTCCATTAAACAGACAACTTTTCAGACTGTTGTAAATTTATGTTCCCATGGAAGTGGAAGTTTTTCTTTCCAAGGACATATTACACATAGAATAATTTAGAGGTTCCATACATGCTTAGTAACTACGGTAATAAAGAATTTAATATCTTCAATTAAACTAATTCATACCGTGCCCCAGAGGTTGACTGAACCTTTTCCTTTGTTTAGGGCATCTGGCTTCTTTTAAAATAACTGAATGCTAAAATATATAAGGGTCAGAATTTGTTTCTGTGACATCAAATTTTATTATATTCTAATATATTATGACTAAGAGAAAATAAGAGAAACAAATCTTAGGGTAGAGTTAAAACAACAGCTGACTGATTTGTAATATTTCCTTCAGTAAGTAGGTCCACAGCATTGTTGTACAAACATGCATGTGAATATTTTTCTGGGTCCAAAATTAGTTTGCAGTTCCTCCTTTTTAGTAACTTTTCTTGAAAGCAACACTATTTCTGTGATGATCCAAACTGCCACCATCAAATACAAGATACATGACTGCATTCTCTCCTGCTCTCATAACCATTATTTCAGCAAGCAGAACATCCTGAGCAAACAATTTGGCAGGGAAAAACTGTATGGACCCAGAGGCCTAGATAAATTCCTAATTCAATCTCAAATATGTAAACTTCTTTTAAAGGGTTTTCTTTTTTTTCTTTATTATTATTGTTAAAGTATAGTTGATTTACAACGTTTCTTCAAGTTTTGTTGTACATTAAGGTGACCCAATCACACATATTTCCATGTGCTGTTCAATAGGGTCCCATTCCCCGTCCATTTCAAATATAGCAGTTCACATATTTTGTGTTTCTCATATAAATCTAAAGGAGTAAAAAACAGTAGAGACTGCTAGAAAATAGACAAAATCTGTGCTCTCAGGATCTTTTCATTTAAAGGTAACTAAATAGTCAACATTAACTTAAAATGCAGAGGTTGAGGGCTTATAGGTTCTCTCTGAAAAAAGATTACCATTACTCAAGTTTAGTGTTAATGCATGATCACTCTTTCACAACTAATTTGTCTTATTCTTCTTAAAAGTAATTTCACTAAGTATAGTGTTAATTTTAAGCAATGGCAGAAAAAAAATAAAAATATAGTGGATCATTTACTTTCCTTGAGATCAAGGACTAAACTATCTTTAATTCATTGAAAAAATATGTAAACATTTGATCCACTTTACCTACTTTGAAATTAAGGACTAAACTATCTATAATTCATTGAAAAATGACCTTTTCATGGTTCTAATGAAACTTCTTCTCATGAATTAGAATCAGCAAGCAATGCAAGAATATTATGTTAGATTTTACTAATGGCCAGTTAAAACTAGATCCAACCAAAATGTAGTAAATCCAGTGTTTATTTTTCTGCCATTGATTAAAATTAACACTATACTTAGTGAAATTACTTTTAAGTAGAATAAGACAAATTAGTTGTGAAAGACTGGCCATGCATTAACACTAAACTTGAGTAACAGTAATGTTTTTTTCAGAGAGAAACTATAAACCCTCAAGTACTGCATTTTAAGTTAATGTTGACTATTTAGTTACCTCTAAATGAAAAGATCCTGAGAGCACAGATTTTGTCTATTTTCTAGCAGATTCTATTATTTTTTCTCTTTTAGCTTCATATGAGAAGCATAAAGTATGTGAGTTTCATTTATTGAATTATAGCATCTGTTAAAACTTTTGAGAAACAGCCTGATTTGAACTAAATTTTCTATTCAATCCAGTAAATATCTGATTAATTAGACCAAATTTTACTCTATCATGAAAAATAATTTTTCCACTGGTTTTTGGATATATGTATTTTAAACAATTTTTCAAACAACAGGTCTATTACTGGAAACTACAGGCAAGAATACAAATAGACAAAAGAAGTGTGGAGGGATGTCACTTTCCCTATGGATTAATTATGAGAAACTTCTTGCTCAAGTATATAGATGACATAGACCTACCAGACATCTTAATGAGATCACAGTAATGAAAGGAGTTTATTCATTTAGCCTCAAGACATTCTGTCTCACACAAATTAAGACAATTTTTTTTTCCTAAAAAGTTTTGAAGTTATAGACTAACCGAAAGGATACCTACTATCAGGACAAATATTTTATCCTTAGTTAGCTGGCATTGGGCAAGACTGATTAATATGGCCATCTGAACCGAGTTAATTTCTTTTCTTTTTTTTTTGTCTTTTGTCTTTTCTAGGGCCTCACCTGGGCATATGTAAATTCCAAGGCTAGGGGTCTATCTAAGCTGTTGCTGCCAGCCTATGACAGAGCCACAGGACCGCCAGATCCGAGTCATGTCTGCAACCTACATCACAGCTCACAGAATTCTGGATTCTTAACCCACTGAGCAAGGCAAAGGATCAAACCCGCAATTTCATGGTTCCTAGTCGGATTTGTTTCCCCTGCAACATGACAGGAAGTCCAAGACAACATTTTTGAAACTTATAACATGAGACTAAATGATTAAACTTTTTATTTCAATATCTCATTTGAAATTGCAGCTTAAATATATTAGATAAATTGTAGGCCCACTAACTTCTTTCTCTGTAGATTACCAACAGGATAGTCTTGGGGTATGTGTGTGTGTGTGTGTGTGTGTGTGTATGAAATATATGGACTTAATAATTAACCATTTATCCATCATCAAAAAAAGTATAAAAAAAATAAATGCTGGAAAGCGTGTGAAGACAAGGCAATCCTCTGCAGTATTAGGAATGTAAATTGGTACAAATATGATCCAGAACACTGAAGAGTTTCCTTTAAAAAACAATGTAGTAATATGGTCCTGCAATCCTAGTCCTGGACATCTGTCCAGAGTAAAACATGATTTGAAAACATACATACACCCCAATGTCCATAACATCACTATTTAAAATTACCAAGATGTGAAAACAGTCTAAGTGCCAAGTGACAGATGAATGGATAAAGAAGATGTATATATATGCCACATCTTCATTATATATACACACATGCAATGGGATATTAACCATTAAAAGAGTCAATTAATGTCAATTGCAGCAACATGGATTGAACTAGAGACTATCATACTAAGCGAAGAAAGACAAAGGCAAATATTTTATGAACTTACCTATATGTGGAATCTAAAAAATGATAAAAATGAACTTATATACAAAATAGAAATAGCCTCACAAACATAGAAAACAAGCCTATGGTTACCAAAAGGGAAAGCCATGGGAGGGATTAATTAGAAGATTGGGATTAACGTATACACACTACTATATATAAAATAGAAAACCAAAAAGGACCTACTGTATGGCACAAGGAGTTATACTTGGTATCTTGTTATAAATTATAACAAAAATAATGTAATAGAAATATATATATATAGATAAGATTGTGTGATGTGTGTTTAACTAAGTAGCTGTGTGTTTAACTGAAACTAGCACAGCTTTATAAATTAGATATGTATCAATATTTTTTAAAGACAAAGAAAGTGAACATTTATTTAGAGTAAAACAATAACAATAATGAAACTAACACTTATTTTGCCCTTATTATGTACTGGGCACTTTAAAAAATAATAATAATTCACCATTTGTTGTAGGTTCTAATCATATACATTTTCAATTAATAGCTAAATCCTTGGAGGAAACATAAATGTTGGTGTCTTTCAAAATTCAATTTCAAAATAAAAGTAATGTTCTTAGTCCCAGGAAGCAATAATGTTTAATCACTTGTTTTTATTAATATTTCCTCTCTTTTTTCTGATTCCACTATAAATTTCCTTATTGAATTTGTTTCTCTTATTAAATGCTACAGAGTATCAAGAAAAACATTTCTAAAAGTGTCAGTATCCCTTTGAGCCCTATCTAAAAGGCATATGCATTTTGTGGAACATTGTAAATATCTCTACTAAGGTTTTTTTTTTGGGGGGGGTCATCTGTTTTTATTTTATTTTATTTTTTTTACATGTATACATTCTTTTTTCTCACATTATCTTTCTCTATCACAAGTGACCAGACATAGTTCCCAGTGCTACACAGCAGGATCTCATTGCTAATCCATTCCAAAGGCAATGGTTTGCATCTATTAACCCCAAGCTCCCAATCCATACCACTGCCTCTCCCTCCCCCTTGGCAACCACAAGTCTATTCTCCAAGTCCATGATTTTCTTGTCTGTGGAAAGGTTCATTTGTGCTATATATTAGATTCCAGATATAAGTGATATCATATGGTATTTGTCTTTTTCTGACTTACTTCACTCAGTGTGAGAGTCTCTAGTTCCATCCTTGTTGCTGCAAATGACATTATTTTGTTCTTTTTTATAGCTGAGTAGTATTCCTTTATATATATATACCACTTCTTCCTAATCCAATTATCTGTAAATGGACATTTGGGTTGTTTCTTTGTCTTGGCTATTGTGAATAGTGCTTCAATGAACTTGTGGCTGCATGTGTATTTTCCATCGCTCCTAAGATGTTGATGAACATGGTAAACTGTTTCTTACCAAAGTCCACAATTATAAATAATACTCTTTTTAATTTATATTATAGTTGATTTAAATGTTCTGTCAATTTATGCTGTACTGCAAAGTGACCCAGTTACACATATATCTACTTTTTGTTTCTCATATTATCTTCCATCATGTTCCATCACAAAGGATTGGATATAGGTCCCTGTGCTATACAGTAGGACCTCATTGCTTATCCACTACAAATACAATAGTTTGCATCTACTAACCCTAAACTCCCAGTCCATCTCACTCCCTTCCCCTTCCTGTTGGCAACCATGGATCTGTTCTCCATATTCATGAGTTTATTATCTGTAGATATGTTTGTTTGTGCCACATATAAGTTTCCACGTGCAAGAGACATCATATAGTATTTATGTTTCTCTTTCCGATAACTTCACTTAGTATGAGAATCTCTAGTTCCATCCATGTTGCTGCAAATGACATTATGTGGTTCTTTTTTATGGCTGAGTAGTATTCCATTGTGTGTATATACCACATTTCTTAATTCATTCATCTGCTGATGGACATTTAGGTCTTCTTCCATGTCTTGGCTATTGTGAATAGTGTTGCAGTGAACATAGGGGTGCATGTATGTTTTTCAGTGAAAGTTCGGTCTGGATATATGCCCAGGAGTGGGATTGCTGGATCATGTGATAGTATATAGTATATAGTATATATAGATAGATAGACAGATAGATTTTTGTATGTAGAATTATATTTAGTTTTCTTAGATACCTCCATACTATTTTCCATATTGGTTATACAAACTTACATTCCCACCAGCAGTACAGGAGGTTTGCCTTTTCTCCACACCCTCTCCAGCATTTATTATTTGTTGACTTATTAATGATATCTATTCTGACTAGTGTGAGGTGGTATCTCACCGTAGTTTTTCTTTGCATTTCCCTAATAATTAGTGAGGTTGAACATTTTTTCATGTGCCTGTTGGACATCTGTATGTCTTCTTTGAACAAATGTGTATTCAGATCTGCCCATTTTTCAATGGGGTTGTTTGTTTTTGCTCCTGAGTTGTATGAGTTATTTGTATATTTTGGAGATTAAGCCCTTGTTGGTAACATCATTTGCAACTATTTTCTCCCATTTCATAAGTTGTCTTTTTTGTGTGTGACTATGTGTTTTATGGCTTAATTTGCTGTGCAAACTAGTAAGTCTTGTTAGATCCCATTGATTTGTTTTTGTTTGTATTTTCTAATGTCTTGTTAGACTGACCTGAGGAAATATTTGTATGGTTGATGTCAGAGGATGCTTTGCCTATGTTCTGTTCTAGGGGTTTTATTGTGGCTTGTCTTATGTTTAAGTCTTTAAGCTATTTTGAGTTTATTTTTGTGCATGGTGTGTGGGTGTTTTTTAGTTCAATTGATTTACATGCAGCTCTCCAGTTTTCCCTGTACCACTTGCCGAACAAACTATCTTTCCCAGTTTATATTCTTGCTTCCTTTGTCAAATATTAATTGACCATAGGTTTCTGGGTTTATTTCTGGATTATCTATTCTGCTACATTGGTGTGTATGTCTGGTATTGTACTACTACCACACTGTCTTGATTACTGTAGCTTTGTAATACTGTCTGAAGTCTAAGAGAGTTATGTTCCTGCTTTCCCCCCCCCCCCAAGATTACTTTGGCATTTCTGAGTCTTTCATGGTTCCATATAAATTTATGGATTTTTTGTTCTACTAAGTAAAATGTTATGGGTAACTTGATAGGGATTGCATTAAATCTGTAGGTTGCTTTGGGTAATATGTCTATTTTAACAATATTATTTCTTCCAATCCAGGAGCAGATAATATGTTTCCATTTCTTTGAATCTGTTTTCATTTTCTCAATTAATGTTTTATAGTTCTCTGCATATATTCTTTCATCTCCTTGGTCAAGTTTATTCCTAGCTAGTTAATTTTGGGGGATGCAATTTTAAAACATATTGTATTTTTATATTCCTTCTATAATATTTCATTGTTAGTATACAGAAATGCAGTCGATTCCTGAATGTTAATCTTGTACACAGTGATAAATAGTTCTAATGTCCTTACTCTACCTCTTCCCATCTGGGAAAATTTTGACAACTTATTAACTACTCTTTGCCACTTCAGAAAAATAGTCATATTGACATAGTCTGCCTGTAGGACTGTTATTTTAGATGATAGTTAGGTAGATAGATGGATAGAGAGATGATAGATAGATAGATAATCAAAGTCCAAATATCTAAATAAGTACAAAGGGTAGGCTGACAGCCTGGAGACTCAGGAAGAGTTGATGCAGTGATTGATGATGGAAGATGTTCTGCTCATTTCCCTTTCTCAGGGGACAGCAGTCCTCAGATCAATTCAGATCTTTAAATGATTGAATAAGGCCCACTGACATTATATAAAAAAATCTACTTATGTCCAAATCAATTAATTTGTGTTAATGTCATCTGAAAACACCTTAATAGAAACTTCAAATAATGTTCTACTGCATAACTTTGCACCATGCACAAGCCAAGGTGACACATACAATGAAAAATACAATTTCCTCTTCATATCATTCACTGCTGATGTATAGTAAAATAACTGATTTTCATGTGTTAATAGTTTTTTAATTGTTATTTCCCCAATACAATTTTTTCCTACTGTATAGCATAATGACCCAGTTACACATACATGTACCCATTCTATTTTCACACATTATCATGCTCCATCATAAGTGACTGATCCTTCTGTGTAGAAGGATCTCACTGCTAATCCACTCCAAAAGAAGGATCACATTGCTAATCCATTCCAAAGGCAATAGTTTGTGTCTATTAACTCCAAGCTCCCCAACCACCACCACATCTTCCTAATCCAATCATCTGTCGATGGACATTTGGGTTGTTTCCATATCTCAGCTATTGTGAATACAGACGCACTGAACATGAGGGTGCATGTGTCTTTTTTTAAGGAAAATTTTGTCCAGATATATGACCAAGAGTGGGATTCCTGGGTCATATGGCAGTTCTATGTATAGATTTCTAAGGAACCTCCATACTGTTCTCCATAGTGGTTGTAGCAACAGTTCAGGAGGGTTCCCTTTTCTCCACATCCCCCCCAGCATTTGTTATTTGTGGACTTATTAATGATGGCCATTCTGACTGGTGTGAGGTGGTATCTCCTGGTAGTTTTGATTTGCATTTTTCTAATAATCAGTGATGTTGAACATTTTTTCATGTGCTTGTTGGCCATCTGTACATCTTCCTTGGAGAAATGTCTATTCAGGTCTTTTGCCCATTTTTCCATTTGGTTGTCGGCTTTTTTGCTGTTGAGGTGTTAAGTTGCTTGTATATTCTAGAGATTAAGCCCTTGTCCATTTCATCATTTGAAACTATTTTCTCCCATTCTGTAAGTTGTCTTTTTGTTTTCTTTTTGGTCTCCTTTGCTGTGCAATAGCATGTTAGTTTGATAAGGTCCCATTAGTTTATTTTTACTCATTTCTGTTGCTTTGGGAGAAAATATTCATAAGGTTAATATCAGAGAATGTATATCGACATTTTCTGTTGTCTGTCTTGTATTTAAGTCTTTAAGCCATTTTGAGTTTATTTTGGTGCATGGTGTGAGGGTGTGTCCTAGTTTCATTGATTTGTATGCAGCTGTCCCAGTTTCCCAGCAATGCTTGCTGAATAGACTGTCTGTTTTCCCATTTTATGTTCTTGCCTCCTTTGTCAAAGTTTAATGGACCATAGGTGTCAGGGTTTATTTCTGGGTTCTCTGTTCTATTCCATGGGTTTGTGTATCTGTTTTGGTACCAGTACCACACTGTCTTGATGACTGTGGCTTTGTAATATGTCTTGAAGTCTTGAAGAGTTATGCCTCCTGCTTGGTTTTTGTTTTTCAAAATTACTTTGGGAATTCTGGGTCTTTTGTGGTTCCATATACATTTTTGGATTATTTGTTCTAGTTCTGTGAAAAATGTCCTGGTTAATTTAGTAGGGATTGCATTGAATCTGTAGATTACTTTGAGTAGTACGCCCATTTTTACAATATTAAATTTTCTACCCTGGAAGCCTAGGATATCTTTCCATTTCTTTACATCTTCTTTAATTTCCTTGATTAATATTTTATAGTTCTCAGCAGATAAGTCCTTTACCTCCTTGGTCAGCTGTATTTGATTTTTGTGGGGTGCAGATTAAAAAGGTATTGTATTTTTATATTCCTTTTCTAACATTTAATTGTGAGTATACAGAAATGTGACTGATTTCTGAATGTTAATCTTATATCCTGCTACTTTGCTGAATTTGTTGATCAGCTGAAATAGTTTTAGGGTACTCTATATATAGCATCATGTCATCTGCATACAGTGACAGTTTTACCTCTTCTCTTCCTATTTGGATGCCTTTTATTTCTTTGGTTTGTCTGATTGCTGTGGCTAGGACTTCCAGTTCTATGTTGAATAACAGCAGTGAGAGTGGACATCCTTGTCTTGTTCCAGATTTTAGTGGCAAAGCTTTCAGCTTTTCCCCATTCTTACATTTGTTGTGGGTTTTTCATACATGGTTTTGTTTATGTTAAGGTATGTTCCCTCTATACCCACTTTGGTAAGAGTTTTGGTCATGAATGGATGTTTGACTTTGTAAAATGCTTTTTCCACATCTATCGAAATGATCATGTGATTTTTTACTTTTCTTTTCTGAATGTGGTGTATGACGATGATGGGTTTGCATATGTTGATCCATCCTTGTGCACCTAGGATGAATCCCACCTGGTAGTGGTGTATGATTTTTTTTTATATGTTGTTGGATTCAGATGGCTAAAATTTTGTTGAGAATTTTTGCATCTATATTCATCAAATGTATTGGCTGATAGTTTTATTTTTTGGTGGTATCTTTGTCTGTTTTTGGAATTAGGGTGATGGTGGCATCATAGAATGTCTTTGGGAGTGTTCCT
The DNA here is from genome assembly GCF_016906955.1 of Phacochoerus africanus. Classification (NCBI taxonomy): domain Eukaryota; kingdom Metazoa; phylum Chordata; class Mammalia; order Artiodactyla; family Suidae; genus Phacochoerus; species Phacochoerus africanus. The sequence goes on along the minus strand of NC_062547.1, from coordinate 57,252,253 downwards.
TCTTCTTCACCTTTTGAAAAAGTTTAAGGAGGATGGGTATAAGTTCCTCTTTGTATGCTTTATAGAATTTGCCTGTGAAGCCGTATGGTCCTGGACTTTTATTTGTAAGGTGTGTTTTTATGACATATTCAATTTCAATTCTAGTGATCGGTCTGTTCAGTTGATCTGTTTCTTCTTGACTCAGTTTTGGCAGGCTGTAAGTCTCTAGAAATTTTTCCATTTCTTCTAGGTTGTCAAATTTATTGGCATACAGTTGTTCATAATATTCTCTCATGGTTTTTTGTATTTCTGTAGTATCTGTTGTGATGTCTCCTTTATCATTTCTTATTTTGTTTATTTGGGTTTTTTTCTCCTCTTCTTGGTGAGTCTAGCCAGATATTCGTCAATTTTGTTTACTTTTTCAAAGAACCAGCTCTGGGTTTGATTGATTTCTTCTATTTTTTTAATCTATTTTATTGATTTCCTCTTTGATCTTTATGATATCCTTCCTTCTGCTGACTTTAGGTTTTTCTTGTTCTTCTTTTTCTAATTCATTTAGGTGGTGGCTTATGTTGTCAATTTGGGATTTTTATTCTTTTTTGAGGAAGGCCTGTATTGCTATGAATTTCCCTCTGAGCACTGCTTTTGCGGCATACCATAGATTTTGAATGGTTTTGTCTTAATTACCATTTGATTTGAGGTATTTCTTAATTTCCTTCTTGATTTCCTCATTGACCCACTGTTTTTTTAGTAGCATATTGTTTAGTCTCTATATAGTAAGTGTTTTCTCATTTCTTTTCCTGTGGTTGATTTCTACTTTCATGCCACTGTCGTCAGAGAAGATACTTGAAATAATCTCTATACTCTTAAATTTGTTGAGGTTATATTTGTGCCTGAGTATATGATAATTTTGAGAATGTCCATGTGCACTTGAGAAGAATGTATGTTCTGATATTTTTGACTGTAATGTCCTAAAAATATCAATTAAGTCTAACTTTTCTATTGTTTCCTTTAGGATCTCTGTTGCCTTATTGACTTTCTGTCTAGAGAATCTGTCCATTGATGTGAGTGTGGTGTTAATGTCTCCTACTATGATTGTACTCTCATCAGTTTCTCCTTTATGTCTGTTAGTATTTGTTGGAGGTATCTGGGTGCTCCTATATTAGGGGCATATATCCTCTTCTTGAAAGAATCCTTTAACCATTCAATAGTGTCCTTCTTTGTCTTTCTTTATGGCCTTCCTTTTAAAGTCTATTTTGTCTTAAATGAGTATTGCAACTCCTGCTTTCCTCTCTTGTCCATTGGCATGAAATATCTTTTCTCATCCCCTCACTTTCAATCTATATGTGCCTTTGCCCTAATGTGAGTTTCTTGCAGACAGCAGATTGAAGGCTTTTGCTTTTTTATTCAATCTGCCACTCTGTGTCTTTCTGATTGGAGCATTCAGTGCATTGACATTTAAGGTGATTATTGACAGATATGTATTTATTGCAGTTTTAAACCTTGTTTTCTGGTTGATTATATCTTTCTCTTTTCTTCTTTTTTGGGTTGGGTTGTTTCCATTTATTTTATGCTTGAGTACTTTTCTTTTCATTTTTTGTGAATGTAATATTTGGTTTTGATTTGTGGTTGCCCTGTTTCTTATGCACATTAAGCCCTTCCTATATCTGCTTGTTTTAGACTGATAGTCATAGAGGCTCAGGCACATCATTAAAATAAAAAAAAGAATATATATTTTCTTACTTTCCTTCTCCACAGTGTATGATTTTGATGCCTTTTTTTATACATCTTCATTTTTAGATATGTATGCTGGCTTGTTTAAGTGATTGCTTTCCAATTGTTGTTTCCTCCATCCTAATACTTCTTTTTCTCTTTTATCTCTCTCTCTCTTTTTTTTTTAATTTAGAGAAGCCCTTTCAGTATTTCTTTATAATGGGTTTCATATTGCTGTACTCTTTTAGCCTTTGTTTGTTGGATAAATTCCTTATTTCCCCTTCTAATTTAAATTATATTCTTATAGGATAGAGTATTCTAGGTTGCATTTTTTTTCCTTTCAGGGCTTTAAATATATCTTGCCACTCCCTCTGGCCTGTAGTATTTCTGTAGAGAAATTAGCTGATAGCCTTATGTGAGTTCCCTTATAATTAACACTTTGCTTTTCTCTTGCTGCCTTTAGAATCCCCTCTTTATCTTTAACTTTTGCCATTTTTATTATAATATGTCTTGATGTGGGCCTGTTTGTGTTCAGCTTGTTTGGGGCCCTCTGTGCTTCCTGTATCTTGATATCAGCATCCTTTAGATTTTGAAAGTTTTCAGCCAGGATTTCTTCAAATATATTTTCAATCCCCTTTTGTTCTTCTTTTCCTTCTGGAATTCCTATTATACATAGATTTGCCCACTTTATATGATCCCATATATCTCTTATATTACTTTCATGTTTTTTCATTTGGTTTTCTCACTGCTGTCCTGATTGAGTCATTTCCATTATGTTATCTTCCATGTCACTAATTCGTTCCTCCTCATTATTCATTCTGGTCTTTATTGCCTTTGGCTCAGTTTGTATCTTGCAAATGAATTTGTCTTGGCTCCTCATTATTTTTCTAGTTCCTTTCTAAAGGAATCTGCACTACTGTTCATATCATCTCTTAAGTCCTACAGTATTTTCAATAACTCCCTTTTGAACCCAATATCTGTCAGACTGCAAAGGTCTGTTCATTGTTGTCTGCTTAAGGAGAATTCCCTTGTTCCTCTAAGTGCGAATGATTTGTGTGCTTCTTCATCTTGCTGTGTTTTTCTTTTTCTGTGAGTTCAGGGAAGCCAAACTCCTGAGCTTGAGTCTCAGTGCCCAGCTCCTGCCCAAGTGTTTCAGGCTGTGGTGTTCAGGCAGTGGTTCAGATGATCTGTGTGGCTCTCACTCTGCTTTGCTGTTCTCAGTCCAAGTGCTGCATTTTTCTCAGTGACTTTGAGGTCCCACCAACTCAGCTGATCTTTCATCAGTTAGGTGGCTTCCCGGGAGGTGGGTTCATTTTCTCTTTCACAACTCCCTCTTGGGAATGCTAGTCCTGTCCAAATTCCTTTTCTCTCTCTTTTTATATTTTGTTCTACCCAGTTATGTCAAGAGTTTCTTGCCTTTTTTGGAAGTTTGAGTTCTTCTGCCAGTCTTCAGTTGTTGTTCTGTGTAAATACTTTTATATGTAGATATGTTTTTTTAATTTGTTTGTGGGAGAAGGTGTGCATGACCTCTTACTCCTCCACCATCTTGCTCCACCCCCTCCTGTGTGTTAGTCTTATATCATACACACTTGCTGAATTCATTTATTAACTTGAATAACTTTAATGTGTTATTTGGGATTATATATATATATAATGTATGTGTGTGTGTGTGTGTGTATATATATATATATATATATATATATATATATATATATATATTTCCAATTTTACATCTCCTTTACAACTTGGATGTCTTTGTTTTGTTTGTTGTTTAATTGCTCTGAGTAGTATTTCCCTTACTATTGTGAATAAAAGTGATAAACGTGAACATCCATATTTTGTTCCTGATCTTAGGGGAAAAGTTTTCAATTTTTCAGCATTGAGTTTAATGTTAGTTGTGCTGTTATTTCCATAAATTTTCTTTATTATTTTATTATGTCGAGAAGGACCCCTTGGGGGACCAGAGGAAGATGGTGGACATGAAGCACACCTACTCCCACAAATACATTGAGAATGCATATGTATGTGGAAATATTCACACAAAAGATTTGCTAAATACTGACAGAAGACCTGAGGACTATTACAGAGCAAGAAAGCATTCATGAAACAATGTAATACAAAATAAAGAATATAGAAGAAAAAGAAGCAGAGCAGGACAGGACCTGCACCCCTAGGAGGGAACTAGAAAGCAGGAAATCTCCTGCACCCTTGCAAGTTCCCCCACTATAGAGGAGGTGAGCTGAGACAGAGGAGGAGAACACAACAATTGTTATAAAGCAATTAAAATGTAAATAAGCCTCCACAAATGGTCAGTGTTATGGCAAGGTCAGTGCTACAGCAGTGGGCAATGCTTTGCCAGTGCCAACAAATGTTGGGAACTAAAATTCTGGCCTTAGGGATCAGACTCAATGAGAGAGCTGGGGCTGACTATATGGGAAAAAAAACTGGGGTTAGCTGTACAGAAACAACCTGGATGGACTAAAATATAATGCACCCACATTTGAGGACATAAGCTGAGGACACCGAGTTGGGCTTAGAGGCTAGGCACCATTACTTGGGGGTGCTGGTGGTAAGGGGAAGGATCCACCACATAGCTTTGTTCCATGTGCACACTCTCAGGCTGAAGGACACTGTTTACTTCAGCTCCAGGAGTTCCCTGGCAGAAGCTGTTGACTAGCAACAGCTGGGGAGCAGCCCCACTCTCAGAGCTACAGAGAACTTGGAGCAGGCAGAGTAACTGCCCAGGGGAATAACACAAGTTCCTCCTTTCCTGCCACTGGCTCCCATGCTAGTGGATCCCATTCCATACCAAAAGAGCTGTGAGAGGATCTCTGGAATGCATTCCCTGTGGGAGAAGCAAACTGCCTTACAGAGAAAAGCACAGTCTCTAAAGCTCTGGCAAGTGGTCCAGCAGGGGCTTGTGCTAGCAGTTCCTGCTCATCATCAAAAGTACCAGGAGAGGGCCCCACCAGTGCACATTCCCTGTGGGAGGTGAAAACTGCCCAACTGGGAAAGCACAAGTTCCACAGCTCTGGTCAGTGGACCTTTGGGGGCCCACATAAGTGCTTTTCTTCCATGCCATGGGATTTGAGGAGGCCCATTGTCCTACATTATGATCTTTTTCAGCTACAGAGAGCAGTCCTGCCAGCAGCCAGGCAGGGGATGGACTTCTAGAAGTTCACTTTCTGGAGCTACAGACAGAGACTTTTAGCAACAATTATGGAGCAGCCCCTACCTTTAGGGCTACCCTTGGTCAAACAAGGGTAGTGACTGTTGAATGGTGCTTGCCCCTACAACCATAGAGAGCAGTCCCAAGAGCCTCCCCAGAAAAGGAAGGGACCGAAGGAGCAGCTGTTGGCATTACCAGCTACATGAAATAGTCCTGAGAGCTACCTTGAAGGAGGATGGGTCACAGGAGCTACTGCGGCCCCCACATGCTGAAAACGCAATACTGTAAATTCTGAATCATTGCCACCTTCCTCACAGACTCCATCCATAGCAGCCACCCATCCCAAGAGATGTAATGTGGTACCACTGCTCCCATCACATGCTCAAGGTACTTGTTTAATGTTACTACTCCTGAGAACTACAGGATTGGGCACCTGCTGCTGTATCTACACATCTGCTGTCATGGGGGCTATGAACATAAAAAGTTAGAAAATATGACATGACAAAGAAATAGCTTTCAGACAAAGAAAGAAGACAAAAACACACAAAAACAACTAAATGACAAAGAAATAAGCAGCCTACCTAAAAAGGAATTCAGATTGATGATAGTAAAGATATTCCAAGATATTTGGAAAAAAATGGAGACACAGATGAAATAGTTAAAGGAAATGTTTAATAAAGAGCTAGAGGATTTTGGAGTTCCCGTCATGGTCAGTGGTTAATGAATCTGACTAGGAACCATGAGGTTGCGGGTTCTATCCCTGGCCTTGCTCAGTGGGTTAAGGACCTGGTGTTGCCATGAGTTGTTGCCTATCCTGGGAACCTCCATATGCAGCAGGAGCAGCCCAAGAAATGGCAAAAAGACAAAAAAAAAAAAAAAGATCTAGAGGATTTAAATTACAAAATAACTAAGATGAATGGCACAATATCTGAAATGAAAAATACACTAGAGGTAATCAATAGCAGGATAATGAAGGCAGAAGGACAAATAAACAAGGTGGAAGTCAGAGGGGCTAAAATCACTACCACAGAAAAGAATAAAGAAAAAAGAATTAAAAAAAAACTGAGGGGAGTTGAAGAGACCTTTGAAACAATATTAAGTATTCCAGCTTTTCTAATCATGGGGGGAGAGAAAATATTTGAGGAAATTTTAGCCAGAAACTTCCCTAATATGGGAAAGGAAACACCCACTCAAGTTGAGGAAGTGCAGAGAATCCCATACAGTATCAACCCAAGGAAAAACACAGTGATAAACATTGTAATCAAGCAGACAAAAATTAAATAGAAAGGAAAAAAAATATTAAACACCACAAGAGAAAAGCAACAAATATATATAAGGGAACCCCTTTAAAGAAAATAGCTTCAGTATAAAGTTTACAAGCCTGGAGTTCCCATCGTGGCTCAGTGGTTAACAAATCTGACTAGGAACCATAAGGTTGCAGGTTCGCTCCCTGGCCTTGCTCAGTGGGTTAAGGATCTGGCATAAGGATTTGGCATTTGCTCTGAGCTATGGTGTAGTTACAGATGTGGCTCAGATCCCACGTTGCTGTGGCTCTGTTGTAGGCTGGTAGCTGCAGCTCTGATTAGACCCCTAGCCTGGGGAACTCCATATACCATGGATATGGCCCTGTAAAAGACCAAAATAAATAAATAAATAAATAAACAAATAAAGCTGACAAGCCAGACGGGAGTGGCAAGATATGAAGAGGAGGAACCTAGAACCAAGAATATTCTATCCATAAAAGCTCTATTCAGATTTGATGGAGAGATCAAAAGCTTTTCAGACAAGAAAAAGGTAAGACAATTCAGCACCTCCAAAGCAACTGAACAACAGCTACTAAAGGAATTTCTCTCAGAAGAATAGGAAAAACCATAATTAGAAATGAGAATATTACAAATGAAAAATCTCGCTGTTAAAGGCAAGGATAATATAAAAGTAGGAAATTACCCACTGACAAATACAATATCAAAGCTAGAAAGCATTTGAAGAGGACAAATGCAGAACATTGAAAATGCATTTGAAATTAAGAGTCCAGCAACCAGAAACAATTCTGAACACATACAGATGTATATATCAAAATATAATGGAAGCCACAAATTAAAAAAAAAACATAAAGGACACACAAAAAATAAAAAGCCATCCAAACATAACACTAAAGATGGTCAGTGGATCACAAGAAAAGACAACAGAGGAAGAGAAGAAAAAAAGACCCATACTAATCCAAAAAAATAAGAAAATGGCAGTAAGTACACACATCTGTAATTATACTGAATGTAAATGGATGAAATTCTTAAACTAAAAGACACAGAATGGATGACCATACAAAAACAAGACCCATATATATGCTACTTCTAAGAGATGCACTTCAGATCTAAGGACACATTTAGACTTAAACTGAGGGGATGGAAGAAAATATTATGTGCAAATGTAAATCATAGGAAAGCAGGAGTAGCAATACTAATATCAGACAAAATAGATTTTAAAATAAAGAAGGTCACAAGAGACAAAGAAGGATATTACATAATGATCCAAGAATCAGTCTAAGAAAATATAACATTTGTAAATATATATGCAGTTAGCATAGGTGTGCCACAATATATAAGGCAATTGCTAACAGCCATAAAAGGAGAAATTAACAGTAACACAAAAATAGTGGGGGATTTAACACACCACTTACACCAATGGACAGATCATCCAGATAGAAAATCAACAAGGAAACACAAGCCTTGTTACATGCTAGATGGGATAAACAACTGATATTTATAGAACACTCCATCCCAAAGCAGCAGAGTATACATTTTTCTCAAGTGCACATGAAATATTCTCTGGGATAGATGACATCTTGGACCACAAATCAAGCCTTGGTAAATTTTTAAAATTGAAATTATTCCAAGTATTTTTTTGATCACAATGCTATGAGATTAGAAATAAACTACAAGAAAAAGACAGCAAAAAACACAAACTCCTGGAATCTAAACAATATACTACCAAATAGCATATAGATCATTGAAGAAATCAAAGAGGAAATTAAAAGATATTTAGAGAAAAATGAAGATACAACAATCCAAAATTTATGGGACACAGCCAAAGCACTTCTGAGAGGTAAGTTTATAGCCATACAATCTTATCTCAGGAAAGAAGAAAAAATTCAAATAAGCATCTAAACTTATACCTAAAACATCTTCAGAAGGAAGGACAGACAAAGCCCCAAATTAGTAGAAGGAAATAAATCATAAAGATTAGGGCAAAAATTAATGACATAGAAGCAAATAAACAATAAAGAACATCAATGAAACCAAAATTGGTTATTTGAATAGATGAACATAATTGATTAACCTTTATCCAGACTCATTAAGCAAAAAAGGGAGAGTTAAAATCACTAAAATTAGAAATGAAAAAGGAAAATTTACAGCTGACACCACAGAAATACTAAGGATCATAAGAGACTAGTATAAATATATGCCAATAAATGGACAACCTGTAAGAAATGGACAGATTCTTACAATGGTCCAACCTACCAAGACTGAACCAGGAAGAAATAGAAAATGAACAGACCAATCACAGTCACTGAAATTGAAAATGTGATTAAAAAACTTCCAAAAAACACACAGTTCCTGCTGTGGCTCAGCAGAAATGAATTTGACTAGGAACTGTGAGGACACAGATTCAATCCCTGGCATTGCTCAGTGGGTTAAGGATCTGGTGTTGCTATGAGCTGGGGTGTAGGTCACAGATGTAGCTCGGATCCCATGTTACTGTGGCTGTGGCATAGGCTGGCAGCTGTAACTCTGATTCAACCCCTACTCTGGGAACCTCCATATGCTGAGGGTGTGTCCCTAAAAATAAAAAAATAAAAATAAAAAAACTTCCAAAAGCAAAAGTCCTGATGGCTTCACAGTTGAATTCTAGTAAACATTCAGAGAAGGGTTAATACCTTCTTTTTTTCTTTTCTTTTCTTTTTTTTTTTTTTCCTTTTAGGGCATCACTCACAGCATATAGAAGTTCCTGGGCTTGCAGTTGAATTGGAGCTGTAGCTGCTGGCCTATACCACAACCACACAGCAATGCCAGATCCTTAACCCACTGAGCAAGGCCCAGGATTGAGCCTGCTTCCTCATGGATAGTGGTTGGATTTGTTTCTGCTGAGCCATGATGTGAACTCCCAACACCTATTCTTCTGAAACTCTTCCAAAAAATTGCAGAGGAAGAACAATCCCAAGCACATTCTATGAAGCCACCATCATCAAACATAGATACCACATACAGAAAAAGAAAACTACAAGCCAATACTCTGATGAACATAGATTCAAAATTTTTCAATGAAATATTAGGAAACTACTTCCAAATATATATTAAATTGATTATACACTGTGATCAGTGGGATTTATACCAGGGATCCAAGGATACTTCAATATCTGCAAATCACTCAGTATGATAAAGTACAGCAACAAACTGAAGAATAAAAACCATATGATCATCTCAATAGAAAAAAAAGCTTTTGACAAATTTGACACCCATTTCTGATAAAAAATAAAAAAAAACAGCTCTTCAGAAAGTGTGCATAGAGGGAACTTAGCTCAACATAATAAAAGGCATATATGACAAACCCACAGCTAACATCATTCTCAATGGTGAAAAACTGAAAGCATTTCTGGAAAAATGTCTGTCTTTCTGGAAGTACATCTGCTTTCACCCCTTCTATTCAGCATAGTTTTGCAAGTCCTGCCCATGGCAATCAGAGAAGAAAAAGAAATAAAAGAAATTCAATCCTGCTGTGTAGCACTGAGAACAATATCTAGTCATTTATGATGGAGCATGATAATGGGAGAAAAAAAATGGATACATGTATGTGTAACTGGGTCACCATGCTGTACCACAGAAAAAAAATTGTATTGGGTAAATAGCAATAAAAAATGGAAAAGAATAAGTAAATCTGTCGCTGATTGCAGGAGACATGTTACTATATCTAAAAAAATCCTAAATTCACTACAAGAAAGCTGTTAGAGCTCATAAGTAAATTTGGTAAATCTATATTTTAAATAAATTATTTAGCTCATCAGCCCTTTTTTGATTAGGTTGTAATTTTTTTGATAATGATTTTCAGGAGCTATTTGTACATTTTGGACAGTAATCCCTTGCTGGTCACATCATTTACAAATAGTTTCACATATTCTGGAGGTTGTCTTTTTTTTTTTTTTTTGGTTTCCATTGTTGTGCAAAAGCTTTTAAGTGTAGATTCCATTTATTTTTCTTTACATTTCCATTGCTCTAGGAGATGAATCAAAGCAAATATTGTTAAAATTTATGTCAAAGAGTGCTTTGACTATATTTTCCTCTAAGAAATGTATAGTAGATGTTAATATATTTAGGTATTTAATCCACTTTGTGGGGGTTTTTTTGTGTGTGGTATTGGACAATGTTCTAATTTTTTTTACGTGTAGTTTTCCATTTTTCCCAGCATCACTTATGGAAGTAATTGTCTATTCTCTACTGTATATTCTTGCCTTTTTTGTCATATATTAACTGACCATGTGTTTGGGTTTATTTCTGTGTTTTGTATCCTGTTCCATTGAGGTGTGTTTATTTATTTTTTGGTGCCAGTTCCACAGTGTTTTGATTACTGTAGCTTTGTAGTGTAGTCTGAAGTCTGGGAGCCTGATTCCTCCAACTCCTTTTGTCTTTTTTGTGATTTTTTTTTGGCTATCTGGGGTATTTTGTGATTTCATACAACATTTTAAATTTTTTGTTCTAGTAAAAAATACCATTGTAATTTGATGGGAATTGTATTGATTGCCTTGGGCATTATACTTTGTTTTGGCTATGCCTGCATCATGAGGAAGTTCCTGGGCCAGGGATCAAACCCACACCAGAGCAGTGGCCATAGCTGCAGTAGTGACAATGTCAGATCTTTAACCCTCTGATCCACAAGGGAACTCCTAATACAGTCATTTTGACAAGATTGATTCTTTCAAACCAAAAACACAGAATATCTTTCCACTCTTTGTGTCATTTTCAATTTCTTTCATCAGATATGAGGGTGATGGTAGCCTTGTAGAATGATCTTTGGAGTGTTCCTTCCTCTGCAATATTTTTGGAAGTGTTTCGGAAGAATAGTTATTTACTCTTCTCTGAATGTTTACCAAAATCCACCTGTGAAGCCATCATTTCATGGACTTTTGTGTTTTGGAAGTTTTTAAATTGCATTTTCAATTTCAGTGCTTGTTATGTATCCATTCATATTTTCTATTTCTTCCTGGTTCAGTCTTGGTAGGCTAAACTTTTGTTAAGAATCTGTCCATTTATTCTAGGTTGTCAATTTTACCGTCATATATTTGTTTACACTAGTCCCTTTTGACCTTTCATATTTCTGTGGTACCCATTGTAAATTCTCCTATTTCATTTCTAATTTTATTCATTTGAACTCACTCCCTTTTTTCTCTGATGAATCTGGTTAAAGGTTTATCAATTTTGTTGATATTTTCAGAGAGCCAAGTTTTGATTTCATTATTTTCTCTACTGTTTTCTTTGTCTCTCTTATTTCTTTGTGCTCTGAGCTTTATGATTTATTTCCTATTAATTGGGGAATTTGTCTTTTATTCCTTCTGTAGATGTTTTAAGTATAATCTTAGGTTGTTTATTTCAGCCTTTTCATTATAATTTTGGATTATTGTAAGTTTTTTAATCACAAATTCAATTTCATTATTCGTAATTAGTCCATTCATATTTTGTGTTTCATCTTGATTTGGTTTTATGAGATTAGGCATTTCTAATAATTTTTCCATTTCCTCTAGGTTGTCCAATTTATTGGTATGTAGTTTGTCATAGTAATCTCTTATGGCCCTTTGTATTTCTGTGGTGTCAATTTTTAATTTCTATTTTAAATTGATTAGAGCCCTCTCCCTTTTTTACTTGATGAGTCTGGCTAAATTTTATCAATTTTTTTTTATCTTTTCATAAACTAGCTTAAAGTTTTGTTGATCTTTTATATTTTTTCTATATATCATTTATTTCTACACTGATCTTTATGATTTCTTTCCTTTTGCTAACTTTGGGTTTTGATTGTTCTTCTTTGTCTAGTTCCTTTAGGTATATCATTTGGTTGTTTATTTGGATTTTTTTCTTTTTTCTTTAGATGAGATTGTATGCTATAAAATTCCCTCTGATAACTGCTTTTCTGCATTCCATAGATTTTGAATTATCATGTCTTCATTGTCATTTGTCTCTAGTTTTTTCTTTAATTTCCTCTTTGATTTCTTCAGTGAAAAATTTGTTGCTTAGAAGCATATTTTTTAGCCTCCATTTGTTTGTGTTTTTTGAAGTATTTTTCTTATGGTTGATTTCTAATGTCATAGCATTGTAAAAAAGACCATTCATTTCAATTTCCTTACAATTTACCAGGGCTTGCTTTGTTACCCAGAATGTGATCTATCCTGGAGAGTGTTCCCTGTACACTTGAAAATAATGTATATTCTGCTGCATTCAGAGGTGGCCATGGGCTCAGGAAGACTTTAGGCAGCATGTCTAATGGTAGCCTGTTCCTACCCTTTTGGTTATCACACCCTGTTGGTACTGGCACACCAGCACTGGAGCCTATAAGCTGTTGGGTGGGACCAGGTCTTGGTTCTGATTTTATAAGCAAGATGTCAGCCTTAAGATTGGAATTCCCAGATTTGTCTACTACCAGCATTTATGTCCCAAGTGAGAGCCACAACTACCCCCTGCCTCCATATGAAACCATCTAAGACCAGTGGGAATATCTCACCCAGGATCCTATGATATCGCTACATTTGCCTTGGGTCTCTGTGATGATGAAACCTTGTGTTGAGGCTTTAAAGGGTGTAATCTGTGTCCCTCAGTCCCATGGAGATCATACAATCAAGCCCCACTGGTATTCAAAGCCAAATGCTCTGTAGTCTCTTCCTGATGCCAGACACCCTGACAGCCTGAAATAAGGTAAGAACTCTCACTTTGTTGGGAAAACTTTTGTGATATAATTATTTTCAAGTTAGTGGGCAGCCCCCTGTAGAGTATGGGATTTAATTATATTGTAAGATCACCCCTCCTACCATACCATTGTGATTTTGTCTTTTTCTTTGGATGTAGAATATATTTTTGTAACTTCTAGCCTTTTTTATTCATGATCATTAAGCAGTTAGTTTTGATTTTGGTGTTGTCTTGAGAAGAGGTGTGCTCTAGTTCTTCTACTCGGCCATCTTGTCTTCTCTCTCTCAATTTTGAAGATATTGAAAGGCTAGTTCTTGGTGAATGAAAGGATGTGAAAGTATGTCAATTTTTTGACAATTTTTTTTGCCAATGTATCACCACAAAAGACTTACCAATAAATTCATGACTTGTGAAGCCCATCAACAATTTTTTACATTTCTCACTTTCAAATTAATTACATTCTATCATTTTTTGTATAATATCCTCAGTGACTTTTTTGCTATGCTAAGTGCCTTGCTATTTCAGTAGATGCATAATAAAGCTGTCCACATTTGATTTAACTGAAATGTTAGCTGTTCTGTTGTTTTAGCATCTTCTCTACTGATTACACATTATTGTGGATCAACCCCTACTACTTCAATCATCACTTTGATTTGTGAACTTTTAGTTCTGAATCCAACAACTTTTACTCAAGTTGTTGGATTCAGAACAACCTATGATACATCTCCAGGCTACCTACCTTCCTTGGGTCTTTCATAATTTAACATAGGTTTGCTTCAGATAAAAAGTACATTGATAATACTGGATCGAAGAAAATAAATGAAGAAATCAAGCATCTGAACATGGTGGCTAATAGCCTCAGGAATGTCTTGAGTGTTTGTTCAAGAGTAACAAATGTTTGGCACTAGATTTTTTTTAAGCAGACTCTGTAGAATGGAGTCAAATACTAGATTAATTTTCAGTTGTAATTTTTATAAAATATCAACTCTATGTTAATTCATATACTTTTTTATTCTTTATGAGCATCAAGTAATATCTATGATCATTAGTTTTTCAGCACTAAGAAAAAATATCCATGTAACACTTTTTAACCTTTAAATCAGTATTTAACATTTGGTAGCCGTCAGTCCCTGAATATAAATAGAAAGGAAAATGCACCTAAAGCCACATTATACAACATCATCCAATCCAGCCCCAAGGAAGACACCACCTTCATTCTAATCCCTGCTTGCTCAGCCCAGGCATACTGGGCTTAAACTTCATTTAAAAAAGTGTGCACAAGAAATGCACCTCCATCTTGTTTTAATATGACTGTTATCATGTACATCCTGGAATTTAAGGAAAATACCATTTTCTCTCTCTGTATATAATTCCATTTTTTACTTTTAGGACTGGGCACATGGTGCTCTTAACATTTACAATTAATACAATTATGTTGGTAAATGTTACTCTTTATGACTCACTGAAAGCTAGTCACATGAGATATATCTATAGCTCTTGAAAACCAATATGACTGGAATTTCCATCATGGCTCTCAGTGGTTAAGGAACCCAACTAGTATCTGTGAGGACACAGGTTCAATCCCTGGCCTAGCTTAGCGTGTTAAAAATTCAGCATTGCTGTGAGCTGTGGCAGAGGTCACAGACATGGCTTGGGTCCTGTATTGCTGTGGTTGTGGCATAGGCCAGCAGCTAGAGCTCCAATTTGACCCCAGCCTAGAAATGTCCATATGCTCTGAGTGCAGCCATAAAAAGTCAAAAAAGAAAAAGAAACTTAACCTTTTGGTTTTAGAACCTGCTATCTTACATATTGTCCCTCAGCATTTTCATCTAGAAATCAAGTATTATATTATCTATACCAATAAAACATTTTAAAGATTATATTAAATAATATAAAATAAGAAAAATAGGTATGAGATTCACAGACATAGGCAATGATCCTCTTTAGTATCCACATTTTAACATGTGAAATTGGATACTTAAAAAGGATATCTTCTGTTATTGTTTCAGGAAGGGAAACCCTTTCTAAGACCCAAGAGAGGGCTCATGTCTAAAATTTGGAAATGGCTTGAGTTCTTTCCCCAGCGCAAGAATTCTGCATGCCATAAGCATGGACAAACACTTAATGGATGAAAGAATAATATGCTTTTTATTTAGCACCACCCCATTCCTTTTTTAAAATATGGAAAATTACAAAGAAAAATTGCTATTTCAATGGAAGACAGAAAATTAAACCTGATCCAAAAAAAAAAATGTAGAATGGAGTATGATGTTGTCATAGCAGTTTTATTGGCTAGAAACAGTTATCTGGTTTGATGAGAATATTGGGGGAAAAATGAAGCTGAAAGGTAAAAAAATGCAGCAGTCATTAGGACATGAGCCAGGAAATTTGTGTCATGGCAGTTTTACACATGTTATAACTTAACCACCTAAACACTGAAAGGACAACTACTCAGAATTAAGAAAATTGAAATTTTGTCATTATAGTTTTTAACACAAATAACCTGGCATAAATCAAATTGTAAGTGATATTTTCTGCATCTAAAACTCTTTGCATTATACTTCATGTTGTACACTTTCAAGTGTCTTCTTGTATATGTTGAAGGGATTCAGAACAAATTTTCCCCCAAATGTGCCAGTTTGGCATGAGGATTATTTTAAGCTAAAGGCAATCAAGACCAAACAGACTCAGGAAAAGCTCTTATGTTCCCTTTAACTGTCTATATTTCCCTGGAAAAAGACCTATACCAGGAGGAGAGCTATTACAATAAATAACTTTCCACCTAAAATAAGGCATCATTGGTCCCCAAGTATTTCTTTTCTATTTTCTATGGATGACCTTACTTCCCTTTGTGTCTCCAGACCCTTTTCCTTCTCCAGAGTTTAGGATGTTATATGTCTCAATTACATGGTTGCCTTTGAGTCTTCTTAGTTTTTTTTTGTTTGTTTGTTTGTTTGTTTGTTTTGTTTTTTTTTGACCATGCCCATGGCATGTGGAAACTCCCAGGCCAGGATCTGAACCTTGGCCACAGAAGTGACCTGAGCCACAGCAGTGACAATACCAGATATTTAACCTGTTGTGCCATAGTGGAAACTCCTAGAGTCTTCCTAACTTTATGGGATACCTTATATATGTAATTACATTTTTCTCCTGTTCGACTATTTACTACATTTTATTTATTTTATTCTTTTTTTCTTCCAGTTTTGTTGAAATATAATTGGCATATGCACTGCATAAAGTTTAAGGTGTACAGCATTATAATTTGATTTACATTTGCTCACTAAAACAAACAACAAAAAGTACACAATATGAGAGCTGTGCATTCAGTTTTATTTTGGGTTTACTGAGGACTACAGCCTGAGAGAAGTTTTCAGGCAGCTCCAAAGGACTTCTCTAAAGAAGTAGCGTACATGAAATCATACACACGTCTTGGTAAATCATTGCTGCTGGTCACAAGTAGGTTGCTGCTAGTCACAAGGAGCAGAGTCTCCATTAATGATTTTAATTCTTTTCTAGAAATGAGAAGATGCAAGAAATTGGGTTTATAACATTTTCCCTGAAAATATCTGATTATCTGAAAACATGTTCTGCCAGTTTTTCACAGAGCATAGAGGGCCTCATTCTTGGTCTCCAATCTGAACTCCTTTCAGGGTGTGTTAAATGGCTAATAACTTAATCCTAGTAGAACAAGATTGTGATCAGTGTTCTTCAGTTTCCACATACATAGTGAAGTGATTATCACAGTAAGTACAGTGAGCATTCACTATCTCATATAAATATCAATTAAAGAAATAAAAGAAATGTTTTCTTGTGATGAGAACTCTTAGAATTCACTCTAAACAAACTTTATATATGAAATGTAGCAGTGTTAATTATATCTGTCATGTTCTACTTGGCATCCTAGTACTTATAACTGGAAGATTGTACATTTTGCCTGTTTTCATTCACTTTCTCCTCCCCCATCTCCTCATCTATGTTTACCATAAATCTGATCTCTTTTTTCTATGAGTTTGCTTGATTTTGAAGAATAATTGATCTACAGCACTATGTTAGTTCATGTTACACAACATAGTAATAATATTTCTATAAATTTCAAAATGTTCACAATAGGCCTAGTTATGATATGTCACCATACAAAATAACATGTATTTATTGACTATATTCCCCACACTGTACTTTTCATATTTCATGATATTTATTTTGTAACTGGAAGTTTGTACCTCTTTATCTCACTTATCTATTTTTTCTCCCTGCAACTCCCTCCACTATGGAAACCACCTTTTTATTGTGTATTTATTACTTGAATTCTGTTTTTTATATATTTATTTATTCATTTGTTCTGTTTTGTTTTGTTTTTAGATTCTACTTATGGAAGAAATCATACAGTATTTATCATTCCCTGTCTCTTTTCAAATAAGTAAAGACACTTAAGATTCATTCTTGTTTTCACAAATGGCATCATTTTACTGTTTTATGGCTGCCAGTTACATTTAAACTAATTATTGATAGATATGTATTTGTCATTTCATTAATTTTTTTGTTTTGTTTTCCCCTTTCTTCATCTTTTTTTTTCCCCCTTGTGATTTAATGACTATCATTGATGTTTGGATTTCTTTGTCTTTTTTATATAGGTATCTATTACAGATTCTTGGTTTGTGGTTACCATGAAGTATGTATATATACTTATGTGATTATTTTAAGTTGCTGATATCTTAAATTCAATCACATTTCAACAGCCTTGCACTTTTACTCCCCTCCTGCCACTTTTACCATTTTAATGTCATCTTTTTGTTTTGTGTATCCCTTAACTAGTTATTGCAAATGTAGACAATTACACTATTTTTTGCTTTTATCCTTATTATTAGATTTAAATATGTTTGATTTACTACCTTTACTGTATCTTCGTCTTTACCAATGAAATGTTTTCTCCTTTCTTAATTTTCTGGTTTTTAGTTTGTTCTTTTCTTTTTCACTTAGTAAAATCCCTTTAGCATTTCTTATAAAGCCGGTTTGGTGGTGCTGAACTTTTTAGCTTTTGCTTCTCCATAAAACTTTTGGCCTCTCCATCAAATCTGAAACTTGATGGGTAGAATATTTTTGGTTGTAACTTTTCCCTTTCACCAATTTTAATATATGGTGCCATTCCCAACTGATTTCCAGATATTCTGCTGAAAAGTCAGCTGATAATCTTATGGGAGTTTCCCTGTACATAAATTGTTGTTTATATTTTGTGGTTTTTAACATTCCTTTTTATCTTCAATTTTTGTTACTTTAATTACAATGCATGTTCATTCATATGATCCTCTTTGGATTCTTCCTGTTTGGAACTTTGTGCTTGCTGGACCTGAATATTTGTTTCCTTTTTCAGCTTTTATGTTTTCAAACATAGTCTCTGCCATTTTCTCTCTCACTTCTCCTTATGGTTCACCTAAATGGAAAATGTTAATGCAATGGATATTGTCCCAGAAGTCTCTTAAACTGTCCTTATATATTTTTATTTTGTTCTTTATTCTCTCTAACGTCAATGATTTCCACTCTCTTTTCCAGCTCACATTCCTCTGTACCTTGTAAAGTAATCTTGATTCCCTCTAGTGTATTTTTCATTTTAGGTATTGTATTTGTTCATCTATGTTTGGATCTTCTTTATATTTTCTAATTTTTTGTGGTAAACAATTATCTTACCTTGTTCATCGATTTTTATTCCAAGTTTGGCAGGCTTTTTTCAGTCACCCAAAATACTGGAATTTGTTTAGAAACTACTCAGTTGAGACTATCTCTTTTCCTTGACACTGCCAGCAGTAAGAGTGATCCAATCGTGGACACCATGTCAAGCCTGAAGGTGAAACCAACATTGCAGAAGGACAAGCCAAGAGATGGGGGAAAAACTGAGTCTTGATGGCATTTCCTTAGCTTTTTAGTTAAGAGGATGGCATAGTAGCTGAAGATAACCCCCAGGATTTACACCTTGGGTTTTTTAGCCACAGTAAGAGTGCTCCCCCGCCCTCATTCTCCCTCCAAGTTTGAAACACTAAGAAGAGCTGTATGAAGCCTATTTGGCCTCTGGACCAGCTGCTGACAGGATCTTGTAAGGAAATCTGACAAAGGGTCGGATTTTCTAAAAAGAACTTGCATTTGGCAGCTTCTTTGATGACCAGCTACATTGTTTGGCAGCAGGCTCAAGTGCTCAAAACAGCACAGAGCAAGGAGCATGCTGAACAGTGATGTTCCAGTTTAAAAAGACAGAGCTTCAAACAAAGAATATAAATATTTTATCCCCTTGAATATAAAATCCTGTTCTTGGAAGGGATTAAGATGGCAGAATAGAAGGACTGGAGCCCAACTTCTCTCCTAAAAACAACAAAATTCACAACTAAAGGCTGAGCATTCTTCACCCAAATGGACCAGAAACCTTAAAAAAGATATCCTACTCCAGAAGAAAAAGAGGAGGCCACAGCAAGAGATAGGAGGGGTGATTTTGTGATATAAACAACCCCATACCTCCTGGGTGGGAAGCCCCACAGACTGGAAACCAACTGGTTCACAGAGACTCACTTACAGGAGTGGGAGTTCTGAACCCCAGATCAAACTCTCATGTGTATGGATCTGGCAATGGGAGAAAGAGCCCTGGAGCATCTGGCATTGAAGGCCAGTGGGGCTTGTGCACAGGAGCTCCATGGGATTGGGGGAAACAGAGATCCCATTCTTAATAGGCACACACAGACTTTCATGTGCACTGGGTCCCAGGGTAATGCAGTCTCCATAGGAATCTGGGTCAAACCTGACTGCAGTTTTGGAGGACATCCTGGGAAAACAAGGGTGAATGTGGCTTGTTGTGAGGGAAGGACATTGAAAGAAAAGCTCTTGGGAATATACAGCAGCCATGCCTTTCTCTGGAGGTGGCCATTTTTTGGAAAATCTGGCCCCACCCATCAGAACTGAGAAGCCCCAGGGCAAACAACAATCCAGGCGGGATCACAGACCTGCCCCTCAGTAAACAGGCTACCTAAAAATCCCTCAGGCACACAGCTGCCTCTAATCCCATCCAGAGACTAAGCCCCGCCCACCAGAGGGATTAGAATCAGCTCTACCTACCAGTGGGCAGGCATCAGCCCCTCCCATCAGGAAACCCATAGCAAGTCCCCCATACTAACTTCAGCCACAGGGAGGCAGACACCAGAAGTAAGAGAGGCTACAACTCTAAAATCTGTATAAAGGTCACCACACCAAAAACCTATAAAAATGAAAAGACAGAGAACTATAACTCAGATGAGGGAGAAAGGAAAAAACCCAGAAAATCAGCTAAGTGATGAGAAGATTCTCAGCCTCCAAGAAGAAGACTTTAGACTGTTGATGCTGAAGATGATGCAAGACATTGGAAGTAAACTGGAGGCAAAGATGGATAACTTAGAGGAAACACTGAGCAAAGGGATACAAGATATAAAACTTAAATCAGAAGAGATGCAAAATACAATAACTGAAATAAAAAAATTCATTATAAGCAGCTAACAGCAAATTACAGGAGGCAGAAGAATGAATAAGTGAGGTGGAGGTCAGATTAGTGGAAATTATGGATGCAGAAAAGAAAAGAGAAAAAAGACAGAAAACAAATGAAGAGAGTTTCAGAGTACTCCGGGACAACATTAAATACACCAACATCCATATTACATGGGTGCCAGAAAGGGAAGAAAGAAGGGGACAGAAAAAATATTCCAAAGATAATAGCTGAAAACTTCCCTAACATGGGGAAAGAACCACTCACTCAAATCCAGGAAGCACAATGAGGACCATACAAAATAAACCCAAGGAGGAACACCCCTAGACACATACTAATCAAAATTAAAGACCATATTGACCAAAATTAAAGACAAAGAGAAAATCTTGAAAGCAGCTAGGGGAAAGAAACAAGTAACACATAAGGGAACCCCAATAAGGTTATTGGCAGATTTTTCAGCAGAAACTCTGCAGGCCAGAAGCGAGTGGCATGATATACCTAACGTGATGAAAGGAAAAAAAGTCCAACCAAGATTACTTTACCCAGCAAGGCTCTCACTCAGATTTGAAAGAGAAATCAAAACCTTCACAGATAAGCAAAAACTGAGAGAATTCAGCAACTTTAACTAAAGCAGCCTTACAAGAAATACTAAAGGAACTGCTATAGGCAGAAACGAACAAGAGAAGAAGGAAAGAAAAAAGAGCAACAAAAACAAATCCAAAGCAATTAATAAAATGGCAATAAGAACATACATATTAATAATTATCTTAAATGTGAATGGACTAAACGCCCCAACCAAAAGACACAGACTGGCTGAATAGATACAAAAACAAGACCCATAAATATGCTGTCTTCAGGAGACCCACTTCACTTCTAGGGACACATACAAATTGAAAGTAAGAGGATGGAAGAAAGCATTTCATGCAAATGGGGATCAAAAGAAAGCTGGAGTAGCAATACTCATATCAGACAAAATAGACTTTAAAGTGAAGAACATTCTAAGGGACAAAGAAGGTCATTACATAATGATCAAAGGATCAATCCAAGAAAAAGATATAACAATTTTAAATATCTATGCACCCAACACAGTTTCACCACAACATATAAGGCAACTGCTAACAACCTTAAAAGGACAAATTAACAGTAACAAAATCATAGTTGGGGACTTTAACACCCCACTTACAGCAATGGACCGATCAACCAGACAGAAAATCAATAAGGAAACACAGGTCCTGAATGATGCATTAAACCAGATGGACTTAATAGATATTTATAGGACATACCATCCCAAAGCAACAGAATACACATTCTTCTCAAGTGCACATGGAACATTTTCTAAGATGGATCACAAATCCAAGCTCAGTATCTTTAAGAAAATTGAAGTCATATCAAGCATATTTTCTGACCACAATGCTATACGACTGGAAATCAACAACAAGAAAAAACATGAACACTTGGAGACTAAACAACATGCTACTAAACAACCAATGAACCACTGAAGAAATCTAAGAGGAAATTAAAAAATACCTGGCAGCAAATGACAACGAAGATACAACACTTCAAAACCTATGGGATGCAGAAAAAGCTGTTCTAAGAGGAAAGTTGATAGCAATACAAGCCCACCTCAGGAAACAAGAAAAAGCTCAAATGAACAAGCTAACTTTACATCTAAAGCAGCTCAAGAAAGAAGAACAGACAAGACCTAAAGTTAGTATAAGGAAAGAAATCATAAAGATCAGAGCAGAAATCAATGAAATAGAAACAAAGAGAACCATAGAAAGGATCAATGAAATGAAAAGCTGGTTCTTTGAAAAGATCTACAAAATTGATAAACCCCTAGGCAGACTTATCAAGCAAAAAAGAGAGAGGACTCAAATCAATAAAGTTAGAAATGAAAAAGGAGAAGTAACAATGGACATCACAGAAATACAAAGGATCATAAGAGACTACGATATGCAACTAAATGCCAATAAAACAGAAAACCTAGAAGAAATGGACAAATTCTTAGAAAAGTACAATCTTCCAAGACTAAGCCAAGATGAAATAGAAAAGCTGAATGGATCCATCACAAGAACTGAAATTGAAACTGTGATTAAAAAACTGCAAACAAAAGTCCAAGACCAGATGGCTTCACAGGTGAATTCTATCAAACATTTAGAGAAGAGCTAACACCTCTCCTTCTGAAAATATTTCAAAAAATTGCAGAGGAAGGGATACTCCCAAACTCATTTGATGAGGCCACCATCACCCTGATACCAAAACCAGACAAAGATATCACACAAAAAAAGAAAACTACAGGCCAATTTCACTGATGAACACAGAGCAAAAATCCTCAGCAAAATACTTGCAAACCGCATCCAACAATCCATTCAAAGGATTGTACATCATGATCAAGTGGGATTTATCCCAGGGATGCAAGGGTTCTTCAATATCCACAAATCCTTCAGTGTGATACACCAAATTAACAAACTGAAGAACAAAACCCATATGATCCTCTCAATAGAAGTGGAAAAACCTTAGGCAAGATCCAACACCAATTTCTGATAAAAACCCTTCAGAAAGTGGGCATGGCAAGAACTTACCTCAACATAATAAAGGCCTTATATGACAAACCCACAGCGAACATCATTCTCAAAGGTGAAAAGCTGAAAGAATTCCCGCTGAGATCAGGAGGAAGACAATAATGTCCACTCTTGCCACTACTCTTCAACATAGTTTTGGAAGTCCTAGCCACGACAATCAGAGAAGTAAAAGAAATGAAAGGAATGCAAATGGGAAAGGAATAAGTAAAACTATCCCTATTTGCAGATGACATGATGCTATACCTAGAGAATCCTAAAGACTCTACCAGAAAACTGTTAGAGCTCATCCATGAATTTGTCAAAGTTGCAGGATACAAAACTAATACACAGAAATCGACTGCCTTTCTATACACTAACAATGAAAGAGCATAAAAAGAAGTTAGGGAAGCAATCCCGTTTACCATAGTATCCAAAAGAATAAAATACCTAGGAGTAAACCTAACTAAAGTGACAAAGGCCTGTACTCTGAAAACTATAAGACATTGATGAAGGAAATCAAAGATGACACAAATAGATGGAAAGATACACCATGCTCTGGATTGGAAGAGTTAATATTCTCAAAATGACTATACTACCTAAGGCATTCTACAGATTCAGTGCAATCCCTTTCAAATTAACAAGGACATTTTCACAGAACTCAAACAAAATATCCTAAAGTTTGTTTGGAAACACAAAAGACCCAGAATAACCAAAGACATCCTGAAAAAGAAAAGTGGAGCTAGAGGAATCATGCTCCTGGACTTCAGTCTATACTACAAAGTAACAGTCATCAAAATCAAAACCTCAAGGTACTGGCACAAAGACAGAAATATATATCAGTGGAACAGGATTGAAAGCCCAGAATTCAACCCACACACCTACAGCTAACTCATCTCTGACAAAGGAGGCAAGACTATACAATGGAGAAAAGAGAGCTTGTTCAATAAGTGGTGCTGGGTAAACTGGACAGCCACATGGAAAAGAATGACATTAGAACACTCCCTAACACCTTACACAAAAATAAGCTCAGAATGGATTAAAGACCTAGATATAAGACCAGACACTATAAAACTCTTAGAGGAAAACATAGGCCAAACACCCTCCAACATACATGACAGAAACATCTTCTCAGATCCACCTCTTAGACTATTGATGGTAAAAACAAAAATAAACAAATGGGACCTAATCAAACTTAAACGTTTCTGCACAGCAAAGGAAACCCTAAACAAAACGAAAAGAAAACCCACAGAATGGGAGAAAATCTTTGCAAGTCAATCAACTGACAAGGGATTAATCTCCAAAATTTACAAACACTTTCTGCAGCTCTATACCAAAAAAACAAACAACCCCATCAAAAATGGGCAGAAAACCTAAATAGAGACACTTCTCCAAATAAGACATATGAATGGCCAAAAAACACATGAAGAGATGTTTAACATCACTCATTGTTAGAGAGATGCAAATCAAAACCATGAGGTACCACCTTACACCAGCCAGAATGGCCAGCATCCAAAAGTCTACAAACAATAAGTGCTTGAGATGGTGTGCAGAAAAAGGAACCCTATTGCCCTATTGATGGGACTGTAAACTGGTGCAACCACTGTGGAAAACAGTATGGAGATTCCTCAGAAAAGTAAACATAGAATTACCATTTGATCCAGCAATCCCACTCCTGGGCATCTATCCAGAGAAAACTAAGACTCGCAAAGCCACATTTACTCTGATGTTCATTGCAGCACTATTTGCAATAGCCAAGACATGGAAACAACCTAAATGTCCATCTACAGAGAAGTGGATAAAAAGTGGTCCATATACACAATAGAATATTACTCAGCCATTAAAAAGAACAAATTACTGTCATTTTTAGCAACCTGGAGGGACCTAGAAATTATCATGCTAAATGAAGTCAGTCAGACAATGAGACACCAACATCAAATGCTTTCATTGACATATGGAATCTGAAAAAAGGACAGACTGAACTTCTTTGCAGAACAGATGCTGACTCACAGACATTGAAAAACTTATGGTCTCCAGAGGAGACAGTTTGGGTGGTGGGGGGATGTGCTTGGGCTGTGGGATGGAAATCCTGTGAAATCAGATTGTTATGATCATTATACAACTATAGATGTGTTAAATTCATTTGAGTAATAAAAAAGTCAAAAAATATAAAAAATTGTCACAAGACATATTTCTTTGAAAACTCCATCTTGTCCTTCTTTACTTTATCCCATCCTCTTGCCTTACTTTATCCCATCTTCCTGCTTGGAAAAACAGTCACAGTGCTGGTAAATGACTTAAGCTTAAGAACAAAGACCTAAAGGCATAAATGACTTAAGCTTAAGAACTGTTATGTGCCTAGAGGTCAGAGTAAGAGCTTAACCTTTTACCAGCTAAGTGGCTTTTAAAATAGTAAAGGAACTTATGAAATAGTAAACAAACCCAATATCCTCCACCCATAGCTCCTCCTCTCTTGATCTCATCTAAAGAGCACAATAAAAGTGGTGTGGTTTCTTGAGGCAGTGCTCTTCGTGGCTGAGACCTTGAGTCCCCTGGTTACCACCTTTACTGTCTCTGTCTTGTTTTATGTTAACTTTTTTCCTTAATTTCCACAGCACCCATTCTTCAGTCCCATCCTACTGAGCTAGTCTTAGCAATAAATAAATAAAAAAATTAAAAAAAATTTTTTTCAAAGTTCTTTGACCATTTTTATAATCATCAAATTTAACTCTTTTTCCTGATAGATTGCCTATCTCCACCTGACTTAGTTTTTCTCCTGGGGTTTTATCTTCATATTTTTTTTTGTCTTTTTGCTATTTCTTGGGCCGCTCCCACGGCATATGGAGGTTCCCAGGCTAGGGGTCTAATCGGAGCTGCAGCCTCCGGCCTACGCCAGAGCCACAGCAATACAGGATCCGAGCCGCGTCTGCGAGCTACACCACAGCTCACGGCAATGCCGGATCCTTAACCCACTGAGCAAGGGCATGGACCGAACCCGAAACCTCATGGTTCCCAGTCAGATTCGTTAACCACTGTGCCATATATTTTTTGAAACCTATTCTATCAATTCCTTTTACCTAATTTGGTATTTTAATTTCTGTTTATTGCATAGATACATTACATTTCACAACCTTAGAGCAGTGGCCCTTTTCAAGAGACATCTTTTGTGTCTCACTAGTGCACTCTCCTCTGGTCACCAGAGCTATATGTTCTAGGGGATCACCTTGTTTGTACTACATGGGTCCTTCTGTTGTGGCAGGCTGACTACTATGGGTGGTTTTATAGGCATGACTGGATTCTATTCCAGTTGATTTTTGGCCTCTCCATAAAAATTTAAACTTGATAGGTAGAATAGTTTTGGTTGTCAATTTTCCCTTTCCCCATTTTTAATATATTGTGCTACTCCTAACTGATTGCAGAGCCCTGTGGCTAGTGGTGGTTCACCAGTGCTGTGATGGGTGAATGGTAGTGGTTCTGGGGTTCATGGATCTAATATTGACCTATTGGTAGGTGGGACTATTTTCTAACATGTCTGTGTGTAGGATCAGTGGTGTCCTAAAGCTGATGCTGTCCTACTAGTGAGAGGGCCTGTAAACCTGGGTGACTGGTTGATGGGTTCAAAATATCTCAGAGGTAGTAGTGTTGTCTAGAGGAATAGAAGGATAGAAGGAAAACTTTTCCTTCTAACAGTTTATAATATACTCCAATAAAAAGTTTAAAAAGTTAAAAATGGTAAATTACATATAAGCAACACAAGAATAATATTCAGAATATAATAATTACATCTAGAATTTAATAAGTAAAATGTAAACAATCTGTCATAGACCTAGTAAAGTTAATGAAGATAAATTTCCTGGAAACAGAGCAAAAGTGTTCCATAAACATATTAAAGGGTATTCAGCATCATTTCTAATGGGATAATTACAAATTAAAAGAAAACTATTATAATAACTATAAATGAAGTATGAACTTTAAAAATAGTGAATCACTATATTATACATATATAATTTATATATTATAAATCAACTGAACTTCAATAAAATATAATTAAATGAAATAAAATTGGAAAACAAAAAAGCATGCTGAGGTATAATTTTACCCTCACTTTACTAGAAAATTTTTGAATGTCAAATATTGACAAGACTATAGAATACCAAGATCATTCATGCATTGACAAAATATGCAAATACTTTCAAAAAATTCCCCAAATAATTTGGTAGTTACTTACTAATAATGTTGAAAATGAACTTGACTTTTGATGCACTAACTCAATTCCCAGGCACCTGTACAAGAACTAGTCCTTGTCCAATTTGATTTGCTTGTAAATAGATGAAGCAAACTATTTGGAATGGGTGAATATTTTTACCATATTCTTAAAATGGAATTGTGTACAGCAATGAAAAAATATAATTACACGTCTCTACATGACTATCAACAACTACAGTTTAATTAAACAGGAAGAAGTAAAAGAAAACATGCAAAAATATAAATGTATTTACAAAAATTACAAAAGAAGGGCAACACTATAAATTCTTTTGTTTAGCAATGCATAGGTTACAATCTATGAAATTTTGAGAAAGAAAAGGTATATACCAAAATTCAGAAAAGTGGTTACCTCACTAAAGGAACAAAATTAGTGTTCTTTAAAATAAAATTCTATTATAAAATCAATAAGGACTATAGAGGCCTTTAAAACAAATTTTATAGAGGCATATTGTACACACAGTAAAATTCACCCTTTTCGGCTCTACAGCTCCAAAAGTTTTTTTTTTTTTTTTTTTAAATATAGCTATATTGTCATCATCATGTCAAACAAAAATAATAATTCAGGAAGTTGCTACAAATACAGTTTATTTGGAATCTTAAGAATTGCAATTCTGAGACACACACACACAGAAACAAAAACAAAAGAAAAAAAAACCACAAAAAGGAGTTCCTGTTGTGGTGTAGCAGAAATGACTAGGAACCATGAGGTTGCAGTTTCAATCCCTGGCCTCACTCAGTGGGTTATGGATCTGGCATTGCCATGAGCTGTGTTGTAGGTCGCAGGCATGGCTGGGATCTGGCATTGCTGTGGCTGTGGCATAGGCCAGCAACTGTAGCTCTGATTACTCTCAGCCTGGGAACCTCCATATGTCATGGGTTCAGATCCAAAAAGTCAAAAGACCAAAAAAAAAAAAAAAAGAAAAGAAAAGAAATGCAATTCTGTAAACACAGATTTGAGTAACCCCAAAAGAGTGGTTTGAGGAAGAGAGTCAGTGACTTATAAAGCAAAAATCCACTTGATTGTTAAATGTTCTCTGGTTTAGAATTGTGACTGATGTTGGTGTGAGTTAGAAAAGATTTATCCCTAAGGAATCACAAGTTGTTTTGGGGTAGGGTTCATAAGTAGATAGACTCTCACAAGTTATTTTAAGGGTTAGGATTCAATAATTTTCTTGAGTTTCTGTCAAATGGTCTGATGATTTCATAAGGTCAAACAGTCAGATCCATCCAGGACAAGATATGCATAAGTTACATTTCCTTAATAGCTTCCTGGCTAAATTTTAGAGTGTTCCCTTAGCAATAAAAACTCTATTTTGATTTTCCTTTCACAACCACAGTCAATTTACTGAATATTTCTAGCACGTCAAAAAATATCCCTATCATATACATGCCTCATCTTATTCTTAGACTGATTCGATACCTGATTTTATGGTTTTTTTCCAGCATATCATATAAATAGAATTCTACAGTATGTAATTTTTGGGGTTGTCTTTCTTCAAAGAGCATGACGTTTTTGAGATGAATTCCATGTTGTATGCTTTCACTGTTTTCCATTTTTATGACTGAGTAGTGTATTGTTGTATGGATATACTACAATTTGTTAATCCTTTCATCAGTTGATACACAGTTGGATTTTTCCCAGTCATTACATCAATTTCCCAATAAAATTGATGAAAATTATTTTATGCAGGTCTTTATATAGATTTGTATCTTAATTTCTCATGGGTGAATATCTAGGAGCAGGATTGCCAAGTTGCTTGGTAAATCCACATTCGCTCTTTTGTATTCCCATCAGCAAGGTATAAGACATTCAGTTGATTCTGCTCTAATCCTTTCTAACATGAGAATTACTGTTTTCTTTAATTTTATTGATTCTTTGAGTTATGTGACAATAATCCTTGTGTTTTAATTTTGTGTTTTGCTAATAATTAATGATATTTAGCATTTTTCATGAATATATTTGCCATCTTATCTCATCCTTAGTGAAGTATTTATTCAAAGATTTTTGTGTGCCATTAAAAAAACATTAGGTTATTTATCTTTTTTATTATATTGTAAGAATTATTTTTTATATTCTTTTTTTTTTGTCTTTTTGCTATTTCTTTGGGCCACTCCCATGGCATATGGAGGTTCCCAGGCTAGGGGTCTAATTGGAGATGTAGCCACCGGCCTACGCCAGAGCCACAGCAACGCAGGATCCGAGCCGCGTCTGCAACCTACACCACAGCTCATGGCAATGCCGGATCGTTAACCCACTGAGCAAGGGCAGGGACCAAACCGGCAACCTCATGGTTCCTAGTCGGATTCGTTAACCACTGCGCCACGACGGGAACTCCTATTTTTTATATTCTTGACATAAATCCTTTGTCTATGTGATTTTCAAATACTTTCTCCCAATCTGTGGCTTGTTATTTATGTTCTTAGCCTAATCATTCAAAGATTAGAAATTTTACTTTTCACCAAGACAAATCTGTATTTTTATACTTTGTGGTTTATACTTTGCATACCTATTTAAGAAGTATTTACATTGCCAAGATCTAAAGATCTCCTAGTGTTTTATAGTAGAGGTTTTATGGCTTTCAGGTTTGTATTTAAGCAATGCTTTATTTTGAATTAACTCATGCAAATGAGGTGAGATAAATATTTTTATATAGATATCCAATTGTACTAATATCATATCATTTCTCCATTTAATTATCTTGACAAATTTGTCAAAATTTATTTGTCCATATGTGTTTGAGTCTATTTCTGGATTCACTAATTTGCCTCACTGATCTATGCATTTGTATTTTTATATATGCTTCATTGTCCTGACCACTGTAGCTTTTTCTTAGATCTTATGATTAATAGCGGTCTTCTAGAAACTCTTAAGTGTCAGATAATTTCTGCCTATCCTTTGCCTATCCACCTGGAAAATCAACAACAAATGAAAATTAATTCTAATTTGATTAAAAATATGAGACCAATAAATCATGAGAATAAGAAATAAAACTAAATTAATCATGTTGAATTTATTTTCTAATCAAGAAAAAACTCCCAAGAGCTATAAAATATAAAATCTGATAGAGGGGACACATAAAAATGAAAAAAACTTCTTCTTCCCCCTCTCCCTCATCCTCCTTTGTGAGAAAAAAATGTATACATGTATGTGTAACTGGGTCACCATGCTGTATAGCAGAAAATTGACAGAACACTGTAAACCAGCTATAATGGGAAAAAATAAAAATCATTATATAAAAAATAAAAAAAATTAAAAAGCTTCTTATTATGAAATCCATAATAAAATGTGAAAGTAAAGGGAGTTTGCATCATGGTCAGCAGGTTAAGAACACAACCAGTATCCATGTGGATGTCAGTTCAATCCCCAGCCTTATTCACTAGGTTAAGGATCTGGAATTCCTGAAAGTTGAGTGGGTTGTGGATGCAGCTCCAGATCTGACATTGCTGTGGCTGTGACATAGGCTGGCAGCTACTGCTCTGATTCAAATCCTAGTCTGGCAAATGCCATATACTGAGAGTGTGGCCCTAAGAAGAAAAAAAAAAGTGAAAGTAGAAAAAATATTTGCTCCACTTTTAAAAAACAAGAGATCAATACAACAAATGTCCTATATATTGACAATAAGTTGTGTTCATCTGCAGAAAAAACAAATGATATAAATGTGGAAAAATTCAGACAGGAGTTCTCAAGGTGGCTCAGTGGGTTAAGAACAAACATACTGTCCATGAGGATATAGATTTTATCCCTGGCCTTTCTTAGTGGGTTAAGGATCACATGTAGCTGTGAATTGCAGTTTAGGTCACAGATGCAACTTGGATCCAGTGTCACTGTGGCTGTGGTATAGACCAGCAGCTGCAGTTCAAATTCAACCCCTAGCCTGAGAACTTCCAGATACCACAGGTGTGGCCCTTAGAAGGAAAAAGAAGAAAAAAAAAATCAGACAAATGACAATCTCCAACTGCAAGAACTAGAGTATTTATAACCTCTGTAGAGATAGGCAGCAAAGGGATAGGTGGATGTCTAGAAAAATTTTGCAAAATATTCATGTGATTCATTGGTGTTTGGTTATTTTTGGTAAGGAAGGAAGGTAGTGATTTTCTCGTAATACTTACAAACCCACTTTTTGAATACAAACAAACACAGAAAAACATTAGTTGGCTTCCATGCTATTTTCACCATAGTATAAATATAATGACAATTTAAAGACAGAGCCAGCAAAATTCCCCAAATGTATCAATTTGCTTTCAAGCAAATAGGAGCCAGCCTCAGCATACCATTCCTTTGGCTTTTTGAATTCAATTTCTGTTAATTTAAAATAATTAACCTACTGAGGTTTTCAGCCATTTTTAAAGGTATAGGGATTTAAAACCTGCCACTCAAAAATATAACACTTTGGCATGAAGATTATTTTCAGCTGAAAGCAATCAAAACCCAGCAGTCTCAGAAGCAGCTCTGTACTTCTCCTTCAAGTGCCTAGAAAAAAGTATATATTTCATCATTTGTAGGAAAACCTGCAATTATAAAGTCCATATATAATCAAAATCATAGACACTGGAAATCATTTGAAGTGTTATGTAATTATCAAATGTTTGGGCAACAAACATCCACCAAGACTGCTTCAGATACCTTGGGCAAGCTGACTCATCAGATGTCATGTGCTTCAGTTCCAGGAAATCTTTATTTTCTGGTCACCAGATGACGTGCAGTTTCAGTTAAAGTTTGATATTTTCTTTTTAGGTGTGTCACATGAATCCAAGAGTTTATTCTCTGTAATGTGGGGAACACAGTTTGGTTACCAGTACCTGATTTGGCTTTTCCAGTGAGATTAACAAGTCTTTCTGAAAGTGTTTTTTTGTTTGTTTTGTTTTGTTTTCATTAGACAACATCTCCAGTTTGTAAGATGCGATGCTTACAACTTATATTTTTCTCTCAAAAGAGCACTGAGAAAAAGGTTATTTCATCAATTCATGATTTGCTTAATAGAAGTGAATTGGTTTTTGCAATACTAGAGTATCTATCCTTTGTATCAGTTGTGTGTCAAAAAAGGCCAGAGTCAAGTGCATTGGTAGTCATGTGACAATCTCAAAGGGTGAGAGTTTATGTGTTCCAAAAAAGGTGGATCTGAGATTTGGCCAAAGCATTTGGAAAGCTTCTACAAATTTTGCTAATTAAAACCTTACTAGTGCCATTAGTGTGTTTGATTAAATAAGAGGATTGAGAGTGGCAAGCACAGTGAAAGTGTTTTAACTGGCCAAATAGTAGACTTATCAAAGTACCTGATCAGTAAAATGGGTTCCTTGGTCCCTAGGAAATTCAAGAGGAGTTCCCCAGGTAAGGTTTTTTTGTTTTTTTGTTTTTTTGTTTTTTTTCCAAAAGGACTTTAAATCACAGAAGTAGTAGCCTGTCTATAAGGGAAGACTTCAGTCTATTGTGAAAATATATAGAATGTGACTAAAACATATTTATATTTATTAAATGGAAGAAATTATATGAAATCTATTTGCCAGCCTCATTTTTTTTTCTCTAGGCAGTTTTAAATATCCAGGATTTGTACAAACTGACTTCCATGGGTTATATTTCAGACCAGTGGGATGAGTGAGGTAAACAATTATGTAGCCTTGTTGTTTCCCAACCAATACTGATTCATTAAGGCTACTATTTTGTTGCTAGAGCAATGGTTTTATGCATGCATAGTGGTAAGGAATGGAAATTTTATTGTCTCTAGTAGAATTGGGTTGTCATTTTCCCAAGCCAGGGTTGTATTGCTCTCTTTTTTGTAATTAAACCAACAATTGTTGTATTTCCAATCTTGTTTTTCCTCTTCTGGGCCAACTGTTGTACTTCTCTAGTAATATTTTTTTCTAAGTTATTATCTGGGGAAATACTTTTCGAACAATGATAGAGTCTGGCTTCTATTATTTCTTTTATGAGCAGAGTTCCTTGCAGAAGTATCAGCAAGGTTAATTTCTTAAGCTTCCAGAGATTCAAGTTGAGAATGTCTCAGAATCTTAATAATAGCTTAAAGTATCATAAAGTCATAATTCTTTAGCACAGGGGACATTCTTAATTTTATTTCTGCTAGAATAAAAGAAGTCATGTTGCTTATACGACATTCCAAAATCATGAGCTACACACACACACACACACACACACACACACACACACAAGAAAAAAAGAAAAGAAAAGAAAAGAAATGAAAAAGAAATTCCCATCATGGCACAGTGGAAATGAAACCAACTAGGAACCATGAGGTTGCAGGTTTGACCCCTGGCCTCCCTCAGTGAGTTAAGGATTCAGCAATTCTGTGAGCTGTGGTGTAGGTCACAGATGGGCTTGGATCTGGCATTGCTGTGGCTCTGGCATAGGCTGGCAGCTACAGCTCTGATTAGACCCCTAGCCTGGGAACCTCCAAGTGTGGCCCTAAAAAGACAAAAAAAATAATGAGCTATTCCAAAAGTATATCTTCTATCATCTGTCTATCTATCTATCATCTATCTAATCAGTTTCGCCTTTAGATAAATTACAAACAAGTACAAGCATGTATAATTCAACCTGTTTGGCTAAGGTAGAAACAGGTAATGATGCTCCCTCAAAAAATACCAAAGAAAGTTGCAATAGGATATCCAGGACAACACTTGCCATTGTCATCTTGTAAATAAGAACCACCAGTGAACCATGAGAAGTCAGACGTACAGAAAGGAATGTCCTGAAGATTATTGAGTCAGGAAGTGTTCCATAAGTGTTAAATAGTTGTGCAGAACTTTATCACCTTCATAGGCAATCCTCTTCTTCAAAGGAGAAGAGGATTGAGGTTAAGATTATTATAAATTAGGAGTTCCCGTCGTGGTGCAGTGGTTAACGAATCCGACTAGGAACCATGAGGTTTCAGGTTCGGTCCCTGCCCTTGCTCAGTGGGTTGAGGATCTGGCGTTGCCATGAGCTGTGGTGTAGGTCGAAGACGCGACTCGGATCCTGCGTTGCTGCGATTCTGGCGTAGGCCGGAGGCTGCAGCTCCGATTTGACCCCTAGCCTGGGAACCTCCATATGCCGCAGGAGCGGCCCAAGAAATAGCAAAAAAGACAAAAAAAAAAGATTATTATAAATTAAAAGAGTTATGCAAGGAGCAGTTAGCAAAATAATTTGCAGGAGGTAAATTAGCTGAGAAATGTGTACACTGAGAATTCTGAAGAAGAATTCTATTGTGTGACATATAAAAATGGCTAAAGGAGATCCCACAACAATTTTCTTGATGCCTTTAACAAAAAGAACAGTAGCAGTAACAGTTCTAATTGAAGGGTGGTGTCCCTGTGTCACAGAGCCCAGTTGCTGACTATAATACCCTGTGAGCCAACAGTAATCCCATGTTTGTTGGTGAGTACTTCAAAGGAATTCACTTCCTTTCCATTTATAAAAATTGGAAACTGATCATTGGAATGCCCAAGATCAGGGGGGGGGGGGTTCATCAAACTATCATTTAAGGCCTTAAAGGCTATGTTTTTGGTTCTTCCCATAAAACTGGATTAGTGTCATTATTGCTTAGTAAAACATGCAGAGGTTTGTCATTAGAGAGAAATTTGGAATCCAATTTTGCCAATAACTAACCAACCTGAGAAAATTTCCTTTATTGGTGCTTAGTTTTGAGTTTTGGGGAAATTTAGAGGATTATTAAGTCTAGCTACAACTAGATGTAGACTTTTTCTGATATCAAATACCCTAAATATTGATCCTTGGATTGGGAAAACTATAATCTCCCCATAGTGACCTTCCATGTTTTTAAAGTGAGAAGTTTTAACAAGTGCATTCTGTCTTTCCGTGTGGAGAGAAAAAAGCAAATCATCCACATATTGCAACAAAGTAGAACCCCTAGGGAACTTTATATAATCCAGATCAGCCTTCTGGATTTGTGAGAAATAAGGATTCTCAGTAAAACCCTGAGGTATTATTGTCCAGGGGAAATTTTTTTTTCCCCAAGTGAAGGCAAAAAGGTATTGGCTAGCTTCATCAACTAGAATATTAAAAAAGATACCACATAAATCAGTTATAGTAAAGAATTTGAATCCAGTGTAAATGGGTATTAGTTGAGTTTGAGGGTTATGAACAACAGGGTGTTGAGGGATAAAAATGTTGTTTATTGCTCAGAGGTCCTGGATAAACTCTCATCCTTGGTGCTCAGGTTTTCTCACTGGTAAAATAAGAAGTGTCACAGAGATGAATACAAGGGATAATGAGACTTGAGGCTTTTAATCTTTTATTGAGCTTTATATCCTTCATGGATTCTTTATTATAGGGTATAGAATAATTCTGGCAAGATGTTTTTTGAAGAATCTATTTAAGTCTTGGTGGCAGATGCACTGTGAATTTTGCCGGTATTATAACAAAGCAGAGCCCTGTGAGGCCTTCCCAGAGCGGATCCTAACTCATGTCCTCCACCTCCCTTTTTGTCTATAGAAATACTTCAGCCAAAAAAAAATTTAATCAAAGGCCAGCTTTCCCACAGCCGTGGCAACTTGGGAACTGAGCCACATCTGTGACCTATACCACAGCTCAAAGCAATGCCAGATCCTTACCCCACAGAGTGAGGCCAGGGATTGAACACTTGAATTCTCATGGATACTGCTAGTCAGGTTCATTATAACTGAGCCACAATGGGAACTCTCCAGGAAAGCATTCTTATTTATTTATTTATTTATTTATTTATTTATTTATTTATTTATTTATTTTTATCTTTTGTCTTTTTAGGGCTGAACCCATGGCATATGGATGTTCCCAGGCTAGGGGTCCAATTGGAGCTATAACTTCTGGCCTATGCCACAGCCACAGCCACATGGGATCTGAGCTGCATCTGTTACCTACACCACAGCTCATGGAAATGCTGGATCCTTAACCCACTGAGCAAAGCCAGGTATCCAATCCATGTCCTCATGGATGCCAGTTGGTTTCGCTAACTGATAAGCCAGGACTGGAACTCCAGGAAAGCATTTTTAAAGACCAGGTGAGGGAGGGAAGTCCCAGGGTATATGATCAGCTCTTGCATAAATATTTTATTGGTTTATATTGAGGTAAAAGAGCAATGTCACAGGGTTAACATTATTGATCCTTAGAAACCAGTATGTCTGGGGGCTACATGCTCATTGTCATCAAGTAGTTAATTTCCTCCATTTGCTGGTGGTTTTGGCATCTGTGAAACAACTCAGGATATGTGCATGAGATACTATTATCTAGGGAATTCAGAGAGGAACTAAAGCAGAGGATATGGGGGAGGGGTCTGTCCTGTGCAGCCCAATAGTGTCCTGAAGTAAAAGTGGGCTCAATTATGAGTATTGCACATGTCTACTCACCAGCCCTGGAGCCAGCACGGTTTTCTCTGTTTCCCATACAGTCCACCAAAGTTAAACTAAAATAAACAGACTTCCAGCTATTTCTCCAGCAAAAAATGGTGTCTCTTTAGGATCAGCAGAGATTGGCAGGCAATTCAGGGTCTGCAACACCAAACTTCCCACACAGCAGAAGTGTTTCCAAAATATTGGCTGCCTCTGTGCCTCATGCCAAATAGAAATGTTAAGACAGATTTGGGGGACATAGAAAAAGTAGCTTTAATTGCCAGGCAAAGAGGGGACACACAAGGCTATTGCCTCAAGGGCTGTGCTCCCCCTTGGAGGGGGTAGTGAGGAGTCATATAGTTTTTGAGGAGCACAGTGTGATCAGCTCATGGATCTGACGGGTGGGTGGTGAGGTGATTGGGAGTCAACATCATCAAACTTCCTGTTCTAACCAGTCTGGAGTCTAAGTGCTTGTGGGCAGCATAGAGTTGCCATCTTCTAGTGGTGGCTTCAGCACCTGCAAAACAGCTCCAAAGACATGGCTCAAAATTAAATTGATTATTTGATTAAATTGATTCTTTGACTAAAGTTTTTCCATAGATAAAAACACAGGTGGAGAACATGAGTTGGGGTCCACTCAGAGAAGACCTTTCAGGGTCTTGCTCAGTTACAGAAGGAGATCCATTTTATAGAGAGAAAAAGGAAGTTGGGAGGGCTATAATAAACAAAGAGTCTGTGGCTTTTCATTGGCTGAGTCGTTGCCAGGAAAAAAAGAGGAAGACATTCTTCTTCCTGTTGGATTATGATACTCTTAGCTTTATGTAATTAAGATTTCTCCTTTTTTTTTTTTTAAACATATTTTAAGTTAAACAAGCCTCCCTGTTCTTTAATTATCTAGTGGATTTTTGCTTTGAACTGTATGGTATAACCCTCCTACATATTTTTATGTGTTATTTTGGTTTTTTTTCTATCTTTCTTCTTTTGCTTTTTTTTTTTTTTTTTTTTTTTTTGCTTTCACACCTGTGGCAAATGGAAGTTACCAGGCTAGGGGTCTAATCATAGCTACAGCTGCCAGCCTATATCACAGCCACAGCAATGCCAGATCTGAGCTGCATCTGTGACCTACACCACAGCTTATGGCAATGCTGGATCCTTAGCATTGCCAGGGATTGAACATGCAACCTCATGGTTCCTGGTCGGATTCCTTTCCACTGCACCACAATGGAAACTTTTTAATGTGTTATTTTGAATTCCATTTCTAAAACAGATTTTTTGAGGGAACATGGGGGAGATGTAACTATACATTGTGCTGCAAGCGCATTCATCTAGATTTTTTCATGACAGCAATATGATCTATCAATCTCCTTCACAAAGTGCATATATTTTCATTATATGAATATACATTTTATTCCTACAGAATTTAAATAGGCGAGTGTGACTAGGCACATAGTTATAGCAGTATAGTTGGTTATAATACCAAAGTTATTTTCCCAGGATATGTGAGGTCCTCCATGTTCCATTCTCTGCCATTCTATCCACTCCTTCTTTTATACCACTCAGAATTGGTATATCCACCATTGTGTTCTGTTTAGAGATGATTCTTGTGGGTAGGTACAGAGGCAGGAACTGGGGAACAGAAAGACTGTTGGAAGCCCTATTAGGAATATTCCACCCACTTATGAGTATTCTGCTCATAACCAGAATGCCAAAGCCGATGTTCCTGCCTCCCTCAAGAGTCATATTTCCCATTTAAGTGAAATCTCACTTTGTTCCTACAGGTTAGGTTCTTGTCTCATAGCAGAAGGAATTCAGAAAAGAAAGGGAAGTTGAGAAAGAAAAAGGAGGATTTATTTAACTGAGAAATATACCTCTTAAAGAGAGGTGGACAGGAGTTCCCATTATGGTGCAGTGTAAATGAATCCTACTAGAAACCATGAGGTTGCAGGTTTGATCCCTGGCTTTGCTCAGTTGGTTAAGGATCAGGCACTGCCATGAGCTGTGGTGTAGTTCACAGATGCCTCTTTGCTCCCACATTAGACCCCAATTAGACCCCAGCCTGGGAATCTCCAAATGCTGCGGGTGCATCCCTAAAAAGCAAAACGCAAAAAGAAAAAAAAAGAGAGAGAGAGAGAGAGGGGAGCAGTTACCCTGGGCTTCTCTGGCAAATCACTTATAAGGGGCATCCAATTGCATGGGTGGGATATTCACTGGGAAGGTGGGTTGGGGGTCTTATTCCTTAATTTTAATTTCAGCTCTACTCTCTGGCAGAGGGATTTTGGTCTTTATTTAGCTTTGATTGGAAGTGTCATGGTATCAGTGCATGATGGGTACTTCTTATCTGCATAGCTAATTTTATTATAATTTTATTCTAAGGAGGACATAATGTGCGACAGTTTACATTTGTTTGCTGGAAATTCCTGTCCTTTTCCACCTTTCTTTGTCTGCCTCAGGGCAGTTGTCATGGGGAAAATGTGTGGTTTCCTGTCAGTTGGGATGTTCCTGCTTTTTTTTGTCTGCCCATGGACCCTGCTGTTTGCATGATATGTGGTTTCCTGCCATCTGGCCTCATGCCCCCCTTTCTCTGCTCATACCTAACTACCTGCTCTAACAACTCTACTTTCTAAGTTATTGTCTCTTTTCTGAATTCCTTCAGGAGGAGACAAGAACTTTCCCATGTGAACAAAAGTGAGTCATCAGCAGTGAATGGGTGTTTTGGCTGAGGAGAAAACCTAGGTGGAACATCAACATACCCACTCCAGGTAACAGTCCAATAGTTATTGATTACTTAATACATTCATCACTTCCTCAAGGACTTTACATAGAAACCACTATGGAGTGGATATTGTTTTCCTTCTTACAATTTGAATTACTTAAGTATAACCCTGATGAAATAGTACATGACATCTCATGTTCCTTGTGTGTGGAAGACCTGGGATTTGAAAGAATGAATCTCTGATTAAACAATGTGTCCTTTTGACCACAGGTGAAATAAATTTGTTTTAAGGTAGGAAAAGAAAATAATTAAACATAAAATTCTGTGTGTTTATTTGAGACTTCTTCTCTAATGTTCAGTGTGTGTCTGAATTACACATTAATCAGATTTTCTCAAAGATGGGAGTTTCTGCTCAACTGTAAAGATCTTTTTTTTTTTTTTTTTTCTTCCAATGCTGGCAATGCAACTTCTTAAAAGACTAAAGTTCTTTCCCAGCTGCGTAGGGGGTTATGGTGACTTGCTGCTCACTTTTTTCTTGCTTACCTGGACTGTGTATCCTTGAAAATCTTTATGTAAAATATCAATATATCATTTTGATGTATAATCCTTTGTCTCAAAA
This sequence comes from Phacochoerus africanus, assembly GCF_016906955.1. Classification (NCBI taxonomy): domain Eukaryota; kingdom Metazoa; phylum Chordata; class Mammalia; order Artiodactyla; family Suidae; genus Phacochoerus; species Phacochoerus africanus. Next base: position 57,212,483 of record NC_062547.1, on the reverse strand, counting down.
ATGTATATGACTATGCTTCAACTTCTAATAGGCCTAACAGTTCTCAGTGCTTTCTAAGACTTTGGTTCCCAATTGGTTTGAATATAATTCCCTTTTCCTACATTTTAACTTGGTAATTAATTGAATTTCATCAATACCACTTTGTTATATAAGTGTTTAATGTTGACTTCATGAACTGAATGAACTGACAAGCTAGTCAGCCCAACTCCTTGACAAATACAGCAAAGGTTATAAGACAATGTTTCAAAGGGATATCATAGGCAGATATGGGGCCAGCAGTATTTTGTCCACCCTGAACACTCTGTCCTGGTCCTTCATCTGCATTTATTCATTTGATATCTTTTGAGAGTAGAGCTATAAGTTAAAAATCAAGGATAAAGTCATAGTCCTTGTTCTCACAGGACAGATTTAGGGGTAATTAATCTTCAAGAAAACACATATAAGATATATGATCAGACAGATATGTGTGAAAATCTAGCTGAAGCCAGTAGAGATTAAGGCTACATTTAGTTCTATGTTTACAGAGACAGAAATAAACAATAGGTTATATTATGAAACCATGCATCAATTACTGACACATAGGAAAGGGACAGTTTATATTATATTACATTCATGTGTGTGGTTATAGGTTTCATGGGAGATGGTTTTCAATATCAATTTTAATGAAATAGAGTCAATTTTTTTTTTTTTGTCTTTTTGCTATTTCTTGGGCTGCTCCCACGGCATATGGAGGTTCCCAGGCTAGGGGTCTAATCGGAGCTGTAGCCACCGGCCTACGCCAGAACCACAGCAACGCGGGATCCGAGCCGCGTCTGCAACCTACACCACAGCTCACGGCAACGCCGGATCGTTAACCTACTGAGCAAGGGCAGGGATCGAACCCGCAACCTCATGGTTCCTAGTCGGATTCGTCAACCACTGCGCCACGACGGGAACTCCGAAATAGAGTCAAATTAAAAAATACAGATTGGGACACATTTTTGGAAGGATAGATTGAAAACAAAGGGAAGAAGGGGAAGATTTAAATGGGACAGAAAATAAATTTTGAATTACATTATTTATATTCAGTTAGTTAAAACAAATAAACTTCAAAGAAAATATATTTTGAGGAAACATATAGGCCAAGAGCAAATGCATAAAACTTTCATTCAAATATTATTATTCTTATAAATGTGATACAAAACTTTCCCAAGTAAATTACATGTATAAAGGGGAAAAGTAAAGATGTTTTCAGTTTAAAAAAATTATGAATAAGAGAATTTGGATTCACATCACATTGTTTCCTTATCTTTATAATAAAGTCCATGTTACTTAGTAGTTAAGAATAAAGGCAAAAAGTATGTTAATAACACTTATTTTCCATCATTTGCATAAAATATTTCCACTATTCCCTTTTCCTATTATCACTAAATTGTTGGTAAGGTGATATATTTAACCAAAAAAAATCATGTTTATGTCATAATGAATGTATAGCTTTTCATATTGTGCACTTAAAAGACAGGTCAATCGCATGATTCAATTTTTTTAAAAACTGCCAGAAAAATGATGTTTATTGCTCCACTGATAAAATATGCAATTGAAGGAATTTATTATTATAGTGATGGGTTTTATTAAAACTTTTTGTTTTGTTTTGTTTTGTTTTTTGTCTTTTTGCCATTTCTTGGGCCGCTCCCGTGGCATATGGAGGTTCCCAGGCTGGGGGTCTAATCGGAGCTGTAGCTGGCAGCCTAAGCCACAGCCACAGCAACGCCGGATCCTTAACCCACTGAGCAAGGGCAGGGATAGAACCCACAACCTCATGGATCCTAGTCGGATTCCTTAACCACTGCGCCACGACAGGAACTCCTATTGAAACTTTCTTACAATTTTCCTGGCCCCATGATATGATAAAAATGTTTCAAATTTCTGAAATGATTCCTTAAAAAGTGATATATATTGTTCTTGATCTGAGAATAATCACCAAATTTGTAATTTTAGGTCTGTTATAATTATAACATCATATAACATTATGTAACATTAAATAAAGGATCTAGAGGCCCATTTTAAAGTAACTGAGAATCAAATTAAGTTTAATTTAAAATCTATTAAATTTAGTTTCATCAAAGTCAGGGACTTTGAGATATTCCATCAGCATATTCCACTCAAGGTTGGAGTAACACCTTTAGTGTCAGCCCTGACCCTGGAGTGGTCTTGAAAAGCTCTGATAGTTCTGGGTCAGTCAGTTTTTCTTCCCTTTGGAACTCCTGTTCCTTGTTTACTCATCACTTCTTCCTGAATCTTACCTCACTTCCTTGCCTAAATGGAAACTGAACGCTAACTCTCTCAGGTGTAATTACTTAATATCTCTTTCCCTTGATTCAGGGTTGGTCTGCTGACCTTGCTACTTACTGCTTTACTCTGGATATCATTCACCCACTCTCTTTTTAAAAAAAAGTCCAGAGTTCCTGTCATGGACAGCAAAAATAAATCTGACTAGGAACCATGAGGTTGTGGGTTTGATCCCTGGCCTAGCTCAATGGGTTAAGGATCCAGCCTGGCCATGGGCTGTAGTGTAGGTCACAGATGTGGCTTGGATCTGGCATTGCTGTGGCTGTGGTGTAGGCTGGCAGCTGTAGCTCTGATTAGACCCCTAGCCTGGGAACCTGCATATGTCATGGGTGCAGCCCTAAAATGACAAAAAAATAAAAATAAAAAAGATAAAAAATAAAAGATAAAGAAGTAAATAAAAGTCCTTTAAGGCTCATGGTAAGTAAATGCACAACTCACTCTCCCCTCATTGAGACAATTCACAAAGCTGCTGGCCACACCCTCTCATTAACAAATGATACAGGATGATAACTTTCCTCCCAGAATTTTTGCCCTTAGCCATGTGGCCAATTCATCTTTCTTCTCATGACTTGAATTATTTCACTAATTCTTATACTCTTGACTTTTTTGTGATCCAAAACTAAACACTGTCTTAAATTGCTATCTTGAATTACTAAATACTACATATGACTTCTTATCAATCCACATAGCACAAATAATCCTATACAACTGCTTTTTTAAAGCTCTAGATTTTAGTCAATATTTGCTTCACTTCTATCCAGTGTGTTTGTTTACCTTGTTGGCAATCTGAGACTCTAAATCCCATTGCTTCTTTGCCTTCATCTCCAGCTCTCCATAGAGCTAAGCCAAAACCCAAGGTGTACTCTTTCACCATATGGGATTGAACTAAAACAGCTGAATGAATATAACGCAGAATATGCAGGCAGTTCACAATAAATTGGTGATATCCTACTTCAACTAGGCACTAATTTTTGCTTCCAAATCCACTTCTGTCTTCAGTTATTTATCAATGTTATTTTACAAAATGAGTCTGGAATACCTTTCCACTTTCTTCCAATTTTAACCTACACTCTGTGATAAATAAGACCCATTGATATTGTCTCAAAAACATGAGCTACATTAGTCCTCAGATGAGAATTTTTACAAGCCCTAACTATTTTTTGAGCCCTCATCAGATTAAAATGATACTCTCACTTCTGCCTATCACATTAAAGAAAATGTTTTCCCTACATTTGCCCCACAGTCCCTTCCTTTTCAACCTCAAGCTGGCAGTTTTCACTCTCTATATCATTCCTCAAATTTCGGCACACTGGCAGGCCTTTGCCACAAGTATTTGAATTTAATCAGGTGTTGAAATCTTACAACTTACAAAAATACAACAGCCTCTCCAATACAGGCACATTTATCACATTTTTTCACAGTTGTGTTTCTCAGAGTAATTGTTTGCATAAACACAACTGCTTCCATTTCCTTATATTCTAGTCACTCCCCCACTGTAATCAGTCTGATATGAAGCCTTCCCAGTACAAAAATGCCATCTTTCGCAAGAACAGTACCCTCCATGTTAAGAATTCTGAGAAAAACACCTTAATCCTCATCTTTCATGCTCAGTGACTCTTCCTGCTATGGCCCCAGCAACTCTTGTTCTCTTTCTGTCTTTTCTCTAAACAGTAGTAAAATTTTCAAATGCAAAATATATTTCATTTCCAAATTGATACCATTCGATAGTCAATCATTTTTCTTAGTATAAAATCTAAAACTTCTACAGGGATTTGAATGACCTACATGGACTAGCTCTTGACTTTCTCTCTGTACTCATATATTCCTTCCATCCCCAGTTTCCCTTGGCTGTTTCTGCCATTCATGCCATGTTCTCTGCACTGACCAGTATTTCTTATTCTCCTCATTCCTGAAGTGTAGGCTAAAACACTACATAAATATAGAAAGCTTCACTAACCTTCTATGATGATTGAGACCCTACTGTTCTATATTAATGTGCAGGCTTACACTTTTTATTTCATAGCAAGCATCACAAAATAAAGAAATAAATTAGTCCTTTCATGAATCATTATATATTTCTCTCCCCATTAAGACATTAAAGCAAAATCTTCCCTGGCCATTTCCTGGGTAACAGAGACTGCAGCAAGGAGACTGGCATATATCAGGGGATTAAAATATTTGTGGAATTAATGAATGGAATGGTAGGCAGGATTAGTAGAAGTTTTCTAAATACTGGTTGACAAGTAAAATATGAAAGTGACTTGTCTTTGAATGTACAGCCTTTGACTCCTAGGGATCAAAAGAACATATGATACTTTGGACTTTTCTTTCTCTCCCATTTATTTCTCTTTTCTTCCCTTTCCATCCCCATTCTTCCCCTTCTCTCTCCCTCTCTTCCTCTCTTCCTCCCTTTCTCCCCCCTTTCCTTCCTTTCTTTTTTTTCCCCTCTCCATCCCTTCCTTCCTTCTTTTCTTTCCTAGAATTATAATAAACAATGGCCAATAAAAGAAAAAAAAAATCAAAGTTACTATACTAAATCTTTGCCACCTCAAAAATATTCATTTTTTCCTATCACTAATAGATAATTCAAGTCAACATATACTACTTTTATCTTTTTTTTTCATTCATTCATTCCACAGATGTTTAACAAGCACTAATAACAGCAGGAATTGAGTCCACAAGGACAGTCTCCTAACATTACTTAAATAACTTTCTGTATACAGGCTTTATGGACTCCAGAGTAACATTTTTATAGAATCTGAAAATAATGCATGTAATCATTATGGGCTGGGATTATACATTTAGGATCCCATCAGAAGATGAAAGAAAGTTTCCAGGACAAAATTGTCCCCAAAATGTTTGATAGAGGCAATTTAATCTTCTGAGTAGTTGTTGGAAATGGGAAAAAAAAAATGTTGTTTTATTATGGCTTGTGGAATTTACTGTAATATCAATGATGTTATTCAGTTTGAAGGCTCTAAAACTGCCACTCATTTATCCCTGAACTTAATCTATGGTGTGTTCTTGTTGGTTTTCGTCATTTAATAAAGAGACTGTCCTTCACTCTTACTCCATAGATGCCACAATTCCTTCTTATGACTCTTCTTACAGCCTCCTTGAAGTCTTTGTTCCTCAAGCTGTATATAACAGGATTCAACAATGGGGTGATCACAGTGTAGAAGACAGAAATAATCTTATTGATTTCAGGTGACAGGTGGGCATTGGGGTGAATGTACATGGAGATCATTGTTCCATAGTAGATCATGACAACAGCCAAATGGGAGCCACAAGTGGAAAAAGTCTTCATTCGGCCAGAGGCTGAAGGAATTCTCAATATAGAGGACACAATAAAAACATAAGACACAAGTGTAAGAAAAAAGCAAAAGCACAGCACAGCAACTGAGAGGATAAAAATGATCATCTCGGTGATATAAATACTGGAACATGACAGCTGCATGAGGGGAGGGAGGTCACAGAAGAAATGATTGATCTGGTTGGGCCCACAAAAATCCAACTTGGAAATCATCAGGGAAGGCAGAAATCCTGTGCCGACCCCTGCCAACCAGGAGATTGCCACCAATTTGTTGCAGATATCAGGACTCATCAGGAAAGTGTAGTGCAGTGGGCTGTAGATGGCCAGATATCTGTCATAGGCCATCATGACCAGAAGAAAGCACTCAGTAGCTCCAAAGAACACAAAGAAATAGAGCTGTGCTATGCAAGCAGGGAAGGAGATGGCTTGGCCCTGGGAGAGCAGGTTGGCTAGGAGAAGGGGCACAATGGTGGATGTATACCAGATCTCCAGAAAGGAGAGATGTTTAAGGAATGTGTACATAGGTGAGTGCAATTTCTGGTCCTGGCTCACTACTGCAATGATGACAATATTCCCTGTGACTGTGAGAAAGTAGATGAACAAGAAAATAGCAAAGAGCAATGGCTGCCACTCAAGGAGGTTCTGGAATCCTAGCAGCTGAAATTTAGTGACAGTTGACACATTTGGGGAATCCATTGTCTGTGGAGGAGAAAAACATTTTGGTAAAGCACTGTACATCAGGCATAAAGATATTTTATAACTATTTATGTTTGGAACTTCAGAGACTAGTGTTTTTAATTAGTTTAGATCTTATGTACTTTGAGAAGAGTAAATGCCTTTGATGTTATCTTGCTTTTAAAGACTACACTTTGATGTCATAAGCTGAATGTGGATATTAGGTCTCAGCAAATTCCATTTATTGGGCTCTCTGAATTCTACAAGTGGTCTCAGGTCCAAAGACATAGCCCAAAAAGTACTCTGATTGAAATCAAACTTAGAAACCAACAATAAAAATAAAGTTAAAAAAAAAAGTCAGGCACATATGGAAGCAAATACCTTTCTTTTCTCAAAAAGAACAGGGAAACTTCCTTTTCCGAAAACATCAGCTACAGCATAACTCCTATGACCTCTTGAGAAAGTTTATTCATAATCCTCTCACTCATTATTTATAGATAAACTGCTGTGTGTGTGTGTGTGTGTGTGTGTGTGTGTGTGTGAGAGAGAGAGAGAGAGAGAGAGAAAGAGAGAGAGAAAGAGAGAGTCCTATGCTGAGCTAACTAGTACCTCCATCTTTGTCGTTTCTTGCCCACTTCAATAACATGATCAGCCACTCTAATCGCTCCTTCCTGTGTACATTCAACAATAATATTTCCTTTGTTTTCATTTAATTCATTATCAAGCCCAATTCTGTTTAAGATTAATCTCCATGCACCATACATATGCTTCCATGCAGTAAAGGAGGTGAGAGCAAACACATAATGCAGCCACCAAAAAACTCCAGTGCTTAGAACAACCATTCTATATTTCCTCCATCTATTCACTCTTCCATTCTTCTCAGTGTTTGTTTCACATATATTTTTCTCTTCTCACACTTCCAAAACATCCTTGTTGCATACCTATACCCTCAACAAAAGACCTATTTTACTTTTAAACAACAAAAAGAATAACATCAACAGCAACATAATCAGAAAATGAAACTAAAATCCTCCAATAAGAATATCCAGACTCATAGGTGACTAAATTCTCCAACCACCCACCACCATTAGTTTGTATGCATCTGCTTCCTACATCTTCCTCTGAGTAAAGAGTGGATGCCCCGGTTAATGCGAATCCCTCCACATATCCTTCAGGGGTTGCACCCCCTCAACATGATTGAAGACATTGCAGGTATTATACTCTCTTACTCATCTGCATCAACAATGGCCCCTCTCTCTGTTGGTATCATTTTCTCAGCATGTCAACAGGCTCATTTTCTCTCCCTTTGAAAAAGAACAGTGGAAAAAAAAAATGTCTTGATGTCATACTGTTCTCCAAATACTACCAGCATTTGTCTGCTCTGTTTTTACTTCTTCCCATCTTAAAAATATTCTCTCTTCTGTAGAACTTCAAGACCTCTTAAAGGAGATGGAACTCAAAGCCTCTGGCCAAGAAAAGAATTACCAGACCCTTATCATCACCGCACCTGTCTCATTGTAATGCCCCTTCCACTACCTTGATAAATCTGGCTTACTCCTTCCTGCCCCCTACTAGGAAAAGTATGAGGCCCTCTCCTTATCCTTCACCTATAGGGACATTATATGCCCCTAACCAAACAGCAATTATATCATAAGATCTCTCTTTCCTCAACCAATCAGCAGGTCAGCAGGTGTATCATAAGACCTCTACTCTCTCCCTGGGCTATAAAAACAAACGTGACCACGCACTATGGGTCAGCTCTCCCCAGTCATTAGGAAGCCGTCCCACTGAGATAGCAGCATCTTTCATCTCAATACATTCTTCTTTCTCATCACCTCACTACATTGGGAAATTATTTTTCTGAACCATGTGCACAGACCACTGCATCTCCCAGCTGCCTGTATTCTCACTTGAATCTACTGAATTGTCTAGTTTCTTCTTACCGCTGCAGCACCAAAATCACCCTGCTGCACCATTGCCCTCCAATCATCTATCCTCATTCCTAATCTTCACAATTTGTTGTCAGCATTGCACAGTTGACCCCTTCCTCTTCCTGGAGCTATTTTTATTAGTTCACATGCAAGAATATCTGCTTCCTGAATTCAGCTACACCCTGGTCATTTCACTTTCATCCATTTCTTTTTCTAGTATCTTTATATCCTCTAACCCAAAAATATATGATGTCTAGAATGAATACCTCTCAATCTACCTCACTTCCTCCCTGGTTTCACAGAGTCTCCTGACTTTAAATACCTCCACTTATGTAAATCAAGTTTGACTATAAGCCTCCTGTAAACAACTGCCCTATTTGAAATGCACAATGAGGTGTCCAATCAGCATCTGAAACAACACAAACTAATTTGCATTTCTTCTTCACCTACCTGCCCCCTCTTAGTGAAACCACTCCATCTCATTAGGCTCCTCCATCCTTCCACTTGCTCAAGGCAGAAACCTTGAATTTGATTCTTTTTTCTCTCAGACCCAGTATGTGATTTCTCGTCAAAATCACCTGGCTCTACCTGAAAAAAATATCTGGAAGCTAATCTTGATTTCACATAAATATTGCATACTCCCTGGAGAAAAAAGTGCCACATTCTTTCACCTAGATTGCTTAGTAGTTGCCTTGTAGCCCCTTTGTATCCATTTTCCCTTCTTTAGGAAATTCTCGATAAAACAGCCAGAGTGAAAATTTTAGAATAGAGCATGTCATCCCTCTGATCAAAGCCCACAGCAACACCCAGCCTGCACAGAGAACATAAATTTACTGTGAATTGTTGCTGGTAAGTGAATATATCACTGTGGCCAAACAATCAGTTAATTCACATATCAGGAATCTACTGTTCTGCTAATTCATTGTTTTTATTTTATTATACAAATTTTGCTGTGTTCTGTTTTCTCCTCTCACACTTGGGTAAAATCACTAGGAATACCGCCTTCATTTGATAAAAAGAATTCATACTGAGTGAAAATGATATTTTAATACAATCTTTGGTTTTTTTTTTTTTTTTTTTTTGAATCTGGACTACATTCATGGATTCATCTTGTATATGTATTGAATGGTATGGTATGTGATTTCTTAAAGCTTTAGAAAAGTGAATAGTGCCAAAGCACTATATTTAACCAGGCCCTACTTATTTACTCTACCCAGTACCTCTCCAATCTCTTTGTCTACCTTCTTTTTTGCTCATTCTGCTACCAAGTTTCAGGCTTCCTTAGTATTATTCGAACTACATAGGTCTTGCTCCTTTTCTATTTAGCACATCTCTGTTTCCAAGATATTGTCCCTGAACATTTCTAAGTGCTTCATAACTCCTGTTCTTCCTTTCTGCTCAGATACCAACTTCTCCCCTATACCTACTCTAACTATTCTACCAGTGTTCTGGGAGCCTATGATATCAATTCAAGAAGAATATTTTGTACATATCTTGATTCAGAGACAGAATATTCCAACAGTTCTTCCACTGAATGAACAACTAAAGGATACTAGAATGTTGTTATTTGATGATAAAGGACTGACTGATTCTTTTAGGCTCAATGTAATTAAGGTAATTCTAGCATTTGGAAATAATCAGTACTTAACTATTTGAATAGTTGGTGAGTTCCTCCTTACCTAAGATATTTAAGTGAAGAATGGTGATTATCAAAATTCAGCCTTCTTGTGCACTTGAGTTGCATTGTGGGAGGGGCTTTGTTTTATTGATTGATGGATGGGTTGATAGATTTATTCAGAAACGGAGAGATATGTTAGAAAATTCCCTGAGACACAACAATGGTCACAAATTCTTTTAGTTAAAGTGACAATGCCATTTTGGAAATTGGTCCATTTTTTGCTTTGTATTTCTTTTATTTTTTGTAAATATATTACCTTAGGACTCAATTTAAAATAAATGAAGAGTAGATTTAAAAACTTAAACATGGAGTATAATGAGGACCTGGTTTGGGAGACCACAGGGAACACAAAGCAGCATTGTATTATAATAGACTAAGATTAAAAGTCATTTGGCTCAATTTCTTAGTCATCTAAAATCCTTCTCATAATGTGCACTCAAATTCACAAGGAAACTGAACTTTATTAATCACCATTCTTTGTTTAAATAATTTCAGTAATGAGGAACTCACCACCTAATGAAATATTGATTGTTAACTGATTATCTCCAAGTGCTAGAATTACCCTAATTGCATTTAGATTAAAAAGCAAAAGATCTGATTCCTAAAAGGCTAAACTCTTAGAACAAATAGTGCAACCTTAGACCAACTGTTTTAGCTTTATTATGCAAATTAAATACACACACACACACACACACGCATATATATATATATATACATATACAAAATTATATGAAAGTAAACATAATCAAGAATGTCACTGTTCTTACATGCAATCTATCCTATAGTTAACTAAATGACCTTTGGCATCTCAAGTCTTCAATTTTGGTTACTCCTCAGTTATTAATGTTTTATATGCAATTTTGGTTACTCCTCAGTTATTAATGTTTTTAGGCAAGATTATTTACTTTGCATGTAGATACAACATCAGGAAAGTCTAAAACTGCCTTGGTAATGAGGAATCATTTTTAAAATTCAACATTCATGTCCACAACAGCCAAAAGAACAACATGTATGTCATTGACACTAAAACACACACCTTGTATATTTCTTTCTGAAAACCTTTGAGCCTGTCCACATGAACCTGCCCTACCTGGCAGTCTCCACGGCATGGACAGCCCTAAATCACCACTGCTCCATGTTCTGCCCAATTCTCTGGTAACCCAAATGTGGACAGTACTTTTTTCATGAGAGCAGGGATTTGCCATCTTCTGCTGGAGTTTAAGGCTGGGTACAGAAGACTTCTCCTTTCAATAACTCTGTGTTTCTTGGGGACCTGGCTTCTGAGAAACCTGTTCCCCAGATATCCTTCTATAATTTGACAATCAAGTTAGTAAACAATGCAACCAACCTTCTGAGATTCAACTCTGTCCACTGAGGCTTAGATGTCAGTAGCACATGGGGGATTGTTTCAATTCTTGCATTCTTTTGGAATCATATTTTTAAAATTTAACTTAAGCTCAGTCTAATTTAACATTAAGTCTAAATTAACATTTTTTGTTAATGCTTAACAAAAAAATGAATCAAATGGAAAAGTGTGTTTTGTAGATCTAGCAAAGTAGGTAATTATTGAGTGACCCACCCTGAGGACTGAATATATGACAGCTACTTTTTGTTGAATGGCATTTCTACATCAAAATTTAATTACAAGTATGGTTAAATTTAAAAAAAAAGCATGACTGCAAATTAAGTCATTTATTCAATTAAAGCACTCTCTACCCAAGCTTATTCTCAGTGTGAATCTGTCAATTTAACAAAGAAAATGCAATATGCGAATTTGATTATTAGGAGAGGAGTTTGGCAAAGGAAAAGTTCTTCATCCACCCATAATAGAGTAGGATTTAAAAAATCCATGTGTATGGAAGTCTATCTAATTAGTAAGATCAAATTTATTATATTACTAGTTAAATGTGTGTATTTTGATTTAAAATATTAAAAGATTGAACGAAAAAATACATTAAAATTGCACTTATTTTGGATGGTTTTTGATCATTCATGTTTCGTTTTGTGTTGTTTTGTTTATTTTTTGGTTAATGCCCATGGCCTGTGAAATTTCCTGGGCCAGGGATCGAACCCTTGCCAAAGCAGTAACACAAATCATTGAAGTGATAATGGCAGATCCTTATCCTGCTGTTCCATAAGAGAATTTCTTGATCTTTCATTCATTCAGAAAATATGTATTTAGTAACTACCATATGCTCAAAGTTCATCCAGGCATTGGGATTCACCAGTGAATCACACAAACATTATAGTTAGATGAGATAGGCTGACATAATTCATTATTTATTGATGTTTGATTTAATTTGGAGAAGGAAAGAAAATGCAGTCAAAAACATATCTTTTTAAATGTCTATAGTACCATCTCCCATAATTAGACCCCTCATATCTAACTTTCCAAACTTCTTTGTGTGTGTCCTACACATGGAGTAATATTTTGAGTTACAGGGTTTTAGACTATATCTTGGCATATTTGCAGCTAATTTTATATAGCCTGAATCTTGCCTTTTAGTCTCAGATTATTTTATAGCTAATTTACATTGTAGGTCTTCCCTCTTGCTGTTGAATTTTGAAAAATAAAAAAATTGAACACAATTTGTGAACTGCAAAATAGCCCACTCTTTGGGCTAAATCCAGACCTTCCAATTCCTTTATGTTTGCAGAAAGAAAATGAGTCCTGACAGGGCCTTCAGAGCATACTAGAATCATTATCAAACACTAGACCTATAACTAGAGTTAAGACAGGGTCCATTTATATACCTTGCATTTGCTCACATTTCAAATTTCTCAAATTTAATATGTAGATGTGGTTTACCACACCTCCTTCAGAGAGCAATTGCAAATATCACACAAGACATTGCATGTATTCATTTGTTCCAAAAGCTACCAGGGGGTCCTTTACTTTATGCAGTGCAACAGTAAAGAGCTTTTAGAATAAAAATATGAACAAGATATATTCTTGTTCTTGAACCAGTTAAACAACTTTAAACATTATAAATGTAAATGTCTCTTTAAATATCACATGATTGAATCTACTTTTGTTAACATGTACATGTTCTGATTAGCACTTACATGAATAGGAAACAGGCCAAGGGCCAGCCCTTCTCCCACTGGTCAGTGTCTTAGAGACCCTTGATTCTCTCACAATCACAAGGATTCTTCTCTGCCTCAAACTTTCTCTCTGAATTCCCTCCATAGAAGCAAAGAGGTACACTGGGTGTAGACACCACTTACCCAGCTAGGGAAAATGGATGCTGTGTCTACAGAAGATATTAGACAGCCTTATCTCAGTGAATTATCAATAGAGCTTCGGGGGAAGAAGAACAATAAAAAGGCAACTGCTAAAATGAAAACCAACAGAGATCTTTTTAAAACATGTATAGCACTGGGAATTATATCTACTCACTTGTGATGGAACATGATGGAGGATAATGCAAGAAAAAGAATGTGTGTGTGTGTGACAGAAAGAGAGAGAGAGACTGAGTCACTTTGCTGTACAGAAGAAAATTGACAGAACACTGTAAACCAACTGTAATGGAAAAAATAAAAATCATTAAAAAAATAAATAAAAAAGTAAAAAAAATAAATACCACAAGCAGGCAGGAAAGTGCTGAGTCAGTGGCTTTCGAGGTTTGTGCTGGCTTTTTTTGTTTGTTTGTTTTTAAATTTTGTTTTCATTACAGAGTGGGCTGAGGCTAGGGGTGGTGAAGCAAGGGTGTGGCCCAGAAAGAGCTGAAAGCCTTGTTGAAAAGTATTCGAGCTAGGAAAGAAAATATAGAGACTCTGGAGAGATGGTTTCAGGAGCCCAAAGACATGATGCCAAGGAAGTTAGGAAAGGTGAGCAAGGAGCAATGTTCAGAGGAGAAGCATCCCGTATTGTCAGAGAAGGCAAAACACACATGGAGCTGAGTATTAGAAAAAGATGATGGCAGAGGTTGAGGAGATTAACTAAATGACTGGGAACTATGCAACCTGCAAATGAATCAGAGAATGGAGACAGAGTAAGGATCCAAGAGTGGATACACAAAATGTAATTGTATCAGTACAAAGATAGGTTTTATTCACTTCAGAAGTATGATTGGAAGGAAATACAAGTTTAATTTAGAACAACCCTTTTAAACAAGAAAGTGATCCGAGAGAATTTATAAATGCAATGAACCTAATTATAAATAATCTAGTCCACTTATTTGCACAGATTGGCTGTAAGAAAAATAGGTTTTTTTAAGAACAATGGCACAGTGCTCATTCCTAGCCTCCAAATGCTACAAGACAAAATAGAGCCTAAATTCAGCAACTATCAGGAAAGAAGTATCATCTAATATTAGATCATCCACTTTGTCTCATCCTCCTGAAAACCACTTTGATCCCCACACCTAAGGCCAGTGACCTTCTCTTAGCCTTTTAGGCACTAGGGAATCTGAGTTCAAGCTAGCTGAACTACTAATGTCTTCATACATTTGAGTCATACATTGCTTTATTATGTCTCCAAATAAAATAGAGTATCGTTGATAGTCACAGCAATATAAATCAAAACTATATATGTAAAATGTATAAAATATGGATCTCACATTTTACATAATATTGGATGTTAAAAATTTTCTTCCATTAGCTTATAGGATAAACTGTATTGATTCTGTTCATTCATTTATTCAGTTATTTATTCGATTAGAATTTACTGGGTATTTAAAAAAAAAAAGATGTCATATATAGAATTTACTGGGTATTTTATGTGCCAGTCACTCTTCAAGGTACTGGGGATATGGTATTGAACAAAATAGAAAAAAACAATCTCCTCCTTACATTCTAATTATTTTCTGTTCATATGGCTATTTCTTCTCTTTTTCTTTAATTACATATACTTACTATGTGCCAGGACCTATATCAAGTTATGATATATATTAGCTTATTGAATCCTCTGAACAGCCCTGTGTGAGTGGCACTAACAATATCCTGATATTTTAGAGGAAGTTTGGTACAGAAAATATTTGAAAGTTCCTTATCTAGCAAGTGGCACAGCCTTTGGTCTGGGTCCAGGGTCTGCTTTTCTACTGTGGAGTCCTCTGCAGTTTTTCTTTCTTTTCTGAATTCACATCTTTGATGTTGTGCTTATAACTGTCTCTGTTCTCAAAGATTTAATCTATTTTAATTATACACCTGACCTTTAGGCAAATGGCTTCCAAACCTATTAGACCCTGCCCTCCACCAAGACTCTAAGCCAAGCTGGACACAGCTTGTATTGAAATTAATACAATATCATAGGTCAACTATATTCCAATTAAAAAGAAAAAAAAGTACCCCAAACCTCACAGGATATGCGAGGACCTGAATCATCTGTCCCTGCCTCTCCCTGGGACCTTATCTATTACCACTCATTCCCATCTTGCATACACCCCAGCCTGCCTGGCTGCCTCATGTCATGGGGTTCATCCAGCTCTCTCCAGCAAGTATTCAGTTTCTGTACTCTGTGCTCTTTGTTCTGTTTGCCAGAGCCCCATCTAGCTTTCAGTTTGTACTTATGATTCACTTATTAACTCAGAGACTGTCAAGGGAAGGACCCCCATCCCAAAAGTTAGTTCAAACCTTCTGTTTTATTCTTGCAGCATTGGTGAGTGTCCTTTCTCCCAGTTTTTTGTTTATAACTATATGAGTTCTCCTGACAGATCTTACGTCTTCCTTAAGAGCTGGGCCATATGTCTTTTCTAACCTGTGTGTCTGAGATTCTGGTAGCTGGTGCTGAGGAACAGATCAAATAATATGCTACAAGCATCCCATCATCACTTCAAAATTTAACAAAATGAAAATTACATTTTCCATAAATGACAGATATTTCCCACATTTGTCTACTTTCCAGATGACCTCATGACCTCAACATAACCATCTTGAGTCAAATCACCTTGCTTCTTCTATGTCTTTCTCATTCTCCCCCATCTCAGAGGTGACAGGGCAGGGATGGACCATGCTTGAGATATTACTTCTAATCAATTCCTTAAGGTACAGATTTGCCACCTCCAAGACATGTTTTGCAAAAATCATAACATGTGCAGTCACTGTAAGACTCCCTGAACTGGGCCAGATATTTATTTAAATACTTTGAATTTTTGTTGGTCTATAGATCTATCATTGTTATACACTAGTTTTCAAGTA
Source organism: Phacochoerus africanus (assembly GCF_016906955.1). Lineage (NCBI taxonomy): Eukaryota > Metazoa > Chordata > Mammalia > Artiodactyla > Suidae > Phacochoerus > Phacochoerus africanus. The sequence continues at coordinate 57,196,420 of NC_062547.1, read as the reverse complement.
TTTCCCATTTTCTTATCTACCCATTTCTTTATCATGAGCTAATTAACAGGAGGTAGAAAAAAATAAAGATTTGAAAAAATCATTGTGCCGCATAAGGATAAGAAGGTCATGGAGTAGTTTAGAAAATAATGGAAGGAAGGAGCTAAGCAATTCTCCAAATTTACTGACAGTGAAAACATGAGTAGGCTCCAATGAGGTATGCTATGAGGGATTTCGTGAGAAATGATCGTTTTGCTAGGAGGCCAAGGTTAGTAGAAGGTTAATTTTAATCTTGAGGTTGAGGGTGTCTGAGTTGCAACTTTTCACTGGGAGTAGCTCATTTAGCCTCTTGAAACCAAGCCAGCGGATAAAACCCATCTCGTGTCTGTGGGGATCCTCCCTGTTGTGCCAGACCACCAGAAGAGATAGTGCTGGCTGCGAGGAAGGCAGCTGCTATCAGCCGGGCCATGCAAGGCGCAGAGGGCCATGGCCTCAGGGGCGCCTGGAGAGCGGCTGTGTGAGGAGGCCAGGTGCCCTGTGTGCCTGGATTTCCTGCAGAATCCAGTCAGTGTGGACTGCGGCCACAGCTTTTGCCTCAAGTGCATCTCTGAGTTCTGCGAGAAATCGGACAGCGCACAGAGTGGCCTCTATGCCTGTCCACAGTGCAGAGGTCCGTTCAGACAGGAGAACTTCCGTCCCAACCGGCAGCTGGCCAGCCTGGTGGAGAGCGTGAGGCAGCTGGGTCTGGGAGCGGGACCCTCGAGTTCGCGCCTGTGTGTAAGGCACCATGAGGAGCTGACCCGCTTCTGCAAGGAGGACCAGGAGGCGCTGTGCTGGGTCTGTGAAACCACCCCAGAGCATAGGAGCCACCACACAGAGCCACTGCAGGAGGCCGCCAGGTGCTACCAGGTGAGAGGTGCTAACCATGGCAGGCAGAGAGCCATGATTTCCTGACTCTGGAAATGCTATTCTAAAACAGAGCTGCCAGCTGAGTCACAGGTTTTCAAAGTGCCTTGCTAGAGACAAAGCCAAGAGATATTTACCAGATCTGAATGACCCAGCACCCTCCCCACCCTCTGCCCTTATGGCTCACACTCAGTTTGTGGTCTTCTCGCCTTTGCTCCATGATAACCGCATCTTTTGAGACCCCTGTTCAGGAAGCAAACATACAATTATTTTAGACTGCCACTGCCCTTCTCTCCCGTGAAACTTTCCCTGGTCATTTATTTTCATGCTGGTCTTTGTTTTCTGATATTGATGGTCTGGGTTTCACAGCTAGGGCTCTGGTGTGAAGGGCTGTGTTGTCCTGGTTCTTAGTCACAGGTGTACATTGGTACTGTAAACACTTCCTAATGACTATCATTTATATAGTGTTTTTCTTTTGCATAGAGTTTATCTCTATGTTCATTAATATTGTCACCAAAACAGGCTTTATGTTTGAACATTTGCTAAGAATAGTGTCCAGCTGGGCACTAGGCTCTAATCAACTTTAGAGACTGACAATACTGAGGTAGGAATCCAGTAGCTAAGCCCTTCTCTATTCAACACATATTTGTGGACTTATTATGTGAGCATTTTCAAGGAAAAGGTGACTCATACTGAAGTATCTGGCTCACAAAAGTGGCATCTTTGAAACTCTGTGAATAGGATTCTCCCTCCTGGCGCTGATCAAAAATTTTTTGATATATTCTGAAAACATTTAAATTTCCAGTACTGGAACAGCTGCTAGCATAAAGGAGATTAAAGCCATCTTTATTCTACTAATATTTATGTAAAGTAATATTACAATGACATGAAGTACAAATATTAACTTTCAAAAATATTATCATTATAAATAATACCTTTATTATTATTATTATTATTATTTTGTTTTAAATCTATCATTGTAATATTTTTCCCTCAACTTCCCTCTGGGCCTACCAAAAATATCACTATTAGTTTTTCTTCTTGATTTTGGTTGTCTTCCACAAAATTCAGGTGTTAGCTACTTTCTAGATAGAATTTGCCTTTTTTTTCCATTATTAATTATTTTTTTAATCTGGAAGGTACCCTACAGTGCATGGATACTGTCATATTTCTAAGGAATTTCTCTCTATTGCAGTAGCCCTTGAACTAAATATCAAATAAACATCTTCTAAACTCCTTAGTCCATCAATCAAGACTTTTGAGGACCCTAAATTCTCTTACTGTAGCTCTTATCTTAACCAATTATTCCACCCAGCAAAACAAGCCTAATCACTGCTGTCTCCAAACATGTCACGACTTTTTATTTCCTTGCTTTTGCTTACAATTTTTTTGTTTGTTTCTAAGTGTCAAGGTGTTCTATTCCTTCCAAACACTAAAATAAACTGCTACTTTCTTCATCTTGTTAAAAGCCTCCATGGATTCTACTGCTATTTTATGTGTTCTACATTAGACTGTTATCTCTAAAAAAACAATTGATGTATAGGACTTATTGAATGACTCTGAGAAGAGTTAGAAGAGTTTTAAGACATATGCATTCTATCTTTTTATATGCCCTCCATAAATAAAAGACATGTGTTTATCTCTTGTGGAGGTCCTAGGATTGAAAAGAAATTTAGTTTTTATTAAATTAAAAATAATAAAAACTAAATTATTTTTCTACCCCTTTTAAGACTTATGACAGTCTATATTTCTTTCTCATTTAATACGTACTAACTTAAAAGGTTTATTATGGCCAAATAATAATAAATACACTTCTGATTACAAAGTAATAAATAACTTTAAGAAGTTGAAATATGTAGATATAAGGAATAGGATCACTTTTCAACCAGGCACTAGAAGAAGAAATTTTATTTATTGAATATATTTTCACTGGCCTCTGCCCAGTTTTTGTATATTCATTATAAACACTTTTACTTTTCAAAATTGGTGTCAGTTTATATAGAACATACTTATTTTAATTTTGTTTTACATTATGAATTTCTTATCATTACATAGTCTGCCATATCTTATTCAAATTCCATCCTGTGAAAATAATATTTTTCTTACTCCACTATTTTTAACATTTTGGTTAGTTACAGTTTTACTATTTAAAGTATAGTAAGCACAAGTTTGATGGTCTAGTGGTTGTCACTGCTAGGATTTGGTGTTTTCACTTCTGTGGCTTGAGTTTGATCCCCGGTCTGGGAACTTCCATGTGCCACAGGTGCTGCCAAAAAAAAATGTTTAAGTAATAATAAAAAAATAAAAATGACAAAAAAATTATCATACTTCTAAAAAGTCTATAGTTAACACTTTTAGATAAATATTTGATTATATCCGTCATCAACATTTAAAAACATGTGTATATTTAGGAGTTCCTGTTGGGGTTCAGGGGTAACAAACCCAACTAGTATCCATGGGAAAGGGGGTTTGATTCCTGGTCTTTCTCAGTGGATTGAAGATCCAGAATTGCTGTGAGCTCTGATAGAGGCCAGCAGCTACAGCTCTGATTTGACCCCTAGCCCTGGAACTTCAACATGCCACAGGTGCAGCCCTAAAAAGACAAAAAAAAAAAAAAGTGTGTATGTTTAACAGTTATTAATAAGGTCAAACATTTCTATATGCTTTTGTGGGCCTGTTCTAGCTGATCTCTGTATTCCCCCCAACACCTGGTCAATGTTAAGTACTGAATGAGGGTATCTGTAATAGCCACAGACTATCTTCCTAAACAGGTAAAGCTTCAGATGGCCCAGGAGCTTGTGAGGAACGAGATGGAGGAAGCTTCGACTCAAGAGGCTAATATAGGGAAGAAAACTGTCATTTGGAAGGTAAGAGAATATTGGGGATTCAAAAAGGTAGCCTATCTGAGGGATAGAAATTAGGTCGTTAAATAATTTTTCTACCCTGTTCCCTGTTACAGCATTTTTGTTCTGGTTCACAAGGAAAACATCTTGGGGAGTTCCCCGGTGGCACAGAGGGTTAAGGATCCAGTGTTGTCACTGCTGTGTCACTGCAGTGGTGCGGGTTGATCCTTGGCCCAGGAACTTTGCCTGCCACGAGAACAGTCAAAAAAGAAACAAAAAACAAAAACAAAACAATCTTAGTATCACCCTGGATCACCCTGCACCCTTATATAGCTGTGTTATTTTTATCTCCATTAACACTACCTGAATCCAAATTATAAATAAATAGCTTTACTGACCTTGAACTTACTGTAATTCTGCATCACACAGAACAGATGTCACTACTAGTGTAAGAAATACATATTTGTTGGATGAATGAAATACTGAGTATTCCACAGCATTTATATATATGAAATATAATCTAATAGTCATCATCTTACAAAGAGGAAAATGATCTGAATTTTCAGTCTCTTTTCAGCAATTCATATATTTTCTCTTTTCTTCACCACATCAACTTTTTTTCTGACCTATTTATCCACACAGGGATACACACAAAAACACACAGAGTGGTTCTGGGGTAGTGTTGCCTTCCAAAGAGATATTTTGCAATATCTGTAGATATTTTTGATTGTTGCAACTGGAAAAGGGTAAGTGTGTTACTTTCATCTCATGCAGAGAGCCCAGGAATATTGCTTAACACCCTACAATGCACAGGGTAGTCTCCCTTTTCCCCAAAAAAATTACAACAAAAGATCATCTGGTCAAAAACAATAGGGTCCTATTGGGAAATATATTCAATATCCTGAGATAAAGCACAATGGAAAATAATATTAAAAAGACTGCGTGAGTATGTATGGCTGAATCACTTTGTTATACAGCAGAAATTAACACAACATTGTAAATCAACTCTACTTTAACAACCATAAAAAGAATCACCTGGCAAATCTCAAGAGTGTCAAGCCTGAGAAACTCTATATAGAAATCACATAGGTGTTTAACTTATCTAATATGTATTGTAACATAAATAGAATTTATTTTATAAAATATTTCTTTTCTCTGTCCTCCTCTAAGAAGTCCTTTTTCTCTAATTGTTTTCTCTATCTTTGTATTCCTTTCCTCTTTTTTTTTTCAAAAATTTTGACTTGTACTATATTGTTCTCCAGTGATATCTTTTCCCATAGCTATACATATTATAAGTAAATTTATTTGTTATTGACATTTATTGGTCAGTTTGTTTCTTTTAGCCTAGTAATCCAAGTTAATTGTCTTTAATCCTGACTTGACAAATAATTTACAAAATTAGAAACTCCAGGAGCTCCCATTACGGCTCAGGTTCAATCCCTGGCCTTGCTCAGTGTGTTAAGGATTGGGGTTAACAAGAGCTTCAACACAGGCCACAGATGTGGCTCAGATCCTCCGTCATTGTGGCTATAGCATAGGCTGACAGCTGCAGCTCTGATTCGACCCCAAGCCTGGTAGCTTTCTATGCCACAGGTGCTGCCTAAAAAGAAAAGAAATAAAATATATCTCCACATCTGAACTCTGGGTTCCTTAATTTTTGAACCCTCCACTGATTATTCTAAAGTAAAGATGATTCTAAGATCCTTGTTCTAAGTCAAGAAAACTTTCATGATTCTTACCTTTGGGAATATATCCAAATAAACCAAAGGCAATAAACACAGGCTTAAAAAATCGACTCTAAATTTCATGAAAATGCTTAGCCTTTCATATTTGTAGATATAATTGTAGTACTCAAAAGGGTAATTGAGAAAACAATGAATTGCAACTAAAACCCTTCTCACCATGTCATTCCTCATGACACAAATATAGTTCCACTTTTTTTCAGTGACTGAGTCATTAGCACCACTTGTCAATAGCACAGCCTGCAACATGAGGAACGGGAGAAAATTCAATGAGTTGTACCTTTCAGATCAGAATATGGAATTCACAGTTGGTTGATTTTAAAGGTGTCAGGATTATATGGTTGAGTTGTTTAGGAAGTGGGAAAAGGAGGTAGAAAAAGGAAACTGAAGGAAGAAGTAGAGTCTTATGAAATTTGATGAAAACCATTATTAGAATTTTTTTAAAGCTGATAGCTTATGTTCTTTAATTGAACAAACTATTAAAATGTTTAGTAATGGACCAGAGAATGCAAAATGTGAAGAGACTATGGGAGGATAATTTGCCTCTTACACTTAGTTTAAAGGTAGTTTTTCAAATTCTGTATCAAAGTATGATCCTTAGGTCAATTAAAAAAATTATAGATGTGGGATTTGGGTAGAAATCAGGATCACTTCCCTGAATCTCTGCAATAAGTCGACCAAAAATCATTTATTTTTTGGCCCTACTGAGAATGTATACATGATTACCACATTACTAAGAAATATTTTCTAATATCTAAACTTTTTTCTACTAACATTTAGAAACCCAGGTCTCATTAATCTCTCTTCATAATTCTGGTGTTTCCAAACAGTTAACATTCCAGAAACAACTCTGATAGTAAATTTTAATCTCTGTTTTCCAACTATTCTGTGCGAGTCACTCTGCTCAACAGGTTAATCAATATTTAATTCTAGACCTCACCTGAGGTTCTGGCAACTGGGCACTTATCTCTGCACCCACCTTCCCAGGAACGTGTACAGCCTGCCACTGCCACAGGTCCAACAACTGGGCACCGACCTCTGAGCCTGCCTTCTGGGGAGCGCACACAACCCACTGTCACCTCTGAGGGTCCTGTGACCAAGCTCAGACCTCTGCCTCCATTTCCCCGGAAGCACAGGTGGCCTGCAGCCAGTGCCACCAAGGGGCCCAAGGTGGTGCATCAACCTCTGTGCCCTCCTTCCCGCAAGTTTATCTGGCCAGCCACCACTGCTGAGGGTATCCCAACCAGGAACCGACCTCTGCCCTCATCTCCCTGGGAGCACATACAGCCCACTGCCACCTTTGCTGAAGGTCCTGGGACCAGGCGCCAATCACTACCTCTGTCTCCCCAGAAGCACGTGCGTCCCACCACAGCTTCAGGTCTCACAACTGGGTACCCACCTCTGCACCTTCCTTCCCAGGATCTCCAGAGACCAGCCACCATTGCTGAGGGTTCCATGGCTAAAAGCAGACTACTGCCTCCATCTCCCAGAAAGCACAAGTGGCCTGCTCCTGGTGCCACCAAGAAGCCTATGGTGGTGCATCAACCTCTGTGCCTGCCTTCCAGGGAGCTTGCAGGGCCAGCCACCACTGCTGAGGGGCCCGTGACCAGACGCCCACCTCTGCCTCCAACTCCCCGGGTGTTTGCACAGCTGACTGCTGTTGCTGAGGGTCCCACAACTGGACGCCGACCCTTGCCCCCACATCCCTGGGAGTGTGAGCTGCTGCCACCACTGAGGGTCCCCCGGCCAGGCACCAACATCTGCCCTAGCCACCACAGGAGTGTACGTGGACCACCGCCAATACCACAGAGGGTCCTGCGAGTGAGTGACATCCACTGGCCACTGTCAGGGTCCAGGAGGGGTCCTGCAAGCCATTTCCACCTCCCTCGGGTATTCCATCCCTAACTGCCACCACTGCACTCTAGGAGGGGTCATGCAAGCCATTGCCACCTGGCTCCTAGACTCCATCTCTAATCACCACCTAGCTCCAGCAGGGGTTATGAGACACAGCTGCTCTCATCATATGCTCTGAGTGAGCACACATAAGCCACTACTACCAAGAAAGCCAGGACTGGGCACCAGCTGCTACATCTGCACACCTACTATCAAGGGGATAATGGCACACACTGAGGAAAGAGGTGACAAGTACCCATGCTAAAAAGCCCTGTGACTAGGGAGGAAGATCTGTAATCTCTCCTTCCAATTGCATGAACCATGGATGCAACAACTCCACTTTCAGCCCTATAAATTCAGTGCTGGTGAAACATCTGAAAAGACAACAAGTGCTCCCATAGCTGAGACAGGTCTGGCTTTAGAAGCTGTGGACTCTTGGGTATGTACATGTGAGGGCTGGACCAGGCCAGAATCTGAGCTGACTCCATAGCTCCCACAGCAGGCCCAGGTGCACAAATACTGCAGTCCTGAGTCTTGACCTCAGTGCATCTGTGCCACTGACCTAGTGGAAACAGTGCCAAAGAGATATCAGGGCCAATTACTGACATGCCCACAGTTAAAGTAGAACCAAGACAGTGACAACAGCAGTGTACTTTGTGAGCCCAAACACTGGGTGAAATGTGACACAACAGAGAACACTCACAGGTGAACAGCTCCAGCAGAAGAATACTCAGTGGCTCCTTTCCCAGTGTGAGTGCTGCAAACCCACCTATTTCACAATGATGATCCGAAACAGCTCAGAAGCAGATCTTGGGGACTCTACTCCAAGAACTAGGGAGCAGGCCCTGCCATTACAGGCCTGTGATAACCACAGACAAAACAGTGCAGGATCTTGTCACTGCAACATCAATCATATATCCTATCAAGGGGCTAAAATTCAGAATACAGTGAGAAGAAAGGTGGCAAGGAGCCAAACTGAAAACAGCCCTTTCACCAAAAATATATTAAATTCAGACGGGCTGCATAAAGTCATCCAGAGCTTGCAGTTACCTCTAAACACGCCTCTTGACAAGGTTCAGCCCACCTGAGGTACAAAACCCAGCTCCACTCACCATTGCAAGGCAGCAGTTCCTCATATCAGGAAGCCTGAACAAGACCCTGGACCAAACTTACCCACAAGGGGAAGACCCCTGAAGCATGAGGGAATAAAATCCTCCAGCCTGCAGAAAGGTGACCATACACATAGAAAGTTAGACAAAGTGAGATGACAAATTATTTCAGATGGAGGAACCTGATAAAAACCCACACTATCACTGTTTGCAGATAACATGATGCTAAAGATAGAAAATCTTAAAGATTCTATCAGAAAACTACGAGAGCTCATCAGTGAATTCAGTAAAGCTGCAGGGAAAATCATAAACAGAAATTAAAGAAAGTCTCATTTGCAATCACATTAAAGAGAATAAACTATATAAGAATAAACCTACCTAAAGAGACAAAACACCTGTACTCTGAAAACTATATGACACTGATGAAGGAAACTGAGGATGATACAAATCAATGGGTGGATATATCATGTTCTTGGATCAGAAGAATCAATATTGTCAATGACTGTACTACCCAAGGCAATCTATAGATTCAGTGCAATCACTCTCAAGATGCCAATGTCATTTTCCACAGAACTAGAACACGTTTTTTAAAATTTGTATGGAAACACCAAAGACCCCAAATACCCTAAACAATCTTGAGAAAGAAAAACTTCATATTAAACTGCAGTGCTACAGTCATCAAACCAGTATGGTACTGACCTGAAAACAGAAATATAGAGCAGTGGAATAGGATTTAAAGCCCAGAAATAAACCCACACACCACCTATAATTAATTAATCTATTAAAAATAGGCAAGAATACACAATGGATAAAAGAAAATCTCTTCAATAAGCAAAGCTGGGAAGACTAAACAGATACATGTAAAATAATAAAATTTAAACACTAACTCCATACACAAAAATAAACTCAAAATTGATTAAAGACATGAATATAAGACCAGATACTATAAAACTCATAGAGGAAAAGATATGCAGAACACTCTTTGACATAAACCGCAATATCTTTTTGGATCAACTTCCTTGAGTAATAAAAATAAAAATAAACAACTGGGAACAAATTAAACTTAAAAGCTTTTGCATGGAAAGGAAGCCATAAACAAAATGAAAAGACAAGGAACTTGAGAAAATCTTTTCAAATAAAAGTACCCAAAAGGTATTAATCTCCAAATTATACAAACATCTCATTCAGCTTTATACCAAAAAACCCCCACAAACCCTGTCAATGAAAAATGTTAAGAATATTTAAATAAATGTTTCTATAAAAAAGACAGATGGCCAAATGCAGATGAAAAGATACTCCACATCACTAATTACAAGAGAAATGCAAATCAAAGCTGCAATGTGGTATTACCTCACACCTGTCAGAATGGACATTGTCAAAAAGTCTACAAACAATAAATGCTGGAGAGGGTGTGGATAAAAGGGAACTCTGCTATACAGTTGGTGGGAATGTAAATAGGGGCAACTGCTATGGAGAACAGTATGGACATTCCTTAAAACAACTAAATGTAGAACTACCATATGATCCTCAATCCCACTCAAGAACATATCTGGAGAAAACAGTAATTTGATAAAGTACATGCATCCTAATGTTCACTGCAGCACTATTTACAATACTCAAGACATGAATACAAACTAAATTATGTCAACAGAGGATTGGATAAAGAAGTTTATATATGTATATTTTATATATATTGTATATATATATATATGGATTATTACTCAGCCATAAAAAAAGAATGAAATAATGCCTTTTGCAGCAACATGGATGGACCTAGAGATTATCATACTAGGTGAAGTAAGTCGGCCAAAGAAGGATAAGTATATGAGATCACTAATATGTGGAATCTAATAAAAATGATATATAAGTACTTATTCACAAAGCAGAAACAGAATCAAAGATTTTGAAACTAAACTTTACGGTTGCAAAAGGGTAAAGTTTGGGGGAAGGGCTAAATTGTGAATTTGGGATTGGCATACTCACACTATTATATGTAAAATTGATAAGTAATAATGACCTATTGTACAGCACTGGGAAATCTCAGTACTCTGTGGTGGCCTATATGGGAATGGAATCTGAAAAAAAAATGCATATGTGTATATGTGTAACTAATTCACTTTTTTTTTGTACAACTGATGCTGACAAAATATTGTATGTCAATTATACTCCAATAAATTTTTTTTAAGATTTAATTCTATTTCCCATATTTTTCTTTTCCCTCATTTTATATATAATACTGAAACTTGAATGTGGAAGTACCTTGCCAATCAGTCCATGGAAATGGGAATACAAATACAAATCTTTCTCAAACTCTGAGTTTGAAAACTCTACCAGGTCACTTCTCTTGAGTAGTCTCATGTTAAAATGAATTTGTTTATAGAATTACGAAGGAGATCTCTACAGATATTGCCTTCTCCAGTTTCATCATCCCCTACATGAAAGTGGAGGCCAGAAACTCTGCCACAGTCACTGATGGTTTGATGTGTCACTCCAGGAGAAAGTGGAAATACAGAGGCAACGCTTCAGGTTGGAGTTTGAAAAGTATCGTGGCTTCCTGGCCCTGGAGGAGCAACTGCAGCTTAGAAGACTGGAGGAGGAGGAGCGAGCCACCCTGCAGAGACTGAGAGAGAGCAAGAACCAGCTGGTTCAGCACAGCAGGGCCCTGAAGGAGCTGGCAGAAGAGCTGGAGGAGAGATGCCAGCGCCCACCCCTGGGTCTGCTAGAGGTCAGGCTAGGGGCTTGGGGGGTGAGGAGGGACAGATGTGAGGCCAAGGGGACAGATAACAGCTTTCAGAGACAAAATCCTTAAGCATTTATACTCTTTAGGAAAAGGGCACCATAGAATTTACTTGGAAAGCATCTTAATTCTCAATCCTAGCATCAGAATCTGCAGGGACTCTAGCAAACCATACAAAATAGTTCACACCACGGACAGACACTTAAGTATTTTTAAAGCTAAAATTAATGCCATGATTTACTCAGATTAAGCAGAAAAAAGCAATCTATGCTATGCTGCCTGAAAAGCATTTCTTAAAATCTCACAATCTGTCAATGATGGTATCGCTGTATTTCAGTGAAGGCCAATTGAAAAAGTCTGTTAACTGGTTTTAGTGTCAGTAGCCAAAAGTATGAGTACTGTTTGAAATTGTTCTTTGAAATTTGCATGTTAATTTTTAAGGAAAATTTTAATTTTTTAGCCCATTCCAGGCACAGCGGGGAGGGCTTACTTGGACTCCATGTAGCTTACCCACAATATATTTGAGATTATAGAGCAGACAAATAAGAAACAGAAATGGAAATATTTCTTTCTAATATTCCTTGAAGGCCTTAAATCCCAAGTGAATTGAGAGAGTCATCATTGTTGCAGGATGCATGCTATCATCATCATATTATCATATCATCACTACAGTACAGACTTTCTGGGCACACTTCATTGTACTTCATCCCCAAAGATACATTTAGGAATTTCTGAACTAAGTAATTCATATCCTCATACTAGTACTGTGACCAAATATCATTGGCCACAGAGTGGGGGTCATTAAATGAATGAATTTACAAAGAACTTATATTTAATTAATCCCATTTTGTCTTCAATATATCTATACATCAATAAATATTATTATTATTATTATTATTATTATTATTATTGCTATGCCCACTTCTTAGTGGGAAAACTGAGTTTCAGAAAGGGATATATTTTTAAAATTTCAGACAGTAAACAAAACAAGAACTTTGACATTTTCAATAATATTCATTTATGTCATCTTACTATATCTCAAAAAACAATTTATTTAAAAATGAGCATTTATTAGCACTGAATAAGGTGAAGAATGTTTTGTAATACAAATCTATATTCTCAATTTTTTTTTTATTTTTATAATCACTTTTCCCTTTTTCCCTCACCACCAACAAGCTGATACTTTAGGGATTTTCTTGCAGCATAACGGGTTAAGTGTCCAGCATTGTCACTGCAGTGACTTGGATTGCTGCTGTGGTGCAGTTTCTATCCCTGGCCTGGGAACTTCCACATGCCACAGATCCAGTCAAAACAAAAACTAAAAACAAACAAAAAAGCTAGTTTTTACCCTCAGTGGCCAAAATACAAGGTCTGACATTCTCACAAAAAGTAAAGCTAGATATTTATTTCCCTGTTTTCATGTCAGAATTAATCTGACAGATGGCTATTTTTAGAGGGAGAGGGGAAATGCAATGCAAGTGATTTAGTTAATAATCTACTTTGAGGTAAAACTTTGCTATCTGCTTAGGTAGCTTACTACCATATGAATTAATAGATATGGTGTGTTGGTTTAGATAATGAGGGATTTAAGGTTTTCTTACAGGGACATGGGGAGTAACTTTTTATGTCTATACCTTTCACTGTTTCTCAAATAAATTCTGCAGATATTTAGAATCGATGTTTACCTAAATTCCACTTACAAAATGTAACTCTTTATTAAGGTATATAAACATCAGAATTATCAATTCAGAAAATAGTTAAACCAACAGATATTACAGTAATTTACCTAAACTTTCTGTGGTCTGATTTTATTTTGAGAGGCAAACTGATTATATTTATTTAAATTAATGAGAACAGTCAACAACAGGCTGTTTTTAGCTTTTATTAAGAATGAATTGTGCCTCCTATAGTTTTATCTTAATAGTTAATGGTTTCCAATAATTCCTAAAGAGCTGTTCATGGCTCGTCTTCAAACTGTCAAAAGCAGTTCAGAGGTCAACTGACATTTGCTTGTGTTTCTCTTTCACTTTCAGGGTGTGGGAGGAGCCTTGAACCGGTATGTTTACTTTCTGAAGCAGAGAATGGGTTGGGAGAGGCTGGGGAGGTTGGTAGATAATTCTACTGAAAACTATGGGTTCTGTGCTCTTCTCAGAAGTAAGAGTGTCACACGGCTGGAGCCAGAGATCATTCCCATGGAGTTGAAGACAATGTGTCGCATCCCTGGGATGAGGGAAATGTTGAGAAAGTTTCAAGGTAGGCTGCACTTTAGAGCTTAAAGAACTATGACATTTGGAATTTGTCTGTTGCTGCAGTTTGTTACTGTACCAGTCAGGCTACAGTAACAAACAGAATCCAAATGTCAGTGGCTAAAATCAGCAAGGTTTTGTTTTGAGATCATGTTATTGGTTTATGAGGATTGTGGAGTCTTTAATTTCAAATAATGGGAACCCATGCTGAGAGAACCCCGCTTCCTTCCTGTTGTTGGAAGCCATGGCAAAGGTGAAGGTCATAGTGAATCATGCACTGCTCCTAAATGCATTCTTGCTAAAGTGGCACACATGGCTTCCCTGAAGATTCTATTGGTGGAAGCATGTCACATGGTCATGCCAGACAATAAGAGGGGAAGGGAGATAGTACTGTGACTAGAAGGGTATTGGGATACTTGTGAATAGTCCTAAAGAGTATCAGATTCAATGATACTTATATAGGCTACATTTGATTACAACAGTGGGCTTGAAAATGACATTAGCAGTGACATAAAAACATTAGTTCTAATCTATCTCTGTTTACTTTTTCATACAATCCTAAAAAAATATGTAGTTTCAAGGACTAAATGAAACAGTTGAAAACAGAAAAACAATCATCAATAAATGAAAGAATTGCAGTGTGTCAAATAATACAAGGTTTGAATTATTTTATTATCTGTCAAATTGATGAATTGCTTAATTTAGAAAGTCAATAAAGCCAAAATATTTCAGTCAGTTATTTTTATGTAGGAATAACTGTGTTATTATAAGTAGTTTGTTTAGTCAGTTTATGTTGTTTTTTAAACAGTATAGAATTAATTTTTATTTCTTTTTATATGCAGTTTATACCAAGTAATTACAACTGATTATGGCTAAATATTGATTTTATTACTTACCCGGAAACTGCTTTGTTCCATGATGAGAAAACCCATTTTATCAATCCTGTTCAATGATTTAATACATGTTCAGATGGGCAGATTAATATATACTAACTGCATGAAATGTTGCAAGTTATTACACTTCATAATCAGTGTGTTCATAGTCCCATATATTTTTAATGAACTTGATAATTAACAAACTCCTCAAACATTGTGTATTTTATGTCAACCATCCTTCAAAGCTTTCAAATATAAAATTGAAGAGTAACATCAAAAATCTTAGAAATCTAGAGCTTCAGGTTGCCAGTATTTACTTAAATTATGTAAAATACACAAAAAGTTAGAAGATGATGCAGAATATTGAAAAAAAAATAGTATTGCCAGAAGTTTGGGGGTTAAGGCATCTAATTTTGAAATTGATGATCAAGGAAGACTTCATTCAGTAGAAGGTACTTAGCAAATATCTGATCTGGACAAAAGAATTTTAGTCAGCAAAAATTAGTGCGCAAGGCCTGAAACAGAATATGGAAGATTTATTCCAGAAGCTATGAGGAGATCTGTATGGCTGTAGTGGAGTGAGAGGATGAGCTGGAGAGGCCAAGAAAAATCCAAGTAGTGCAGACCTCAATAGGCAGGCCACTGTGAGTGGGATGCTTTGCCTTTGAATGAAATAAGACATCAATTAAAAGTTATAATAGAGGAAGAGAATGATTGGATCAATATCTTGTGGGCATCACTTGGTGTACTTTATTGAGAATAGCTTACAGAGGGTCAGGGCTTTGTGTGGGAAAGCCCGTTAGGAACCTCTGCAAAAAATCAATCACATAGGACTGTCTACTGGACTAGGGTAGAAGTACTGGAGGGGCTGAGAAATGAACAGAATCTTGGTATAAATTAAAGGCAGAGCTGTCAAAATCTGTTGTTGGATTAAATATAAGGCATCAGAAAGGGAGAAAATTCGTGAGTGATTCCAAGGTTTAAATCACCAGAACTGGCCAATGAAATTGCTGTTTTTATTAGCAGGTAAAGATGCAGGTGAGGCAGAAAAAGGGAATTGGATTTTGGACACAACCCAATGTTGTGATGAATGTTAAATATCCAAATGTTGATGTCAGGTAGGCAGATGAAGTTACAGATATGGAATTTTTAAGCATATGAATGGAATTTAATTAAAGCAATGAGCCTGCCAGCCCAAGAATACATCAAGAGTGAACTGAGAAAGAGGGAGAAGGTCCCTGTTGAGACCATTGGCTTCTCCAGTAGCAATGAGGGAAAAGAGAAGGAGAAAACAGTAAGGAGACCAAGAAAATATGGCCAGTGGAGAGGGAGAGAAAGCATGATGACTGGTGTCTTTGGGAAAGAGAAGTGAATGTTTTCAGGACAAAGCGTTTCTCAACAGTGTTAAGTGTTACAGAAGAGTCATTTAAGGTAAATTCTAATAACTGATCATTTATCAGTGCCTGGGCCACAGGGAAGAGGGAGCAGTTTTGTTAGTGTTTGCTCACTATCTTGGTGAGCAACTGAGTTAAATGTAGAAGAGATCAGGAGAAGAATTGGAAATAAATGTATTAATAATTGTTTCACAGGTTTATTTTCTTGTAAATGGAACAAATAAGTATGCTACGGTGGGAATGATGTATCAAGGCATGACATATATTAAATAGACCTGACACAATTCTCTGCAGACCCATTTTTCAGTTCCTATTATTTATGACCCCAAAGTTTAGAAAAATCACACAATCTCTTGGGCTTTGAGTATCCTCATTTATAACATGAGGATGATAATAGCACCTTGAGGGTGGTTACATGGCATGGCCAGATAATGAACTCCATATGTGACCCACTCAGGTTTGAGCATCAATAATAAATAGCTAGAAATGGTTTAGAGACAAATAAAAGAAACAGTCATCATATTAGAAGTTATTATTATATACATAATAAAATATGATTGATGAAATTTACTATATTTTAATGTTTACCCAAAAAAGACATTGAATATTTTATAGTCTCCCTTCTTCACTGAGGTAACCTCATAAGTAGATGCATTTATTAAGCATATATACAAAAAAAATTCATATCAATCTCACAGGGGCTTCATAGCATCTATTGTTTCTTTTGTTACATAGCAAATCACCACAAACTTAGCCACTTAAAGCCACATCCATTTATTAATTCACAGTTCTTCAGATCCCGTGCCCACATGGGGTCAGCTGATTTCTCCGCTTAGGGTTTCATAAATCAACATCAAAGTGTTGACCAGCCTGGGCTTCTCTAAAGGGTCTGGGGAAGAGTCCTTTTTCAACCTTACCCGGTCTATTAACACATAAAGCAGTTCCTTGCAGTTTTAGGACTGAGATCCCCATCTCCTTTCTGATTATCTGTTGGAGGTCACTTCCTTTTCTCCTCCACTGTGGCCCACTCCATCTTCAAAGGCAGCAAGGAAAATGAAATCCAAATTTTTCTGATTTTCCCTTTTGCCATCAACTTAATAACCAAAGAACCTCGCTACCTGTAAAGGGTAATAATTTCCCTCTTGTCACATTGTATAACACAATCATGAGAGTCCCACCAGGGTCTGAAGGTCATGAGGCTCATATTAGAATTCTTCCTGGTAGGAAGATTTGAAGTGGTGTATTTTATATTAATGAAATCTGCCTATAGGGTTTGAGAAGAAAAAAAAAAAAATATCCCAAGGAGTTGTAAGTTTTATTTGAAATGCGGATCTTCCAAGGAACATCACAGTGCTTTGGATAGAGATAAAAAGGACTCTAAATGGTTATGCACTAGGTTTGTCTTATCATCAATGCTTATGTTTTCATCGAGGCAGTAATTAGTCCTGGGTTATACAGATGTAGCAGTGAAATATATCCAAAGCAATGAAGCATATACTCATCGACCTGCAAGGTGACACACTTGTTTTTTTATCTTCAGGAGTTTTTAGAGAATGAGAAACAGTGTGACAGTTCTCATTATCACCAACGGTTTCCTCAGTTTTCACCAATCATTTCTGTTCTTTTTACATGTTCCACAAAATTCTCTCCACAGTTGACATAAAACTGGATCCTGCCACGGCACATCCTAGCCTCCTCTTGACTGCTGACCTACGCAGTGTGCAGGATGGAGAACTGTGGAAGGATGTCCCCAGCAACCCTGAGCGATTTGACACATGGCCCTGTGTCCTTGGTTTGCAGAACTTCTCATCAGGGAGGCATTACTGGGAAGTTGTGGTAGGAGAAAGAGCAGAGTGGGGATTAGGTGTCTGTCAAGACACAGTGTCAAGAAAGGGAGAAACCACACCATCTCCTGAGAATGGGGTTTGGGCCTTGTGGCTACTGAAAGGGGGTGAGTACATGGTCCTTTCCTCCCCATCAGTGCCTCTTCTCCACCTGGAACGGCCACGCTGCATTGGGATTTTCTTGGACTATGAAGCAGGTGAAATTTCCTTTTACAACGTCACAAATGGGTCTTATATCTATACATTCAACCAACTGTTCTCTGGTTTTCTCCGACCTTATTTTTTCATTTGTGACACAACTCCTCTTATCTTGCCACCTTTGACCAAAGTAGAGTTAGAAAATTGGGCATATAGGGGTCATTTGGATGATCCTTCCTAAAATTCT
This sequence comes from Phacochoerus africanus, assembly GCF_016906955.1. NCBI lineage: Eukaryota > Metazoa > Chordata > Mammalia > Artiodactyla > Suidae > Phacochoerus > Phacochoerus africanus. The sequence continues at coordinate 57,178,467 of NC_062547.1, read as the reverse complement.
GTTCCTGGGATACACCCCAAGCCTAGCAAAGTTTCCTAGAGTAGAATGGAGCATATGAATGTGTGAAGGCTCAGCAGATGTCCCCATAGGTCAGCAGTTTACTCCTTGTCACTATGGAAATTTTCCCATGGGGAAAAAGAGAAAATATAAAGCATTTGCATTCGGATGAGGATTGTATGGTATAATAATTTTAGAAATGGACCAGTCTCATCACTTTTCCACAAATGACTCCACTTTGTTTCTTCTTTTTTACATTTTTTGAAGTATTATTGATTTACAACATTGTTCCAATTTCTGCTGTACAGCAAAGTGACTTAGCAATATATATATATTACTATATAAAATGTAGTGTGTGTGTGTGTGTGTATTATTTTTCTCATATTATCTTCCATTATGTTCTCCCAAGAGATTGGATGTAATTCCCTGAGCTATTCAGTAGGACCATGTTGTTTATCCATTCTAAATGTAATAGTTTGCAAATACTAACTTCAAACTCCCCATTCATTCCACTTCCTCCCCCTCCCCCTTGGCAACCACAATTCTGTTCTCTACTTTCTTGATAAAGTTTTCTTTAAATGAATGGAAGTCGTATTCAACAAAGATATTTATCAATTTACTTTAATGTCTCATTCCTTTTAACATCCCTTCAGTGTCTTCCATATATTAAAAATTATAAATGACAGTTCATAAATTGTTCAAAATAGTCCAATATTGTCCTAGCATCAGATCCATCATTCTCTTTCTCCTTCATCTTATTTTCCTTCTTTTCTTCTTATTCTCTCTTCTTTCTCTCTCTGTCTTTCTGCCTCTGCATCTTTCTCTCTCACTTTTTTCTTTTTATTGCTTCATTTATTATTTTGCTTTATACCTCTTATAGTTCAACCTTCCATTTCCTTCTAGATTAATATATCACAGAACCATCCCTTTATATTCATGATTCCTATGACTAATCAATCACTCTTTAAATCGTCTTTACTCAGGGGTGAGTTTTTGAGAATGATGAAATCCATTCCTCTGATTGTAACATTACTGAATCTTGTGCCATACCCCTTGCAACTTCTTCATTATCTTTGGATACAGTTTTTATTAATTTAAACTTGACTTACAATATTGTGTTAGTTTCAGATGCACAGCATAGATATATTTTTTAGAGTAGAAATTCCTCAGAATTCTGACTCAATTAGTTATTTGTCCTACTATATACTAGTTGTAAGTCTTCAAATAACCCCTCTGCCTCTCAGTCTCAGCTACTTAGTGTGATTCCTGTACCTGGAACAATGGAACAATGATATTGACCTCACAATGTTTTGGGAATTAATTAAGGTTGTGGTTTATGTGATGGGTTTAATTCAACTTTATTATTTAAATATAATATAAAAATGACCATAAAAATGAAATAATGATAATATTTGACTAATTTTTAAAGTTTATCCTATACATGTTCAACAAGATTATTAAAAATTATTGAAAGATAATTTCGCTACTATCTTTCTCTACATCTATGTCTGATAAGCAATTTCTAACCACATACTAAAAATGCTTAAGTAGGAGTTCTCATTGTGGTTCAGAGGGTTAAGAACTTAATGTTGTCTCTGTGAGGATGTGGGTTTGGTCCCCGGCTTTGCTACATGGGTTAGGGATTTGTCTTTGCCATGAGCTGTGGTGCAGGCCATAGATGTGGCTCGGATCCAGTGTTGCTATGGCTGTGGCGTAGGTTCAGTGCAGCTCTGATTTGACCCCTAGCCTGGGAACTTCCACATGCCACATGGGTGGCCCTAAATAAATAAATAAATAAATTAAGAAAATAATATGCTTAAGTGCTAACTGTTTAAATGCTAAATAATCATGAAGGAATATAAAGTTGATATAACATCATTCTGATAATTATCTGCCAAGTCTTTAATCTTCCACTTTAATTCTACCTTGAATTTTAAGTTTTCTCTTCCAGAGAGATTTCTTTGAATAAAATCTTTTACATACTTTGCAATAATATTACTTAGTTTTCTTTCTATATTTCTGACATATTTCTTTTCAGACTTATTGAATTTGGAGGAGCATTATGGAGTATAATAATTTTAGAAATGGAGAAACTTCATCAATGACTCCACCTATTTTTCGATGATGCCTTGTATTAAACAAAGCTTTTTGTACCTTCATGTCTGATACATTTATGTTTAATCATGAGCAAACCATTCTCCTGTCTCTTTTAGAAACAGAGAAAATAATAATGTCCCCTTACTTCCTTTTAGTTAATACTTTATACACCATGCATGCACTAAGCCTTTTCCATTCATGATCTAAGTAGGAAACAGGCTCAAACCCTGGGTCTCCATACATGCTTCCCCATCAGCAAAGCTTAAATGGGGCCTGGAAACTTAGTGTAACACCTGAGTGTTCATGTTGCTATAGCATTTCATGACAGGAGTCGTGATGGAGAACAAACACTCAGAGCAGTAGGGCTCCTTTCCCATAAGGATCAAGAAGGACAGGGTCACTGGTCTAAGATCATGTCACACCTGGAGGTTCCACCTATTCAACAGGACAAGGAAGGCTCATGGGCTCAGGCCTTTCACTCTCTTCAAAGGATAAAAAGGAAATCCCAAGAATATCACCTCCCCACCAAGAAAGCTAACATCCTAGTCTCCACTGTCTTCCTTTAACACTGTTATCTCATTGTACAACAGACTCCCAGACTCAGGAATATCTGATCACTTGTTCCTTCTCTGACTCTGACATCCTTTCCCTTACTTCACTTTTTATTCTTCTCCATTTATCCTGGCTTCCTGACTGGGTTTACATTAGGCACTTCTTGCCCTCGGGCCTTTCTGCCAGCTGTGCCCACTACCTGCAATTTCCTTTGCCCAGATTTCTCTTTAATTCATTCCCTTTCTTTTTTAAGCATGCTCAAATTCATCTTCTCAGTGAGAACCACACAATCTGACCCATGCCAGAGCCCTCTCACCCTCCCATTCCCCTTCACTGGGTCCAATGGAGGCGTTTTCCTTCAATATAGTGCTTATCAATTTCTAATGTATTATATTGTTATCCTATTTATGGGGTTTACTTTTTACAATTTTGGTTTTTGTTTGTTTTTTGCTTTTGCCTTTTCTGGATAGAATGTAAGCACCCTGAGAGGAGGGACCTTTGTGTATTGATAATGATATGTTTGCCATATTTCAAACACCCCAAGTACTGCTTTGCGTGTGGCTATCATTCAGTGCCTATTTGTTATATAAATAAATGGTTAACTTTTGGCGGGGGGAATTAAGTGATGGACCTGAAAATATTTTGTGAAATATGACATAATAGTATTATTACTATTATTATTAATATAAAATAATATAGTAGTATTATTACTATTATTGCTCAAGCATTGGCTCCATTGAACCTCCTGTAGCTTTGATTCCTTATGAAAAAACAGCAGTGTCTTTGACTTATGCATTGCTTTGTTTGCAGTCTCTATGCCAATTCTCTTACTCACTAGGAGTTCAGAGAATGTTACATAAAATTATATGTACTAAAAATATTTTCTTAGGTCAGTCCTCATAAACATAAACAAAAATAAAGCAATGGGACCTAATCAAATTTAAAAGCTTTTGCATAACAAAGAAATCCATTAAAAAAATGACAATCTATGGAATGGGAGAAAATAGTCTCAAATGCTGCAACTGGCAAAGGCTTAATATCTAAAATATGAAACAACTTATAAAACTTAATAGCAAAAAAAAAAAAATCAAAAAATGGGCAGAAGACTTGAATAGATACTTCTCCAAAGAAGATATACAGATTGACAACAAGCATATGAAAAAATACTCAACAAAACTAATTAAGGCAATGCAAATCAAAACTACATTGAGGTACCACTTCACACTGGTCAGGATGGCCATCATTACAAGTCAATAAATCACAAATGCCAGAGAGGGTGTGGAGAAAATGGAACCCTCCTAGACTCTTGTTGGGTATGTAAATTGGTACAACCGCTATGGAAAACAATATGGAGGCTCCTCAGAAAATGAAGTATATAATTACTGTATGACCCAGTGATCCCACTCTTTGGCATATATCTGGACAATACTTTCATCAAAAAAATGCATGCACCCCTACATTCATTGCAGCACTGTTCACAATAGCTAAGACCTGGAAACAACCTAAATGTCCATTGACAGATGAATGGATTAAGAAGATGTGGTTTATATACCCAATGGAATACCACTCAGCCATAAAAAAAAAACAAAATAAGGCCATTTTCAGCAACACAGATGGTACCAGAGATTCTCATACTAAGTGAAACAAGTCAGAAAGAGAGACAAATACCATATGATATAACTTATATCTGTAATATAGTATACAGTACAAATGAACCTTACTACAGTAAAGAAACAAACTCATGGAGTTCCTGTCATGGCACAGAGGAAACCAATCTGACTAGGAACCATGAGGTTATGGATTTGATCCCTGGCCTCACTCAGCATGTTAAGGATCCAGCATTGCTGTGAGCTGTGGTGTAGGTTGCATACGCAGCTTGAATTTGGCATTGCTGTGGCTCTGATGTAGGCTGGTGGCTACCGATCCGATTAGACCCCTAGCCTGGGAACCTCCATGTGCCACATGTGTGGCCCTAAAAAAAAGACAAAAGATAAAAAAAAAGGAACAAAACTTTGAGAACAGACTGTGTTTGCCAAGGGGGAGGAGGAGGGAAGAGAGGTGGACTGGACTTTTGGGGTTAATAGATGCAAACTATTCCATTGAAGTGGATAAGCAATGAAATCCTACTGTATAACACGGAGTTAAAGAATATATATATATACATGAGTTAAATAATATATATATATATATATGACTGGGTCACTTTGATGTACACAAAATTTGACAGAAAAATGTAAATAAAGTATAATAGAAAACATAAACAAAAAATTATATGTACTAAAACTTGCAGCAATTGACTTTCATTCTTTATGAACCCTTTTTTATCTTAACTGCACAATAGGGCAACCTCCTTTCCCTACAGGATGTCTTGGGTCTGCTTTCCCCATCATCACTTCCCTACCACCTTGCATCCCGCTATTATTTTATGTTGGACATTTTTCTAGCCCAAAAGTCAAAGATGACTAAAATCACAGAGAATGATTAAAAAGTCAATCTCAAACATTAGATTCTATTTTTTCTTAAGCTATATCTCTCCAGAGCTCTATTTATAGTTTATCAGAGGACTGGACAATTGATTCAAATAACAAATTATATCACCTTCCCCACAACCCAATCATGTTACTGACTGATTTTTAAAGTGAATTAAATACTTATGCTAATTATTCTAGACTCTGAATGAATGGAATGAGGAGGAGGATAATATGTTGGTCTTGTTGGAAACAGGAAGTAATATAGCTTCATCAGTAGGGAGAAGGAACTGAGTTAATTTACAGTGGTGATTTTGGTGCTTATTGTCCCAAAGGACAGGGAAATTGGTAACATTGGGATTTATTAAATCTGTCTACTCTCCAAGAACCAACCCCTACATGCATGTTTTCTGTGTGCTTCTGGGAACCTCTGTGAATTTACTTTTCTATTCTTAGAGTGAAGGATGGAGGTAGTCTGCATCTGTATAAAATACATATTCTACAAATCTACCAGTTCTCCTCATTTACTCAAGTGAAATATTCTCTTTGCTCCCTGATTCTGTAACTATGTCTACTCAAAAGAACCCAAATAATTGTTTTGATAAGTTTTCTGGCCAGTCGACAAAAAAAAAAAAAAAAAAAGCCTGTTTTACTCAGATATTACATGGCCATGGCAGGGACTGAATTTCTATTCACTTATTTATGCTATTGTTATTATCATTATTATTATTATCATCATCATTATTTTTAACTTCATCCTTGGGATATCATATTGCCTTTATAGCAGCATTAAAACAAAGTAATATATACCCAGTATAATAAATCAGGAGTTCAAAATACTTGCTCAATTCTCCCCAAATTAGGTTTTTAGACTAAAGTATAAATTTATCTGAGTTCCATTCACGGCTTAGCAGTTAACAAATCCAACTAGGATCCACGAGGATGCAGGTTCAATCCCTGGCATTACTTAGTGGGTTAAGGATCTGGTGTTGCTATGAGCTGTGATGTAGGTCACAGTCGTGGCTCAGATCACATGTTGCTGTAGCTGTGGTGTAGGCCAGCAGCTGTAGCTCCGATTTCACCCCTAGCCTGGAAACTTCCATATGCCGCAGGTGCGGCCCTAAAAAGGAAAAATACATGTATATATGCTGACATCTCCTTTCAAATAAATAAATAAGTAAATAATTTTCCCTGTCAGGTCCCTAAATGAATGATAATTCTCTGTTAAGTAACATAGCTGTAAAGTGTTTCAATTATCTAGGACAATGGGTTCTTATTTCCCTTACATAAAATTCTTATTAAAAAAAATAGAAAAATACTTCTGTTTTCAGTAGGGTTAAGGAAAAAAAAATGACTCTTTGCAGGTAGGCTAGAAATGATTATACTTCAGTTGTTATTTTATTTTTATTTATTTATTTATTTATTTATTTTTGGCTTTTTGCTATTTCCTGGGCCGCTCCCACGGCATATGGAGGTTCCCAGGCCAGGGGTCTAATCGGAGCTGTAGCCACTGGCCTACACCAGAGCCACAGCAACGTGGGATCCGAGCCGCGTCTGCAACCTACACCACAGCTCAGGGCAATGCCGGATCGTTAACCCACTGAGCAAGGGCAGGGACCGAACCCGCAAGCTCATGGTTCCTAGTCGGATTCGTTAACCACTGCGCCACGACGGGAACTCCTCAGTTGTTATTTTAAATATACAATAGTTCTTGGAAATAGTGGAAGGAAGCAAATGACTTATCAGTATTTATGTTTAGAGAATAAAAAATGAATTCTCTAGAATGGGTACATGTATGTGTAACTGTGTCACCATTCTGTACAATAGAAAAAAAATGTATTGGGGAAATAACTATTAAAAAAATAAATAAATAAAAATAAAATAAAATAAAAAACAAATTCTCAATTTTGCTTACGTGAAGTAATAAATCCTGTTCATACCAAGGGACAAATTCTCATGGTCCCCATTTTCTGTCTAGACCTTATGGGAAATTATAGATACGATGTGATGCATAGCTATGGCACACTTCAGTGTATGTACTAATGACCCTTGTGGATTCAGAAGTTTCCCCAGAGCTGGGCTTATCTGTTGATGAACCCAGGCCACCATCATATACCATTCCTATTTTTCCTCAAGAAAACTACATCTTATTGTCATAGCCATAAACTCCTCTGCACAAATAGCATGATCCATTCCATTTATAGAGGAATAGACCAAACCCAGGAAAAGGGCCTTCATTTCCTCCTGACTCAAGTGCCCATATGCACTCAGATAGGAGAAGACATGGCACAATCCTAGGAAGATCCTCCCATTAGATTTGCACCTTCTAACATCTGATTTTTAATGATACCTGATGGCATACAAGTTAAAATAGTGAGTATATTTCTGTATTTAGGAACGGATATTGTGATTTATAAGAAATGTATGTGTGGTCATTTTGATGATCAAAATTTGATTCTCACTTATGTTGGTGTTCATCTACAGTCCCTGACTCACACCTCACTAAACCCTTGGAATTTACAAAGTGTTTAAAGTGATAATGATGTCTTTTGTTATGTTAATGAAGTGACTTTGGAAAGCACTGAAGGATGGGGATGGTTGCCAGTGGACAACTATGTGATTAGAAGGTTGGACTTTTCTGTCCCACCTCTTGACCTCTGGGGAGGGGAGAGAGGCTAGAGCTTGAATCAATCAATCAATCTCCAATGGCCAATGATTTCATCAATCATACCTATGAGGGAGTTCCTATTGTAGCTTAGTGGACATGAACCCAGCTACTATCCATGAAGACGCTTGTTCTATCACTGGCCTTGCTGAGTGGGTTAAGGCTCTAGTTTTGCTGTGAGCTGTGGTATAGGTCATAGATGTGGCTTGGATCCCTCATTGTGTGGCTGTGATATAGACTGGCAGCTGCAGCTCCAATTCGACCACTAGCCTGGGAACTTCCATATGTTCATATGGCCATAAAAAGCAAAAAACAAAAGCAAAACAAACAAAAAACATACCTATGAATAAAGCCTCCATATTAATCTAAAAGAATGAGGTTAGGAGAGCTTCTAGGTCAGTGAACATGTGGTGCTGAGAGGGAAATGCCTCTCTCTGAGGGAGCATGGGAGTCCCATGCCCTTTTAACATACCTTGCCCCATGCATCTCTTCCATCTGTCTGAAATCTTATAAAATATAAATATATCTGAGTTATATTCTTTTTTAGGTATACTTGTAATCTAGTAAGTAAAACTTTCTCCAAGTTCTATAAGACATTCTAACAAAGTAATCTAATCCAAGGGAAGGAGTCATGGGAATTTCTGATTTATAGTCAGTTGGTCAGGAGCATATGTAACAACCTGGACTTGTGACTGGTGTCTAAAGTCCAAGGAGGAGACTGATGGACCCTCCAATCTTTAGCCAGTTGGTCAGAAGGGCAGGTAATAGGCTTGAAATTGGCTTCTGAAGTTTTTAGGGGGTGGAGGAAGTCTTGTAGTGCTGAGCATTTAATCTATGAAATATGATGCTTTTTCTGAGTAGATAGTATCAGAACTGAGTTGAATTCTTGGATAATCTGATGCTGTCCAGGAACTGTTTGTTGGTGTGAAGATTCACACACCCCTCTGTTGGAAAATTGGGTCACAGGACCTTTAACAAAGGAGCTCCATCAAAAGTCTACACTTCGTAAGTAAGTAAGTAAATAAATAAATAAATAAAATCCAATTGTCTGGAGAAACTGTAACCTTGAGTGAGACATCAAAAATTACTTTGATGAAACAAATTAAGTTGTTTTCTTGATACTGTGGGCTAATTGTTGGTATTGATTTAGGCATAAATCAATTAACATATTACATTTATATGTAGAAAATAAACAAATATGTTAAGCATTTATACTTTTTTTTTTCACCTGGTTTTTCCAAGAAGGGACTTAATTAAGAGGATATGATTTAACAAATTATAAATGCTAATTTTTTGGCCATGCTCACAGCATGTGGAATTTCTTGGGCCAAGGACTGAACCCATGTCACAGCAGTGACCTGAGCTACTGCAATGACAACACCAAATCCTTAACCTATTGCACCATAAGGGAACTCCTATAAATGCTATTTGAAAAGTATAACAGCCAAGCACATGAGGGTGTTTGAAAATTAAGAAAGATTACTGGAGATTAGAAAGAATATAATATACTGTTGGAAATATTAAAAGAAAGAGGAACCGTTATTTTCCTTCTTATATATTTCATAAAATAATGCAGAGTGGAATATCACAAACTAATAATGACAGAAGTTTTAATTGAAATGTTTTATTGATAATTTATAAATATAGACAATTCTAGAAGGCAAAAAAAAAGTCTACACTTTGTTGGTTTGTTAAATTTTAAAAAGCCATATGAAATGTCTCAAAGGAAGAGAAAAATAGAATATCAGAAACATCCTTCCTGCTCTTAAAAAAATTCTGACATATGACTAACACACTAAAAACTATAGACATACACATACATAAATCTCATATATTTGATAAGAAAGCAATAAATTTACCAACACAAGATGAGTTTTAAAAGATTACATATAAAAGTACTGAAGGGACAAAATATGAAGAAACATAACAGAATTTTTTCTTTTCTTTTTTTTTTCTTTTTTTTTTCTTTGATTTTTAGGACCTCACCCACAGCATATGAAAGTTTCCAGGCTAGGGGTTGAGTCAGAGCTGCAGCTACTGGCCTACACCACAGCCACAGCAAAGCAGGATCTGAGCCATGTCTGCAACCTACACTACGCCTCGGCAACACTGGATCCCCAACCCACTGAGTGAGGCCAGGGATCAAACCTACATCCTCATGGACACTAGTCAGATTTGTTTCCACTGTGCCACAATGGGAATTCTGAAAATTTTCTTTTTTCTTTTTTTTTTTTGGTTGGGTCTAGTGTTTGTTAAGAAATACAGAGATTCGTCAAGCAAACATGAGAAAATGAGATCCAAGATGTGTATTTCATTTAAAAAATGTCATAGAAGGAGATGGAAAAATTCCAGCTCTTGACTGAGAATATCTAGGCATGCCTCCTTCTTTGAAATCATCACTCCTATTTTCTTTCATCTGCATCATAGCCACATTTTTTCTGAGCTTAATATTATTTAATTTTCAATATTGAAAATGATTTGGAAGTAAACTAAAATATTTAATCATATGATATGGTCTCCAGGAATTGAAGAAAAATTATATTACTTTGACTTGTTTAAATATGGGCATTTTTGAGGTGAAATGCAGAATTTGGGGGGCAACAGTGTTCATACTCTTTAACTAGCATCTACAGGGAAAATAAAACTTGCCTTTTAGAACATTGTCAGCGCACATGGTCCTAAATACACAAGTTAAACATTTGCTTTACAAAGCAATAGTATCCTTCAGGCAGGTCATCACCTCTGCTATCTCTAATTTCACAGAAAATCATACCTAATAAAAGTGAGTTGGCAGTCATTAGATTCATTTCTTGGTCTTTCCATGAGTCATCACCCATGTATGTGGAGAGGGCTCATGTTTCTCCATTTCACCACCTGTTACTGTCTTGCAGGTTTTCTAATTTTGACCAATGAAGAGGGTTTTCCAAACATAGACAAGACTTCAACAGCCACATTAAGCATTTAATTGTTCATTCTTTTAGCTCCCATGCTGTGACCCTGTATACAAAATTTTAAAATATTAAAATTTTTGTGCTAGCAGCAGGGATTGTGAACACTTTGGTTCAGATCCCTAGTGGTTAAGACAATTGCTCCTGTCTTATTCCAAGAGGAGAAAAAAGGGAGAATTGTTGCCAAGTAGAATTGTAGAGATAGAGTTTTTTGGGTGAAGGAGAAAAAAATAGCTTTTATTTCTTTACCAAGCAAAGGAGGCTACAGCAGGCTAATGCCTTAAAGATTGTGCCTCCCTGCCACCGCTTTGGGGAAGAATCGCAGGGAATTTTATAGTCTAAAAGGAGAAAAACAGGGTTTCAGATAAAAATCAGGGTTGGGGCAAATACACATATTTCTTTCTTCGGTGGAGTCTTAGTCATCAAAGCTGGCGTCAGGATATCTCAACATGATTGTGGTGATGATCTTCTGGGTTATCATCTATAATAAAAGCACTTGCAAAAAGGGCGTATTGATCAGAGATTAGAACAAACTAGGGAAGTTTCTGAAAAACAATGTGTTAATAATCTTAAACTTGCAGGCAGTTGTCCTCAGGGTGCCTAATCCTCCTTAGTTTACAGTTGATGGTCTTTAGGGTGCAGTCAAATGAGGGAGAAGCACAAGGAAGGGATCAAAGTTGTTCAGTATTAAAGTATTCATTTCTAAAAGAAGCATAAGGAAGATAACTTTTTGCCTTCTGTGGATAAATTCTTCCATTATTATGTGTATCCTTGGGTGGCGTGGGCCAGGATCCTGCCCAGAAGCTGTGCTATTATTGCTTCACTGTTCCTCCCTTGTCTTTGTATCCCCTCCCTTCCCTGATTAGCAACTGTCTGAACCTGCCCCTTGAAACTCAGGGGAGATAATGGAAGCTGAATGAGGCCTATTTCCTAAAAACAAAAAATGGGGGACACAGAAAGGCTTTTCTGCTCAGGAGCCCCTCAGGGCCCTGCTTGCTTTCAGCATCTTGGTTAAAAGCTGGCAAGATAGGAAACATAAGCAAGAAAATTATCTTTAAAAAGTTCCCTTGTGATGCAGAAGCTAAGCATCCAGCATTGCCACAGCTATGGTGCAGATCACAACAGTAATGCAGGTTCAGTCCCTGGCCCAGGAACTTCCATTTGCCACAATGAAAAAAAAAAAAAAAATTTTCAATTATCTCAAACCACGCCCTAAAGATACCATTCTTACCTCCACACCAGAGCTGTGTAAATGATTTAAGAGACTGGGTCTCAAGTCATCTTAAAAATGAAACTCAAGGGCCTTTACTACTTTTGGTTCATTGTCAGCTTCTCATTCTCAATTTTCTCTTACTTCAGAGGATTTACAATTGTTAAGACTATGGAATTATGCAAGTTTGTTTTAAAATACTAGCATTATTGTGGAGATGGGAAATCCCTTTGTCTTTTTTTTTTCTTCCTACTTCTTGACTTTTTCCTACCTTTCTTCCCTTTTCAATTTGATAATCATACAAATAAAGATTTTTTAAGGGGAATGGGGCAATAATATCTATAAAGAAGGAATAGCAAATTAAAAGGCTATATTAACAAATTTAAAAAAAGAATGTCATTCATAAACTCCCTAAATGTTATATTACACTATGTCCGTACATGTATAATTTTTTAATTTTATATTAACTCATGATTACTATTCTATGAATATTAACGTCTCCCTTACACTCCAATTTACACACTAAAAGTGAGTCATTTTGACAATTCAGTGTATACCTCTAGATATTGTTTCTATTTCAATATAAATATGCATATAGAGGGATTTTTGAGACCAAAAACAAGAGATCATGCTACATAAAATCTCACTATACATTATATTTTGCTATTTGTTTGAAATTAATAAGATTTTGGAAAAAAATTCCAAGTGAAGCCACATACATATATTACTCAGTTAGTAGTTCTTTGTTTTCAGCTCATATAGTTGCTATTTATTAAATCATTTCAGTAAGTTTAAACTTATACATTGTTTCTGAGTATTATCCATTTCAGCAATGCTGTAATGAAAATTATCAAGAATTTATGTTACATGTTGTGGGTTAATAAATGCAGGACAGATTTCAACATCTAGAATTAATAGGTAAAAGAAAAAATGTATTAAAATTTAAAATTTTATGGAAGATAAATGTCTTCTTTGTAAAAATAACATGAAGAATGTCTAAATATATGTGTATTTTCAATTAATGATTTTTTCTAAGATCCTGTCAAAGATACAATTAAAATTAAATTCCCATAAAGAATTAGTGAGTTCACCTCTCCACACTTTCCCCAGCTCTGTGTATGTCAAAGTTTTAAATATGTACTTAAAAAGCAAGCAACATTTTTATCTATATTTTATTTTACTTTTTTTGTCTTTTTGCTATTTCTTTGGGCTGCTCCCGCGGCATATGGAGGTTCCCAGGCTAGGGGTCGAATCAGAGCTGTAATCACTGGCCCACACCACAGCCACAGCAACACGGGATCCGAGCCGCGTCTGCAACCTACACCACAGCTCAAGGCAACACCGGATCGTTAACCCGCTGAGCAAGGGCAGGGACCGAACCCGCAACATCATGGTTTGTAGTCGGATTCCTTAACCAGTGCACCACAAGGGGAACTCCTTTATATATATTTTTAATTTACATAATAATCAGTAAGTAAAATTCTGTTCTTAAGTCATATTATTGTAAATTATCATTTTTCTGTGAATTGTTCTTCAAATCATTACCTATTTATATTTATTACACATTTCCTTGCCTTTTTCTGGAAAAAAAAACCTGTCAAACAAAGTACACTTTTGATTTCCATGTTGAATTTCTCTAGTACTATCATTATTCTTTGGACTTTGCTTATTGGCTTTTATAGTTTAGATTTTTAAAAAATATGGAATCAAATTTATTCATGTTTTATATCATATCTTTCAAAAATTGCACCTTTCCTGGTGAGATTTACCTAAATCCAAGACAATCAAAAAAAAGAGAGAGAATAATGATCATGCTTTCTTTTAGTAGTTGTATATTTTGTTGTTAAATATGTGATTTGTAATTAATTTTAGTGAAAGAAGTGAATCAGGGAGCCACACTCTTCAACCCTAAATGCCTTGTCAATGATCATGTTTTAATTATTATATTTTCAAAGTATATTTGAATATATGTTAAGAATACTTTCTCCTCATTAGACTTTTTCTTTTACCATGAGAATTTCCCTGCCTAGTCTCATGGATTTATTTTCCCATTCCCTGTTTGTATGCAACATAAATTTTATGTAACATACATATAAACTTTCATATTTACTTTTGTTAATAAAATATCAAAATATTTCAATAAACAAATAAGGTAACTTGATTATTACCATTTTAGATGAGAAAATTATGGAAAGGTAAAGAACCTTTCTAAGATCTTGAATTGTATCTTATTGACTAAAGGTTTGTAATAAGAGTGACTGTGGCTATAGTCGCATGAGTGATCTATGGTTTCAATCACCATCTGTAAGATATGTGGTTTATGTCCTCATACTTTGCTTTGAATGTGATGCATTCTTGGAACTGTAGTTTGATAGAGATTTCTGCATATATGTGTTAATCATTGCATTAAAGTTGTACTATGTTACAAAACATTTTTTTTTCTTCAAACAGTATACAGTATTTTGGAAGAAAAAAATATATCTTCAATACCAGACCTAATTGAGAAAGAGAGACTAATGTTATGCTTTAGTAATAACTTATCTCATACATCACTTGTCTACTCAGGTGTTTTACCTCAAGAATAATGATCACACAAGTAAAGTGTATCCTTAGAATAAAAAGTAGATAAGTATTCTGCATATAATGAATATGTCCTAAGTACTATGAAATGGTTATTTGGAGACTCCATTTTGGGCATTTGAGGTTTAAGCAGGAGCTTAGGAATGTGTGTCTCAAGAAGAATCAATAGTTTGGGGGAATTTATCTTCCCTGTCATTGGAATTAGAGTCTGTACCAACAGAGATGGATAAAACTCTAAGCCCTATTTCCTGGATGCAAAATTATCTCTGTGCCTTTACTGACTACGACAATTCACACAATATTCATCTGCCTCAGTTTCCTTTTTGTAAGTCAGGGAAAATAAGAATGCCAAATTTATATCATTCTTCTTGGGGTTAAACTGGTAAATAAGGGCAAAAAGCATAATGGCTAGCTTATTGAACGTGCTCCCTTATATAGGCTGTTACCGTTATTAGTATCAATATTCCTCTTCAGGTACAGTAAAGATGGATGGAACCAATGAAAGCACCCAGGAAAACTTTGTTCTTTTGGGATTTGCTGACCGCCCCCACCTGGAGAGAATCCTCTTTGTGGTTATCTTGATTGCATATCTTCTGACCCTTGTAGGCAACACCACCATCATCCTCGTGTCTCGGCTGGACCCCCACCTCCACACTCCCATGTACTTCTTCCTCACTCACCTCTCTTTTCTGGACCTTAGTTTCACCACCAGCTCCATCCCTCAGCTGCTGTACAACCTGAATGGACATGACAAGACCATTAGCTACACAGGTTGTGCCATCCAGCTCTTCTTATTCCTGGGTCTTGGTGGTGTGGAATGTCTACTGTTGGCTGTCATGGCATATGACCGGTTTGTTGCAGTTTGCAAGCCCCTGCACTACATGGTGATCATGAATCCACGGCTTTGTCTGGGCTTGGTGTTGGTGGCCTGGGGCTGCGGGGTGGCCAACTCATTGGCCATGTCCCCAGTCACCCTGCTCTTACCCCGCTGTGGGCGCCGCAGTGTGGACCACTTTCTCTGTGAGATGCCTGCCCTGATACGAATGGCCTGTGTGAATACAGCTGCCATTGAGGGCACCGTCTTTGTCCTGGCAGTGGGCATTGTGCTATCACCCCTCGTGTTTATCCTGGGCTCCTATGGCTACATTGTGAGGGCTGTGCTACTAATTGAGTCAGCAGCAGGAAGGCAAAAAGTCTTCAACACGTGTGGTTCTCACCTCACGGTGGTCTCACTTTTCTATGGGAATATTATTTACATGTACATGCAACCAGGAAACAGCTCTTCCCAGGACCAAGGAAAGTTTCTCACTCTCTTCTACAACATTGTCACCCCACTCTTGAATCCCCTGATCTATACCCTCAGAAACAAAGAAGTGAAAGGGGCTCTGAGGAGGCTGCTGCTGTGTAACAGAGAAGTAGGAAAGGAGTAAGAGAAATGGACATCTCTAGTCTGGTTATGAACTTCATTAGGCATCTTTGATGGCATATGGAATTGCTGGATCAGATATGGTCTTTACCTGTGTTTTCCAATTTGTACACCTTTTTCTGGACCTTTATACAGCTGTTTTAGTTCCAACATTATAGGTTTTTGTGCATATGCTGCCGAACACACATCTTCCAAAACACCTCTAGATGTTCTACAGAGCAGATCTGAAGAACACAGCAAGAAAAATAGTTATAAAGATGAGTTTCTACAACTTATACCAGAGTGCCAAATAGGAAACAATTTTTCTTAGTAATAACTTTGCTTTTTCAGTTTTTTGTTTGTTTTTAGGGGAGCATCAGCAGCATATGGAATTTCCTGGGGAAGGGGTCAAATCAGAGATGCAGCTGAGGACCATGCTATAGTTATAGCAACACCAGATCTGAGTCCCATCTGTGATCTACACCTCAGCTTATGGTAATGCCCAATCCTTAACCCACTAAGCAAGGCCAGGTATCGAACCTATATCCTCATAGATACTAGTCAGGTTCTTAACACACTGAGAGACAGAGGGCACTCATGTTGCTGTTTGTTTTAATCCATTAACACAATTACTAGTATTTTAGTCAGAATGATCACAAATTGATCACATCTTTTAATTAGCAGACATCAAATATGAGAATTCAACATATTGGGTGTCTTTATTTGCCAAATTCCCATTCAAAGCTTTTCATCAAAACATATGATTTTGTCTACCCTCTGTCTCCAAACTTTGGCATTTTCCTCCAAATCTAGTGTAATATTCTGGATTAACCAGTAAGTTCACCTATAACAATGACATGTGTGTCATTTAAATCTTAAATCATCATTATTTCTCAGGTAGGGTTTTATTTTGTTAGTAAGAAGGACCCGATGATGTTCTTGCTATGAAACAGATGCCCTTAATTTATCTAAACTTCTCTGCATCTATGAGGATCACATGACTTTTATTGTCCCTTTTTCACCCATGTGGGACTTGAGGATTTGAGGTTGAATCATTTGCTCAAGTAGAATTGAATCAGAAATTTACTCCAAGATAAGTCTGAATCTCAATTCCTAATGTTTCTATTGCTACATGAATTTGTAAAGAGCAAGACTTCATAAGCATTTAATAATTAGTATCAAAAATCATGATTTGTTACCCCTCTTTGCATAATGCAGTCCAGGTTGCAGGGGAGGAAAAAAAAATTTTGCTGGACCCTTTTTGAGTTCCTGTCTGGGTCTGAAAATTTTAAAACTGACAAAGATAAGTTAATAGGAGAAAATAAAATTCATTTACTATAGGTTGTACTTGACACAGGACGTTTCATGAGGAAATGAAGACCCCCCCAAAATAGTTTTTTGTTGTTGTTTTTGTTAATGCTGGAATTGATGAAGAGTGGACTGTGGTGAAGAAATTTGTTAGGCAAAAGCATATGAGCTATTGGTAATAAATTAGGGGAAATTTAGCAAGACCCGTGTATTCAGATACCTCTCAATGTCCCTCTACCTTTGAAATAACAATATTTCTTTCCTCAAGGAATAGGAAATAGGAAGGTAATGCTCTTATGAGGACCTTACGATCTAATTCAGAGGAAGTACAGTCCTTCCTTCGCCTGCCTTTTCGCAAACTTCTTCAGCTCAAAATATTCACTATACCAAAATGCCATATTTCGAGGTAACATTTCCTGAGCCCTATTAAAGCTTTCTTTTACTTAATATGCAGATGAATTACCTAGGATATTGTTAACATGCAGATTGTGATTCTGAGGTCTTAGCAGGGCTCTGAGATTATGCAGTTCTGCAAATCTCCTAAGGGATGTCCTTGTTCCCTCACTGCTGGCCCTCTAATTACACTTTGAAGACATAAGAAATTGATCACCCACCATTGTCTTTACAGGCATTTGCAGAACAGATACATCCTGGACAAAACTGAGATATAATTAATAGATTATGGGGAAATAGAATATGGAAAATATGGAGGGAATGGCTGAAGGATGCCATCATTCCTCCTCTCAGTCCCCTTGGCTTCACAGCCTATCCTCTTCTACAATGGACCTGTATTCCCACCCTCCCTTTCTAACATCCTCACTCTCTCACTTCATCCTAAAGGGCACAAACTCTAGTGGAGTCATTTAAGTCAGAAACAACAGGAATAGCTTGGAGCTTCCTGTGCTTCAAGGGGACCCCAGTTTGAATATTCAAAACAGCTTTTTTTTAACGAAGTGGGGATATGGTAGTTCCCACTGTGGCACAATGGGAGGAGCACTAGGACACAGGTTCAATCCCCAGCCTGGCACAGTGAGTTAAAGATTTGGCATTGCCACAGCTATGGCTTATGTTGCAACCGAGTCTTGGATCTGATCTCTGGCCTGGGAACTCCATACCCTGTGAGGCAGACAAAAAAAAAAAAAAAAAAGAAAGAAAAGAAAGAAAAAATGAATGAATGAATGAAAAGAAAACATTGCCAAGAAAAATATCCTAATAAAATCCCAACCTTAAAAAAAAAAAAAAAAAAGCTAGTGATATTGATGGACTAAAAGGAAATAAGAGAATGGAGAATGAATGAAAGATATCTGCATGGCAGTTAGAGTGTCTCCCTAGAGTTATAAAACTCCACAATGCAACCTTGGTACAGTGCTGACTAAGGGGGGACATTTAATAGATAACTGGAGCAATGTTATCAGAGTTTCCCCAAATTTACTCTCTTCTCAGAAAAACCTGTGGACTTCCTGAGTGGACTTGAGGAACAGCCTCTTGAGAAGGGTGGACTTGAAGAAAAACATCTGTACTGTTACCAGTATTCCTGCCTCTGAAAAAATGCCTCAAAGATAAAAAATTAAAAAAAAAGAAGAAGAATTTTGCATAACTCAAAGGAAAGAAAATAATCCATGTATATTCTGGTGAGTGATTTCTATTGTTGTTTCCTCAGTTAAGGAATAAAATTCAACTGAGTGAATTTTAAAGATCTTTTTGGGTTTATTCAGTGATTCATGAATTTGGCAGCATATCTTAGCAGAGAA
Organism: Phacochoerus africanus; assembly: GCF_016906955.1. NCBI lineage: Eukaryota > Metazoa > Chordata > Mammalia > Artiodactyla > Suidae > Phacochoerus > Phacochoerus africanus. The sequence continues at coordinate 57,159,486 of NC_062547.1, read as the reverse complement.
AAAGTGGCTAAAAAGCTGTATAAAAATAGAAAACTTGTTAGGCAGAAGGAAGCAGGAATAGGAAAGGCATACTAGGCAAAAGCAGGTTTATTATTGCAAGGTTACTTTCCTTATAGAAGAGACAGGGACTACCTAATTAAGGCAGATTACTTAACTAATGCTGATCAGGGAATCCCTACTGGCTGGATTCAGATTCCATTCCTGGGAGAGCTGAAACTGTAATTAAGTCTAAGTTTAAGATGCAAGGCTTACAATAAGCAACTATATTCAAATCTGCTTTTTTTTTTTTGGTTTGTTTTTCATTTTTTCCTTTTTAGGGCCACACCGGCAGCATATGGAAGTTCACAGGCTAGGGGTCAAATTGGAGCTGTAGCTTCTGGCCTACACCACTGCCACAGCAATGTGGGACCTGAACCATATCTGCAAACAACACCGTAGCTCATAGCCATGCCAGATTCTCAACCCACTGAGCGAGGCAGGGATCGAACACACAACTTCATGGATACTAGTAAGATTTGTTTCCACTGTGCCGCAATGGAAATCCACAAATGTGCTGTTTTTAACACCTCTGATTATCATGTGATATGGGGTTACCAAGAAAAGATAGCTGCTGTGGAATTGTGTGGGATGCTGAACCTACTGCATCTTACTGGGTCTAACTAGAGCAAAATTGATTTTATCTGAGCCCTTTCCTTTCAGAAAACAACTACAGGTAAAAAACCAAAAACTAAAACTAAAACCTGCTATTTTTCCCCATAAAGGGTTAATTATGAAGAATGATTCTTCCCCATATGAGTCAGATAATCTCCTCTCGCTTCTTCCTAAGACCCATGACTCCCTTTAGCTGCTAAGTAAGTTCTATTTACAAGGAGATATTCCTCATATTGGAATACATTTCTAGGTCTAAAATGGAACTGCTTCTTGCTAGGGTAACACATCAGCAAACCAAACATTTATGTTCCTATAAATGTTCTGCTTGACCAGAAATGTAATACTTCCATTCAGCCAATACCCAAACACCAAGGCAACTCTGGGCTCCATACTTATTTTCTTATTCCTTGATCTTTTTAAATAAATATAAGAAATTTGCTTTTTAAAAAAGAAATAGCAGACCCCCAAATGGAGTCCCTTGTGCTTATCCATATAGCAGCAAACCAATACTAACCTAATTGCAGTCATAACTTAATACCTAATTACAGTCTTAATTTATTCTCTAGCTATGTGGCCTTTTCTTTTTTTTTTTTTTTCATCTTTTTTGTCTTTTTAGGGCCGCACCCGTGGCATAAGGAGGTTCCCAGGCTAGGGATCTATTCAGAGCTATAGCTGCCAGCCTACACCAGAGCCACAGCAATGCCAGACCCAAGCCTCATCTGTGACCTACATCACAGCTCATGGCAACACCGGATCCCTAACCCACTGAGCAAGGCCAGGGATCGAACTACAACCTTGTGGTTCCTAGTCGGATTTGTTTCCTCTGCGCCACAACAGGAACTCTTCCAGCTATGCAGTCTTAATCAGTTAGCCCGAAATACTCTGGTCAGCACCAATGAGGTAATCTGCCATGTACTCCCATTCTGCACCCCCTAGGTAAGTTACCTAAACCTAAAAACAACCGTGTTTTCCCCATCCTGCTCATAAAATCCTTCTATTTGGTACTCCTCCTTAGAGCTTCTCTCTACATTCTAGATGGGATGCTGCCTAATGAATCATAAAGCCAATTATATCTTTAAAACTTAGTTGAATTCTTGTTATTTAACACTGGAATTCAAAGCAAAATTCTGGCAGCATTTGGGAACAATGAGAAACACGTGGTACCCACAAAGCACTTTTTTTTTTTTTACTTCATTATTTTTCTGGCTGTTTCTGAAAGTTGTGGGAAAGTCCTCTCTGACCTAAGCTCTACTCCCTTGAGTTCTGCTCCCAATCTAATTGGCTTTCCTCCATTCCCCATTTGATTGGAATTCCTCCTCAAATTTCTCCCCGTTCTCTGTAGATTCCATGTTAGGATGTTACCAAACTGTGTCCAATGTTGGACTGAGTATGACTTAAAAGCTGGTGGGTCCAATTAAAGACCTTGGATGAATAAAATCTTGTGTTAAGTAAAGACTAATTGCAAACAGGAATCTCAAAAGCCAAAAAGTTGCAAACACTTGTGGGCATGGGTTAAGCATTTAAAGGCTGTTAGAACGCTTGTCACCTCAAGAAGCCCCCTGTGATGATAAGTTTGTCATGGAACAACTTAAATTGACTCTAGGTCACTTATATAGCTCAAGAGAATTTCTGTGCAATGAGATAAGCTATTAAAAACACCACACAATTCCCAGCATCAAAGTATGTCCTTCTTAGATATCGGTTTAACTTCAAGAAATCCAAAATTCCTTTGGATCTTTAAACTTCGAAGAGTCAAGATGCCACCTTCTGGTAAACTTGCTTATTTTATGACTAAGAACTATAATTTCAGAAGATGTAGGTATCTACAGATAGCAAAGTCTTACTGTATCCTGAGATGTTGGTCTGCTAACCATCAGGTTGAGTGATCAAAATATGGCTGGACAAAAATTTGGATTGAACTCCATTTGTGGCTACTAAACTGTTGCTGGCCCTCAGGGGAATTACAATGTCCATTAGAAAGAACATTCCAATTAGATAAGATTATTTAAAACATAAACTTAAAAGCAAGGGCTTCCAAAGAAAACAAAATGAGAGACATATTTCAGTGATGTGCAGCAGGTTCCAGCTCAATTTTATTCCTAGGCGTTTTATTGATTGATTAATTGGTGTGCTTTTTTTTTTTTTAAAGGTTTTTTTTTTTTTAATTTGTTTTTTAGGGCCACACCTGCAGTATATGGAAGTTCCCAGGTTAGGGGTCAAATTGTATCTACAGCTGCTGGCCTACGCCACAGCCACAGCAATGCCGGATCCTTAACCCACTGAGCGAGGCCAGGGATCAAACCCGCAACCTCATGGTTAGTAGTTGGATTCATTTCCACTGAGCCACTAGGGGAACTCCAAAACGTACTGTTTTTATATTTCTTTTCTAATTTTTCATTGTTGAAATACAGAAATACAACCAATTTCTGAATGTTAATCTTGAAACCTGGTGAGCACATTCCTGAATTCATTGATCAGATAAGTAGTTTTTGTGAGGTGTCTTTAGAGTTTTCTATATGTAGTGTCATGTTATCTGCATAGAGTGACAATTTTACCTCTTCTCTTCCAATTTGGATACATTTTCTTTCTTTCTTTCTTTTTTTTAATCTGATTGCTGTGGCTAGGACTTCCAGTACTGTGTTGAGTAAAAGTGGTGAGACTATGCGTCCTTGTCGTGTTCCAAATTTTAGCATGAAAGGCTTTCAACTTTTCTCTGTTGAGTATTATATTGGCTCTGGGTTTGTCATAAATGGGTTTTATTCTGTTGAGATATATTCTATTTTTTTTTATCATGAATGGATGTTGAAGTTTGTCAAGTGTTTTTCTGCATCTATTGAAATGATCATGCAGTTTGGCTTTTATTTTGTTAATATAGTATATTACATTGATTGATTTGTGTATGTTGAACTATCCTTGTAAACTTGGAATGAATCCCACTTGGTCATGGTGTATGATCTTTTTTATGCATTACTGGAATAAATTTGCTATAATTTTATTGAGAATTTTTGCATCTATATTCATCAAAGATATTGGCCTATAAGTTTCTGTTTTGGTAGTATCTTTAGTTTTGGTTAAGGGTGATGGGCTTCATTGAATATCTTTGGAGTGTTCCTTCTTCAGTCTTTTGGAAGTGTATAATAAGGATTGGAGTACATTTTTCTTTATATGTTTAGTAGAATATGCCTGTGAAGCCATCCGGTCCTGGGCTTGTGTTTGTATGTTTTTGTTATTAGTATTATTATACGTTCATTTTAATTTCTAGTGACCTATTCAAATGATTCTTTTCTTCTTGGTGCAGTTTTGGTGGGCTGTATATTTCTAGAAAGTTTATTTTGTCTCTTTTCTTCTTGAAGAGCTTGGCCAGAGGCTTGTCAATTTTATTTGCCCTTTCAAAGACCCAGCTCTTTGTTTTATTTTTTTTTCTACTTTTTTAAAATTTCTATTTTATTGATTTCCTCTCCAATATTTTTATTTTCTTCCTTCTGCTGACTTTAGGTTTTGTCTGTTCTTCTACTGAGATTTAATATCAAAAGTGAGCAGAATTTGGTTTTCTCTCTCTTTTAAAAAAAAGGTTTTTGAGATATTTGTCATATTATAAAAAGTTTTTCTTTACCTTTTAAGTAAATTGACTAGAAAAAGTAAGGTTTGTCTCTCTTGTCAAAATAATCACCTATATTCAATATTGTCCTTATCTTGTCTTTGATTGCATACACTTGGTATTTGCAATATTAAAAGAGCTATGTTTTAATCACAACTATGTAACCATCTATGTTTGACTATGAAGTCCTTGTCACTTTAATTAAATATATAATTATTATTTCACAGTGACCTATGATTGTATTTTACCAAGTTTTAAATCTTTTGATGTTTTTGAAAAATTTACCAAAAAATAAAATTCTAAATTCTTTTTGACCTTGAAATAACTTTGGATTTTCTGGAGTGCCCCTGGCACATCTCAAAGGATTTGTTCTGTCTCCTTAGAGAAAGGGACAACTTAATTTAATTATGCTTACTTGATATGTAAATTGCATGGGAAACATTGTCAAGTAAGACATAATACTGGACATTTGTTTTGTTTTGTTTTGTTTTGTTTTGTCTGTACAAGCATATGTTATAAGTGCTCCAGAAATTGTGTGAAATCCCTGGAAATATGAAATGCCCTAAACACTAATTCTGCCAAAAACTACATGACCTTGGAAGTAGAATCCTCCTCATTTGAAAACACAATCCAGATAACAACTTATTTACAATTTTATGAATCCCATTGTAAAGGACCCAGATATACTATATCCAGGCTAATGCCTACTGAAACTAAGATATAATGCTTATGTGTTTATTTTTAATTCAATAAACATATAGTAATTTATTGCATAACAATGGAGAATTAATGCAGCTGCCTTGCCAGAATCAATTGCTTTTGGACCAAGGACATATTTAACTTGAAGTGATCTTACAAGATGGAGGCCAGAGTAATAAATACTCTTAGCTTAAACTCCTCTCCTATTTCCATATATTGTGACTTCCCATTGACCAAACCCAATTGGAATGTAGGAAGAGGAGGAAAGTTTTTGCTTTATCCATGGCAGATGAATCATGCAGGAAGAAGAAATCCAAAATAGTTCAGAGCCATTTTGACCCTCAGCATACATCTTCTGCCTGGGTAAAAATTGCAAGTTTCCAACATAAGGATGGTAGGATACAAAGTTTTATTGGATATTTCTGTGGATAGAATGAACTGTTGGGTCATATTCATGTTCCTAGGGGAATGGTGCCATTTGGGAACCCTACAATGACCTCCACTGTTACTGTATGAAACATGCATCTTGTAGATGAAGTATGAGTGGAAGACCATATAATTTAAATACATGGCTGATTCCTTCATTAACATCACGGTCACTTTTTACCTGGTCCCATGGAACAAACAATATTATGGGAAAATATTGTCTGACATTCATGATGATATAGATTTTTCACTAGTATTATCCCTCATTTACAGAAAAGGAAATTGACACATAAATTTGTTGCAATTAACTTAACATGTCTAGAAATGAGCAGAGCTGATATTTAAACCCATGTAATTTCCCAGACCAGGGGTCAAATCAGAGCTTCAGCTGGAGCCTATTCCACAGCCACTGCAACAGCATCTGAACCAGATCTATGGATTTATGCCACAGCCTATGGCAATGCTAGATTATTAACCCACTCAGCGAGGCCAGGAATCGAACTGACATCCTCACAGAGACAACATTGTGTCCTTAACCTGCTAATCCACAATGAAAACTCTAGGAAAAACAAAATTTTTCTTTGACCTGAGTCATTTCACAGGTAGAAATAATTAGAAGTGAGGCAAGTTATACTTGCTGAATAATTCTCCCTTAATCCCTCAAGTTTTTACAGGTATTCTTGTCCCTGACTTTATCTAAAGGACTTCTAATTATTTACATAGGTAAATATGCACGGGGGAAAGGTAAGTGAATACTTTGGCAGGATAATTAATGCTAACGGATAAGTCATTTGTTATTGGCTACTTATGGGCATTAAGTGGCAATAGCCATACTAAATGTTTGTCCCAACCCAGAGGAAATAATTGAAACACATAGACTCAGAAGCTGATGAAATGTTCACATGACTTGGCTCATAAATGGCTATTATTGTTAAAAAGTTAAGCAATACTGCCACCTGGAGGAAATAGAAAAGATTAGAGCTTTATCCCACAGTTTTGGGATGGGAAAGAATGGGGAAGATACTCATAATATCATATTTCTTCATCTCCAACACATATTAGGTCTTAGAAATTACAGTGTACTATCACAGAAAAAGTTCATTTTAGTTTTGATATAAAGTTGTGGCTGTTGGTAGCCCCATAGAAGGACATTACGATAATGTGAGAGACTGTCAAATTGTTTCTTTCCTCCAAACTATGGAGAGAATATGTCCATGTAAAATTATAAGTAAGTGAAATGGAAAAAATAGCAATACCGAAAACTCACAACTCAGACTGAGACTTGCACCCAGCTAAAACCCAGATTGGGACTTGAACCCATGGGCTGGAACTCTAGCTCAGTCAAGACACAGATTGGGACTTGATGACACTTTTTTTTAATTAAAATCATTAGTGATGGGATCCTGCTGTGTAGCAATGGGTACTCTGTCTTCAACAGTTATGTCATTTTTTAAAAGGTTGTGCCTTGCCACTTTCCCTCCTGTTTCAATACCACTTAAAAGTGACCTTCAATTAAAATTTAGTACTGTATGGAATCATACTTTACATATCATTAAATGTTAAAGTAAACATTTGATAAGGAAGATGTCAGCACATTGCATTTCCTAGCACAGATCTTACAACAGAACTATTTGATTTCCCTCTAAACAATGTAAAGCACCTAATGAAATGCACTAATAAAGTATTAAACAATGCAACCAGTTTAGTGAGGAATGCTCTGCCATGTCATGGGCAGCCCATGGTTTCTTATCTGTTTGATCTAGTTACAATCGGTTTTTTCTATCTTTGCTGTACACCTGAAACTAACATAATATTGTAAGTCAGCTATACTTCAACAGGAAAAAAAAGGTTTTATTTATAAGACTAATCTAAAATGGGATAAATCTATATATATCTATCTATAAATGTATAAAAATTCAAATTCTACCAGAGAGAGTTAACATTAAATTAAGAAAACATTAATTAAAATGGCAAATTCTCTTCACTTTTGGAATAACCTAATCATAGGGATGACCATCATAATGACACTAAAGAAAGGAAATTATACTAGGAACTGTGTTATTAGGGACTATCTTTGAATACTAAGTACCACACTTAATCAGAAACTCTGTATCCCACAGCACTGTTCTGTTTTTTGGATGGGTTGTTACTGACTTCCAGTTCCACTGTGATCCCCAAAGTTGATTTTGTTACTTTAAGAAGTTTATCTATATGAGGACATAAAATTTAGTTGGGTTTCATTGCTTTTGTTTTGGTTATTTCAATTTTGAAGAAAGTATGAATAGATTCAGATTTAGATGACTGATAACCTAAGTTGGCTTGTGATAAATCAAAGCCTCTTTCTAGAAGTTTTGACCCAGAGGATATCAATCACAACAACAGAAATATGGACAAACTGACAATAGAAGTGCAGGTAATTATCCACATCCTGAATTTTAGACCAATTCATTCCCCCTTGTCTGATTACACTGGCAGTCATCCTAATATTCCCTAAAGAAGAGATTGGAACTTTCTCTTCACAGAAGCTAACCAGTTCACAAGAAAAGTGACATGGAGTTCCCACTGGGGCTAGTGGGTTAAGAAACTGCCATAGCCTCCATGAAGATGTGGATTTGACCCCTGGCCTCACTCAGAGGGTTAAGGATCAAACATTGCTACAAGCTGCAACATAAATACAGATGTGCCTCAGATCTAGTGTTGCTGTGGCTGTGTGTAGGCCTCAACTGTAGCTCCTATTTGGCCCCTAGCTGGGGAACTTCCATATGCCATAAGTACAGCCTTAAAAAAAAAAAAAAAGTAGGAGTTCCCATTGGGGCGCAGTGGTTGACGAATCTGACTAGGAACCATTAGGTTGCAGGTTCGATCCCAGTGGGTTAAGGATCTGGCATTGCTGTGAGCTCTGGTTTAGGTTTCAGATGCGGCTCGGATCCTGTGTTGCTGTGGCTCTGGCGTAGGCCAGTGGCTACGGCTCCAATTTGACCCCCAGCCTGGGAATCTCCATGTGCTGCGGGATCGGCCCTAGGGAAAAAAAAAAAAGAAGAAGTAGAATGACAGATCATTCTAGTTTAGATTTCTCACAGTAAAGTGGAATCTTTACTTGAAACAATTTTTATAAAGCTTTGCCTCACTTCATAATTTCCATTGAGCTCCATACTCATATGTATGAACAGAAAAGAGTCATTAGATATAAGAAGATTCCTTTTCATGAAAAATATAGACAAAAGAAACAAAACAATGAAACAATAAAATATAAACAGGACAGGAAGAAATAACCTTTGATAAATTAAATTTTAAAAATACAGGTGGTATAAATTGAAATGAAAATAAAAATAAATACAGAAACATTCATTTAATAAAACCAAAACATATTCTTGCTAGTTAAAAATATTAGCAATAAAAAAATCAATAGAAGGGTTAGATGAATAGTCAAGAAGGAAGTATAAGAAAACTAAAGAATAAAATCAAATTAAAGAGAAAAAAATGGATAATTAGTGTAACAGATCAAATACTGAGTAATAGCATTTCTAAAACTGGAGAACAGAAGAAATAAAAGAAAGGCTATTATCAATGGAATAAATCAAGAACATTTTCCAATGGTGAAAGTCATGTAAAGTCATATTAAAGGAGTTCCTGAGACCCCTTTAGGTTAGTGACTAGCAATATTGTACTCCTTCATATACCCAAGAAGAATAATATATTCACAAGATTTTTCAGAGATTAAAAATGCCAACAAACAGAATAACTTTCAATTCATAACAAACTGAACAATTCATTCTATTCCAAGAAGAATATTATAGCTAGATAAAATATTATTTGTGTAAAAAGCTAAAAAGATATTAGCATCTCAAATATTTGCATTCTCCAGTAAAGTGTTTAAAAATAAATGTGCTTCTCTAAAAAGCAGAGTCAACAATGAAGTAAAAAGATATGGGTCACAGAAAACTAGAGAGAACCTACATAACATATAATGATCAGAATTTAATGTGACAGTTGTCAGTTTTGCATCAGACTTAGAGGGTGATATTTCAGACTGAAGCAGATCAGCCATCCTTAACCAGGCACAGATGTCTCAAGGTCATTTACAAGATGCCTGCTGCCTTATATCATCTTTTTTAGGTATATGCAAATTGTGGGGAGAAGCATCAAGATGGCAGAGGTATAAGATGTCGAGCTCACCTTCCCTCACAAACATAATAAAAAAAAACACATCTACATGTAAAATGACTCACACAGAATATTTACTGAATGCTGGTAGAAGAACTTAAACCTCCAAAAAGGGCAAGAAACTCTTGACATGAGTGGGTAGAACAAAATAATAAAAAGAGAGAGAGAGAAAAGGAATCAGGTCACGTCTAGCATTCCTGAGAGGGAGCTGTGAAAGAGAAAAGGAACCCACATCCTGGGAAGCCACCTAACCAAAGGGGAGATCAGCTGAGATGGGGGAACCTCAAAGTCACCAAGAAATGTGCAGCAGCTGGACTGAGGAGGGTAAAGTAGAATGAGAGCAGCACAGATCATCTGCACCACTGTCCAGGACATAACAGCCTGAGATACTCAGGCAGGGGCTGGACACTGAGACTCAGGCTATGGAGATCATTTCTAGGTGCTTCTTTTGTGGGCTACAGGGGGTCGGGCACCTCTTGTATGGGCTAAAGGCAGCTAATTGCAACATGGTGCTTCTTGCATGATCAACAGACAACAGGGATGGACCACAGAAGTTGTCTCAGAGGCCAGAGGGAGGTGTGGCCTGCCACTACTTGGGGCCTGTGAATGGGCTCCACCTATGGCCCCAGTCATCTCAAGCATCGGCAAAAAAAAAAAAAAAAGAGGGCACTGCAACTGAGCGCCACACGCTATTGCTTTCACTGTCCTGGGAACACACCATCTTGCTGCTGCCACTGCAAAATGCTCTAGGCAGCACCCAGATGCTTAATCACTATCCCTTCCCAAGACCCTGCAACTAGGAGCAGCTTTTGAAGCATCTCATACATGGGCTAAGTGGGATGGGATGCTTCTTGAATAGTCTCAGGTGGTGGGGGCAAACCACCGCAGTTATCTCTGACTCCAGAGGTGGGCGTGGCCTGCCACCAAGGACTCCAGAGGTGGGCATGGCCTGCCACCAAGGCACCAATCATCTCCAACCACCTTGCACGCCCAGTCACCTCAGAGGATGAAATTGCTATCAAACACTACCTGTTGTTCTTCTCACTCGCCTGGGAACCCACACACCAAAAGCTCTGGACACCTCATAAATCTGCCTAAGGCTCATTAACACTTCCCAGGGCCTTGCAACTAGGAGTAGCTTGTACCACATTCTGGCAGGTCCTTGCTGCTGTTAAGGGCACAGCAACCAGGCATTGATTACTACCCTACCCATTGCCTCTTCCTCTCTGGAAAAATGCTCAGCACTCTGGGGATAACAGAGACAGCAAATATCCAAACTCCCATGCCAAAAATAAATAGTAGCTCCCCCAAAATACAAAGGGATGCTCTTGCATAAAAATAGCCTGCTAAGACTACAGTTTGGCTTCCCTAAACTCACAGAAAAAGAAAAACATAAAATGAAGAAGCTCAGAAACCATTCCCAGTTAAAGGAACAGGAGAATTTACATGAAGCAGCAAACAATGAAACAGAGCTCTGCCCTATGACAGGCATTGAGTTCAAAAGGGAGATAGTGAAAATACTGAAGGAATTAAGGCTGAATATCAAGGAATTAAGAGCAGATATGAACAGAAATGTAGATTCCTTTAGAAAGGAACTAGAAAATATGAGGAGGAACGTAGAAAATTATAAAATTCATTTGCGAAGACACAAATAGGGCTAAAGGCACAAAAGAGCAGAATGAATAATGCAGAGGAATGAATTAGTGATGTGGAAGATAGAATAATGGAAATTACACAATCAGGACAGAAAACCAGATGAAAAAACACAAAAGCAACATAAGAGATATATGGGATAGTATAAAGCAGGCCAATCTACACATAATAGAAATTCCAGAAGGAGAAGAAAAAGAAAAGGGGATTGAAAATATATTTGAAGAAATTATGTCAGAAAACTTTCCAAATCTAAAGGAGACTGATATCAAGATACAGGAAGCACAGAGGGCCTCAAACAAGTTAAACCCTAACAGGCCCACACCAAGACATGTTATAATAAAAATGGCAAAAGTTAACAGTAAAGAGCAGATTCTAAAGGCAGAAAGAGAAAAACAAAGCATTAATCATAGCGAACCCCCATCAGGCTATCAGCTGATTTTGCTACAGAAATGTTACAGGTCAGAAGAGAGTGGCAAGATAAAGACAAAGTTCTGACAGAAAAAAATTTGCAGCCTAGAATGTTCTATCCAGCAAGAATACCATTTAAAATAGAAGAGGAAATAAAGAATTTCTCCAACAAACAAAAGCCAAAAGAGTACAGCAATGCTAAAATCATTCTAAAAGAAATACTGAAAGGCTTCTCTAAATAAAAAAGAAAGTAAGAAGAAATAGGATGTAGGAAACCACAACTGGAAAGCAATCATTTCAATAAGCCAGCATACAGCTCTAACAATAGAAAAAAAAATACTATAAAAGTGATGATATACATAAGGAACAGCAAAAGGACAAACATTAAGATTTTATTTTATTTTTTGGTCTTTTTTGTCTTTTTAGGGCCACATCCACAGCCTATGGGGGTTCCCAGGTGAGGGGTCTAATCGGAGCTGTTGCTGCCAGCCTATGCCACAGCCACAGCAATGCCAGATCCGAGCCATGTCTTTGACCTACACAACAGCTCACAACAATACCTGATCCTTAACCCACTAAGCGAGGCCAGGGATCAAACCCACAACATCATGGCTCAGGAGGCATAATTATCCCAGACCTTAGGCAATATTACAAAGCCACAGTACCCAAGACAGCATGGTACTGGTACCAAAACAGACATACAGACCGATGGAATAGAATAGAGAACCCAGGAATAAACCCAGACACCTACAGTCATTTAATCTTTGACAAATGAGGCAAGTATATAAAATTGGAAAAAGACAGTCTTTTCACCAAGTGTTGTTGGGAAAACAGAACAGCTGCATGTAAATCAATGAAATTGGAACACATCCTCACACCTTGCACAAAAATGAACTCAAAATGGCTTAAAGACTTAAATGTAAGACAAGACACCATCAAACTCCCAGAAGAGAACATGGGCAAAATATTCTCTGATATCAACCTTACAAATGTTTTCTCAGGTCAAGCAGAAAACAGAAATAAAGGCAAAAATAAACCAATGGGAAGCAGAAATAAAGGCAAAAATAAACCAATGGGACCTAATCAAACTTACAAGCTTTTGAATGGCAAAAGTGACCATAAAAAAAAAGAGACACCTTACAAAAATGGAGAAAATAGTGTCAAATGATGCAACTGACAAGGCTTAATGTCTAAAATATACAAGCAACTTATACAACTCAACAGCAAAAAAGCCAACAACCCAATGGAAACATGGGCAAAAGACCTAAATAGATTTTTTCCAAAGAAGATATACAGATGGCCAACAAGACCCTTAAAAAATGCTCAACATCACTGATTATTAGAGTAAGGCAAATAAAATCTATTATGATGTACCATGTCACAACAGTCAGAATGGCTGTCATTAATAAGTCCACAAATAACAAATGCTGGAGAGGGTGTGGAGAAAAGGGTACCCTCATTTTAATGGGAATGTAAATTGGTACAACCACTGTGGAAAAGAGTATGTAGATACCTTAGAAAACTATACATAGAACTATCATATGACCCAGCAATTCTGCTCTTGGGCATATATCCAGACAAAACTGTCCTTAAAAAAACACATGTACTTGCACATTCATTGCAGCTCTATTCATAATAGCCAAGACATGGAAACAACCTAAATGTCCATCAACAAATGAATGGATTTAGAAGATGTGATACATATACACGATGGAATACTACTCTGCCATAAAAAAGAACGAAATAATGCCATTTGCAGCAACACGGATGGAACTAGAGACTCTAATACTAAGTGAAGTAAGTCAGAAAGAGAAAGACAAATACCATATGATATCACTTATGTCTGGAATCTAATATATGACAGAAATGAACCTTTCCGCAGAAAAGAAAATCATGGACTTGGAGAATACACTTGTGGTTGCCAAGGGAGAGGGGGATGGATTGGGGTGGACTGGGAATTTGGGGTTAATAGATTCAAACTATTGCCTTTAGAATGCATAAGCAATGAGATCCTGCTGTATAGCACTGGGAACTATAACTAGTCACTTATGATGGAGCATGATTATGTGAGAAAAAGGAATGTACACATGTATGTGTGACTGGGTCACCTTGCTATACAGTAGAAAATTGACAGAACGCTGTAAATCGGATGTAATGGAAAAAAGTAAAAATCATCACAAAAAAATACAACATATTGTGCCATATGTATTTTCCATATTTCTTACATGCAAGGTGTAACTTTCAGGAAAAATATAAATTTTAATATACTAATATGAGAATTTCTTATTTCTCTCTGTTATAAAAATAACAAAATAATACATTCCTTACCCACTTTATACAGATTGGTTTATTTTGCTCTTATATATATTAATCCTCTTGTGAAATTCCCCAGTTTTGTGTGTTCTGATATTTCCTATTCATACTAGGTTTTATTGTTTTTCTAACATAATATTAATATCTGCTATCAATGTTGCTACCATTCCTCTACCAAAGTAAAGAAAACGGTATGGCATTTTCTAGATGAAAAATGTTGAATATTTTCATGATTAGTTTCAATTAATGATTCAACAATTATATTATTTCTCAATTAAGTTATTGCACATTGTAGGAAGTCCAGCCTGCAGAAATAGGAATATAATGTGATGTGTGAGCCTGAATGGGATACTGATTTAAGAGTCTACCTTCAGAGAGAAAATGTGCTGTGTAAGTTTAGAATTATTAACATTCAGACTCTCTCTGGCAGAAGAATTGCTAGCACTGGGACTCATTAAAGTGTCTACACCTGCTTCCTTCTGTCTCACAAAATTAGTGCATTTCTTGCATGATTCATCACTCCTAATAAGCCCTGTATTTTAAACTAAGAGAAGAAAAGAAGCAATGGTATCTTTCATTTGATTGAAAGCAAAAGAATTACAAACTGAAAATTTTGAGTGATTTCCCTGGTTAATTTAATAAGTTATATGTTTGATGATTTCATTTTCAAAAATTGCTAGATTGATTGATACATCACCTTAAAAAAAACACTTTAATCTCATTTTCACAAACTCTGAAAGAGAATTAGAAATATTTTTGCATATTGAGATAATTCATAAGAGAATAGATTGTTAGTTCAAATTTACCCAGTGAATTTTGGAGCTAACATATTAATGTATATGAGCTGATATTCCCCTTTGAAAGACAGAGAGATTAAAAATCAACTATTTTTATTCTTTACCACAGTCTATGAAAATAGACTGCTACATCATTCACATAAATGGTTCTATGGAAGAGTTTCAGCTTCCCCTTGAACCCTAATTTAACTAGTCCTATGGTAAGAAAGTAGAGAAATGAGAGAATTCTGTACTATAACTTCTTATAGTTACTTTTTGCTTGTCTGTGACAGTAAAACACTGCTTGGGAAAGAGAAAAACTAAATGGTTCATTATTGCTTATAGACATTGTGGGTTAGTTTTACATTTTTTGTCTAAAAGGAGGCAATAAGGACATTTCCTAGAGAGAAAAAAGAAAACAAAAAACAGTTTCCCTTGTTTTCTATTAGAAATTGAGGAAAAACAGTGGTTATATCAAAGCACAGAAGTATAACAAACTTCCCCTTGTGACTGCTGCCTCTGAACTTCCAATTTACACACTAATTATTCACCAGGATTTGAAATCCCCCAGGGGCCTCAAACTTCCTTTCCTTCCAAATCCTCCCTGCATTGTCACCCCAGCCCTCTCTCCAGAGAGTCTATTCTTGCCATGTCATCTCCATAAAAACCTCCTCTTCAAGGCCATTGAGATCCCTTGGAGTTAACTAGGAAGCCATTAAGCTCAGGAGAAACTTCTCTCATTTCCCTCTCCCATGGACTGCTCTTCTATTTCTGTGGTCAGACAACTTTCTACTGCACTTGGCAAAATGCCACCCAAAATAGTAAGGGTCTGCATGTTTTATTTTTTCAAATGTTTTTTAACTTCTTAGTTTGTCTATAAAGTCATTAATTAGAAATCTTTTTTATTCTTTTTTTTTCCCCTGAATCCTCCAGAGAAAGCAGATAGAGGAAAAAATAAGCATTGGCTCTTAAGAAATTTAATGTAATGGTGCTAAGGCACAATGGAGATAAACACATGCTAAATATTGATAAATTCAAAGTTGAATAGAAAACAAAACTACATAAGACTGAATGATTAAAATGCATTTCTATTGAAGTTATCTAAGATACCTGCAGAAAATAAATTTTGAATAAAATAATAGACGGTTGTATGCAAACCAACCAAACAAAATGGCTACAACATATCATTGACCCAAAGCAATTAGTTATTCAAAGGAAAGTGCTTGGCAGGAAAAAAAAAAAAAAAGAGCTTGAACTAAACTTGAAATAAACATACACGTAGAGATATGGAGAGAAACTAGGAAAGCTTTTGAGGTGAGAAAAATTTGAGCAATAACAACAACAACAACAAAATACAGGCAAGTAACAATGTCATCCCATTTAAGCCCAAAACAAGGTTATGTAATTGGCTGTAGGAGGAAAGCTAGATGTAGGGAAGTCCAAAATTGAGGTGGAAGAGATTTAAAGTTGGAGTAATACAAATGAATGTACAATCAAAACATATATTTGGTTGTCCCCATCATGGATCAGTGGTAAAGAACTCAAATAATATCCATGAGGACACGGGTTCAATACATGGCCTCACTCAGTAGGTTAAGGATCTGGCATTTCCATGAGTTGTGGTGTAGTTCTCAGACACAGCTTGGATCCTATGTTTCTGTGGCTGTGGGACAGACCAATAGCTACAGCTCCAATTTGACCCCCACTCTGGAGATTTATGTATACCATGGGTGTGGCCCTAAAAGACCAAAAAAACTTTTTGTTTAATACAATATATAGCCACACCCCAGGAACCAACTTCTGTGGTGTCACCAGGCTGTGTTCTAAGAACAGCAGTGAAACATAGCATTTTTTTATATAATCATTATAAAGATAATTGTGACACAGAATTTAGTCCAAAGAGTTAGGTAGAGAGTCTTCTGGCACAAAGTAACTTGTTCTAAGTCAGATCAGTTTGATATTATGTAATGTACACTTATTATGTAAGTGTTCAATAGCAATGTAAGAAAGAGAATAAATAAGTTAATACTGTTCTTGTACTCAAGGACCCTCACAAGATATAGTCATAATTAAAGTAAGGATAATGCAAGGTATGGTGAAATAAATGCCTAGATACATGAATAGAGGGTATCATAGGAAGAAAATAGATATCTGAGGGGGGGTGGATATATAAATAACAGCTATCGGAAGAGGAGAATTACACAAATAAAGAATGATAGGAGCATCATAGAGGAAGATTAAATTTAAAAAAATGTAAATTTTGCCCAGTGTGATAAACCACATAAGGGAATTATAAGTGGAGACAGCAACATACATTGGCAATGCTTAGCTCCAGAGAGAAGTAATTGGGAAATAGAAGATATTTAGGATTTTAGTGAGGAATTAAGCTTAAATTTAAGCTAGTGCAAATTGTAGAGTTCTTTAATACCAAGCTAATATGTTTGGGATTTTGTTAATAGCAAGTGAAGAAGAAATATTTAAACATTTTGGAAAGGGAGTGATGATTCAGAAAAGCAGTTGAAGGTCAGTAACAAAGGCAAGGATAATTTCAGAAGGAGGAAAGTTGGAAGAAGATAAAGGAGGAGAAGAAGGACACCAGGAAAGTGGACTCAAATCCAAGGCCAGGGTATAATACCTGAGCATACAGGGTCAACAATTACACATACCATATTAGAAAAAGAATTGGTCAAGTTCTTCCAAATTATTATACCTACTTTCTGTCATTTCTCTTCTATGGTTTTATTCTTTGAAACCTGAACAATTTTATGTCCTCTAGTCTTTTCTTGTTAAATATTAGTAATATGGAGTCTTACAAAACCTATTTTATATAAAAAATTTCAGATATGTATAAAAAATTAACTTGAATCAGGAAAAATGATTTTATCCTCTTCAAGTTTTATTTATTTAATTTTTTATTTAAAAAATTTTATTAACATATAGTTGATTTACAATTATGTGCCGAATTTAGCCATACTCTTTGAGATTTAAATATAATGTATCAATTGATGGAATATGACCCACTACTGTTTCAACTAATGGCCATGTCTTAGAAAAATGTGTGATTTGTAGCCAAGTGAAGCAAAAAAATGAAAATGGGAAACCATCAAAGATTACTCTAAGGTGAAGAAAACTGGTAAGAAAATTGATAAGAAAGAAAAGAGATACTAAAAAACAAGCTTCCTATGGTTTAAGGGCTTAATGTCTCATTTCACTAGGATTAAAAATAAAAACATAAGGGTATATTTGAATGATTATCTCACTTAAAATATGTCATAAATTAGAAGAGTAACTTTTCATCTAACTTTTCCCAGTTTTGAAAACCTGGTTTAAAAAATTGAAGGGGAGAGAAATTCAAGAACATTATATTCACAAGGCAGTATCTTACCATGCGTAAAGTGTGGTATATAGGCAAGGAAAAGTACAGTATATAGGGTAGGTAATATATTGTTTCTAAGCTATTGACATGGATGACAACTGAAGTTATGATCTGTAGTGGTTTATAACAGGTGGGTAAATTCACATCTTGACTTGATTACTGAAAATCGCAGAGACCAGAGAACCCCAAATATGTTCCCTCAAGCCTGAGATTTTGGGGCAGAAGTTTGGAATTAGTTGAATTTTATCAGGAATTAATGACTGGTAATAATTATTTACCACTTATAACCATCCTCAGCAACATTCAGAAATTTTATTCACAGAAAAAGAAAGGAAGTGAATAGAATTGTATTATGATAGGCTAGATTTCTCTCTGTATAGTAGTAAAAATGAGCAAGTTTTTTGTGTTTGCATATAGCCTGGTACAGGAGATTCCAGACCTAGAGGAAGACTATAAAAATTCTCTGTTTTAAAAATTATGTCCTGGAATTCCCTGATGGTGGAGCGGGTTAAGGATCTGGCATTGTCACTGCTACGGCTTTGGTCACTGCTCTGGTGCAGTTTCAGTCCCTGGCCTGGAAATTCTGAATGCCATGGACACAGAAAAAAAAAAATCCTTAATGTTTTTTAAGATATTTACATATTCTGAATTATTGTCCTTTTTTTATTTTTAGGAAAATTTCCCCAGTGTATTTTGTATTTTCTTTGTTTATTCTTTCATTCCCATTAAAAATGTTTTATTTTTAATTTTCACTAATTTTTTGTTCTTTTTAAAATGATATTCAGGTTTTTGGGTTTTTTAAATAGATTTATTATGTGTAAATTATAAACATTTCTATCTATATCTATTTTTAAGCTACTAAGTTTGAACATACATAGCTACACATATTTTCAACAGAAGTCTGAAGTATTATTAGCGTGATAGACATACAGAATAGCTGGTGACTGTATATTACCTTTTTCTTTCTTTGTTTCAATCCTCCATTGTCTTGAGGTACAGTAATGATGGATGGAACCAATGAGAGCACTCAGGGAAATTTCATCCTTTTGGGGTTTTCTGACCGCCCTCATCTGGAGAGAATCCTCTTTTTGATTATCTTGATTGCATATCTTCTGACCCTTGTGGGCAACACCACCATCATCCTCGTGTCTCGGCTGGACCCCCACCTCCACACTCCCATGTACTTCTTCCTCACTCACCTCTCTTTTCTGGACCTTAGTTTCACCACCAGCTCCATCCCTCAGCTGCTCTATAACCTGAGTGGACGTGACAAGACTATTAGCTACACAGGCTGTGCTATCCAGCTCTTCTTATTCCTGGGTCTTGGTGGTGTGGAATGTCTACTGTTGGCTGTCATGGCATATGACCGGTTTGTTGCAGTTTGCAAGCCCCTGCACTACACGGTGACCATGAATCCACAGTTATGCTTGGGTTTAGTGTCCCTTGCTTGGGGATGTGGTGTGGCCAACTCTTTGATTATGTCTCCAATGACTCTATGGTTACCCCGTTGTGGGTACCACAAAATAGACCACTTCCTGTGTGAGATGCCTGCCCTGATACAGATGGCCTGTGTTAACACAGCTGTTGTTGAGGGTATTGCCTTTATTCTGGCTGTGAGTATTGTGCTGTCACCCTTAGTATTTATCCTGATCTCCTATGTCTACATTGTGAGGGCTGTATTAAGTATCCAGTCATCCTTGGGGAGGCAAAAAGCCTTCAGCACCTGTGGTTCTCATCTTATGGTGGTCTCATTTTTCTATGGAAACATCATATACATGTACATGCAACCAGGAACCAGATCCTCCAAGGACCAAGGCAAGTTTCTCACTCTCTTCTATAACATTGTCACCCCACTCCTGAACCCCCTGATCTACACTCTCAGAAACAAAGAAGTTAAAGGGTCATTGAGAAGATTGATTTTAGAAAATCTAAGTTTAAAAAAGAAATTATAATTAAATACAATGATAGGAACACCTCATTATGTTAAAATCTTACAAAATTTAGGATGTGTAATTTTCATATGGCATTACCAGCCATCTGTTTTGGTGGAATTTATCGCAAACTTCATGACTCATCCCTACTTTTTTGTGACAATTATGTAGAAGTATATCAATTCTTATATTCAAATAATCCAAAGGCAAGACTTCTAAAAGTAAGGTCTATCGACGATTGCTGATGCACAAATATCTAAATGGTTCACAGACTGTTCTAAGACGATAGAAATAGTAAGTAAAGCCATGTTTTATAGTCATTCTAAAAAGGAAAGATTTGAGGTAGAAATGAAATTTATTTTACCCAGATTTTCAGAAATGTTTTCATTTGAGCACATTGAATATTTGAATCTAATCTTTCGTTTATATAAATCTTGATAGTATGCTCATAAGCAGGAACAAGAATTTATATCTTACTTTCATTGTCCTACAACAAAACCAAAAACAACAAAAAACAATCTTTTAACAAAACGTGGATATTATTTTTTGAACCGGTTTGTTTATTCAACAGTAGTTATTGAATGCATCTTTTTTCCCAGGCACTATTTTGGGTTCTGGAATTAAACATCTGATCAAGACTGACTAGGTCCCTGAATTTGCAAATTCAATGTGCCAGTGATAATAAATTACAATAAAAATATAAAGCCATCAAGTAGTATGGTTATATGTTGGAAAGTAACAATTAATTTTTTTAGGTGAGATGTTCTGGGAAGGTATCTGATAAGCTATTTCAGCTGCACATGGATGGCAAAAAGGAAGACCAATGGCCATCATTCTAGGAGCAAAGATGTCAAGTTCAAACTTTCTCAGGTGAGAGTAAGCTTGGCATGAATTGAGAGCAGAATAATGATCATTGTGCATACAGTAAGATTCTAGCATTGACAATAAGTGGAGATACTAGCAGAGAGTTAAGAAAAAGTCAGAGCATTGAAAGTCTTACAGGAAAAGTTAAAGGGTAGGACTTTAAGTTCAAATAAAGAAAACTGTCTAGAAAGTTACAATGTTACACATCTATTCATTCTATTCACTCATAGAATGGATGTTATGGAACAAAGGTGGACTCAAAAGAACCTACTACAGTAAATCAAGCAACAATGGTTGATGGTTCCCAAAAAGCTTAAGTGGAAAGAAAGGAAATATACATCAGAGGTATATTTTAGAGATCAAGCCAAGCGTATGTCATAATGGGATTTGTGGGGTGAGAAGAGATAAGGAATCAGTAATAATCTGGGGGCTTGTAATTTTAGCAATTATTTGGTTATTGGAAAGTTTTTTATAATGGTAGTGACTGGAATAAAAGCAGATATGCAGTTGAGATAGGGATTAAAATGTTTAGTTTTAGACAATTTGTTTTAAATAAATAATAAATAGTTAAATGGGGATATAAATGAGATGATTATATATGAGGTGGTTATATATATCAGGAGCTCAGTTGAAAAGGCAGGATTGGCAAAATTAATTCAGAATCCACCAGTATAAAGAAGTTATTTAAAGGCATCAGAAATAGATAGATGGGGTAGAAATAGATAAATGAAGTAAAATAACCAAATTAAGGAAAAGAAAGGAAAAAGAAAGGGACTGATACTGAATCATAAAATTAACTAATATTTAGAAATAAGGCAGAGGAAAAGGGACTAGAAAATCATATTAGAATTGGCAGTGTGAATAAATTGTTTGCAAAGATAACCATTCCAATTCTTCCCACTCTATACATGCAGGATGCTCTTTCCACCCAGAGGAAGGCCCTTCTATATCATCTGGTCATGTGATTTGCTTTGGCAAACAGAATATGGCAATGCTATACCAATTCTAGGCCAAGGTCATTGAAAGGTGACTAGTTATTATCTTTGTTCTCTTGGGATTTATGTTCTTAGTCAAGATGTTCAGACCACAGTACCAAATGACAACAGATGACATAGAGATATGCCCTCTCCCATTAACCCAGCCTCCAGTATTGTGAATGAAATCATCCAGCTGTCACCAAAACACACTTGGGTCCAGTCGCCTGCTGAATAGCAGAGACAATTTAATTATACCAGATTGTCGTGAAGGACAGTGTGTTGTTTATTGCAGGCACCAAGCAAGGAATATCGCTGGCTCATGCTCAAAAGACCTGAATTCCATGATAGCTTTCAGGGAAGCCTTTTTTTTTTTTCTTTTAGGGCTGCACCCATGGCATATGGAGGTTCCCAGGCTAGGGGTTGAATTGGAGCTACAGCTGCTGGCCTACGCCACACCACAGCAACTCAGGATCCAAGCCATGTCTGCAACTCACACCATAGCTCAAGGCAATGCCAGATCCTTAACCCACTGAGCAAGTCCAGGGATTGAACCCACAACCTCATGGTTCCTAGTTGGATTCATTTCTGCTGCGTCATGACAGTAACTCCAGGGAAGCCTCTTTAAAGTCAACATTTAGGGATGAAAGCTTCAGGATATATGTCTTTCTTCTGATTATTTGTTAGTGAGGTAATATGGTGGTGTTTCAGGAATCTTAGTCATGAGCCTTCTGGTTCCAACATTTCTACATACTTGTTCTCAGCCAGAAATTACCATTATACAGCTGGGGCATAATGCAGTCTTCCACGTTTCTTTGCACAAAGCACAAATTGTGCCTAGCAGAATGCAACCGCCCCTCCATCCTTGGGCAGAAATCCTAACATGGTAATGAAGCAAAAGTAACTTTTGGATACCTCCAGTTCTCATCTGTGTAGGCAGTTGTCAAGTCAGAGCTCGTTGTCCACCATGGATCTCTTAAAACACAGCTGCAAAACCTCTGTCAAAAACCAGGAACTTTTGAAACGAACACAGAGATAAATCAAGGCAAGGATACTTTAGTTCTCATGGGTGAGGATACATGACAAAATAACTCATTCAGAACACTTTCTGGCAAAACTCACCCCAAATCTCCAAATTGGTTGTATCAAGCTAGAGAGAGATCAAGAAAGGTTAGTTATTTTAGCTGAGTATTTGTTTACTATCTACTAATAATGGGGATTATTCTCCTATAAGGTCAGTTGTCAGAAGTAGGTAGACCTGAATTCTATTTCTAAAGGGTACTATTATAAGCTGTAGAGCAGAAGCCCTCCATTGGAATTAGCTTGTGGAAGGTGAAGGAAACTAACTAATAATGACATCCCAGTAGATACTAATTCAATCAATATATCTAGAGATAGGTTTAGATTACAATTCTGTGTAGCCACAACTTTATCCAAGGTCCAAAAGATGATTGTAGAATTTTGTTTGGTTTTGGTATTAGGGTAATTCTAACCTCATAGAATGAGGTAGGACACATCATCTCTGCTTTTATCTTCTGAAAGAAATTTTAGAGTGTTTGTATGATTTATTCCTTAAAAGAGTGAAAGAATTCCCCTGGGACCTGTCCAGGCCTGATGCCTTTCCAGTTTGGAAAGTTATTTATTATTATCTTAATAAAGATAAGGCTATTCAGACTGTCAACATCTTGT
Organism: Phacochoerus africanus; assembly: GCF_016906955.1. Taxonomy (NCBI): domain Eukaryota; kingdom Metazoa; phylum Chordata; class Mammalia; order Artiodactyla; family Suidae; genus Phacochoerus; species Phacochoerus africanus. The sequence goes on along the minus strand of NC_062547.1, from coordinate 57,135,964 downwards.
TTTGTGAGTTTTGAAAACTGTAACTTTTAATAAATTGGTGTATTTCATCTAAGTTATTAAATTTGTGAGCACATAGTTGTTCATAGTAATCTATTATTCTTTTAATGTATGTAGAATCTGTAGTGATGCCCTATATTCTTTCATTTCTGATATTAAGAATATGTATAATATCTAATTTTTTTTGTAGTTAACCTGACTAGATGCTGATCAATTTTATCAATTTCTTCAAAGAACCAGATTTTGGCTACTGATGTCTTCTATTGATTATTTAATTCTGAATTTATTGACTTTAGCTCTGGCACTAATTATGTATTTTCTTTTCCTTACTTTGCATTTAATGTGCACTATTTTTTATTTAGCTTATGTGTGTTTTACATTCCAGAAAGTGGTCTATCTTGGTTCATGTTTCATATAAGCTTGTAAAAAATGTGTATTCTGCTGTCGTTGTATGAAGAAATCTGTAAAACTCCATTATACCCTAATGATTGATGATGTCGTGGAGTTCAAATAATTCCTTACTGGGCCTGCTGGACCTATCAGTTTCTAAGACAGACATGTTAAAATTTCCATCATTAGTGTATTCATCTATTTCTCACTGTGGTTCTATTCTATTGTGCCTCACACAAGCACATATATTTGAATTCATTTTTATTAAAATATAGTTGATTTACAGTTTTCCTTCAATTACTGCTGTATAGCAAAGTGACCCAGCCATATATATATTCTTTTTTAAATACTATCTTCCAGAGTTCCTGTCATGGCACAGCAGAGACGAATTCGACTAGGAACCATGAGTTTGGGGGTTGGATGCCTGGACTTGCTCAGTGCGTTAAGGATCCAGCATTGCTGTGAGCTGTGGTGTAGGTTGCAGATGCAGCTCAGATCTGGCATTGCTGTGGCTGTGTCATAGGTTGGAAGCTGTAGCTCGGATTAGACCCCTTGCCTGGGACCCTCCATGTGCTGCGGGTGCAGCCCTAAAAAGCAAAAATGAATAAATAAATAAATAAATACTATTTTCCATCATGTTCTAACCCAAGATAGTGGACAAAGTCCCCTGTGCTATGCAGTAGGACCCTGTGGCTTATCCATTCCACATGTAATATTTTGCATCTACCAACTCCAAATTTCCATCCCTTCCACTCCCTCCCCACTTCCACCTCCCCCCCCTGGCAAACACAAGTCTGCTTTCATGTCCTTGGTCTCCTGTTTTGTAGATAGGATCATTTGAGGCATATTTTCTTTTTTATTTTACTTTAATTTATTTTATTATTTTATTTTATTTATTTTTATTAATATTTCCCATTATAATTGGTTTACAGTGTTCTGTCAATTTCTACTGCACAGCAAAGTGACCATTATTTTTCTCATTTTATCCTCTATCCTGTTCCATCACATGTGACTATATGTATTTCCCTGTGCTATACAGCAGGGTCTCATTGCTTATCCACTCCAAATGCAATAGTTTGCCTCTATTAACCCCAAATTCCCAGTCCATCTCCCTCCCTCCCCTCCCACTTGGAAACCACAAAACTGTTCTCCAAGTATATGAGTTGTTTTTTTTTTTTTTTTGCCCCTGTGGAAAGGTTCATTTGCGGCATATATTAGATTCCATATATAAGTAAAATCATAGGGTATTTGTCTTTCTCTTTCTGACTTACTTCACTTAGAGTCTCTAGTTCCATCCATGTTGCTGCAAATGGCATTATTTTGCTTTTTTGGTGGCTGAGTAGTATTCCATTGTGTATATATACCACCTCTTCCTAATCCAATCATCTGTTGATGGACATTTGGGTTGTTTCCATGTCTTGGCTATTGTGAATACTGCTACAATGAACATGTGGGTGCATGTGTTTTTTAAGGAAAATTTTGTCTGGATATATGCTCAAGAATAGGATTGCTGGGTCATATGGGAGTTCTATGTATAGATTTCTAAGGTACATCCATACTGTTCTCCATAGTGGTTTTACCAGCTTACATTCCCACCAACAGTGCAGCAGGGTTCCCTTTTCTCCACATCCCCTCCAGCATTTGTTATTAGTGGACTTATTAATGATGGCCATTCTGACTGGTGTGAGGTGGTATCTCATGTTAGTTTTGGATTTGCATTTCTCTAATAATCAGGGATGTTCCGTATTTTTTCATGTGCTTGTTGGCCATCTGTATACCTTCTTTGGAAAAATGACTATTCAGGTTTTTTGTCTATTCTTCAATTGGGTTGTTGGGGATTTTTTGCCATCGAGTTTAATTTGTTGGTATATTTGCATCATTTGAAACAATTTTCTCCCATTCGGTACGTTGTCTTTGGCAATTCTGTAGGTTTGTCTTTGTAGATTCCTTTGGCAATTCTGGATCTTTTATGGTTCTATATAAAATTTTGGATTGTTTGTTCTAATTCTGTGAAAAATATCATAGGTAATTTGATAGGGATTGCACTGAATCTGTAGATTTGGATAGTAAAATTGGCATTTTTACAATATTAATTTTTCCAACTCAGGAGCATGGAATATCTTCCCATTTCTTCGAATTCTCTTTAATTTCCTTTATTAATGTTTTACAGTTCTCAGCATATAAGTCTTTCACCTCCTTGGTCAGTTTTATTCCTAGGAATTTGATTTTTTTGGGTGCAATTTTAAAAGGCATTGTATTTTGTATTCCTTTTCTAGTATTTCATTGTTAGCATACAGTAATGTGACTGATTTCTGAATGTTAATCTTACATCCTGCTACTTTGCTGAATTTGCTAATTCAAGTAGTTTTTGGTTTGAGTCCTTAGGATTTTCTATATAGAGTATCATGTCATCTGCATACAGTGACAATTTTACTTCTTCTCTTCCAATTTGGATACATTGTATTTCTTTTCTTTTATTTGCCTGATTGCTGTGACTAGGACTTCCAATACTATGTTGAATAAAAGGGTGAAAGTGGGCATCCTTGTCTTGTTCCAGATTTTAGTGGGAAGGCTTTCAGCTTTTGTCCATTGAGTATTACATTTGCTCTGGGTTTGTCAAAAATGACTTTTATTATGTTAAGATATGTTCCATCTATACCCACTCTGGTAAGAGTTTTGATCATGAATGGATGTTGGACTTTGTCAAAAATTTTTCTGCATCTATTGAGATTATCATGTGGTTTTGACTTTTCTTTTGTTAATGTGGTGTATGACGTTGATTGATTTGCATATGTCGAACCACCCTTGTGCCTGGGAAGAATCCCACTTGGTCGTGGTGTATGATCTTTTTTATATGTTGTTGGACACAGTTGACTAAAGCTTTGTTGAGAATTTCTATGTTTATATTCATCAGAGATATTGACCTATAATTTTCTTTTTTGGTAGTAACTTTGGTTTTGGTATTAGGATGATGGTGGCTTCATAGAATGCCTTTGGGAGTGTTCCCTCTTCTTTAACTTTTTGGAAAAGTTTAAGAAGTATGGGTATAAGTTCCTCTTTGCATTTTGATAGAATTCACCTGTGAAGCTATCTGGTCCTTGATTTTTGTTCATAGGATGTGTTTTTTTTACATATTCAATTTCTATTGATTGGTTTGTTTGGTTGATCTTTTTCTTCTTGATTCAATTTTGGCAGGCTGAAAGTCTCTAGAAACTTGCCCATTACTTCTAAGTTGTCAAATTTGTTTGACCTATAGTTAATTTTTCATAGTATTCTCAAGTTTTTTTTGTATTTCTGAAGTATCCATTGATATTTCTCCTTTTTCATTTATTTGAATTTTTTCTCTCCTCTTTTTTTAATAATGATTTTTATTTTTTCCATTATAGCTTGTTTACAGTGTTCTGTCAATTTTCTACTCTATAGCATTGTGACCAACTACACATACATGTATACATTCTTTTTTCTTACATTATCATGCTCCATCATAAGTGACTAGACATAGTTTTCAGTGCTACACAGCAGGATTAGTCTGCCCAGAGGTTTGTTAATTTGGTTACCTTTTCAAAGAACCAGCTCTTGGTTTTATTTATTTTCTATTGCTTTTGAATCTCTATTTTATTGATTTCCTCTTTGATATTTATGATTTCCTTCCTTCTGTTGACTTTAGATTTTGTTAGTTCTTCTTTTCTATTTCTTTTAGGTGGTAGGTTAAGTTGTCGATTTGAGATTTTTCTTCATTTTTGAGGAATGCCTGTATTGCTATGAAATTCCCACTGAGCACTGTTTTTGTGGCATCCCATAGATTTTGAGTGGTTGTGTCTTCATTATCATTTGTCTTGAGGTATTTTTTAGGTTCCTTCCTGTTTTCCTCATTGATCCATTGGTTTCTTAGTAGCATGTTGTTTAGTCTCCACATATCAGTTTTTTCTCATTTCTTTTCCTGTGGTTGATTTCTAGTTTCATGCAGTTGTTGTCAGAGATGATACTTGAAATAATTTCTATCCTCTTAAATTGTTGAGGTTAGTTTTTTGCCCCAGTATGTGGTCAAACCTTGAGAATGTTCCATGTGCACCTTAAAAGAATATACATTATTATTTGGGGGGTGTAATATCCTGAAAATGTTGATTAAGTCTAATTTTGTATTGTGTTATTTAAGATTTCTGTTGAATTATTTATTTCTGTCTAGAGAATATGTTCATTGATGTGATTGGGGTGTTACAATCTACTACTATTATTCTATTTCCATCAGTTTCTCCTTTCATGTCTATTAGTATTTGTTGTATATATCTGGGTGATCCTACTTTAAGGGCATATATTTTGACAATTGTAATATCCTCTTTTTGTATGAATCCTTTTATCATTAAATAGTGTCATTCTATGTCTTTCTTTATGGCCTTCATTTTTAAGTCTATTTTGTCTGATATGATTATTGCAATCCCTGCTTTCCAGTCTTGCCCATTGTCATGAAATATCTTTTCCCATCCCCTCACTTTCAATCTATATGTGTCCTTTGCCCTAAGTTGAGAGTTTCTTGTAGACAGTAGATTGAAGGTTTTTTCTTTTTTATCCAATTTGTCACTCTATGTCTTTTGATTGGAGCATTCAGTCCATTGACATTTAAGGTAATTATTGATAAATATGTATATACTGCCATTTTAAAACTTATTTTCTAGTTGATTCTATGTTACACCTTTGTTCCTTTCTTTTTTGTTGTTATTGGATGATTTCCAGTCATTTTATTCTTGTGTACTTTTCTTTTTTTGTTTTTGTAAATGTAATTTTTTTTTTGTCTTTTCTTTTCTAGGGCCACACCAGTGGCATATGGAGGTTTCCAGGCTGGGGGTCTAATTGGAGCTGTAGCCACTGGCCTACGCCAGAGTTACAACAATGCCAGATCCAAGCCACATCAGCTACCTACACCACAGCTCATGGCAATACCGGATCCTTAACCCACTGAGTGAGGCCAGGGATCAAACCCGAAACCTCATGGTTCCTAGTCAGATTCATTAACCACTGTGCCACAATGGGAACTCCTAATGTTTGGTTTTGATTTGTGGTGTCCCTGTTTTTTGTTATCCCCTTCTTATATCTGCTTGCTGTAGCCTGATGGTCATATAGGCTCAAACACATTATTAAAAAAAAAAAAAGGAATCTAGATTTTCTTACTTTCCTTTCCCACATTCTGTGATTTTGAAGTCCTTTTTTAACATCTTTATGTTTGTCATTTTGCTGTTCCTTGTGTTTATCATCACTTTCACAATATCGCGGGTTTGATCCCTGGCCTCGCTCAGTGGGTTAAGGATCTGGTGTTGCTGTGGCTGTGGCTGTGGCAGGTGGCTACAGCTCCAATTCAACCCCTAGCCTGGGAACATCCATGTGCCTCAGGTGCAGCCCTAAAAAGACAAAACAAAACTTTCACAATAGTTTTTTTTTTTAAGTATTGTATTCTGTATTTTTTTGTGACTGCTTTCCAATTGTGATTTCCGCCATCCTATTTCTTCTTACTTGTTTTTTATTTATAAAATCCCTTTCATTATTTCTTTTAGAATGGGTTTGTATTGCCATACTCTTTTAGCTTTTATTTTTTGAAGAAATTCTTTATTCTTTATTTTTCCTTCTATTTTAAATAATATTCTTGCTGGGTAGAGTATGCTAGGCTGTATGATAATCTCTAGTTACAAACATGTTGGTGCAAATGGCATTATTTTCTTCTTTTTCTGGCTGAGTAGTATTCCATTGTGTATATATACCACTTTTCTTAATCCATTCATCTGTCAATGAACATTTAGGTTGTTTTCATGTCTTGGCTATTGTGAATAGTGCTGCAGTGAACATGCGTGTGCATGTGTCTTTTTCAATGAAAATTTTGTCCAGATATATGCCCAAGAGTGGGATTGCTGGGTCATATGGTAGTTCTATATTTAGTTTTTGGAGGTAACTCCATACTATTTCCCAAGTGGTTATACTAATTTACTTTTCCAACAATAGTGTAGGAGGTTTCCATTTTCTCTACACCATCTCTAGCATTTGTTGTTTGTTGACTTATAATTATGTCCACTCTGACTGGTGTGAGGTGGTACCTCATTGTAGTTTTGATTTGCATTTCTCTAATAATCAGTGATTTTGCACATTTTTTCATGTGCTTGTTGGCCATCTGTATATCATCTTTGGAGAAATGTCTATTCAGGTCCTTTGACCACTTTTCAATTGGGTTGTTGGATACTTTGCTATTGAGTTGTATATGTTTGTATATTTTAAAGATAAAGCCCTTGTCAGTTGCATCATTTAAAACTATTTTCTCCTATTTCATAGTTGTTGGGTTTTTTAATGGTTTTATTCACTGTGCAAAATCTTATAAATTAGATTAGGTCCCATTGATTTATTTTTGTTTTTATTTCCATTGCTTTGGGAGGCTGACCTTGCCAGAGTCCAGCTCTGACTGCCAGGGAGTGTACATTTTCTCTGAAGGAGATGGACAGCATCGGTGTATGCAACAGATAGTCTCTTTGTCCCTTCTTTCAGAGTACTGAACTGCTCAAATTTTATTGGCATAAGTGTTTGATTATATAGACAGTTTCTAACTACAGATTACATCATAGTGTTAAAAGTACATCGGTTAACTTTTACATGGTACACCAGTATACATTATGTTCTAAGATCATTATCTTAAATAAATTTAGTGAGTACACTTTAAGGGCAATTAGGTATGATACCTCATGTGGAAAGGAGGAGACTCAGTACAAATCATCCCATGGCCAGTCAATCTTTACAAGTTGAAGAGGTCACAGACACAAGAATTTGGCATTCACAAATCTTGATTTTAGACTAGTGCTTATCTTTAAAGTATTATGGCAGGGAGACAGTATGAGAAAATATAAACCAACTTAACTAGCTATTACTTAAAACATTCTGTAACTCATAGCTAGGTGTCTATGATCAAAAATAATATATGTCTAACTTCTATGAACCTCATTAAAATCCTAACTCTAAAGTTTACTGTATAACTAGTTAGTAGATAAACACTATGTTTTTAATTAAATTGGATTTGAATAGGAGAAAGTCCTTCAGGATGAAATTCTTATTATATTATTGTTGTAATTTTGTTAAATCACAAATCACCACAGGAAAATAAGAAAGGAAAATAAGAAAGGAAAATAAAAATAATAAGTAAATACGGAGTTCCTGTCATGGCGCAGTGGTTAACGAATCCGACTAGGAACCATGAGGTTGCGGGTTCGGTCCCTGCCCTTGCTCAGTGGGTTAACGATCCGGCGTTGCCGTGAGCTGTGGTGTAGATTGCAGACACGGCTCGGATCCTGAGTTGCTGTGGCTCTGGCGTAGGCTGGCAGCTACAGTTCCGATTAGACCCCTAGCCTGGGAACCTCCATATGCCGTGGGAGTGGCTCACGTAAAGACAAAAAGACAAAAAAAAAAAAGTAAATAATCAGGAAAGACTGAGGAAAAAACTGAATAACAAGTAAATAACAGAAAAGACTAAGTCATCCATGGAGCAATCCACACTCAGCAATGCAAAATGGAAATTGTTTCCTGGAAAATTTAGTTCCCCACCAAGGTCAGCAGGTGAGACTTATTGTCTTCTAGGGCCTGTCCTCCGAATTGCACCATACAGGCAGGTATCCCCTTGTTTGGGATTCTGCTCTCAGAATTGCACCATTCAGACAGGCCCCTTTTTTTGATCAGGAGCTTGCCCTCGGAATCAAGCTGTTCAGGCAAGCTCCCTTCCTTGGCTCTTTGCATCTTCTCGGCTCCCTGCATGACCTAAGAAAATATTTGTACAGTTGATGTCAGAGAATGTTTTGCCTATGTTCTCTTCTGGGATTTTTATGACATCTTGTCTTATGTTTAAGTCTTTAAGCCATTTTGAGTTTATTTTTGTTCATGTTGTGTGGGCATGTTCTAGTTTTATTGATTTTCAGGCAGCTGTCCAGTTTTGCCAACACCACTTGCTGAAGAGAATGTCTTTTTCCCTTATTATATTCTTGCCCACTCTTCCAAAGATTAACTGGGTTTTCCATCCTGTTCCATTGATCTATATATTTGTTTTTGTGCTAGTACCATACTCTTTTGATGCCTGTAGCTTTGTAGTCTGAAGTTGGGAAGTCTGGTTTATCCAGTTCCAGTTTGGTTTTGTTTTTGTTGCTTTTCTTCAGTATTGCTTTGTCTATACATGTTCTTTTGTATTTCCACACAAATTGTAAAATATTTTGTTCAAGTTTTGTGAATATTGTGTTTGGTAATTTGATAGGGATTGCATTAAATCTGTAGATTGTCCTGTGTACAATCTTCATTTTCACAAAATTGATTCTTCCAATTCATGAGCATGGCATAGTTTTCCATATGCTTGTGTCACCTTTGATTTCTTTCATTAGCGCCTTAGAGTTTCAGAATACAGGTTTGTGTTTCTTTAAGTAGGTTTAGTCATAGGTATTTTTTTTTCCTTTTGATGTGATGGTAAATGGGATGGTTTTCCCAATTTATCTTTCTGTTATTTAATTGTTAGTATATAGAAATAGAATAGATTTTTGTATTAACTTTGTATCCTTCAGCTTTATCAAATTCATTGATGAATTGTAGATCTTTTTGGGTAGTGTTTTAGGATTTTTTTATGTATAGTATGTATAGTATTACTTCATATGCAAACAGTGATAGTTTTACTTCTTTTTTTTGCAATTTAGAGTCATTTTCTTTCTTTTTCATCTCAAATTGCTATTGCTAGGACTTTCAAAATTATGTTGAATAGTATTGGTTAAAGTGGGCATTCTTGTCTTGTTCCTGATCTTAGCAAAAAAGCTTTCAGTTTTTCCCTTTAAGAATAATGTTAGCTGTGGATTTGTCATATACACCTTTTATTATGCTGAGGTAGTTTCCCTCTATGAACCCTCCTATGCTGTTGGTGGGAATGTAAATGGGTACACACACTATAGAAAACAATATAGAGGTACATCAGAAAACTAAATATATAGCTACCATATGACCCAGCACTCCCACTCTTGGGCATATATCTGGACAAAACTTTCATTGAAAAAGACACATGCACATGCGTGTTCATTGCAGCACTATTCACAATAGCCAAGACATGGAAACAACCTAAATGTCCATTAACAGATGAATGGATTAATAAAATTAATAAAATGGTATGCATAATGGAATATTACTCAGCTACAGAAAAGAACAAAATGATGCCATTTGTGCAACATGGATGTATCTAGAGACTAAGTGAAGTAAGTTCAGAAAGATAAAGACAAATACCATGTGATATCATTTATGTCTGGAATCTAATATACGACACAAATGAACTCTTCCATAGAAAAGAAACTCATGGACTTGGAGAAGAGACTTGTGGTTTCCAAGTGGGAGGGGGAGAGAGTGGGATGGACTGGGAGTTTGGGATTAATAGATGCAAATTACTGTATTTTGATCTTAATGTATAGCACAGGGAACTATATCTAGTCACTTATGCTGGAACATTATGGAGAATAATGTGAGAAAAGGAATGTATGTATATATGTATGACTGGGTCACTTTGCTGTACAGTATAAATCGACAGAACACTCTAAATCAACTATAATGGAAAAAAATAAAAATCTTAAAAACACACACAGATAAACTGATGGAAATTTAATGGGGATAATATATGACTATGTAATAATTTGAGGACAATTTTACTGTTTTTTTTAATCTTAGTCATGGGTAATATATATTCCTCCTTTAATTTTTCAACCACATTGATTTTTTAAGATGATCTTGCCTTTATTTTTATTTAGTCCTAGGGTTTTGATGATTTTAATGCAGTTATTTGATATTAATTTAAATTTCACATTAAATTATAAAGTTTATAATTCTCATTTTTGTAATTTGGTTTTATGATCATATAGTAGGATTTTTTATTGAATTATATTCTACATATAATATAAGACCAAAGAATTCCATCCTAAATATCCCTCATCAAAAATGCATTCATATATGTTCACAAGACAAATAATAGGATGTTTACAGAAACCATAGTAATTTCCCCAAAGGAAATAACTCAAATTCCCATCAAAGGTAGAATGCATAAAGAAATCATATTTACTCTTAGAAATGACTATCCTAAAGAAATTGAATGAACTATTACTAACTATAACTTTGCAGATAAATCTCACAAACATAATGTTAACTGAAAGCAAATACAATAAAGAACACACAATATGATTGCATTATATCATTTCAAAAACATGCTCAAATAATTACCTTTTATAAGTAAATGTAGTTAGTGGCTCTTGTTTGAAGGAAGAATGGTGAAGAAATATGAGAGTATTTGAAGGACATTCTTAATTTGCTACTACTTGCATAGTGCTTTGTACACTATGTGAAAATTGCTCTTATAATTTTGATTTTACTATATAACATGTTATTTTCTTTAGTGTGTATATAAATCATCATTCATATGTACTTGATCCTTGAACAATATGGATTTGAAATGAGTGAGTTCAATTACACATTTTTTTTCAATAAATACATTAGAAAATTCTGAGGGATTTGTGACAATTTGAAAATAACTTGCAGAAAAAAATGCATAGCTTAGAAACCTCAGGAAAAGAGAAAAATTTAGGTATGTCATGAAGGCACAAAGTAAATGCAGATACTAGTCTATTTTATGAATTACTATTATAAAACCTAAAACAAATTTATTATAAACAGTTAAAATTTATCTAAACATACAGTGTCATTTGTAGTTAAGAGAAATATAAAAAAATATAATGATGTTGTACTAACATATAACTGCATAAAATTAACCATAGTATATACTGTACTACTGTAATAATATTGTAGATACCTCCATAGATACTGCAGTGAGCCTAAGTGTTTCAATATTTTCTTTTTATTTTTTGTTTTTGTCCCTAAGTCAATTTTTTTTTCTTTTTAAATTTATTTTTTATTCTTATATTTCCCAACACACTTTTTATTTTCCACTGTACAGCATGTGGACCCAGCTACGGATAAATATATACATAATTTTTCCTCCCATTGTCATGCTCCATTGTAAGTATCTAGATACAGTTCTCAGTGCTACACAGCAGGATTTTCATTGTTAATCCATTCCAAAAACAATATTTTTCATCCATTAGACCCAAGCTCCCAATCCCTTCCACTCCCACCCCCCTACCCAGGCAACCACAAGTCTACTCTCCAAGTTCATGATTTTCTTTTCTGTGGAAAGGTTCTTTTGTGCTGTATAGTAGATACCAGATATGAGTGCTATCATATGGTATTTATTTGTCTCTTTCTGACATACTTCACTCAGGATGAGAGTCTCTAGTTCCATTCATGGTGCTGCAAATAGCATTATTTCATTCTTTTTCGTGGCTGAGTAGTATTCCATTGTGTACATATACCACCTCTTCCTAATCCAGTCAGTCATCGATGGACATTTGAGTGGTTTCCATGTCTTGTCTATTGTGAATAGAGCTGCAGTGAACATGCAGGTGCATGTGTCTTTTACAAGGAAAGTTTTTTTCTGGAAAAATGCCCAAGAGTGGTATTGCTGTGTCATATGGTAATTATACATATAGATTTCTAAGGTACCTCCATACTGTTCTCCACAGTGGTCATATTAGCTCACATTCCAATTAACAGTGCAGGAGGATTCCCTTTTCTCCACACCCCCTCCAGCATTTGTTATTTGTGGACTTATTAATGATGGCCATTCTGACTGAGGCGAAGTGGTATCTCATAGTAGTTTTTATTTGCATTTCTCTAATAACCAGTGATGTTGAGCATTGTTTCATGTGCTTGTTGACCACCAGAATATCTTCCTTGGAGAAATATCTATTCAGGTCTTTTGCCCATTTTTCCATTGGTTTGTTGGTTTTTTTGCTCTTGAGTTGTATAAGTTGCTTGTATATTCTAGAGATAAAGCCCTCGTCAGTTGCATCAGTTGAAACTATTTTCTCCCATTCTGTAAGTTGTCTTTTTGGTTGCTTTTTGGTTTCCTTTGCTGTGCAAAACTTGTCAGTTTGATAAGGTCCCATTGGTTTATTTTTGCTTTTATTTCTGTTGCTTTGGGAGTCTGACCTGAGAAAATGTTCATAAGGTTGATGTCAGAGAATGTTTTGCCTCTGTTCTCTTCCAGAAGTTTGATGGTGTCTTGTCATATTTAAGTCTTTCAGCTATTTTGAGTTTATTATTGTGCATGGTGTGACGGTGTGTTCTAGTTTCATTGATTTGCATGCAGCTGTCCAGGTTTCCCACATCATGTGACACTAATAATATTGACCTGAGCAGTTTTAATCTGCAGTAAATCGTATTAAAGTAAAAAAGTAATCTTTCTTGGTTCTCATGTATTTTCATGTTTAGTTCAATAGTGGAAACCTTAAACAATACCAAGGTACCCAGTCAAATTGCCGCTAATGAGGCTGGAAGTGCTCTTAAGTAGCAGAGAACAGTCATGACATTATAGCATAAAGGTTAGTTGCTTGACAGTTGCCATTGAGGTCTGCAGCTAAAGTTACATCCTGTTTCATGATATTAGCTTAAGGATCATTTTAATAAAGCTTAAGGATCATTGTAATAAAATGAAAAACAAATCCATGAACAAATCCGTGAAGCTATCACTGCAATTACACCAGCAGTCAAAAAAAAAAAAAAAAGGAAAAGAAACAACACAAAAACAGTATTGGCAAAAGTAACTTTTTTCTCATATTTAAAATGCAGCTTTTATGTATGTACAGGATTGCTGTAAGAAAGTCCTACCTGTATATTAGGGTATGATTCAAGAAGAAGGGAAGTCATTGATGTCTTTGGGACTTTCTGGATCTATATATATATCTCCACTCCCATGTTTGAAAAATGTTTATACATTATATACTTGAGTAATCTTTCTGCTGCTTTCTTTCTCTCTCCTCCTGATACTACCATAATTTGGATTTGGGGCTGATTGTTTTTTGTCTCATAAGCCCTTCAAGCTACCTTCACTGTTTTTCACTCTTACATTTTTGTTCCTCAGAATGGATGGTTCCAATGTCCTTACCTTAAGTTTCTAGTTTTTTTCTGCTTGTCCTATTCTATTCTGCTATTGAATTCCTCCACTAATTTTTTTGAATATAGCATAATCTTTAATTCCACTTTTCTTAGAATTTTAAAATAATTTTTATCTCTTTTGAGTCCTCAATTTTTCATAAGTTGCTGTCTTGACTTTCTGACCATTGATATGCTAAAATTAAGAGCTGCCATGCAAGAAAGCTTTATCCACATGTTGATTTTCAGGAGTAAAGAAGAGGTTAAATAAATTCCCAAATAAACAAATCTTAGTTAATGCATCATTGATGAACTGTCTTACAAGAAATACCAAAACTCATCAAGCTGAAATAATTAAGATATTAATTAGTAACATGAAAATATTTGACAATATAAAACCTTCTGTTAGAGATAGTAAAATTAATAATACTCTAATATTGTAATGTGATTGTGTTTAATCACTTAAATACTTCATTTGATATATATATTACCTAGTATATTTAGCAGAGTACAATGAACAAAACATTAAAATTATTTATAGTTAAAATAATTTATTAGTTTTTATACAAGAAAGAGAAAATTTGTGACAAAAACAAAAAAATGGGGGGGATTTTACTCCTACCCTTTTAAGGGTATGCTTTCTAATGTATCTAAATATGAGTTGTTTGATTAAAATATACTATTATATTCATGTTTTATCTGAGCTTCATGGCAACCATTAAGAAGAAATCAACAAAAGTCAAAAATGATAGAGAAAAAGGAATCAAAGTATACCATAATGGAATCTAATCAATTGACAACAGAGTAAAAATAAAATAGAATAAAGAATCAAAGAAACTACAAAAAAATGGAAAATATAGTGAGTCCTTACATGTCAACAATTAATTACCCATATATAAATGAATTACCTTATCCAATAAAAATGTATAAAGTAGATGAATGAATTTAAATAACCTATCTCTATATGCTGCCTTATATTAACACTTTTAAAGACACCTAGAGACTTATAGAGAAATGGAAAATTTATTTTGTGGTAATGGAAATCAAAAGAAAACAGGGGTAGCTATACTTATATCTGAATTTGTATAACAATATAGCAAGATAAAAAGAAGCAATTTTGTAATGTAAAGAGGTAAGTTTATCAGGAGAATTTAACAGTTATAAATATATATAAATCCACCATTGATAACTAAATATATTAAGCAAATACTAACAGATATGAAGCGAGCAATATACTACAACACAATAATATTAGGGGGCTTAAGTACCCTATTTTTCACCTTGCATTTAAAATCCACAATAATCAATAAGGAAATGTAGGACTTGAAATATAAATAAAAAATTGTAGACCTGAGAGACATGAGAAAATCCATCCAACTGCAATAATATACCTATTTCTCTTATGTGCAAACAGAGATAAATATATGTTTGATATATCATGTGTTTAGATTTAAGACAAGTGTTATCAAATATAAGGACCTTGAAAACATACCAAATACTATTCTGTCCAAAATGGTGTGGAGCAATATATTAATATCAGAAGTAAAACAGAAAAAAATTAAATAGAAATTAAAGCGCTAGTGAATGAAATATGGGTTAAAGAAGAAACCAAAAGTGAAATCAGTAAATACCTTGAAGCAAATGAAATGGAAACACAGCAAACTAAAACTGGTGACATACAGTAAATCCACATCTAAGAAATGAGTTTACAGTGATGGCTGAACTGAAAAAAAAATCACTATTAAATAATGTAACTTTACACCTCAAGGAATTAGATAGAAAAAGACAAAGCACAAACATAGCAAATGGAAAGAAAATAAAATAAAAGATAAAATAAAACAGAAGAGAAAAATAACAGAACAAATCAATGAAACTGAATTGGTTCTTGAAAAAATAAACAAAATTGAAAGAATCTACTTAGACTAAATAGAAAAAGAAGGAAGACAAAAAATCAAAAAGAGAAAAAAGGAGATGTAACTATTGACATCATAGAAACACAAAGAATCATAAAATATTACTATGAGCAATTACATGAAAACAATTTGGTTAACCTAGAAGAAATGGATAAATTCTTAGAAACATATAACTTACCAATAATAAATCATAAGAAATAAAATCTTTAAAAACAGAGGTAACAAGTAATGAGATGAAAACAGTATCAACAATTTTGTTAACAAAGATTCCAAGACCAGATGATTTATCTGGTAAATTATACCAAAGAGGCAAAGAATTAGCAAAAATTCTCAAAAAATCCAAAAAGAGAACAAAAGGAAACATTTTAAATTCATTTTTATTAGGCCAATATTATTCTGACACAAATGTTAGATAAGGACACTACAAGAATAGAAAACTATGGGCCAAAATTTAAGATGACTGTAGATGCAAAAATTCTCAACAAAATATGTGCAAATTGAATCTATTAACACATTAAAATAATCATACATGATGATAAGTTGGGATTTATACCTGTAATAAAAGGATGTATCAACAAAATCTCATCAATAAATGAGATGTATCACTTTAGTGGATTGAAAAATAAAATCCTTATGATTATTTCAATAGATGCAGAAAAGCATTTGATAAAATTCAATATAATTTAATGATAAAATTTTTAAACAAATTATGTATAAGAAATGTACTTTGACATAATAAATGTCATATAAGACAAACATATACTTAACATAATATTTAATGGTAAAAATGTCAAAAACTTTTCGCTTTTAGGAACAAGTTTAGAGTAACTTATCTAAGTACTTCTATTTTAACATATAATGAGAATTCTAAGAAGAACAATGAAGGAATAAAAATAAATAAAATCCATCCCAATCAGAAAGAATGAAATAAAATTTTCTATCTTACATATGATATGACATTATATAGAGAAAATCTGAAGAATTACACTAAAATCAGTTAGTACTCAATAAAAAATCAATAAAATATTCAAATAAATGGAAACATAAAATCACTTGCATTTTTATATGCTAATAGTAAACTACCTGAAAAAGTGAAAAAACAACCTCATTTACAATAGTAGAAGAGGTAATTTTAGAATAAGTTATTAAAAGAGTAAAACCATATACTGAAAATGCAAGATACTGAAGAAAGAATTTTAAAACACAAAAGGAAATATATCCTACATCAATGGATCAGAAGATTTATATTGCTAAAATGCTCAACCACTGGATCAATAAAATTCCTAGCAAAATTTGATGGCATTTTTATTAAAATAGGAAGGATAATCCTGAATATTTTGTGCACTCACAGATGGTCAAATAGGTAAAGCAGTCCTTAGAATGTCTAACAAAGTTGGAGGTACCACAATTCCTTTTTTCAAAATTGATTACAAATCAATAGTAATCAAAAGAGTATAGTACTGGTATATCCAGACACATAGATGAATTAAGAATTGAGATCCCAGAGGCAGAGCAAGATGGCAGAGGAGTAAGAGGTCTTGCCCACCCTCTCCCCCAAAACATCAAAAAATATCTACATATAAAATGATTCACACAGAACATCAACTGAATGCTGGCAGAAGAACTTAAACCTCCAAAAGGGGCAAGAAACACTTGACATAACTGGGTAAACAAAAGAGAGAGAGAGAGAAAAGGAATCAGGACAGCACTAGCATCCCATAGAGGGAGGTGAGTAGGAAAAAAGGAACCCACACCCTTGAAAGCCACCTAACTGATGGAAAGATCAGCCTAGCTGGAGAGACCTCAAAGTACCCAGAAAAACACAGCAGCAGCACTGAGAACAGAAAAGCAGAGTGAGAGCTTCACAGATCATCTGAACCACTGGCCCAGAAACCACAGCCTGAGATGCTCTGGGTGGAGGCTGGGCACAGAAACTTAGACTCCAAAGGTCAGTCCCTGGGGGAAGGGCTGAGATTGGTGGTATGGAGACAGCCTAAGAGGATAAGGAGCAGTGTGCCATAGACAGGGGAGTGGTATGCCACAGGCTGGGGAGTGGAACACCTCAGCAGAGGGAACCCGGGAGAAGGTGGGGACACATATGAGAAGCAAAGTGCCATTGTTGGGGAGAGAGTGAGGAGGAGGGGCAGACTGCCATAGGAAACTCCATGAACTGGAGTGTGTATGCATGCCAGGGGACTCACAGAGGGTGGGGAAGTTCTGGTGCAGGCTGCCTGTGGCATGAAGCTGCTTGCTAGTCTGCAGTGGACCAGACATCTCTGGTGCAGGCATCCTGTGGCATAAAGCCCTTCACTAGTCTTCAGGAGACCAGACAGCTCTGACAGACCTTGTGTGGTGAGAAGCCTCTTGCTCATACATGAAGGATTGGGCACTTCTTGTGCAGTCTACTGGTGGCCAGGCACCTCTAGTGTGAGCTAAGTGCATCAGGGGGCAAACTGCTACACGGTGCCCACCAAGCACCATATGCTGTTGCTCTCATTCCCCTGGGAACACACCCACCCTGCAGCTGCCACTGCCAAATGCTCTGGGTGGTGCCCAGACACTTGGTCACTGTCCCTTCCCAAGACCATACAACTATGACCAGCAGGTACAGCACCTCTAGCATGGTCTAAGTGGAACAGGGGCTTCAGGAAGCATGGCCTTCAGGGGGTAGGGGTAAATCACCACAGTTACCCATGACTCCAGAATTGGGAGTGGCCAACTGCCACTGGGGATACCTGAACAAAAATCACCTGCAACCCCAATCTCATAGGGAACCACAGAGAAGGACATTATAACAGAATACCACTTGTTATTGCTCTCAATCCCCTGGGAGCACACCTGCCCTGTTGCTGCCACTGCCAAATGCTCTGGGCGGTGCCTAGACATTTGATCACTGTCCCTTCCCAGGAACCTACAATTAAGAGGAGCTTGTGCAGCACTTCCAGTGTGTGCTAAACAGGATGAGGTGCCTCTTGCATGGTCTACAGGAGGTGTGGACAAACCACCACAGTTATCTCTGGCTCCAGAGGTGGGAATGACCTGCCACCACTAGGGGTCCATGAACAGGTACCACTTGCAGCCCCAATCACATCAAGGGCACCCAGAGGAGGGCACTATAACTCAACATCACCTGTTGGTGCTCTCTCCCCCTGGGAACATACCAGCCCTGCTGCTGCCACTGCTGAATGCTCCAGGCCGTACCCATATGCTGATCTCTGTTACTTCCCAGGATCCTACAACTAGGAACAGCCTGTGAAGCACCTCCTATGTGGGTTAAGTGAGATGGATTGCTTCTTGCTTGGTCTACACATGGCAGGGACAAACCACCATAGTTATCACTGATTTTAGAGATGGTCATGGTCTACTTCCACTAGGGGTCCCTGAATAGGTACCATCTGCAGTCCCAATCATCTCAGAGGAGGGCATTGCTACCAGACACAAGCTATTGTTGCTCTCACTCCCCTGGGAACTCACACACCCTGCTGCTGCTACTGCCAAATGCTCTGGTCACCTTGTAGATCAGCCTATAGCTCATTATCACTTCTCAGGGCACTGCAACTAGGAGCAGCCAGTGCCACCTTCCTGCAGATCCTTGCTGCTGTTGAGAGGCCAGCAACCAGGCACAGACTACTGGCCCTACCCATTGCCTCCTTATCCCTGAAAACACACTGAGCATCCTGGGGATGCTCACACCAAAGTAAGAGACAGCAAATAAGCAAATTCCTACACCAAAAATAAATAATACCCCCCAAAATAAAAAGGGGTGACTTGCTTAGAAGTAGCCTTACAAGACTACAGTTTGGCTTCCCTAAACTCACAGAAAATGAAAAGCATAAGCAAGATGAAGAAGCTCAGAAATGATTCCCAGCTAAAGGAACAGGAGACTTTACCTAAGGCAGTCACAATGAAACAGACCACTGCAGTCTGATAGACATTGAGTTCAAAAGGGAGATAGTGAAAATACTGAAGAAATTAAGGCTGAATAAAGGAATTAAGAGAAGACACAAAGGGTAATGTAAATACCCTTAGAAAGGAACTAGAAAATATAAGAAGGAGCCAAGAAAAGCTAGAAAACTCATTTGCAGAGATGCAAACTGAGCTAAAGGCAATAAAGAGCAGACTGAATAATGCAGAGGAATGAATTAGTGATGTGGAAGATAGAATAATGGAAATTACCCAATCAGCACAGCAGACAAAAAACCAAATGAATAAATAGGAAAGCAATAAGAGATCTATGGGATAATATAAAGCAGGCCAATCTATGTATAGTAGGAATTCCAGAAGGAGAGAAAAGAAAAGGGGATTCTTTTTTCTCACATTAGCATGCATATGTATAACTGGGTTACCATGCTGTACAGTAGAAAATTGACAGAACACTGTAAACTAGCTATAATGGAAAAAAATAAGAATCATTATATAAAAAAGAGAAGGGGATTGAAAATACATTTGAAGAAATTATGGGTAAACACTTTCCAAATCTAAAGGATACTGATTTCAAGACACAGGAAGCACAGAGGGCCCCAAACAAGTTGATACCAAACAGGCCCACCCAAGATATATTATAACGAAAATGGCAAAAGTTAAAGAGAGGATCACAAATACATCCAGAGAAATGCAAACTGTTAATTATAAGGAAACCCCCCAATAAGGCTATCAGCTGATTTCTCTACAGAAACCTACAGACCAGAAGGAAGTGGCAAGATATATTTGAAGTGCTGAAAGGAAAAATTTTGTAAACTAGAATACTCTAACCAGAAAGAATATCATTTAAAATAAAAGGGGAAATAAAGAATTTCTCCAACAAACAAAAGGTAAAATAGTATAGAAATGTTAAAACCTTTCAAAAAGAAATTCTGAAAGGGCTTCTCTAAATAAAACAAAAAACAAAGAAGAAGAACTAGAATGGAGGAAACCACAATTGGAAAGCAATTACTTAAATAAGCCAGCATACAGATCTAAACATGAAGATGTTCTAAATAAATAAATAAATAAATAAATAAATAAGACATCAAAATCTTACACTATGGGGAGGGAAAATAAGAAAATGTAGATTCTTTTTTTTTTAATTTCTTTAAAAAATTTTTAATGATTTGTTTGAGCCTATATGGCTATCAGGGAAAAGCAAGCAGATATAGGAAGGGGTTAACATACTTAAAAAACAGGGCAACAACAAGTCAAAACAAGATCACATTCACAAAAACTGAAAAGTATTCGAGTATAAAATAAATGGAAACCATCCAACCAAAAGAAAAGAAGAAAAGAGAAACACAGAATCAACTGGAAAAACCAGGTCTAAAATGACAATAAATACATATTTATCAATAATCATCTTAAATGTCGATGGACTGAATGCTCCAATCAAAAGACATAGAGTGACAGATTGGACACAAAAGCAAAAACCTCCCATCTACTGCCTACAAGAGACTCACCTTAGGGCAAAGGACACATATAGATTGAAAGTGAGGGGATGGGAAAAGATATTTCATGCCAATGGACAAGGCAAGAAACCAGGAGTTTCAATACTCTTATCAGACAATGTAGACTTTAAAATGAAGGCCGTAAAGAAAGACAAAGAAGGACACTATTTAATGGTTAAAGGATCCATTCAAGAAGAGGATATTACAATTGTTGTATATATGCCCCTAATATAGGAGCACCCAGATACCTAAAGCAAATACCAACAGACATAAAAGGAGAAATTAATGGGAATACAATCATAGTAGGAGAATTTAACACCCCACTGAAATCAATGGACAGATCCTCTAGACGGCAAATCAATAAGGCTACAGAGATCCTAAAGGACACAATAGAAAAGTTAGACCTAATCTACATTTTTCAGGACATTACATTAAAAAAAAATCAGAATATACCTTCTTCTCAAGTGCACATGGAACATTCTCAAGGATTGATCACATACTGGGGCACAAAGCTAACCTCAACAAATTTAAGAGTATAAAATTATGTCAGGAGTTCCTGTC
Organism: Phacochoerus africanus; assembly: GCF_016906955.1. Classification (NCBI taxonomy): domain Eukaryota; kingdom Metazoa; phylum Chordata; class Mammalia; order Artiodactyla; family Suidae; genus Phacochoerus; species Phacochoerus africanus. Next base: position 57,114,669 of record NC_062547.1, on the reverse strand, counting down.
CTTGCTCAGTGGTTAATGATTCTGATTGGGAACCATGAGGTTGCAGGTTCAATCCCTGGCCTTGCTCAGTGGGTTAAGGATCTGGCATTGCCATGAGCTGTGGTGTAGGTCGCAGATGCGGCTCAGATCTTGCATTGCTATGGCTGTGGTGTAGGCTGGTGGCTACAGCTCCGATTCGACCCCTAGCCTGGAAACCTCCACATGCTGTGGGTATGGCCCTAGGAAAGGCAAAAATACAATAAATAAATAAATAAATAAATAAATAAATAAATAAATAAATAAATAAATAAATAAAATAAAATTATTTCAAGTATCTTCTCTGACCACCATGGCATGAAACTAGAAAACAACCACCATAGGAAAAGGAGTGAGAAAAAAACTGACTACATGGAGACTAAACAACATGCTACTAAAAATCCAATGGGTCAATGAGGAAATCAAGAAGGAAATTAAAAAATACCTTGAGACAAATGTAATGAAGGCAAAACCACACCAAATTAATGGGATGCTGCATAAGCAGTACTCACAGGGAAATTCATAGCAATACAGGCCTTCCTCAGAAAACAAGAAAAATCTCAAATCGAAAACTTAACCCAACACCTAAATGAATTAGAAAAAGAAGAACAAGCAAAACCTAAAGTCAGCAGAAGGAAGGAAATCATAAAGATCAGAGAGGAAATTAATAAAATTGACATTCAAAAAACAATAAAAAAATCAATAAAACCAAGAGCTGGTTCTTTGAAAAGGTAATCTAAATTGACAAACTTCTTCCTAGACTCATCAAGAAGAGGAGAGAAAAAACCCAAATAAGCAAAGAAATGATAAAGGTGAAATTACAACAGATACTACGGAAATACAAAAAAAAATGAGAGAATACTATGAACAATAGTATGCCAACAAATTTAACAACCTAGAAGAAATGGAGAACTTTCTAGAGACTTACAGCCTGCCAAAACTGAATCAAGAAGAAATAGATCAACTGAATAGACCAATCACTAGAATTGAAATTGAATATGTCATAAAAACACTCCCTACAAATAAAAGTCCAGGACCAGATGGCTTCACAGGCAAATTCTACCAAACATACAAAGAGGAACTTATACCCATCCTCCTTAAAATTTTTCAAGAGGCTGAAGAAGGAACACTTCCAAAGATATTCTATGACACAACAATCACCCTAATTCCAAAATTCTAAACTTAATCATATTTTAAGAATTTTTCCACTAAAGACGTAAGATCATTATTTTTTTTTCTTTACTTTTTGTTTGCTTGTTGTTATATTTGTTTTCTGCTTCAAATAGTAATACTTAGACTATGTTACTTGGAAAAATATAGTGGAAAATAATATTAAATTTAAAATGACATTTTCCCATTTTTATGAAAAATTTTAACTTTTCAAAGCAAGTGGCTCGAGTGCCTAATCATGGTGGAAACTTATGTGTTGTTGCCAAGGGATCTTGTGGGAAAACTTGGTCTCTAATCCACAATTAAGGTCATTATCTGCATTTCAGATGACACTGTTAGATCTGGTGTCTCCAATCCAAAATAAAAATACATTGAATTTGAGGTGATTAATGTGTTCAAAAAAACAATTAGATAATAATTTTAAATAGATTTTTTAAAAGATTATTTAACATTATATTATTTTTAAAATATGCATAAAAATTAGACTTAAAATACTTAATAATCAACTGATGTATATTTCCTTTGTTGTGTACAAGATAATTAAGGAAATCAGAGTAATTATAATACAGTAGTAGTAAATATAATACAGTAATTCTAAAGAGCAAAGTTGAATACAAATGCTATAGACATTAAGGTTTAAATATGACAATGTTCAATCAGAAGAATTATATAATGGCATGACAATTAATATTCTTCTATTGCCACAAGAAACAATTAAATTAGGAACAGTAGAGTGAGGTTAATTTAACCAGTAAATTCCTTTTAAAAAATGTATTCTGGAGTTCCCACCATGGCACAGCAGAAACAAATCTGACTAGGAACCATGGGGTTGAGGGTTCAATCCCTGGCCTCACTCAATGGGTTAAAGATCCTGCATTGCCACGAGCTGTGGTGTATAGGTCGCAGACATGGCTCAGATCTGGCATTGCTGTGACTGTGGTATAGGCTGGCAGCTATAGCTCCAATTAGACCCCTAGCCTGGGAACCTCCATATGCTGCAGGGTGGCCCTGATAGACAAAAGACAAAAAAAAAAAAAAAGTATTCTATGACTTAAAAAACCCATTTGCCAAAATATGTAAATAAAAGTGCAATAATTGAAGATGCAAGTTGGTCCCAAACTGTAGTGTATATAGAACAATATTTAAAGATAAGAATGGAAGATGATTCAAAGAATATTGCTTATTTAGGAGTCAAGAATACTATCATTTCAGTAAGTGGATATGTTTACCACAATGTTTTGCATCTTAAAAAGTTTTAATCCTAAAGAATAAATGATTCTTACAATCTTTAAAGAGAGAAGTGAAGAGGGGCAAGATAACATATGTTAGAGTTCAGAGGAAGATATATAGGCTTATTCTAGCCTTATTGACTTGGGTAAAAAAAGCCTCATTAGTTCCTATTAAATGAGTAATGTGTATATAGTATAGTATAATATATATACTATAGAATAATAATACACTATTTTTAGTTTGCAATAATTTCTCTAAATTTGTATAATATACTTTTTTGAACACTTCCTCAGGGGAATAAAATAAAACTCCACTATTCAGAAAAGTATTAAGTATCAGTTTTAGATGGGAATATACACATATTGTAATCCATAAATCAAATTTTTAAGAAAACATTGAGTCTCATTAATGATTATTTTTTACTTCACTTTAAATCACTGATGGAAAGAGTATTTAAAATATGTAATAGACAAACCTAAGTTTTCAGCAGCTGGAAACATGCAGAGAAAGAAACAAACAATACAAATGTCCCTAGCAGAATGCTATGCAGGTCAGGAACTCTGCAACTTGTGTCTTAAGCTACAACTTTTCCTTTCAAGGAGATTTAGTACCTTGTAGATCTAATTTCCTTTAGCAAATGTTTATTATTTATCATTGTCATAAACACAAATGTTTATGTTTATCACTTTGTAGCTTTTGTAATTCACATCTGAGTTTAAGTAAGAAAATTTTTTATGTCTTTTTGTCTTTTTAGGGCCACACCCGCAGCATATGGAGGTTCCCAGGCTAGGGGTCTAATTGGAGCTATACCTGCCAGCCTACATCACAGCCATAGCAATGCCAGATCTGAGCCATGTCTGTGACCTACACCACAGCTCATGGCAACGTCAGATCCCCAACCCAGTGAGAGAGGCCTGGGATCCAACCTGCAACCTCATTATTCCTAGTTGGATTAATTTTTGCTGCACCACAACAGGAACTCCAGAAAATTTTTTATGTGTGTATGTATAAGAAGAATAAACCACATGGGGTCAGTATGGGAAAGGTGAAATGCACAAAGCTGCCTGCAGTATAAAATGAGAATATGTACTTAGGGTTCAATACACTGAACCAGGGAGTAGAAATGCAGTGTCATGGTGGAGAGGAAGTGAAGTGAACATGAGTTAATACAGGCAGACAATTCACAACATTGCCTAGCATTCTTAAAACACTTGCTAATTATTTGATTAATGATTACTATCAAATCCTGTTGCTGGTATTGTATATTTTTTATTATCATCCTATGTAAGCTAAGCAGAATGGACATATCTTCATTACATTGCTCCAAAGTACATAAAACTCTTTCCGTATTTATCCTCATCACAGTATAACCTAGTTCTGTGAAAGATGCAAAAAGAAATTAACAAATACAGAACCAAATTCCAGACAGAGAATAACAAAATCAACCTTGTAATATAGTCACTCTGTCCATCTATGTCCAGCCCAACCCAACAACATGGTCACAGACACCAGCAAACCTCCTTAAGACTGGAAACAACTTCCCTACCTTTGACTCACCATCCAACACAAGTTAGATGCCTATTTTCTTACCAGTTTTAAGCACTCTGAATTTACACACTGGGTGCTTGGACCCAAATAGTGGAGTGAGAGAGATCCAAGGTCTCTTGACATCTATATTTTGACCAATGAAAACAAACATAGAGGATATCCTGTTATATTTGATTAAGTAAAATAGAATTTTAAACAAATATATCATGAAGTAGTATTTTAAACAAATATATCATGAAGAAAGCTGACTGGATGAATAAATATGTTCATATAGCTTTCCTTAAGATGTATTAAGACCATGATATCAATTCTGTACCTTAATAGTTCAAGATGATCTGAGGGGCAGGGTTTTATAAAATTATAGTTCAAAAGTAAAATATGATTATCATGATATAAAACTAATTTAAAATAAAGACTTCAAGTTTGGTTTTTCATAGCTGTACTCCAAATAAACTTTACATTGTAACTCACTAATTCTTTTCAGAGAATAATTTCTTAGTTATTTACATATTAATTTATTTATTCATAATAATTTACAAATTACACAATATTAGTATTAGGAAAAATGTTAAGCTACTGAAATACGAAGACACCTAAGTAATCCTTTCCCTCAGAAAATCTACAATGGAAGATAGAGACAATCAGATCATGATGATATGGTTACAGAGATATTCATGGATACACTGTTTTTAGGAGGAAGTGCATTTAATCCCTGCCAGGGCTGATAGAGGGAAAAATGATGGAAAGTGTAATAAACAGGTAATGAGACAATTTTATAAAGATGTAAAATCTATGCAGAGATCTTAATTATGACTCAATCCAGAAACATGCAAATATGTGGGAATATTTCTGGAAAATTATAATTTTGACACCATTAAACATTATAAATATTCCATATATATTTGGATGAAAATGAGTTACCACATGGGGTAGATATAATTTTAAAAAGGCTATTAGTGGACAACAGTCACTCTACTACAGAGTAATTTAACATTGATACCCCATTTCTGTTTCTCATTTTAAAAAAGCAGACAGGATTTCCTGTTGTGGCACAGCAGAAATGAATCCAACTAGGAAACATGAGGGTTCGATCCCTGGTCTTGCTTGGGGATCCAGTGTTGCTGTTACTTGCGGTGTAGTTTGCAGACGTAGCTAGGATATGGTGTTACTGTGGCTTTGGCGTAGGCTGGCAGCTATAGCTCCGATTAGACCCCTAGACTGGGAACCGCTATATGTCACATGTGTGGCCCTAAAAAGACAAAAGATAAGTAAATAAATAAATAAAATTAAAAGCGGACCAAAAAATTTACAATGACAACAACACACTCAGTAATTAATTACAACTATATTTCTTGGAAAGATCAGTTAATATGTTGACTTCCTTGGACAAGCTTCACTCTGACATAAGATGGCTACCACCCGTATACCTTAGCAAACTGTTTTTTTATCCATATTCATGATATACATTATACAGTACATTATAATGAATATCATATTCTCTTCATTATAAAATGAAAACTATTGGATTATTATGGCTGGTTATGTTAACATCCTAGATACCAACACAGCTGTTCTAACCTTAAGTACAATTTTACTAATTTTCATAAATTATGGACATTTATGGGAACACATATGTTATATAATGTGTTTTACTGCAGTGTAAAAGATAATTCTTAAAAGCTTTTTTTTTTTTTTTGTCTTTTTGCCTTTTCTAGGGCCACTCCTGCAGCATATGGAGGTTCCCAGGCTAGGGATCTAATCGGAGCTGTAGCCACCAGCCTACACCAGAGCCACAGCAACATGGGACCCTAGCTGCAGCTGTGATCTTTACCACAGCTCACGGCAATGCTGGTCCTTAACCCACTGAGCAAGGCCAGGGATCGGACCCACAACCTCATGGTTCCTAGTTGGATTCGTTAACCACTACGCCACAACGGGAACTGCAGATAATTCTTAAAAGTTTTTACAATTATAATGGAAATACTTGAAGGTCTTTGGTCACCTTTCACTTTAATACATGTATTTGCAAAATCAAAACAATCTAAGTTTACTTATTATAACTTTGGAAATATCCACATCTGTCCACATTTTGAAAGATACAAAACTTGATACTTTTCTCAGGAAATCTACTAGTGAATATATTCATGTAGTGAATTTAAAAATCTATAAAACTAACATTCTAAGCAACACTTTACTAATTTATGGAGAAAGTTACATTCATGTGCATATTTTATTACTACCAAAACATCTTTATTCCTAAAAATTTTATGTGGTAGAATTGAGCATGTGTGAGCATTGGATGGCCTTCCAATTGGCAGGATTTCCTTTTTAATCACATAGGGAAAGATAAGCACTGTATAATATTACTTACATGTGGTATGTGAAAAAGCCATAATGATAAAAGCAGAGGTTGGAATGGTGTGTATCATGGACCGAGGACTGTGTCATATGGGGAAGTTTTGTTCAAAGTGAACAAATCTCCACTTAGAAGATGAATATATTCTGAGATCTAATGTGTGTTAGGTAGTGTGTAATTAGTAGCTGCTAAGAGAGTAGATCTTAAATTTCCCCACCTCGAAAATAAAATGATAACTATATGGCATCATGGAAGCTTTATGAAAAAACAAATTCTATGGTAATAATTATATGCACGATTAAGTGGCTTGTATAGTAAGTTTTTTTAATAGTTTTATTCATAAGAGTAAACACCTAACAGCAGATATAATAATCATGATACTACTTATCAGTAAAAATAATTACATTATTAAGATGTATAAAATGTTTGGATGTTATAAACAGGTTGAGCAAATTCAGCTAAGCTTTCACTCAAAGGGAATGGAAGTCATAATAATGATCATCATTGCTGAGACAAAGGACCTAATAACAATTGAGAACAGGAACCCAATGATGTGAATGTTCTTGCTTCAGTGTTCTTGAACGGCATCATCAGTGATGCCACAGTTCCAAAGATACAATCCATGATCTTAACCAATCCTGAGCTCTTAATTTCCTTACATTTTCTTTAATTTCCTTATCTGATCTGTCCCAAACACCAAATGTCTGCCTTGTATTAATCTATGAAATCTGGCTACTTCTTTCTCCTCCATGATTAACACTTTGGTCCAAGATATTATTTTATCACAGTGAGACTGCTGCAATGACTTAACAGCCCATTCCAATCCTCTATGCAAAACCCAATAATAATTTATTTTCTTAAATGCCAAAGTTTTATACTAGAGTACCTTATTTTACAAATTCTGGCTCCATTGCATCTACTTATTTCCTAAGGCCTGGTATTTATGCCTTGATCTTCTTTGACTTTGCCATTTGACTTACTTTGACTTACTTTCTCATCTCCTTTCAGTCATTTGACTTACTTTCTCATCTCCTTTCAGTCTTGAAGAAAATATAATCTTAGTTTCCATTTTCTAGACAACTTTATAGAAGATTGCAAATTCCCTATCAGAATTTTTTACTCAAATTTTTGACGACAGTTATTACTTTTTGATACTGTATGCAATTTATTTATTTATTTAATTTATTGAATTTCTCCCATACTAAAATGTGAAATTTATATCGGATATATCTGCCAAATTTATCTTTCATTACTTGGTTATTATCAGTGCTACGTATATTGTTAAATCTCATTTTTGAATGAGAAGATTATGTATATTGTTCTGTACTAAGGTTTGGTCACTTATATATTCTCTTAATTGTATGTGTTAGAATAAATTACATTTCCTAAGCATTGTGTCTCAGGTGTTAAACTTCCAATTAAAAGCATTTGTAATATGGAAACATTGGGTTAACAGAGCTCAATTTTATTGCTTTGGAAGTTAAGTAATTTGGAAAATACATTGTACCTCTAGCTTCTTTATTGAACATTCTGGTGTTTCCAACAACAGTGCTGGAGGGAATTCTCAAATCAGGAGAATTCAAGATATCACTTTATTTATTTCATAAACATTTCTTAGAACTCATGTGTTTCTAGACAGTTTCCTTATTTACATATTCCAAAATAATATTCTAAGCACAGCTTTTTATGTTCAATCTCAGTCAATAAGAAATTCCTACAGTCAAACTTTCTGTACAAATAATCTCCTCAAGGCCCCCATGACTTCTTTATTCCTCAGGCTGTAGATGAAGGGATTCAGAAGAGGTGTGATAATGGTATAAAACACAGCTACGATCTTATCCTCTTCAGGGGAATGTAAGGAATGTGGCCTTGTATAGGTGGAGAGAGTGGTCATATAGAATAGGCTTGCCACAATAAGATGTGAGGAACAAGTAGAGATAGCTTTTGTCCGTCCTTTTTCTGAACTCATTTGGAACACCACAGTAAGCACACAGGCATAGGAAGCTAGAATGGCCATGAATGGCAACAACAGAATAATAAGGCCACTCAGGAGTACTGTGTATTCATACTGAGAAGTGTCCTGACACACCAATGGCAAAAGGGATGGAACTTCACAGAAAAAGTGATTAACAAGTCGAGATCTACAGAAAGGAAGTTGAAATACATACACTGTATGTATTAAAGAGTTGATACAACAACTGGTCCACCCACATGTGACCATGAACCAACAGATCTTCTTGCTCATGAGTACAGGGTAATGCAAAGGATGACAGATGGCTACATAGCGATCATACGACATGAAACCAAGAAGAAGAGCTTCAGTTCCACCAAGGGCCAAGAATACAAATGTTTGACTCTCACAGCCTAAAAAAGTAATGGTCTTATTATTGGACAGAAAGTTAATTGCCATCTTGGGCACAGTGGTGGATATGTACATCATGTCAATGAAAGATAGCTGACTGAGTAGAAAGTACATTGGACTGTGGAGTCTGCGGTCCAATCGAATGAGAAGAATCAGTATGATGTTCCCCATTAGAGCCACTGAAAATGCCATTGCAATGGCAAGGAAAAGAAAAGAGTTCATTGGACCATATTGGAAAAGACCAAGAAGTATAAAATCTGTCCCAAAAGGTTGATTTCCTGGTTCCATGGCTTAAATAAAAATGTAAAATCAGATATTATTTGAAAATGCCATATTAGAATACTAAATTCCCTTTAAGTAAAAAAGATGATGATTATCACATGCAAGAAAATTTTTTTGAATCACCTTAGGTGAATGTGTCTCCCTTTGTTACAAATACTAAATCTGTATTTATTAAACAGTAGCCACTTAAATGGTTATGAATTAAAATAAAGTTTTTTACCAAATGTAAAACTAAATATATTTTGAAAAAAAAAATTAAGATGTTTTGAGATGTTTTGCCAACACAAATTATTTTCCTTCTTTTCAAAGATTCAAGGTTCTGTGTTCTCTTTTTCTGAACATAGTCTTCTACTTAATTCATAAGTAATAAAAATTTTCATAATAGATTTGGTCAAATACATAGTAATTAAAATGCTTATTGCATTTCTCTGTTTTGATTCATATTGGCTATGAATTGATATAAAGAGTTCAGTGACATTTACATCCCATATGACATTACTTCCTGTCAATATAGAACATATTTATAATCACTTTAGGAAAAAATACAACTGTCTTTTGGAAAAACTTGAGAATGAATTAATTAAATATAAATTTAAAACTTACTAGTGTAACTTTTACACAAGTAGCATGTTAAAATGATTAATTCAAAGCAAACACATTTAATTTTTTCACTGTTTATTTTCTGATACAAACCTGGCCTTTGTGTATTTCTAGAGCAAATATTGACTAACTATAGACCCTTTGCTTTAACGTATTAATAAATTTACAGAAAATATTAAATATTCTTAGTTTTTATTTTCAATTTCTACTATGAACAAAACATGCTGAGTTTCTATAAATCTACATATGACCCACACTAGTTTTCTCTGCTTAAAGTGTACAGCTATTCTCTATCATGGTCAAGTGTGACTACATGACTGCCAGGCCCTCCACATAAAAAAAAAAAGGATAGGGAAAATTAAGCAGATTGATACAGATATATGTGTTGATAACAGGTTGTTACTCTGAGAAATAATACAGATGTTTGTGAACTCTGAGAATATATTTTAATAAAGGTAAGTAAGTGAGAAATCATAGGACAACTTGTGAAAATCTTGGAAGATCTTATTAATATGTCATTACAAATATGAATATTCATGTATACTTTCTTTCCAATTTCTTTTTAAGAAAGAAATATGTCAAGGAGTTCTCTTGTGACCAGTAGATTATGGATCAAGAATTGTCACTGTAGAAGTCTGGGTCACTGCTGTGGCTTGGGTTCCAACCCTGGCCCAGGAACTTCCATATGCTGTGGGCAAGGGCAAAAAAAAACCAAGTCAGTTCTCAAAAATAAACAAATATATAATAATAATATCAGCCTAAAGAAGAAACAATAAAATACTTCATATTTGTCAAAAAGTATATGCATTTATAGAACTGTATTTATACATAAAATAAAATGCCTCCCATGATTAATTACAAAATATTGCACAGGAGTGAAATACATGTTAAGGAGACACCTGTACCCAGCTGATAAATTTGAAAACATACACTGAAAGTGGTAAATGTGGCAGAAGTATGGAATATTCCCATGGGAATCCTACTAAACCTTAGAATGACAGAAAACCGTAAAATTACTAGATCAAAGTCAACGCTTTACACCTTTCTCTCTCTTTCAAAATCCAAACCTATTTTGAACCTGATTTGTGTTGTTTAATACTGATTGAAAAATTTCTCTTTGAGGCACAGATGAAAGAAAAATTAGAAAAAAGCTGTCACTTAGTTCTCAACCAAAAATAAGAAATTAGAAAATTACTGATATGTTAGTTTAAATATCCTGTTTTAAAACTAATACAAAACAAAGATAAGAAATTCAAAATATTTTCAACAAAACTAAACTTTCAACATTTATATCAAAATATGACAAAGAAAATAAATACAACATAACAGCTAAAGAAAACATACCAGGAATTCCCATTGTGGCACAGTGGAAATGAACCCAACTGGGAACCATGAGGTTGTGGGTTTGATCCCTGGCCTTGCTCAGTGGGTTAAAGATCCGGCATTGCCATGAGCTGTGGTGTAGTTTGCAGACATGGCACAGATCTGGAATTGCTGTGGCTCTGGAGTAGGCTGGCAGGTGTATCTCTGATTCAACCCCTAGCCTCGGAACCTCCACATGCCATGGGTGTGGCTCTAAAAAAGAAAAAAAAAAAAGCAAAAAACCATACAAATCAAAATCCAATTATGTCAGGCAGAATTCCATATTCTATTATAAAGTTAGAGTTATCTATAATCTGCCAGGTTGATATAAAACAAAGGCAAGTCCTAACGAAAATAAACATACCAGAATGCTAGATAAGAGAGCTGTACACTTTAATATATTCCAAAAATAATTAGACCTGATTGAAATAATTTGTTAATAAAAAGTAATATTTAATAGGCCTATATTATAGATCCTTTGTTCAAAGAACAGAGTTTATATATGAAGTAATATACACAGTGATACAAACTAAAGATGATGACTTGGTTAATATAGAAAACAAAATTAAAGAAGGGTTGTAACATCATTGTACTATTTTTATATACTATCATCTTCTTGTAGTAGTCTAAAATATTTCCACATTACTAATGGAAATTGATGAAAATTAAATATGGTAATTTATATATTTATAATTAAAATTTGCTTGTATTTTTTAAATAAGTACAATAGCAACAATTGCTTGTGATTTATGGGATACCATAAATACCATCAGATAGTACTTTTTAGTAAACCAATTAATGGATACTTACTGTAAATTTCTAGTTGTATATTTCAAACCAGAAGCAATTATGGTAATAAATATCTGGAATTATATGAAAAGCTTGAGATCTGAAAAATGCTGACAAGAGAGTAAGAGAAGGAAGTAGTCCCTATGAAATTTTATAGAGATTAAATTATTTAAATAGTGGAAAATTGATCTGATATAGGTCTCTTAATACTTTCAGATAGAAGGCTATGGATATTCTGGTCTTAATCAGAATCTATATACACAAGACAATTCTGAGATTGTAGTTACCAAGCTACTGCTCCTTCACTCTGACTTGTTTTTAATCAGCTGACACATAAATCATACTTGATTCCCCATGAGTTCATGAGAGTATTTGAAGATATTTTAAATTTCTGTCTTGTTTAAAACATATATTTATTTTTGTCTTTATTGCTATTCAATAAAGACAGAATTCTGATACCTTTTGTTAAGGATTAGGAAGTTAATCAGACTTTTTCTCACCTCAGATTCCAGAGATAATATACACTGTAGAATGTCTTAAAAACATTGAAGAACGTAAAATCTTCACCATAAAGTTGAATAACTCAAATTTAGGATATGCACCCTGTCTATTATTTTAAAAATTCATTTGATATGTGAAGAATAAGTGCCAAAATAAATGTTAAGTTTAGAAGAACCTAAAGTGCATCCTGCAGTCACATTCCCCTCAAAGAAAAATCTCCATCATCCCAGCTTCCACTTCCAACAATCAAAGTCACATTCCTCATTTTGAAAAAACTCCAAAGGAGAGATTCAATTTACATGAATATGGAAGAAATACATTGAATATTGGAAGATTGAATGATTATACGTTTACCAATAGATTTAAACAAATTACAAACCCAATTTTAAGGAGTTTAATTACAGTGTAGCTCCCGTGAATGAAGTAATGGCTTGGACCTACAATGTGAGCAAGCCAATTAAAATAACATCCACTTAAAGTATGTTTTAAACTGAAGCTAGATTGTTTCACATGAAGACAGAAAGCAATATTAACAATTGTATTCATTATGGTAGATTTTACAACTATTTCATTATTATCAGATTCATAAACTAAAAATCACAAGTTTCTCCTAAACATCCTCATCAAAGAAGTAATTAAATATGTACCTAATTTTATCATAATATAGCCTCTCTAGATTATTATTTTAATACACATGTATTATGCATTGTTGTCTCTAATACTCTTTTGAATTTTGAGTTCTACTTTCAATAAAAATATTTATTTTAGAGTTGATTTAAGGTAGTAGTAACCAATTTCAGGAGATGGAAACTAGAGAAATATGTAGAACTGAAATCCATGGATGTAGAAGAATATTCTTAATATTACAGGGAAGTAATACAGTTTTAAAAATGGAAGTGTTAATAGCTAGCAATCCCAAGGAGCTATGAAAGTTGCAAAATATTCATTTGAATGGAATTGCATAAAATTTTCAAGTATCTGCTTTTTTGGGAAAGAATTTACCTATTTTACATATTTTCATCATTTACATAAAATTCATAAATATGATTCTGTGCTAACCTTAACTAAAAATTTTGAAGATAAAATAGGAAGAAACAGACATTTTCCCCTCTCCAGTTAGGAATATAAGGATGCTCCAGGGTCATGCCCCGTCTGGTAGAGAATACAGAGGACTACTGAATCATGGTCTTAGCTTGTTGAACTAAATGCTTCCAAGCCTCTTTGCCCTTGTAACCCTGAAATGATTCAAATTTTAAGAAAGACCAAATCAATTTCAAATACATACCTTTATATTCCTTTTGCAGAAATTAGGTAAGTAATATCTGTATAACATAGCCAGCTCCGAAGTAGCCCAAATAAAAATATGTGCATATAAGAAACTTAATACAAGTTAACTATACATAAGCTTCAAAATAAAATACAACATGTTTAAATATAATGTCTAAGAGAAGACACGTGTTTTTCTTTTAAACATGAGTTGCAGGAAACTCAGTAAGGAACTACAGTTTTCCTATAACTTACTTCAGAAGAGTGAGCTATCAAAACAGTTGTGTGATACTGAACAATTTTCACTGTGAATGAGACTTCTTTGCCTTCCTCAGTCCCTGTCCTTGATTCTCTCCTTGAAAGCATAGGCTATATGCTAGATAAACAGACACATCAATTGTCTTCCATTTTCTAAAACATTTAATGTTCCTTTATACCTCCTTTACACTGAGGTGTATTGCCTCATACTGAGAAAACTCATTCTCTTAGGATATTGTACTTGAAATAAATTATTAATCAAAGAATGGAAGACAGAGCTATGAAATTATATATGAAAATGAATCCCTACTTCCCCACTTAGAGCTAGTTATTAAAGAGTCATAACAATTCATTTTGAAAATATTTTTAAATAAAATCATACTGAGGACCACAGAAAGTTCAAATATGTTCTTAATAATTAATCTACTTAATTTGGCACTGCTGCAGAGAGGCATAAAGATAATTTAAAAAACACTCTAGGAACTATTACCAAACTATGAGTTTATAAGAATTTTTTTTTTTGCCTTGGGTCATAAGCCTTTAATCATTTAGCATGAACAATTCAGTGGAGAATAGAACTTAAGCAAAATTGTCATCATATATAGACTTCTAAAATCTCAACTAAATGTGCTGGCTGCCTAATCATAATGGAAACTTTTATTTTGTTTTCCAAAGTCCTTTAGGGAAAACTTAGTCTCTAGTCCACAATTAAACACATTGGCTACATTGAAACTTTGTTTGGTTAGAGCTATTGTTTGTACTCAAAAACAAAATTGAGTTTAGTATGAATACACAAAATTGATTGACTTTTCAAATAAAAAGAGCCATATGAAAAAATTTTAACTGACAGGTTTTTAAGTATTCACTCTCTATGTGTGTGTATATTTATATATATATATATTAATAATAACCAACTGATACATACTTTGATATACTTTCAATAAAAAAGTGTGATATTTCATGGAATTAAATGACCCAGGGATGTTCTATGTTAAATATTCCAATTTTTACAATTTTTTCCTTAAATATTTTTAAGAAGATTAACATACTCAAGATAGTAGGTGACTCACATTTCTGAAACTCCATAGGTACAATAAAAATATAACCACTCAAGGTTAATTGAACCCAAATTCATAGAGAGGAAGTTAGTTAATGGCATAGCATAGGGTTGCTATTTTATAACAAAAAGATTTATTTAATCTGTGAAAATTAAAGTTGAATTTTAATAAGTCAATATCTCTAAGATGTTTCTATGAAATGAGATGAGATAAGGCAATCCCTTTTACAGGTTAAAAACAACAAAAACAACACACACATTCACATATTCACAACTACACACACACACACATACACACACACACACACATTGCTTCAAAGTAGCCAATGTGTTTAATTGTGGACTAGAGACTAAGTTCTCCTTAAAAGTCTTTGGCATCAGGGAGTTCCTGTCATGGATCAGTGGTTAACGAATCCGACTAGGAACCACAAGTTTGCGGGTTTGCAGACATTTTGATGATGACCATTCTGGTTGGCATAAGATGGTACCTCATAGTAGATTTGATTTGCATTCGTCCAATAATAATAAAAAGCATATTTTCATTAGTTTTTTGCCCACCTGTAGGTATTCTTTGGATAACTGTCTTCTGCCCTCTTTTTTTTTTTTTTTTTTCAAATGGGGTTGGTTTTGGTATTGAGATTAATCCCTTGTCAGGTGCTTCAATTTCCTCCCATTCTGTGGATTATCTTTTCATTTTGCTTAGGCTTTCCTTTGCTGTGCAAAAACATTTAAGTTCAATTACGTCCAATTTGTCTATTTTTGTTTTTATTATCATTACTCTAGGAGGTATAAAGGAACATTAAATGTTTTAGAAAATGGAAGACAATCGATGTGTCTGTTTATCTAGCATATAGCCTATGCTTTCAAGGAGAGAATCAAGGACAGGGACTGAGGAAGGCAAAGAAGTCTCATTCACAGTGAAAATTGTTCAGTATCACACAACTGTTTTGATAGCTCACTCTTCTGAAGTAAGTTATAGGAAAACTGTAGTTCCTTACTGAGTTTCCTGCAACTCATGTTTAAAAGAAAAACACGTGTCTTCTCTTAGACATTATATTTAAACATGTTGTATTTTATTTTGAAGCTTATGTATAGTTAACTTGTATTAAGTTTCTTATATGCGCATATTTTTATTTGGGCTACTTCGGAGCTGGCTATGTTATACAGATATTACTTACCTAATTTCTGCAAAAGGAATATAAAGTATGTATTTGAGAGTATTTGAAATTGACTTGGTCTTTCTTATTGATTTTTATTTTTTAATATTTATTTATTTATTTATTTACTTATTCATTTATTTTTTAATTATAATTTCACCAACACAATTTTTTTTCCTACTGTACAGCATGGTGATCCAGGTACACACACATGTACACATTCTATTTTCTCACATTATCTTTCTCCAACGTAAGTGATAAGACTTATTTCCCAGTGCTACACAGCACGAACTCATTGCTAATCCATTCCAAAGGCAATAGTTTGCATCTAACCCCAAGCTCCCAATACACCCCACTCCTTTTCCCTCCCCCTTGGCAACCACACGTCTATTCTCCAAGTCCATGATTTTCTTTTCTGTGGAAATGTTCATTTGTGCCATATATTAGATTCGAGATATAAGTGATATCATACAGTATTTATCTTTTTCTGATTTACTTCACTCAGTATGAGAGTTTCTCGTTCTATCCATGTTTCTGCAAATGGCATTATTTCACTCTTTTTTATGGCTGAATAGTATTACATTGTGCATATGTAACACTTCTTCCTAATCCAATCATCTGTCAGTGGACATCTGGGTTCTTTGAATGTCTTGGCTGTTGTGAATAGCGCTGCAATCAACATATGGGTGCATGTGTCTTTTACAAGGAAAGTTTTTTTCTGGATATATGCCCAAGATTGTAGTTGCTGGGTCATATGGAAGTTCTATGTATAGATTTCTAAGGTACCTCCATACGTTTCTCCATAGTTGTTGTACCAGCTTACATTCCCACCAACAGTGCAGCAGGGTTCTCTTTTCTCCACACCCCTCCAGCATTTATTTGTGGACTTAGTAATGATGGCCATTCTGACTGGGGTGAGGTGGTATCTCATGATAATTTTGACTTGCATTTGTCTAATAACTAGTGATGTGGAGAATTGTTTCATGTGCTTGTTGGCCATCTGTATATCTTTCTTGGAGAAATGTCTATTCAGGTCTTTTGCCCATTTTTCAATTGAGTTGTCTTTTTTACTGGTGAGTTGTATAAGTTGCTTGTATATTCTAGAGATTAAGCCCTTGTCAGTTGCATCATTTGAAACTATTTTCTCCCATTTTATAAGTTGTCATTTTGGTTTCCTTTTGGTTTCCTTTACTATGCAAAAGCTTGTAAGTTTGATTAGGTCCCATTGGTTTATTTTTGCTTTTATTTCTGTTGCTTTGGGAGTCTGACCTGAGAAACTGTTCATAAGGTTGATGTCAGAGAATGTTTTGCCTCTGTTCTCTTCCAGGAGTTTGATGTTTTCTTGTCTTTAAGTCTTTCAGCCATATTGAGTTTATTTTTGTGCATAGCGTGAGGGTGTTTTCTAGTTTCATTGATTTGCTTGCAGCTGTCCAGGTTTCACAGCAGTGCTTGGTGAAAAGACTGTCATTTTCCCATTTTATGTTCTTGCCTCCTTTGTCAAAGATTAATCAACCATAGGTGTCTGGATTTATTTCTGGGTTCTCTATTCTGTTCCATTGGTCTGCCTGTCTGTTTTGGCACCAACACCACACTGTCTTGATGACTGTGGCTTTGTAATATTGCCTGAAGTTTAGGAGAGGGATGCCTCCTGCTTGGTTTTTGTTCCTCAGAATTGCTTTGGAAATTCTGGGTCTTTTTTGGTTCCATATACATTTTTGGATTGTTTCTTCAAGTTCTGTGAAAAATGTCCTGGGTAATTTGATAGAGATTACATTGTATCTTTTGATTGATTTGGGTAGAATAGCCATTTTTATAATATTAATTTTTCTGACCCAAGAACATGGAATATCTTTCCATTTCTTTACATCTTCTTTAATTTCCTTAATGAATGTTTTATAGTTCTTGGCATATAACTCCTTTATCTCCTTGGTCAGGTGTATACCCAAGTATTTGATTTTTTTTGGGGGGGTGTGATTTTAAAAGGTATTGTATTTTTTTATTACTTTTGTAATATTTCATTGTAAGTATACAGAAATGTGACTGATTTCTGAATGTTAATCTTATATCCTGCTACTTTGCTGAATTTATTGATCGGTTCAAGTAGTTTTTGGGTTGAGTCCTTAGGGTTTTCTATATATAATATCTTGTCTTCTGCATACAGTGACAGTTTTACCTCTTCTCTTCATATTTAGATGCCTTTTATGTCTTTTGTTTGTCTGATTGCTGTGCCTAGGACTTCCAGTACTATGTCTTTTTTAAAATTTGAATCATCTCAGGGTTACAAGGGCATAGGGGCTTCAAAGCATCTTGGTGCAGTGAGCTAAGACATGATTCAGTAGTCCTCTGTATTCTCTACCAGACGGGGCATGACCCTGGAGCATCCTTATATTCCTAACTAGGGAGGGGAAAATGTCTGTTTCTTCCTATTTTATCTTCAAAATTTTTAGTTAAGGTTAGCACAGAATCATATTTATGAATTTTATGTAAATGATGAAAATATGTAAAATAGGTAAATTCTTTCCCAAAAAGAAGATACTTGTTGAAAATTTTATGCAGTTCTCTGATTTCCGTGGCTAGGACTTCCAAAACCATGTTGAATGGTAGTGTTGAAAACCGACATCCTTGTCTTGTTCTTGATCTTACTGGAAATCTTTCAGCATTTAACCATTGAGAATAATATTTGCTGTGGGTTTGTCATATATGACCTTTATTATATTATATTGAAACAGGATTTTGTCAAAAGCTTTTCCTGCATCTATGAGTGGATCATATGGTTTTTATTTCTCACTTTTTTAATGTGGTGTATCACACATTGATTTGTGGATATTGAAAAATACATCCCTGAGATAAATCCAAGTTGATCATGGTGTATAATCCTTTTGCTATATTTTTGGACTCAGTTTGCTAGTATTTTGTTGAGGATTTTTGCATCTATATTCATCTGTTATATTGGCTTTTAATTTTCTTCTTTTGTGATACCTTTGTATAATTTTGATATTGGAGTGAAAGTGGGCTCATAGAATGAGTTTGGGAATATTCCTTCCTCCTCAATATTTTGGAATAATTTCAGAAATATAGATGTTAACAATTCTCTAAATATTTCATAGAATTCACCTGTGAAGCCATCTGGTCTTGGACTTTTGTTTGTTGGAAGTTTTTAAATGTTTCATTGATATTTTCTATTTTTTTTTGTTTGTTCCTATTTTTTTTTAATGCTCTGATCTTTATGATTTATTTCCTTCTGCTAAATTTGGGTTTTATCTGTTCTTTCTCTGGAAGCGGTAGATGCAAAATTAGGTTGTTTATGTGAGATTTTTGTTTCCTGAGGTAGGTTTGTATTGCTATAAACTTCCTTCTTAGGACTGCTTTTGCTGCATCCCATAGGCTTTGGATTATTGTGTCTTTGTTATTTGCTTATAGTTACTTTTTCAATTTCCTTTCTTTGATTTATTTGTATCCATTAGTTGTTTAGTAGCATGTTATTGTGTCTCCATGTGTTTGTGTTTTTTGCAGCTTTTTTTTTTCTCTTGTTGTTGATTTCCAGTTGTAAAACATATGGTCACAAAAGATGATTGATATGATTTAAATTTTCTTAAATTTACTGAGGCTTGATTTGTAGCCCAGAATGTGATCTATGCTACAGAATGTTCCATGTGCACATTTGGAGAATGTGTATTCTGCTGCTTTTGGATGGAATGTTCTATAAATATCTGTGTAATGTATAATTTAAGGCTTGTGTTTCCTTGTTGATTTTTTTTCTGGAAGATCTGTCTATTGCTGTAAGTGGGGTGTTAAAGTCCCCCACTATTATTGTGTTATTATCAATTTCTCTTTCTAAGGTTTTTAACAGTTGCCTTATACATTGCTGTAATCTTATGTTGGGTATATATATTTTTACAATTGTTACATCTTTTCAGATTGATCCTTTTATTATGTAATGTCCTTCTTTGTCTCATAATATTCTTTATTTTAAGGTCTATTTTGTCTGATATGAGTATTGCTACACTAGCTACTCTAGTTTTTTTTTTTTTTTCATGTGGGATATTTTCTTCAACTTTTAATTTGTATGTGTCCCTAGACCTGAAGTGGATCTCTTGAAGAAAGGATATATATTTATATGGTCTTTTTTTTGTATCTATTCAGCCAGTGTATGTCTTCTGCTTGGGACATTTAGTCTATTTACATTTAAGGTAATTATTGATATTATGTTCTTATTGCAATTTTATGACCTGTTTTGAATTTGCTTTTGTTGGTCTTTTGTCTTCCCTTCTTCTCTTGTTCTTTTCTCTTACGGTTTGATGAATACCTATAGTGTTGTATTTGGATTGCTTTTTCTTATTTGTGTGTTTATCTAGTATAGACGTTTGGCTTGCAGTTACCATGAAGTTTTGATATAGGAGTCTATATACATACAAGTTTGTTTGACGTTGTTGCTCTCTTAATTACTCATGCATCTCCAGGGTCCTGTATTTATACCTCCCTCTTCTCATGATTTCTGATTTTAGTAGCATTTTGTGTGTGGATAATTTCCTACCTGGTGAGCCCTGTCATTTGTAATATTTTTATTGCTAGTTGTGGCCTTTTCTTTTCCACCTAGAGAAGTTCCTTTAGTATTTGATGTAAAGCTGGTTTAGGGGAGTTGAATTCTCTTAGCTCTTGCTTGTCTGTAAAGCTTCTTTTTCTCCTTCAAATCTGAATGGGAGCCTTGCTGGGTGGAATAATCTTGGTTGGAGGTTTTTTCCTTTCATCACATTATGTATATCATGCCACTCCCTTCTGGTCTGCAGAGTTTCTGCTGAAAAATCTGCCAATAACCTTATCGGGTTTCCCTTGCTTGTCATTTGTTTCTTTTTCCTAGCTGCTTTCAATATTTTATGTCTTTAATTTTGGTCAGTTTGATTACTATGTGCCTCAGATTTTTACTCCTTGGGTTTATTTTATGTGGTAATTATTGTGCTTCTTGAATTTGAGTGAGTGATTCCTTTCCCATGTTAGGGAAGTTTTTGGCCATTATCTCTTTAATTATTTTCTCTGGTCATTCCTCTCTCTCTTCTCCTTCTGGTACCCCTATAATATGCATTTAACATTGTCCCAGAGTTGTCTTAGAAAGTCTTCATTTCTTTTCAATCTTTTTTTCTCTCTTCTGTTCCACATCAGTGATTTTCATTAGTCTGTCTTCCAACTCACTTATTTGTTCTTCTGCCTCCTGTATTCTGCAAGTGGTTGCTTCTAGCAAATTTTTATTTCAGTTATTGTATTTTGTTTCTCTGCTTGCTCAATCCTTAAATTTTCTATTTCTTTGCTCAATGTTTCTTGTAATTTATTAATCTTTGCCTCCAGTTTATTCCCGAGATCTTGAATCATGTTTACTATCATTATTCTAAAGTCTTTTTCATCGAGGTTGTTAATGTCCAAATCACTTAGCAGTTTCAATGATTTTTTTCCTTGTCCCCTTATCTGAATCATAATTCTCTGCCTTTTCATTTTGTATATTTTGTGGTGTGGTCTCTTTTTTGCAGGCAATAGTGTTGTAGCCTCTCTTGATTCTGATGTTTGCCCTCATTGTGGCTGAAGTTGGTATGGAAGCTTGCTGAAGGCTTCCTGATGAGAGGGACTGGTGCTTGCCCATTTTAAGTGGAGCTGATTCTTTATAACTTTCAAGAGTAGAGTCTCCATTTCCTCCAGCCCATGGAGCCCTGTGATCCCCACTGGCCCTTAACTTCATATGCTCCATGAGCTCCTCCAAATGCCAGATCCCCAGATATGGGAAACTGACTTAGGGCTCATAACTATCAATCCCATGGGTGAGCCTCTTCTGGATATATTTTTGGTAGGTTGAAGTCCAGTTTGTTGAAGGTTATTCTGCAGTTGGTTGTAATTTTGTTGCTTTTATGAGTGAAGGTGAGCACCAATCCTTTTACTCCACCATCTTAAACTCATCCCCTTACCTATAGTTTTATATATATGAACTCACCCACAATCAACATAAAATTAAATAACTTCAGAACCCAGATGATGTAGGTTACAGTTTGGAGTCTTATCACACACTGTGTCAACAAAGGTATAACTCTCATTAAATAAACACATATTTCTATCTTCATTTTCCCAAATACAATATATAATATATTGTACTTGTGATATATTCTATCACTTTTCTGTGTAATACATTAGAGAAATTTCCTCAGAAAAAAACTTCAATGAGTATATAATCATTGGTCGACAGTTTTATGCAGAAACATGGATAAGTTGGAATGCAAAGACCAGATTTGAAATTTAAAATTAAGTCTATTTGATGGTTACAACTCACATTAAATCCAATTACTGATGAAAATAATTCTAGGATATTAATGGATAAGTCTAAGTATTGAGTAGGCTGGAACTTGTGCAAAGTTGGATGAAATCCTTAAGAAAAAGGAAACAAAAATAAAAATACAAAAATACATATACAAGATTTCACGTGTCCTTGGAAAGGACCTATGTACATTTGTGGCCCTGAAGCTTAAATTTCTTTAGTTTCAATCTGCTTATCATTTAGATCAAGTAACTTTTAGCAGAGTGTATGAATTTATTGTTTTTGCTGTTTTCATTCAATACGGTGTGAGAAAAATAAAAGCGTTTCGTGCAACAAAAGTAAATTATTTCATAGGTTTATGAGAAAAACTGAAATGGTAACCACAGTATAGAAAATGAGGTATATTTTAGATTTCTATACATTGACCCAAGGAAGTATATGCAGATTGCAGTGTTGGGTAGGTGTTGAGGGAGAATAATTTACTCTGTCAAAATATAAGAATCAGGAAATTATTGTTAATTTATTTAATCAGAGTTTTACTTCTAAAGAGAGGATTCTAAAGGCAACTAGAGAACAACAAAGATGTAATTACATAGAAACGCTCACAACGCTAGCAGGTGATTTCTCTACAGAAATTGTGCAGGCCAGAAAGAGTAACAGATATGTTCAAAGTCTTGAAAGGAAAAAATCTGCAACCTAGAACTCCCTACCCAGCAAGATTGTCATTTAAAATAGAAGAGATAAAAATTTCTCAGAAAAGAAAAAAATACAGCAATAATAAACCTACTCTAAAAGAAATATTAAAGAGTTTTTCATAAATAGAAAGAGTAAGAAGATATAGAAAAGAGAAAAATCACTGTTAGTAAATCAATTGCTTAATAAGCCAGTATACAGATTAAAAAATTAGTAAATAAAAAAATTGTTAAAGTGTTATGGCGGCTGCCAGCAGCCCAAGAATGGAGTGTATCAGCTCTGGTGTCAGCCCTATGGCCAGTATACCAGCTCCAGCAGCTCTGTGGCCGCAGTGTACCTGCTCCAGCAGTTCTTTCACCCTGTGAGAAACCAAGCGAGCACTCGGAGAGTTGGAGAACTCAGGTTTATTACGCCGGCAGGCTCAGAGGAGATCACTCTCCGAAGACTGAGTGCTGAAGAGGGGTTTCACAAGGCTTTTATGGGATAGTTCTTCCAGGTCCATGCTTGGCGGACTGGAGTGAGAACTGGCGAAGTAATTGACATAGGAGTGAGTTTTACAGAAGCAAATGTGTAGGGGAGAGGTGGTTAGAGGTAGTTGACTGGGTTAGGGGCAGTTTGGCCGGATTTTGCTTAGTCATCATGGCTGGGGTGTCTCCTTTTGACCTTTTTGTCGGGTCATTTTCCCTTACAAAAGCAGTGATAACTTCAGTGAACAGAAAAAGGATGAACATGAAGATGTAAAAGAGGACATTAAAATCATAAAATGTAGGTGAGGAGAGTAAGAAAATATAGACTCTTTTTTAAAGAATGTATTTGAAACTATGTGACTATCAGCCTAAAGCAAGTATATATAAGGAGTTAACATACTTGAAAAACAGGATAATCACAAGTCCAAAACATACAATATAGTCACAAAAACCAAAAGAAGAAAGCACAAGAGTAAAATAAGAAATTATTAAATCACAAAGGAAAAATAAAACAAAACAAAAAAGAAACACAAATAGAACACAACATCTAAAATGGCAATACATCATACTTATCTATCAATAATACTTTAAATATCAATGTACTGACAGTGTTCCAATCAAAAGATATTGAGCGACGGAGTTCCTGTCATGGCTCAGTGGTTAACGAATCCGACTAGGAACCGTAAGGTTGCAGGTCCAATTCCTGGCCTTGCTCAGTGGGTTAAGGATCTGGCATTGCCAAGAGCTGTGGTGTAGGTCATAGACAGGTTTGATCCCTGTCAGTGGCTCAGATCCTGTGTCGCTGTGGCTCAGGTGTAGGCCAGTGGCTACAGCTCCGATTAGACTCCTAGCCTGGGAACCTTCATATGCTGTGGGAGAAGCCCTAGAAAAGGCAAAAAGACAAAAAAAAAGATTTTGAGTGGAAGATTGGATTAAAGACACACAAAACAAGAGGCTACAATACACTGCCTAAAATAGACCCAG
This sequence comes from Phacochoerus africanus, assembly GCF_016906955.1. Classification (NCBI taxonomy): domain Eukaryota; kingdom Metazoa; phylum Chordata; class Mammalia; order Artiodactyla; family Suidae; genus Phacochoerus; species Phacochoerus africanus. The sequence goes on along the minus strand of NC_062547.1, from coordinate 57,090,280 downwards.
TTGAGGACAAAGGACACACAAATTTTGAAAGTGAGAGAAAAGATAAAGTCATTTGATTTGAATGAAAATGACAAGACAGTGGGGGATCACAATACTCATATCGGAAAAAATAGACTTTAAAACAAAGGATACAAAGATAAGGACAGTATATAATGAAAAAAGAATCAAAAATAGAATAGTATTTTACTTTAATCAACATATATGCACCTAATATAGGAGCAGCCATATACATAAAATACTAATAGAAATAGAGAAGTTGATGGGAATTCAAAAATAGTAGGAGATTTAACACCCAAATTACATTAGTGGACAGATCTAGACAGAAAATCAATATGACCACAGAGATCTTAAATGACACAATAGAACAGTTAGACTTGATATTTTCAGGATATTACATGCCCTCCAAAAAAACCTAGAATATACATTATTTTCAAGTGTATGTGGAACATTCTCCAGGAGTAACCACATACAAAGCACAGAATGAGCCTAAACAAATTTAAGAGTATAGAAACTATAACAAGCATCTTTACTTACCACAACATCATGAAATTAGAAATCAACCACAGAAAAAGAAATTAAAAAAAAGGTTACATGGAAACTAAAAACATATTACTAAAATACCAATGGTCCAATAATAAAAAAAAGGAAATTAAAAAATACTCAAAGGAAATGACAATGAAAACATTATACAAAATCTATGGGATGAGCAAATATTGTTCTTAGAGGGAAGTTCATAGCAACACAGGCTTTCTTCAAAAAACAAGACAACTCTCAAATAAACAATCTAATATACCTCCTACAATAATTAAAAATAAAAGAAAAAACAAAACTTAATTTCAGCAGAAGTATGTAATCAAGATTAAGAGAAAATAAATTAGAAAGGAAAATTTAAAAAAGAGAAACAAATCAATAAAATTAACAGCTAGTTTTTCAAAAGTGTAAACAAAGTCTTCACACCTCTTGTCAGTCTCACCAAAAAGAAAGAGAAAGAATTCAAAAATAAAACAACAACAACAAAAAAACAAACAAAAAAAAAAGGAGTTCCCGTCATGTCTCAGTGGTTAACGAATCCAACTAGGAACCATGAGGTTGCGGGTTCGGTCCCTGCCCTTGCTCAGTGGGTTAATGATCTGGTGTTGCCATGAGCTGTGGTGTAGGTTGCAGATGTGGCTCGGATCCCACATTGCTGTGGCTCTGGTGTAGGCTGGTGGCCATAGCTCCGATTAGACCCCTAGCCTGGGAATTTCCATATGCCATGGGAGTGGCTCTAGAAAAAGGCAAAAAAAAAAAATTCAAAAACAAAATAAGAAATGAGAAATAACAACTGATACTGCAGGAATATGAAAAAAATTTATGTATTTATGATTATTATGAAAATTATATGCCAACAAATTGAGTAAGCTATAAGAAAGAGACATTTCTAGAAACAGAACCCACCAAAATTGAATCCAGAAGAAATGGAAAATTTTATTTAGACTAATCACTAGAAATAAAATAGTATCTGTAAAAAAAAAAGTGATTTACCATTGTGGCTCAGTGAGTTAAAAATACAATATAGTGTCCTTAAGTATGAGGGTTCAATTCTTGACCTTGCTCAGTGAGTTAAGGATTCAGCATTGCTACAAGCTCCAGTGTAGGTCACAGACGTGGCTTAGATGGAGCCGGTGTTGCCATGGCTGTGGCATAGTCCTCAGCTGCATCCCCAATTTGATGCCTAGCCTGGGAACTTCCATATGCAGCAGGTGCAACCATAAAACAAAGCACACAAAAACCAAAAACCTCCTTATAATAGTCTAGGACCTGATGGCATCATAGGTGAATTCTACTAATGTACAAACAAGAACTTATACTGATTCTTTTCAAAATTTTCCAAAATTTGAAGAGGAAGGAACATTCCCAAAGACATTCTATGAAACCACTGTTATATAAGTAGTATGAATTCTATGAAACCCAAACCAGATAAAGACACTATCAAAAAAGAAAATTACAGGCCAATAGCTTTGATGAATAAACATGCAAAATTTCTTAACAAGGTATTATCAAACTGAATCCAACAACACATAAAAAAGATCATAAACTATGACCAAGCAGTCTTCATCCACAGTTCACTAGTTTGGTTCAACATATGCAAATCAATTAATGTGATACACCACATCAATAAAAGGAATGACAAAAACCTTATAGTCATCTCAAAATTATTACTCAGATATTGCCTCATCAGTGTCACTGAAAGGATGATTGCAATAGTAGCAAAGTGGCAAATGTCTATTTGCCCAGTTGAAAAATACTGAGAGGTACAAAATCTCTTTCAATGTGTTTATTTCCTGTAGTCATGGTTTAAATATCCAAATAGATAATATCTGAAAATTCTATTAAACAAAATTGCCTGCACTTTAAGAGGAAAACATGATTATTGCTTAATGCATAAAATTTTCCCTAATCACCTTGGTTGAATGTATCTCTCTCCATTTCATAAAATGAATCTGCATTTACTGAATAATCACACATCGAGAAATGGTGACATTAAAATAAGGCATCTATAAATTGCAGAAAAATACTCTTTAATGCTAAAAAGAATATACAGCATTTAGATTATTTGTCCACACAAATAATTTCACTAATTTTAAAATATATTCAGATAGTAGACTAGAATCATGTTTATTTTTTAGGAAGTAAGTAATTGCTTTTCATACATATAAGCTTTTCATACATATTTGCTTGTCAGATGTCAAATATCATATGAGTTTAGATTTCCCCTTACTGTATTTCTCAGTTTTGAATTTTATTGTCTGTAAACTGAAATAAAGAGCAAATAAACAATTTTAAGTAAGGAATATACCAGCTTTTTTTGAATTAATTAGCTAAAATTTATTTCTGTTAGTATAGATTAAATGTTATCATTTTAGGGAAAAAAGTATTTACTAGACATCAGAAAAAGCTTAAAATTATTTATTTAATTGTAAATTAAACTTACTAATTCCCTTCTAATGAAGTAGCATATTAATTATCATTGATTCAAAGCTAAAATTTTTCCCTTTTATCTTCTGACAAAAACTTGCTCTCTTTTTTTTATTTCAAGATACCCTAATGTGTGCATCTTATATTAAAATATTTACTAAAGGTGTATAAACATTAAATTATCTCAGAATTCTTTATACATTTGTTATAAAGCACAAAACTAAGATATTCTATGACACGATATGATGAATCATAGTGGGTTTCTCCAACAAAAATTTGTAACCATTTTCTATTATATCCATGTATGACTTAGTTCAATTTGAGAAAAGTTGTTCTAAGTTCTGAAGCTAAATAATTCAACGAATTAAATTTTTAAAAAGTAACAGAAAGCATCAAAAGTAGAGTAGACTAATATAATATCTAGTCAGTTAATCAGAATAAATGAAATGGTAAAATCTGAGAGAACAAAGAAAAAAGATTGAAAAAATAATAAAGAAGAATTTAGTGCATATAGGAAACTATGCAAAGAATCAATATCAGAATCATAGGATTTGCAGAACAAATAGAAAGGAAAAAAGGGTTGAAAAAAAATTGGGGTAATTTCTAAGAACATCCAAAATCCGAGGTGAGGCTTTGACAATGAAATTCATGAAGCTAATAAATCATTCTAATTTAATTTGTAATGGTTTCCTCAAAATGAATATAAGTAATACTGTTAAAAATCAAAACCAGAGAATTTTAATAGCAGTAAGAGAAAAAAATAGCTTATAAAAAACAAACAATCAGGCTATGGGCAAATTTTTTAGTAGAAACTTTATGAGAAATAGTATATCCAAAATGCTGTAGGGAGTGACAAGCACATCATGGCAGCTTGAATCATTTCTGTTTTTCTCATTCCCATTTTTTTTTTTAGGAAATAGTTAGACATTTACAAATAAACACGTGCTTAAGCACTTTACTCCAAGAGATCCGGGACTCTTGCCCAATGACCACATGAAAATTTATAAGACCTTTCTAAGTCTGTAGTCTCTAGATATCAGAAAAATTGCTTCACTCCCATTACCATGATTGGGAAAAACACCTCGAGAGTGAAAATCTGGACAGATACCAGATACCCATGGGTGAGACTGAATTTGTAGAAGTCTAGCTTGTCTAGGGGAAGATTTCAGAATGCCATCAGTGCAGGTTAAAGAAGAGTTTGAAGGCAAAGGAAAGGAAGGAATTGAACAGAATCTGTTCCCTTCCTAAGTCAAAACAGGAAGAGCCCATGCTGTTTGGCAGTGGTCACCAGTGACTTTTCCCACACAGGGAGCAGAAAATGCAGTTGGTGAGTGACTGGCTATCCAGTTGGTGTGGGTTATTTCTAGAGAAACCAATTTCTCTATATCAGCACTCTGATTTTGAGAAGAAATATCCATAATTTGGAGGAAGGAGGAGGACGGGATGGAAACAGTTAAGAATATTAAAGCACATTAAAATAATGCAGTTCCTACTGTCTGATTTGGAATTTAAGCTGAAAGTTGGACCACATCCTATAAGAGTACCCCACATGAAGATCGCCACAGTGGGCTCATGAATATCAGCAAAGCCCCAAATGCTAAACTCACCCCTTCCACCACTCTGCTACTCACTTCCTGTATAAAATCCAAAGTGAATTTGTGAGAGTGGGCTTAAGTAGACAGGGAGCATGCTCATCAAATAATACATTTATAAGAGGAGAGGAAACTAAGATATAAAACATTATAGAAAGCCTCTACAGCTATTTTCTTTTATCAGAAAAGCAAATATTTAAAGAGGAGAGGAGAAGGGGGCAGAGAGTTTATTTTTAAAAAAATAGGAGTTGCTGTTGCGGTGCAGCAGAAACGAATCTGACTAGGAACCATGAGGTTGCGGGTTTGATCCCTGGCCTTGCTCAGTGGGTTAAGGATCTGGCACTGCCATGAGCTGTGGTGTGGGTCACAGATGTGGCTCAGATCTGGCATTGCTGTGGCTATGGCTGGTGGCTACAGTTCTGATCAGACCCCTAGTCTGAGAACCTCCATATGCTGCAGGTGCGGCCCTAAAAAGACAAAAGACCGAAAAAAGAAAAAATGAAAAAAATTGTATCTGAGAACTTTCCAAACCTAGGGCAGGATTTGGACATAAAAGTGCATAAAGCCAAATATAATATCCTATTTCCCCAATAGAAAAAAAGAAAAGACCTTCTCCAGGACACATTTTAACTAAACTCTCAGCAATCAGTATTATGGAAAAAATGTTAAAAGAAGTCAGGAACAAACAGAAGTAACCAACAATAAAACCCCTAATAAATCCATCAGTGAATTTTTCAGCAGGAATGTTAGCAGGCCTGGAGAAAGTGAAATGAAACACTTAACTTATTATACCTCTTGGTCTTTTCCAATATAATCTAATGACTCTTTTTTCTTTGTTGCCATTGCAATGGTATTTTCAGTAGCTTTGATATGGAACATCATCCTAATTCTCATTCAACTGGACACCAGACTCCACAGTCCAATGTACTTTCTACTTAGTTAACTCTCCTTCATTGGCCTGATATACACAGTATGCCCGAGATGGAAATTAACTTTCCTTTTTTTTTTTTGTCTTTTTGCCATTTCTTGGGCCGCTCCCACAGCATATGGAGGTTCCCAGGCTAGGGGTTGAATCGGAGCTGTAGCCACCAGCCTACGCCAGAGCCACAGCAACGTGGGATCTGAGCCGCATCTGCAACCTACACCACAGCTCACGGCAACGCCAGATTCTTTAACCCACTGAGCAAGTCCAGGCATCCAACCCCGAACCTCATGGTTCCTAGTCGGATTCGTTAACCACTGCGCCACAACCCGGGAACTCCCGGCAATTAACTTTATGTCCAGAAGTAAAGTGTTACTTTTTTAGGCTGTGATATTCAAACATTTGTTGCTTTGGCCCTTGGTGGAACCAAAGCCCTTCTTGGTTTCATGTCTTATGATTGCTATGTGGCCATCTGTCATCCTTTACATTACCCTGTACTCATGAGCAAGATGATCTGTTGGTTCATGGTCACATGTGCATGGACCAATTGTTCTATTAACTCTTTAACACATACAGTGCATGTATTTCAATTTACTTTCTATAGATCTGGATTGTTAATCACTTCATGGTTCTAGCTTCCTATGCCTGCATGCTTACTGTGGTGTTCCAGATGAGTTCAATAAAAGGACAGACAAAAGCTATCACCTTATTGTGGCAAGCCTGTTATTTGCGACCACTCTCTCCATCTATACAAGGCCACATTCCTTGCATTCCCCTGAAGAGGATAAGATAGTAGCTGTGTTTTATATTGTTATTACACCTCTTCTGAACACATTTATCTACATCTTGGGGAATAAAGGAGTCATGGGGGCCTTGACTATTCATGCAGAAAATTTGACTAGGAATTCCTTATTGACTCAGATTGATCAACATAAATATATGGGCCTAGAGTACTGTTGTGCATTATGAAAATGATAAAACTGCCTAGAAATATTTGAATTATAGGAAATGTTTATGAAACAAAGTATAAAAGTCTTGAATACTCTGGATATCAGAATTTCCTCCAGCATTTCTACTGGAAATTCATGGATTTTCAATACAGAAGGTAAAGGTACAGTGTAATTTCAAAATTAGTTAGCTTCTAAAGCAATATAATTCAACTCTTAACCTGATGTTTCCTTATTAGAAATATTTTGAAATGGATATTTAACACCTGAGATGCAATGCATAGAAAACAGTTTCTATGGAAAGGTTCATTTGTGCCATATATTACATTTCAGATATGTGATATCATATGTTATTTGTCTTTCTCTTTCTTACTTACTTCACTTAATATGAGACTCTTTGTTCCATCCATATTGCTGCAAATGGCATTATTTTGATTTTTAAAGGCTGAGTAGTACTCCATTGTGTATATATACCACACCTTCTTAATCTAATCATCTATCAATGGGGAGGGAGTGGGATGGATTGGGAATTTGTGGTTAACAAATGCAAACTATTGCCTTTGGAATGGATAAGCAATGAGATCCTGCTGTATAGCTCTGGGAACTATGGCTAGTCACTTATGATGGAGCATGATAATGTGAGAAAAGTCAATGCACACATGTATGAGTAACTGGGTCACCTTGCTATACAGTACAAAATTGACAGAACACTGGAAACCAGCTATAATGAAAAAAATAAAAATCTTTATAAATGATAAAAAAACATAGTTTATTCTAACACATACTATTAAGGAAATCTAGAAATGACTAAATCTTAATAGAGAGCACTTAACAGTTAAACCACTCATTCAACATATATTTAATACTTTAATAATGTGTTTAGCACTGGTGATTACCAAGTAATCAAAGATAAAAATGATAGATATATCTGATATCATAAAGTTCACATTTCAGTGTAGGGAGACATTCAGTAAATCAAATAATTTTATCCTACACAAAAAGTAATATTTTTCATGAAAAAATTTCTATAAAATTCCATTTTCTAAGTGAAAACTAAGGTGGTCAAGAATGAAGTGAAAAAAGAAATTAAGTCAGATGGATATGTGGTGATATGTTATCTAAATAGAAGAAGTAAATGAGGTTGTCTTTAGTAGAGAAAATGTTTGGCAAAGCCAAAGAAGGTCAAAGTGTAAATTACTGGGCTTCAGGAATTGAGTAGATGTAATGGAGACAGAATTTGTAATATGAAGTAGACTAATATAAAATTTGGTCATTTAATAAGATAAGAAATTATAACTGGGTTTTGTCAACAGGATTGAAATGGACTGTTAAGACATTGTAGCAGTCTCATTGTGATAAAATATCTTGGACCAAAGTGGTTATTGTGGAGAAGAAAGAAGTAGCCAGATTCCATAGAAAAATGCAAGGCAGACATTTGTTGTTCAGGACAGATCAGATGTGAAATGTGGGGAAATTGAAAGAGCTCAGAATCAGGCTAAGATCATGGACTGCTCAGCTGGAAAAATGGAATTTCCAATAATTTCATTAAAGAAAACTAGAGCTGTATAGCACTGGAAATTATAACTAGTCACTTATGATGGAGAATGATAATGTAAGAAAAAATAATGTATACATTCATGTGTAACTGGGTCATCTTGCTGTATAGTAGAAAATTGACAGAACACTGTAAACCAGCTATAATGGGAAAAATAAAAATCATTATTAAAAGACAAAAAATAAATAAATTTAATAGAGTAAATAAAAAAAAAAGAAAACTAGAGTTAAACAATTTCCATCATTGTATTCTGTATTCTCCTTTGATGTTGGTTCTTTTGTCCCAGTAATGATAATTATTATTATTATGACTTTCATTCCCTTTGAATTAAAGCTTGGCACCAGTTTCTCAATATGTTTATAAGACCCAAATATTTTTCTACATCTCAATAATGTAAATATTTGTATTGTTACGTAGCATTCTACTGTAGGACTAAGTCACAATTGTTGCATCTGCTGTTAAAGGTTTGCTATTATAAATAAAACTGATTAAAAACTTCCTATACAAGTGAGTGAATTGTGCATATAATTACTACCATAGAATAAGCTCCTTTGTAAAACCTCCATCACGTCATAGTTATTTATTTATTTATTTATTTATTTATTTATTACAGTTGACTTACATTGTTCTGTCAATTTCTGCTGTACAGCAAAGTAACCCAGTCATTCTGGGCTTAATCAGAATCTACACACACAGGACAACTTTGAGAGGGCATATTTACTGAGAAGTGTATTTACCAAGAGGGTGTGACTCTAACTTGTTTACAATAAATTGACACATTGATCACACTTGATTCCTTATAAATTCATGGTAGTATTGAATATGCTTTAAATTTCTGTCATGTTTAAAAGGTATATTTATTGTTCTCTTTACTGCTTTTCAGTAAAGACAGAATTCTGAGTCCTTTTCTTAAGCATTAGGGAGTTACTGATTAGGCTTTCTCTCACTTCAGATTCCAAATACAAGTATGTATCATGGAAATTATTAAAAACATTTAATGGCATAAAATCTTCACCATAAAGTTGAAGACCTCAATCTTAGGCTATGCTGTATTATGTTAAAATTCATTTGATATGTTAAAGTGCCCCACCAAAACATTCAGTTCAGAAGCACCTAAAAGATACCTGCATCTCCTTTCCCTCAAAAGAAAAATATCTCCCACATCCCACCCCCATTCCAACATCTGAAGTCATTTCCCTGATTTTGGCAAAATTCCAAACTAGAGGTTCAGTTGACATGAATATGAAAATAAATGTACTGAGGACTGGGAGACTTTATGATATTATGTTTACCAATAGATTTAAACAAATTAAAAATCCAACTAAAGAAGTTTAATTACTTGGACCTTCAATGTGAGCTAAGAAAATTAAAATAACATCCACTTAAAGTGTGTTTTAAACCAAAGCCAGAACATTTTTCAGGAGAGAGGAAGAAACATTATCATTTTTTTTTCACTTTAGATTTTACTCTTTAGAATGACTTTACTCTTATTATACCCATTAACTAATAATCACAAATTTTACCTAAACAAGTTTTTAAAAGTAATTAAATATGTATTTTTATCACAATACAACCTGTCCAGATTATTATTCTAATCCACATATATTTTTTCATTGCATCCCTAATTTTCCCTTGAATTTTAACTTTTGCTGTCACTAAAAATCTTTACTGTAGAGTTAATTTAAGATATTAGTAGCTCATTTCAGGAGATGAAAATTAAAGAAATATGTAGAACTGAAATCCATGGATATAGATAATATGCTAATTCTTAATATTATCAGGCAATAATAAAATAGAGTTTAAGAAACAAAAGTGTAAATAGCTAGCACTCCGCTCCTATGGAGACATACAATTTGCAAAAATGTTTGAGTGGACCTGCTTAAATTTTCAATATGTATTTGTAATTTTTTAAATAGTTGACTTATTTTACATATTTTAATCATTCACAAAATATTGGTAAATATGATTTTGTGCTAAATTTAGCATAAAAACTTGAAGATAAAATAAGGGGGAAACAGACATTCCTCCACCCCATTAGAAATACAAGGTGCACCAGGGTCATGCTCTCTCAGGTAGAGTACACATAGATGGATTGAATCCTGGTCTAGACTACTGCAATAAGATCATTCCCAGCCCCTTTGCCCTTACAACACTGAAATGATTCAAACTCAAAAAAAGACCAAATAAATCTCAAATACATACTTTTATATTCTTTTTGAAGAAATCATATAATTAATATATGTATAAACTTCCCAGCCCTGAAATAGCCGAAATAAAAAATATTATGTGTAAGAAAAATAATAAAATTTAACTATACATAATCATTGAAGTAAAATGCATTTTAAATACAATATCTGAGGTAGACACGTTTTTCTTTTAAACACAAGTTGCAGTAAACTCAACAAGAAACTACAATTTCTTCTGACTTGCCTCATTCTAGTTACATGATACTGAATGATTTTTACTGTGAATGAGACTTCTTTGCCTTCATCAATTCATGTCCTTGATGCTCACCTTGAAAACATAGGTAAGCTCTAGATAGACATATCAATTGTCTTTCATTTCATAAAACATTTAAAATTCCTCTCCACTGATATATATTGCCTCTTATAACAACTGCTGTGGTGCAGTGGATTAAGAATCTAACTACAGTGGTTTGGGTTACTGTGAAGGCATGGATTCCACTCCTAGCCCAGGGCAGTGGGTTAAAGGATCCTGCATTGCCACAGCTGAGGCATAGGTTGAATCTGTGGCTCAGATCAAACCCTGGCCCAGGATTTTCCATATGCTGCAGGTATAGCCAGAAAAATAGAACAAAATTCCCTTCAGCTCCACTTAGAGGTTGTAATTAGAGATTCATAGTAATTCCTTCTTGGATAATCATTTTTAAATAAAATTGTATCACTTGTAGGTAACAGAAAGAACCACATGTATTCTTAATTATTGAAACCATTTAATGTGGCAATGCTACAGAGGCATAAAAAGATTTTTAATATTCCAAAATTTTACAAACCATAAAGGAAATATTATCACTCTATGACTATTATCATATTATGACTTTGTAAGATTATGCCTATTTTTTTGCCTTGGACAATATGCCTTTAATCATTCAGCATGAAAAATTCACATAAACTTCAAATTTTTAGAAGAGTCATTTTTTCAATCTTATACAAGACATTTAAAAGTCTCAAGTTAAATGAGCTGACTCCGTAATCATATGGAATCTTATATGGAAACTCATATGTTTTTGCAAAATTCCTTTAGGGAAAACTCATTCTCTAGACCACAACTAAACACATGAGCTACATTGCAGAAGATGTTTTGTTAGAGCTGCTATTTGCACTCAAGAAAAATAATTGTATGAATACTCAAAATATTTTTTCAGTGAAAAGCATCAGATAAAAATCTCCTGTCAAGTTTTTTAAAAGCATTACTTAACTATTTCAGCATATAGATAAGTAAGGATTATATTTCATACTGTAATAACCAACTGATAATAGGCTCTGATATTTTTTGAACAATGACATATGATATTTCAAGGAATTATCTGAGCCAGGAGATGTGCTATGTTGTGGGTGGAAGAAAACAGGGCCATAAGACTCAAGCTTGAAAGCGCATAGCTAGAGTAAGGAAAGAGAATAGACTATAGAGGTCATGGAAAACCATGACCTCCTCTTGGAATGTCAAGAAGGTTATGCTAAGAAAGAACTGTAGATAGTTAAGACTTATGGGCCCTGTGAGGGGAACAAACAGGCCTGCTGTTAAGGTTAATGTATGCCTTCCTGAAGGATAAGATCTAATGATTGTTAGAACAGACTCTGTTAATCATAATCCCCCCAGGTTTGTGTTTTATCTATAGTCTCTTCCCCCCATGTTTTTTGTTCACAATTATAATAAAAGATAGACCCGTTTGCTCTGGGCAATGGCTTGCTACAGCATTAGGCCTCTCTGTGTCTCCTTCAAGCTGATCTCCAGGCATTGCCTAAAATTCTAATTGTTACAGATAATGACAAGTGGTGACCCCCCCCCCTGCCCCCGCCACATGATTTAAAGAGACAGTGACTCTGGAAGGATAGTTAGCTCCGTTGCGCCAAGACTACAATTTCCCCTGACAAGGTAAGAGAAAAAGAAACTGTATTAGGATTCTCCAACACAGGAATCTAATAGGAGACTAAAATGGCAAACTCCCTGTGGCCTGAGCAGATAAAATATATAAGAGTGGAACTTTTGATTTAGAAATCTGGAAATAAGTAGGAAGGACCCTTATTAAACAAAGACACACAGAGAAGGGAGAAATAGGCCCAGAAGCAATTGTAACTTGACTATGGTCAAGAGTGCCTACCCCCGTTGTTTCTGAGGCGGAATATGCCACTTTGCCCTTACACGAGGAAAAAAGAAGTGATAATAAGGAGGACAAGGGGAAGGAAGAGATAATATGGGAGAAGACACGTACTGCCCCTTCCCCTTCTGCCCCTCCATTGGAAACAAAAGTTAATCGATGCGAAGCTCCTATGCAAAAAATCTGTAACAACAATTGAGCTACTCTACCATTCTGGTCCAGTGCATCCCTGCTTCCCAATCTCCTACGGTGATGCAGAAATGTATGTCAGAGGCCTTTAAGACTGAAAAAATAGGAATGTTCCCGGGAATAAGAAGGCAAGGCAGAAATTGGGAACATGAAGGACTTCCTTTTAGCATGGTAAAAGAATTCCAAGAGTCTGTCGAACAATGTGGTATACAGAGTTCATACACCATAGGGGTACTTTAAACTATAGCAGCGAGTACCTCTGTGTGTATGTGGGACTGGAGCATGTTAATGAAAACCCTTTTAACCCCTGCTCAGTATGCAGTTTTTACTCAAGAATTAAGGGGTGCTTGTATACAACAAGCTATGAGAAATCTTGATAATAGAGTAAATATATCTTATGAACAGTTATTAGGATAAGAGCAATGGGATATGCCTCATCAGCAAGCCCACCTTCCTCCTCTGGTAAGGGAAAAAAATTACAGAAATAGTCAGATGAATCTTTACTAAGATTCCACTGTCAGGAAAAACTCAGGGCTCCTTTGCTCAGATTAGACAAGGGCCTAATCAACCCTACATGGAATTGGTTAATCAACTCCAAGAGGCAGTATAAAGACAAATTGATAATCCCAAAGCTGCTGAAGCCTTACTAATGTCTCTAACAGTGGAAAATGCTAATGAGGACTATAGAAAATTATAAAATCCCTAAAACTGATCCCCCAATATCCAACAGCGACCATTGCTCAATATATTAAAGCTTGTCAGAATGTGGGCTCAGAATCTTATAAAGCTAAGCTTTTAGCAGTAGCCCTTACACAAGGACCAAATCTGGCCATCTGTTTAAATGTGGAAAAAGGGGACATTTTTAAAAAGAATGTAGAATAGAAAATAGTAGAGCCCCCCCTAATAATTTGAGAGAACCTGGTATATGCCGAAAATGTAAAAAAAGGAAAACATTTGGCTAATTTGTGTAAGTCCAAATTTGACAAAGAGGGCAATTCTATCTCTTAGTCCCGGCAGGGAAACTGGAAGATGGGCAACCCTTCCCTAGCCCAAGAACAAAGAGGGAGGTCTTTTTTCCCAGAGATGAGAAACCTGGACTGCCCAGCTCTAAGAACCTCAGTGGCCACCTTATGGTCTGCCACAAGAGGAAGCACAGGATTGGATCTCCCACTAAGTAATGATGTCATTTGTGATGAATTGGGAAAGGTTTGTCTTCTCTCCACCAGAGTTTATGGACCCTTACCTAAAGGAATGGTGGGATTAATAATTGCCAGGTCTAGTTCTACTTTAAAAGGGATATAAATTCTCCTGGGAGTTATTGATTTGGATTATTTAGGTGAAATAAAAATAATTGTGCAAGTCCACCAACTTACTGCCTTACAAAAGGGCAAAAATTGCTCAGTTATTGCTTCCGCCTTTCTGGACTCCTCACTCAGGCATTCAAGAAAAAGGAAAAGCTAGTTTTGGAAGCTCTTCTCATAAAAGAGAGCAATACTGGCTTGCTGAAATAGGAGAACATAAACCTCTTTTCCAACTACTCCTAGAAAATCAATTCTTTGAAGGGTTAATAGACACTGGAGCCGATGGGACAGTTATTTCTTGTCAAGACTGGCCTCCAGAATGAAAAACAGAGCCTGCTCCTGATGGGGAGTTGGGGGACAACAGAGAGCTCGAAAAAGTAAAAGGGAATTACAATGCAAAGGACCAGATGAGAGGACTGCTGTTATTCAGCCTTATGTTTTGCCTATTGCAATAAATCCGTGGGGCCGAGATTCACTCTAACAATGGAAGATAAAAATTCAAATTTTTATTTCTGACTGCCACTGCTCAGGTGCTACTATACCCCCTAAATTGGAAAACTAATAAACCTGTGTGGGTTGAGCAGTGGCCATTAAAAGGGGGCAGGTTAGAACATCTTAAATGGCTTGTAAAAGAACAGTTAGAGGCAGGACACATAGAGCCTAGTGTTAGTCCCTGGAATTCTCCTGCTTTTTGTTTTTTTTGTTTTTTGTTTTTTTTTTTCATACATTAAAAAATCTGGAAAATGAGAATATTACATGATCTCAGATCTATTAATTCAGTGATTCAACCTATGGGCCATCCAGCCATCCAGGAGTCCCCCTCCCCAGCTATGGGCATTAGGCATTGATCATTAGCCATTTAAAAGGATCCTTTTTAAAATACCCTTAGCAGAACAAGATAAAGAAAAGTTTGCCTTAACCATCCCTTCTGTTAATTGTGCCCCTCCAGAAAGTTATCAATGGCGAGTTCTCCCTCAGGGAATGATTAAGATCCCAACCATCTGTCAGCTTGTAGTGGAACATGCCTTAAACCCCATTTATGAACAGTCTCCTCAAATAATGATTTATCATTATATGGATTATATTTTATTTGCCCATCCAGAATCATCTGTCCTTTTTAAGTTATTAGAAAAATTGCCACAACACTTTCCAAAATATAGCCTACAGATAGCCCCTGAAAAAGTACAGCAACAACTGACCTGGAACTATTTAGGACAACATGTGTTTGCTCAATGTACTAAACCTCAAAAGTTGACTTTACAGAGTAATGTAAAAACTCTTAATGATGTACAACAATTGATGGAAACAATTAATTGAGTATGACCTATGTTAGGAACTAAAAATGAAGAAATTAAAAATCTCTCAGTGTTGTTAAAAGAAGAGGACTTAAATTCCCCTTGAGAGTTAACATCTTTAGCAAAAAAAGAGTTAAATTTAATTTAACAAAAAATTAATACTCATAGTTATCATAGACGTGACCCTGATTTGCCTCTGGTCTTATTTATCCCACATATGGAAGTATTTTTAGCAGCATTAATTGGATAAAATATCAATCCTAATAAATGTGTTGAATGGGTATTTCTTTCATTAACACCTAAACATACTTTGACTCCCATAATTGTAAATATTGCAAATCTTATTTTAAAAGCCAGACAGAAATCTATACAAATATTAGGACAGGATATACAACAAATCATTTTTCCTCTTTAAAGAGCATGTTTCAAAATTGCTATTGCCACTTCTATAGATCTACAATAGGCATTAGCTGATTTTACAGGAAAGATAATTATCATCTTCCCAAACATACATTATTTAAACTTTGTGAAGAACAATTTTTGGTGCCTGAAGGGATTATTAAAACCTACCCCACTTCAGATGCTAAATATTTGTTTACAGATGCATCTGGAAAAACTCATCACTGTGGAATTACCTGGTTTGAAAAAGATTGGAAGTCAGTCAAAGGAACTTCTACGGATCCACTCAATATTTGGAATTGTTAGCAATATTTAAAGCTTTACAAATGTTTTCCGATCCATGCAACATTATTAGTGGTTCTCAACATGCAGTAAAATTAATTCTTCAATTTCCAATGACTGAGTGAAAAATCCCATTGGATAAGCAGTTTGCTTTATTGTTAACTTTAAAAAACGTACTCACTCAGAGACATGCTCTTTTGTATACTGGACATGTCTGGTCTCACACAGACTTGCCCAGTTGGTTACAAGTAGGGAATCATAAGGCAGATAAATTAGTAAGTTTCTGTTGTTTTGAAGAAGCTAAACACTCTCCTAATCTTTCTCATGAAAATTGGAAATCTCTTAAAAAGAGATTTGATCTTGTAGTTCTAGAGGCAAAACAAATTGTTAGGACTTTCCCTGATTGTCAATTGTTTCAACCTATTGGTTTTCCTGGAGTGACAAACCTCAGAGTCTTACAGTCTAATTAGATATGGCAAACATGTTACTCATTATCCTAAATTTGGAAAGGCTAAGTTTATCCATGTCTCAATCAATACTTAGAGTGGTACCTCCCATAGTAAAGAAAATGTCAAAGCAGCGTTTCAGCATTTAGTTTCAGCTTTTGCACAGTGGGGAAAACCTAAAGAAATTAAAACAGACAATGGACCTGCTTATACTAATAAAACATTTAGAGAATTCTGTCAGCTTGGGGAATAACTCATAAAACAGGAATCACTTACAATCCACAAGTTCAAGCAATTGTTGATCAGGCACATCTTACACTTAAAATTCTTAAGAAACAAAAAAGAGGGGGAAATAAAGCCTGGTGGCCTAATATAACACCACAAGCAGCATTGGATTTAGCCTTATACACTTATGATTTTTTAAACTTGAGAGAAGATACACTTGCCCCAGCTCAAAAACATTTTTACACTGAAGAAACAAGTACTCAAGGATTAAAACCGAAAGCATATTTTAGGAATATCGTTTCTAAACAGTGGGAAGGGCCCCTTTCACTCTTAACATGGAGTTGAGAGTATTCTTGTGTTTCTACAGATAATGGACCATTGTGGGTTCCTTCCAGAGACACCAAGCCTTGTCATGGATTGGTGAAATATCCCACAAAGGACTCCCCTAAATCAATCCCAACTTGTACAGCCAATGTAGGAATGGACTCAGCCTTGCAATATCAGAGTAGAATGGAGATGAGTGACATAGTTGCTAACCAGGGGACAATGGCTACTCATAAAACAGCTCCTAATGTCACTTGAGGAGGAATAAAAAGGTTCACTCAGCAGGCTCAGTGCCAGCTCCAGGAACAAAGGGCACCTATCGATCCTGAGTCTATGTTGCCGGCTATGACAGCCATAATTTCCAGTAACACAAAGGTAGTTTTCTGGGGAAAATTGCTTAGCTATTTAACAGGAAATCTTGTGCAATATACTTATTGGGCACATGTTATCTACCCCCCTATATTTGATCCAGTGACTTGGGTGTCCTCAGAAATTCCTATAAGTACAAATGATTCATTTGCTGGTGGAATAGATTTAAATCCACAATACATGAACGAAAATGAGCATTGTGTGAAAGTAAAAAACAAATGCCACTTTTTTGGAAAGTTCCTTTCCCTCAATTTGTTTTACAATAAAATCTTCATTATTGCCCTGCCTAAAAGTAACAAATCACTGGTTTTTACACGTGTAGGAAAAAGTTGGAAATGAAAAAGCCAATTTGACTTTTATTAGAGCAGTTGGATTTTATATACCTAAAGAAACACGAGTGGAGTTCCCATTGTGGCTCAGTGGTTAATGAATCTGACTAGGAACCATGAGGTTGAGGGTTTGATTCCTGGCCTCACTCGGTGGGTTAAGGTTCTAGCATTGCTTTGAGCTGTGGCGTAGGTGGCAGACACGGCTTGGAT
Source organism: Phacochoerus africanus (assembly GCF_016906955.1). Lineage (NCBI taxonomy): Eukaryota > Metazoa > Chordata > Mammalia > Artiodactyla > Suidae > Phacochoerus > Phacochoerus africanus. Next base: position 57,072,598 of record NC_062547.1, on the reverse strand, counting down.
CCTGCATTGCTGTGGCTGTGGCCTAGGCCAGCGGCTACAGCTCCAATTAGACCCCTAGCCTGGGAACCTCCATATGCCATGGGTGCGGCCCTAGAAGAGACAAAAAAAAAAAAAGAAACACCAGTGATACACTCTCCCTCCATAGCCCTTGTTGGACAAAGATAGTATATCAAAGTGATTGGAATCAGGTCTCCTGCCTGCTTAGGCAATCAAGAATATCAATATCCAAATGGTGATTTAACTTTTATAGCTAGAGGTCCTTGAGGCTTCCTAGGATCAGCCAACGATTCAAAGAACATTTTTTGCTTTGACCAACTGGTTAAACAATGTATGTTTTGGTGGCATGGTGGTCTCTCTGGACCTATAGCAACAGCTCTTAGGAAAAATGAAACATTACCTTGGCGTACTAAGTTATGGAAATTGGGTCTTACCTTTTTTCCATGACAAGTGAGTCATGGACAATATGCAAAATTAGAAGAGTATTATAGTCTCTCTCTTGTAAATAATTATACTTCCTGGATAGCTGTTTGTGTTCCTAAGCCTTATATACTTTTTTTTTCTAAAAATCTCATCATAAAAAGGGAGTATGGTACAGATTTTTATATAATTCAAGCCAAAAATGGAGTTTTTCATCATTGCCTTTCTTATAAAATCATTAGTGCATTTAGTAATTGTAACCTGATAATCCTTAAACAATGTACATCCTCTTGGATTTCTGTAAATTGTTCTGATCCTTATATGCATCCTTTGGGGGCTGGATTGTTATATCAAATTACTAAATTTTGTCAGTTAGGAAAAACAACAAAAGGATTTATTGGATGGTTAATATTGGGAATAATAGCTCTAACTTCTTTGATAGCTGCAAACTGCACATTATCTTAACCAATTTATGCTAAATGCTGCTCAGGAAATGTTACAACAGACCAACATTGATAAACAAGTCCTTTCTCGACTTGATGCTCTTGAATCTGCTGTTGAATATATTGGACAAGAACAAAAGGATATGATTTTTCAATCTAAGCTACCATGTGATCCTCAAAACTCACATATTTGTGTGACTTCTCTTGTTTATAATCATTCCCAATCTCGGACACAAATTAAAGCTGACTTAAAGGGAGCCTTTGCTGGAAACTTGTCTGAGGAGATACTAACTCTTGATGACACTTTATACCAGCAGTTATTAGAAGCTCAACAATGCTTAAAAGACAAATGGAAAGACAAATGGAAAGACTCATGGCTCTCCTGGTTAGAAAATAATCCATGTGCGCTCCTAAGCATCCTAATAGTAAATACTGGATAATTATAATATTTGAAATTCTTCTTTTGCTATTTTTCCTTTGTCTCTGCAGGAAGCTCCTGACTATCCCATGTCAAATGACCCAAGATAAGAAGGACATTATGATGATTGTGGACACCACACCTCCCAAACTTCTGAGACCTAGGAGGAATTTAAAAAACAAAAAAAGAGGAACTGTGGGTAGAAGAAAACAGGGCCATAAGACTCAAGCTTGAAAGCACATAGCTAGAGTAAGGAAAGAGAATAGACTATAGAGGTCATGGAAAACCATGACCTCCTCTTGGAATGCCAAGAAGGTTATGCTATGAAAGAACTGTAGATAAGACTTATGGGCCCTGTGAGGGAAACAAACAGGCCTGCTGTAATGGTTCACCTATGCTTTCCCGAGATAAGATCTGATGATTGTTAGAACAGACTCTGTTAATCATAATCCCCCCAGGCTTGTGTGGTCCTTGTAAGTTTTATCTATAGTCTCTGTCCCACCACCCCTGACTTTTTGTCCACAATCCTAATAAAAGATAGACCCTGAGTTTGCTTGGGCTATGGCTTGCTGCAGCATTAGGCCTCTCTGTGTCTCCTTCAAGCTGATCTCCAGGCATAGCCTAGGTTCTGATTGTCACAGATGATGATACTATGTTAAATTTTGCAAAGATTTTCCATAAAATTATCTTACATTACCATGTACATAGTAGTAGGAGACTTATATTTCTGAAAGTTCACACATCCCAAAGAAATGCCGAAACCACTTAGAGTTTATTGTGCAAAAGTTCATAGAGAAAAGAATAGATATTGCATGATATTCACTTTTTTTTCAAAAAACTAAAAATCTTTATTTATCAAAGCAAAATACAAGATAAATTATATTATAACAATAATTGTATGGAGTTCCCTAAACAAAATACAAATAAAATCCAGAATACCTTTGATTTATTTTCAATTAAGAATGGTGACTGAGAGTTGATTAATCTTCAACATGGGCAATTCACTAAAGGAATCTGGTTTTAAAAATATGTCTTCCAGAATAATTCACATTATGTCCCACTGCATGATCTGGAGTAGAGTCAAAGGATTTATAATCTTCAATTAACTTTGTTTTAAAGTCTCACCATTTATGAGGGTTTATCCCAGAAAACAGCACTTTCTTGATCAATAAATATACAAAATGGAAAATACTCCAAGTAAAAATATAACTATTAGTGGTAAGAATTTTTATATTCCATAACTACTACCAATTCAAATATTTTTCATATCCCAATTAGAAATTAGGTCGACAAGTGGTTGTTAGGGTTTAATTCTCAAGAGGGGAGTGAAACAAGTCCTCATTAATTCATACTTTCTAATTACAAAGATATAACTATAAAAAGTTTATGAAAAACAAGAAGTGAGAGTTTTTGACAGAAAACTATTTAGTCCCAAGTCTATGCACTCATTTGACTATTAAACTCAAGAGGTAGACTTAGGTAAGTAATTTGGTGTCTAATTACATCAACATGTATAAAACGACACACAACTACAAATGGGAAAAATGATTTCACAAATAATAGAAACAGCATGACATTTTCAAAAGAAGTGAAATGGAATAAATTGTTGGCTATAAAACAACAGGTTTTGAGAATACCTTCCTAGGTTAGAATTTGAGGTGAGGTAAAATTTAACACTATTAACTCCAAAGGAAGATTAACAAAGTATTCAGGTATGGTCATACAAAAAATGTAAAGATCACAAAAAAAAAAAAAAAGGGAAACAGGTAAACAAAAACGACATATGAGAAACATTGAAGGGATTAGTAAAGTAAGAACTGAAATGTCAGGGCCAGTTCTCCCATTGCATGCTCCAAGATTGAGAACTTAGCGGCTGTGTCCCTAGGAAGGTCCAGCGCAGTACTACCTAGTGCACGCAAGAACTGTTCTGCTGGCTGCAAGCCTCAGCTAGCAGGTGCCTACTGTCCTCCCCTCTGTGCGTGCTTTCAGAAAATTCATATGCTGAGCTGACTGAACCCTTATCTTCTTCCATCTGTGCCTTTTCAATATTTGGAGGATGGAGCTGTCGGTCAAATACTTTCTTCACAATACCAAGAAATAGACATTTAACAACCATGAGGATTATGGCAAACCAAGCAGAACCACTTGATAGGAGCTCAATAAATACAAAATACATATTTTGGGAGCCCAAAAATGGTCATAGAATCCCTCCATAAAACAATGAAAATATAAAATAGAATAAAATAGATCCCTAGGTAACAAGGTGATTGATCCAGGTCCAAAAATGAGTTTCCAAAGCCATTTTCACTGTGACTGTCATAACCATGACTGTGAAGGCTAAGGTGCCAAATGTCAAGTTTACAAACATTTGGCCATTTCCAAGCAGAGATGTATCTTTCCCTATTAGAAAATAGGATCCAAAAAAGAAAATAAAAGCATGACTGAGACCTAAGATGGTCTAATAAAGAAATGTTTTCATACTCAGTTGACGGTTTTTACTGATGTCTCGATAGAGGGTGGGCTTGTTCTGTAATACATGAGGGTCTATATGCTGTTCCAAAAGACTATATACCAGAATAGATAAGAATGTAAAATAAATATTTTATAAAGTCAGGTACACACTGTCATATAGTGTTTGTTGAGAAAACAAACAGTAGAACTGATATAAAAATTGGGGTGTAATAAAGCACACATTCTTATAAAAAAATACTGTACAAGGGTAGCTATTCTAATATAATAAAAATGACCATGAACAAAAAGCAATTTGGGGAATTTAAATCTAGCTATTGCATAGTCACTGTTCCTTGCAGTTTGTCTTCCTTCTTTCCCCATGATCCCTATGCCAACATGTGCTTCTTGTATCATGCTGACATCATTAGCACCATCACAAACAGCCAATGTTATAGGCTTCTCACGTGAGATTTTTATCAGTCTTATTACCTTTACTTTCTGCAGTGGTGCCATACGACAGCATAATATAGCTGAACAATTTCTACAAACTTCCATAAATAGTTTTTCATGCTCTCTGAGTGCAAGAGACAGACTGGTCCCATCCACCACCAGGCTATGCTGAATCACATGATCCTCTGTAATCCTTCTGGCAAGCTGCCTCAATTTTTCAGCACATTCATGTCTGATTTCTGGTTTATAAGTTCCATAATGTTCATTGTACTGTGAAAATGTCCACATGATAAACTCACACTTAACAGCTGTTTCATGTTTATCTCCTGTAAGTACCCATACTTTGATACCAGCCATTCTCAATGCTTCAATAGTTTCTCGAAGTTTATCACGTAGTTTGTCTCCTACTGCTGTAGCTCCCAGTAATATCAGGTCTTTCTCTATGAACTGGAAGACATCTGCCAATTTCTCTTCCTGTTGCTGCAAGGCAGTCCTGGCTTCAAATAGGCATCAATCTATTTCTTTATACTCTTTAGATGTAAACTGTCTATAGGCCATACATGGAGTTCTTAGCCCTTTCAAAGCAAATTCATCTACATGAATTCTGGTTTTTTCTATTTCTCCACCTATACATTGAGGGAGAATTGATGATTCAGCTCCTTTAGCAAATAACAGATTCTCACCTGAAGGTGCCTGAACAATTACACTCATTCTTCTGCGATGTGAATCAAATTCCAGAATATGAAACAGTTTGTACCGTTCCAGTTTTCCAAGTGTTTTAACTTCCATAGTTTCTTCAGAATTGCCGATAAATACAATGCCAAATCTTGTAGCAGCTTCCACTAGAGCCTTTTCATCTGGTGAAGATGTATAGTACTCCAACTGGGAGGAAGCAAAGTTGGATTGCCAGGGACCATCACCAGTGCTGTCAGTCTGAACACTGCTAATTTGCACAGTGTGACAGAGACTCTCTGCTTTAAAGAAGAGATCATGTTCTTTAATCAGTTCAATTTCATTTTCAGGACTGGTTCTAAAAGAGGAACTGGTTGCACGATGGGATATACTACTAAAATAAGATGAGTTTCCTTCTGAAGAGTCCATTGTTGGTCCTTCAGATACAAGTCTACCATTGATTTCTTGGTATTTTACACCATTAATTGAACATTGACAAAATTGCATCTCATTTTCCGTCAGTGTACCAGTTTTATCTGTAAACACATATTCCACCTGTCCAAGTTCTTCATTCAAATCAGCAGTATTGACATGAAATTTCTGATCTGATTCTTCATGATAGAGATAAAGATCCCAGCCAATAACAAATGATCCAAGAAATTTCTGCATTTTGACTGTCACATATAATGAAATTGGAATGATGAAATTGTAGAGTACCAAAAAAGCAAGGAGGTCTGAAATAAATTTCAGGATCTTACTACTATTTTTTTGATGTTCTGTTTTTTGATTATACCAACAAGGTTCATCCCATTTTTCTTCAGCTTGCATGTATATTTCAAGATAGCACTGATGATGGCTTCGGAAATAAGGATTATTAGATAAAGTATCAAAAATGTATTCATTGACTTCTATTGCAGACCGTTTCTGTGATTTACTTTTTTAATTTAATGCCGTCTTGGTTTCCATTCCAGTATATACAGCAACACAGAAAAATCTCTTTTGTGTTTTTTAATCTGGCTTCACGAAGCAAGAGACTCTCTGGCCCCAGAGGTCTTACAATTTCCTCCATTTGTTGAGTTATTATCATTCGTCCCACGAATCTGAACATGTCTGCTTCTGGTTGCTGACATTCTATCACAGATACAAGAGTGTCCAAATTGGCAACTGTTTGTAATACCGCTGTTTCTGGAACTGCCACATGTGTCTTCAGGTTGTTTCTCCATCTAAACTAGCAGTTGTAATGTAATGAGAACCGTCAAGTCGATCTGAGAATAGAAGCACCAAATCTGCAGGGAAAACTTCATCTTTGGCTACTCGAACAATATCAACCATCAAAATGTTTCTTGATCTAGTTTTCAAAAGGCTACCACTTCGAACAACATAAACAGGAGCTGTGTTTACTTCATTATCTGAAATATATCGTAACCAATCTTCATATCCCTGCTTTATGGCTGTTACTGTTATAACAAAGAACAATAGAAGCCCACTGGTAATTAGACTGGTAGGTGTATCAATCATAAGCTGAACCAAAAATATAATAAGAAAATAAAAGTTTGCCACTCTTCTGAATTGCTCAAACAAATTTTTTGGAACATAATTCCATACAATATACTTAGATGAAATAATCCGGTTATCTACAAATTTCTGAGGTGTGTAAAGACCATTCAGAGGAAACCTGTTGGCTATGTAAATACTTCTTGTGTCACTTTGATGTGGTGGGTCAAAACCCAGCTGCTGTCGAATCCAGCGCCACATGCCCCCGCCGTCGCCTTCCAGTCCCGCGGGATGCGGGGTCCGAGGTGCTGCAAGTGGAGGCCAATGAGCCAGAGAGGGAGGAGGAGAGCCCCTCTGGCTGAAGTTCCTCTTGACGCTACCGCCACCTCGCTCCCTGCGTCTGGGCCGCATCTTGCAGTGCTGGCCTCCGAGGTCCTACAGGCAGGGCCCCGGCGTCGCCCTGGCCCGGCGCAGCTGACCCTGCTGCCAAGCCGCAGCCACCTTCATTATTGACGGCTGCCACACCCCCATCCCGGGCCCGCCCCCCTGCATGATACTCACTTGATGCTGTTTTATGACAGCAGCATTTATTTAATCTGGAAAATTAAAGAGAGTTTGAATTTTAAAAGTCAATTTGTCTAAAGTAGTTCTGTTAGATAATGCAAGGAAGTCCATTTGCTAAGATATATATATATATGTATACATAGACGCATGCACACACACATATGCAATAAAAACAGACACATATCTACATACAATGCAGTAACTTCAGATGTAAGATGATGTAGTTTATAATTGGGAGGATATATAAATAGCCTTATTAAATCCTATACTAATTAGGATATAACTTCCTATTAAATAAGCGTTTATGATTATCTTTGTTTTTTCTCAACTGCACAATGTAATATATTATATTTGGGATATATTCTACCACTTTTCTGTAATATAGTCTACCACTTTTCTTATAAGTTAAAATACCTTATAACTTCTTCAGGGAGGGAAAAATCATGGATTATACAATATTGACAGGTTTATGCAGAAACATTAGTATTTTGGAATGCAAATATTAGGTTTTGAAAAAAATTAAATCCAATTTATGGCTAACATTTGTCTCAAACCCCATTAATGATAGAAATATTTATAAAATATTAAGGCACAAGCCTAAACTTTGAGTGTGCTGCAAATTGCAGTGTTGGATTAACTCCTTTAGAGAAAGGAAGTAAAGTCATAATACAATATTTCATATGTCCTTAGAAATAGCTTATGCATGTGAGACACCTTGAAGATTAAATTTCTTTAGCTTCGAATCTGCTTTTGATTTAGCTGGAATAACTTTTAACAGTTTGTCAATTTATTGTTTTGTTATTCTCATTCAATACTGTGTGAGAAAAAATGTTTTAACTATATTATATAACAGCAAAAGTAAATTATTTAGCATGTTTATGAGAAAATTAAATTTCAAATGGTGCTCATATTGTGAAAATCAATGTATATCCTTAAGTTTCCACACATTGAGCCAGGGGATGGAAGTGGATTGCAATGGTGATGGGGGGCAGGGATGATTTGCTGTGTCCAAATAGGAGAACTAGGCATTTATTGTTTGTTATATTTAATCATAGTTTACTTCACTTTTTCCATTAGGGCTTATAATAGTATCTACTACCGTGGGCAGTTCTTAAGAACTAAATTAGTTCATGAAGGTAAGCAACTCACAATGTTGCCTGGCACAAACAAGAACTCAATAGGTATTAGTTTTTCATTTCTTTTTTTTTTGTCTTTTGTCCTTTTAGGGCTGCACTCGCAGCAGGTGGAGGTTCCTAGACTAGAGGTCTAATCGGAGCTTTTGCTGCTGGCCTACGCCAGAGCCACAGCAACACCAGATCCAAGCCAAGTCTGTGACCTACACCAGAGCTCACGGCAATGCCAGATCCTTAACCCACTGAGCAAGGCCAGGGATCGAACCCGCAACCTCATAGTTCCTAGTGGGATTCACTTCCGTTGTGCCACTACAGGAACTCCCTGTAGTGGTTATTATAGTTATAGATATTATAATTATCTTTATTTTATTATCTTTGTATATATATTAACATGAATTCAGGAATGGAGGCATCTCCACTGCTTTATTCCAATGTGGACAAAAACCCTTTCACTATTTATTAACATCCAAGTGCTTATTAAATACTATTAAACACTCAAAATTAAGCAAACAGTCAATTATCACAACAGAGAATAAAGTAAAATCAGCTTTGTGATATAGTTTCTTTTCTGCCCACCTGCTCAGACCAACACAACCACAAAATGACTGATAAGGGTTGACTTCCTCCAAGCTAGAGGGCAGCTGACCTGTATTCAGCTCACCATTCCACACAGACACAGGACAAATAGCCTATTTTCCACCACATGGCAAACCGACTCCACATAGGTGTCTGAATCCAAATAGTGGACTTAGATTGAGTAGATCTCTTTATATCAGATTTACTCTTTTAATTCACACAAGGGAAAAAAGTAAGAGATTAACCTGTTATAAGTAATTAAATGTAAAAATATAGTTTTTAAGCAAATATGTCATGAACAAAATGGACTAGATGAATTAATATCAGACAGTTTTTCTTTAGGCATGTAATGACTATGTTAGCACTTTTCTCCCTTAACATTCAGGACAGTTAGTTCAATATTGGATCAACTTGTGGCTCAAAAACAAAACAGTGTTTTCATCATGTAAAAATAGTTAAAAACTGAGACTTTAATTTTAGTTTTTCAGAGTTGTACTCCAAATTAGGTGATAGTTTGTAAGTCACCTTATTTTAAAAAAGTCTTACTTATTCATACACTTGTTAATTTATTATAGTCATCTACTGACTACCACATAAGGACCAGGAATAATGCTAACTCCTGAAATTCAAAAACATATGTTTAATTATCTTCCTCAAGAAGTCCACAAAGAAAGTGATGGACAAGATACTTATAAAACAGTTACAGGGAAATACATAGGTGCATTGTGTTTAAAAGGAAGTACATCTTAATGCTGCCTAGAGTGGGGTGGGAGACAAGAACAAAAGGAAAGGAAGGTGGAGTAAGCCTGTACCAGGGGTACTATTTTGGAAGATGTAAAATTTAAGTGGAACAATAAAGGTGGCTCAGATTTAGAATTAGACAAAGGTGTGACTATATTCCAGGAAAGATATTATTCTGGCAACACTTAACTCATCATTGTAAATATTCCATATTTATTTAGAGGAAACATGAGTTACTACAATCAGGCAAATATATATAAGAAAAGTTACTAGGATATAACAATCATTCAATTAAAAACAATTTAGTTCTAAACTGATATTTCCACTTCTCATATATAGCACCACAACAAAGAACAACTACATACTTGGCAGTTATTTATAACTTTATTTTGTTGAAAGCCTTTATTCATATAACTCTTATAAAAGGCTGCCTTTCTGATATGACACTATTTACACACTTCAGCAAATTACCTTTGTTTAAACCACATTCAATAGTCTTCATGATGTCTGTCCTGAACAACGCAGTATCCTCTCCATTAAAAACAATATTAATCATATTATGTCTAGATACACTGATATCCTAGATGTCTTCCTAGGTCTTTTTTTAAAAAAAAAAAACTGTTTTTTTTTTTTCTTTTTTTCTTTGCCGCACCTACAGAAGTGCAGATTTTCTCAGGCCAGTCTACGAACCTGTACCACAGTAGTGACCTGAGCCATGGTGTTTGTTTTATTTTTATTTATTTATTTATTTATTTATTTATTTATTTATTTATTTTCCCACCGTACAGCAAGGGGATCAAGTTATCCTTACATGTATACATTTTTTTCCCACCCTTTGTTCTGTTGCAACATGAGTATCTAGACATAATTCTCAATGCTACTCAGCAGGATCTCCTTGTAAATCTATTCTAAGTTGTGTCTGATAACCCCAAGCTCTCGATCCTTCCCACTCCCTCCCTTTCCCATCAGGCAGCCACAAGTCTATTTTCCAAGTCGATGATTTTCTTTTCTGTGGAGATGTTCATTTGTGCTTGATAATATATTCCAGTTATAAGTGATATCATATGGTATTTATCTTTGTCTTTCTGGCTCATTTCACTCAGTATGAGATTCTCTAGTCTTCCTAGCTCTTAATGCATTCTCATTTAACTCCATAGAGTTAAAATTACAAGTTTTAGAAGAACAATGAGTATTATTTCAAATCTTAGCATGTTTAAGTATAAACAAATATATGGTCATATATGAAAAGTTAAATAGAATTGCTGCACAAAACATTCCAGACAGATATCAGCCCATTAACATATGAAGAATTCAGATGTGTATATTTGTTCAGTAGACTATAGTTCTACATCAAGGGTTTTGCTGATGAAATTGCATTTGCATGACGTACTAGATGGTATGATATGAATAATGTTGCTAAAATATCTCTACTCTTATGTAAATAAAACAAGTTCTTAGTTTTTCATTAAAACCGATATTTCAATTTGAGAAGAAAATCAGGATTGCATTGAATCTATATTTCAGGTTGTGTTTATCAGGTATCTTTATAGGACCAGTCTTCCAATGCACCAATGTTAAGTATCTCTCCATTTATATATCCTTCACTGTTCAGTGATATTTATAGTTCTTGCTATAGAAGTTGTATATATCTTTTATCAGAATTTCTACTGGAGTCTTGGTATATTCAATTTTTTAAAAATGTATGCATAGTTGATTGACAATGTGTTAGTTTCAGATGTATAGCACAGTGATGCAGTTATATATATATAATTTTATATGTATATATACATTTATGATGTGCATGTATATCACATGTATATATAGAGATTTCAAATTATTTTCCTTATATGTTATTACAAAATATTGAGTATAGTTCTTGTTCTATTCAATAAGTCCTAGTTAGTTATCTATTTTATACATGGGAGTGTATATATGTTAATCTCAAACTCCTATTATATGCCTCTCCCCTTTCGCATTTGACAACCATAGGTTTGTTTTCTATGTCTGTGAGTCTACTTCTATTCTGTAAATAAATTCCATTGTATATTTTATTTTAGATTACACATATAAGCGGTATCATATAATTGCTGTCTTTCTCTGCCTGGTTTATTTCACTTAGTATGGTAATCTCTAAGTCCATCCATGTTACTTCATTATTTCATTCCTTTTTACAGCTGAGTAATATCCAATTGTGTGTGTTTGTATACATATGCATGTATATCCTGTAGGTTGTCTTTTATTTTATGATTTCCTTTACAGTGCAAAAAATTTTACACACACACACAAATATGTGATATATATATATACATACATATGTGTGTGTATATATATATATATATATAATTTTCTTTATCCATTCATTGGTCCACAGACCTTTGTATTGCTTCCATGTTTTACCTATTGCAAATAGTTTTGCAATGAATATTACTGTGCATGCATATTTTCCTAAAATATTCAGAGATTTCTTTGGATATATGTCCAGGAATGGTATTACTTGATCATATGGTAGTTTTATTTTTACTTTTTTAAGAAAACTTTATACTACTTTCTATGGTTGGCCTATTAGTTTAAGTTTCCACCAGCAGTGTAGAAGGGCTTATTTTTTCCCGCAGCCTCTAAAGCATGTATTATGGGTAGACTTTTTGATGATGGCTAATCTGACTGGAGTGTGCTGATACCTCAGTGTAGTTCTGATTTACTTTTATCTAATAATTAGCAATGTTGAACATTTTTTTCATGGGCCTATTGGCCACTGTATGTCTTCTTTCAAGAAATGTCTATTTATATCCACTGCCTAGTTGTTTTTTTTTTTTTTTGATGTTGAGCTGTGTACATTTTTGTGTATTTTGTAAATTAAGGCCTTGTCAGTTGCACTGTTTCAAATATTTTCTCCCATCTGTAGGTTGTCTTTTATTTTATTATTTCCTTTACTGTGCAAAGGAATTAGTTTATATCTAAATTAGTTTATATCTAATTGTGTCCAATGTTTGTTTTTATTTTTATTTGCATTACTCTAGGAGACATATTCCAATGGTACTGTTTGATGACTGTAGTTTTGTAGTATAGTCTGAAGTTAGGGAGTTTGATTCCTTCTGCTCTGGTTTTCTTTCTCAAGGTTTCTTTGTTTCAATTGGGTGAGGTTTTTTTTTTTTTTTTAATAAAAACTCTTTTTTGGTCCTAGAATTTGTGGAAATGTCATTGGTAATTGAATCTGTAGATTGTCTTTTGTGATATAGCCATTTTTACAATATTGATTAAATCTGGAGATTGAATTGAATCTGTAGATTACCTTCTGCAGTATAGTCATTTTGACAGTATTGATTCTTCAAATCCAAGCCCATGGTAATGTCTTTCCATTTGTCTGTGTTTTCTTTGATTTATTTCATCAATGTCAGTTTCAGAGTTCAGGTCTTTTGCCTCCTTAAATAGGTTCATTCCTAGGTATTTTATTGTTTTAATGTGGTGTAATTGGGATTATTTACTTAATTTCCCTTTATAATCTTTCATTATTAATGCACAGAAATGCTACAGATTTCAGTGTATTAATTTGTATACTCATATACTCAATTTTATTGAATTCATTGATGAGTTCCAGTAGTTTTCTGGTAGCATCTTTAGGATATTTTGTGTTTAGTGTCATTAAATCTCCAAACAGTGAGTTTTACTTATTCTTTTCCAATACAGAGATCTTTTATTTACTTTCTTCTCTGATTGTTGTGGCTAAGACTTCCAAAACTATATTTGAATAAAAATGGTAAGAGGTGACATCCTTGTCTTGTTCTTGATCTTAGAAAAAATACTTTCATATTTTCACCATTAAGTATGGTATTAGCTGTAAGTTTTTCACATATGATCTTTCTTATGTTGAGGTTTGTTCCCTCTATGCCCACTTTATGGAGAGTCTTTATCATAAATGGATGTTAAATTTTGACAAAAAATATTTTTTTATCTACTGAGATGATCATATGGTTGTTATTCTTCATTTTGTTTTGATGTATATCACACTGTTTTATTTGTGGATACTAAAAATCTTCTTTTCCTAGGATAAATCCCATTCTATTATTGTTTATTTGCTTTTTAATGTATTGTTAAATTCATTTTGCTAGTATTTTGTTGAGGATTTTTGCATCTATGTTCATCAGTGACATTGGCCTCTAATTTTCTTTTATTATGGTTTCTTTCTCTGCTTTTGATATTAGTTTGATGTCATAGAATAACATCAGAAATGTCTCTTCCTCTGAAACCTTTGGCATAGTTTGAGAAGATATTTGTTAACTCTTCCCTAAATGTTAAGTTGAATTTGCCTATGAAGTCATCTGGACCTGGCCTATTTTTTTTTTTAATTTTTCAAATCACAGACTCAATTTTAGTATTTGTGATTGGTCTGTTCATTTTTTATATTTCTTCCTTGGCCAGTCTTGGAAAACTGTTCCATCCTAACAATGTGTCCATTTTCTTTAGGTTGTCCATTTTATTGGCATATATTTGCTTGTAGTAGTCTCTTATGGCGTTTGTATTACTATAGTATCAGTTGTAACTCCTCCTTTTCATTTCTAATTTTATTAACTTGAGCCTTCCCCCTTTTTTTTTGGATGAGAGTGACAAAATATTTATTAAGAGACCAAGAAGGAAACTATAGAGTGATTAGTGGATCAAATCAAGAAGAGGTATAATAATTGTTTTATATATGTATATATACATATATATGTATAATAATTGTTTTATATATGTATATATATACATATATATATATATATTATGCACACACATATATACCCAAAATAGGAGTGCCTCAATATATAAGGCAAATATTAATAGACATAAAAGGATAAATTTATAGTAACACAATAATAGTAGAGGACATTAACACTCCACTTATATCAATGGACAGATCGTCCAGACTGAAAATTGTTAAGGGAATGTAGGAATTAAGTGATACATTAGAGCAGATGGGTTTCATTGACATTTATCAAACATTACAAAAACACCAGCAGAATATGCATTCTTTTCAAGTGCTCATGGTATATTCTTCAGGATAGATCACATGTTGAGCAACAAAGGAAGCCTAGTACATTTAAGAATATTTAAATCATATCAGTCATTTTTTCCAACCACAACATTATGAGATTAGTAATCACTTCAAGAAAAAAAAAACTGCAAAAAACAAAAACTCATGGAAGGTTAACAATATACTACTAAACAATGAATGCATCACTGAAGAAATCAAAGAGGAAAATTTAAAAAATGCCTAGAGACAAATTAAAATAAAAACATCCCTATCTTAAACCAACAGGACTCAGCAAGAGCAGTTATAGGAGAGTAGTTCATAGCAATACATCTTACCTCAGAAAAAAGAAAAATCTCAAATAAACAACCTAAACTTTCATTTAAGCCACTAGAGAAAGAATAACAAACAAAACCCAAAGTTAGTAAATGGAAAGGAATCATAAAGCTCAGAGCAGAGGTAAGTGAAATAGAGAATAAGAAAACAATCAAAAATATTAATGAAATTTAAACCTGGTTTTTTGAAAAGATAAACAAAATTGGTAAACCAATTGAGTTGATATCAATATCAAATATGATAAACCTAATCACATTTGAAGCTGCATTGTTTTTAAAAATTTTGTTTTTGAATTTCTGACAATTGATTTTTGTATGTTGACCTTGTATTCAATGTGCATGATAAGTTTTCAGTACCATCCTCTTCTACAAAAATACTTCATCTAGCTTGATTGTCTTTTATTTCCTTATGGAGTTTATATAATGATAGAAATTGCCAAGATGTTTGTGAAAAGTTGACCTACAGCCTTCAAAATGGAGGATGTAAATTGAAGCTGAATATAAAAATTAGTTGTCAGTATAAAAACAAAACAAAGCAAATCCAAGTATGTATGAAATAAAACATTATTCCTAGGCTTTAAACATGACTCATAACATAATATTTGAAACATACCTATCAATCTACTCTGAAAACTAATAGTGAATTTTGAGAATCACTGAGCATCTCCAACTGAATAATATCAATCTGCAATTGATTATGAATTGTTTACAAGAGAAGAAAGTGAAAGAAAAAGAGGAAAAGGAAGAATACAAGAAGGATGTGGAGGAGGACAGTGAGGCAGAGGAAATTCCAACAGCTAGTTTGGAATCATAAATTAAGTTTAAATTGTTTCATTGTTTAGTAGTATATTGTTTACCTTCCATGAGTTTTTGTTTTTTGCAGTTTTTTTTTTCCATGAAGTGATTACTAATCTCATAATGTTGTATTTGGAAAAAAAGATATGATTTAAATATTCTTAAATTTACTAGGCTTCCTTTGTTGCTCATTATCTAAATTTATTTTTGTGGTGGATTTTATTTGTATTTTATTTTATTTGTTTTTCTCTTTTTCAGTTTTTTAAATTTTATTGAGGTATAGTTGATTTACAAAATTCTGATAATTTCTCCTGTACAGTGATTTGGTTATGCAGGCATACACATATATTTTCTTTCAGATTATTTGCCACGTAGATTATAACAGACAATTGGGTAAAGTTCTCTGTTCTATACATCAGGTCCCTGTTGGCCAATCAGTCCATATATCTCAGTGTGCATATGCCAATCTCAAACCCCCATTACACACCCCACCTGTCACTTTGGTAACCATAAGTTTGTCAAAGTCTGTGTGTCTATTTCTGTTCTGCACATAAGTTCATTTGCATGTTTGTTTGTTTTTTTTAGATTCTACATATGAGATATCATATTATATTTTTCTTTCACCAACTTCACTTAGTATGATTATCTCTAGTCAGTCTATGTTGATACAAATGTCATTAAGTCATTGTTTTTATGGTTGAGTAATATTTCATTGCGTATATGTACCACATCTTCTTTATCCATTCTTCTGTCAATAGATTGCTTCCATGTCTTGGATATTGCAAATAGTGTTGCATTGAACATTGGGGTGTATGTATATTTTTGAACTATGATTTACTCTAAATTTTAACTATTATTTGCATAAGCCAAATAAGTTAACGGAGCAGGGAATTCAGGAGTAATCATCATTATATATTTATTCTACTTTATGGCCTATTTTTTTCTTCTCCTGGGGTGCAGTACTACTTTTGGTTTGCTATTGAGGAGAATGATTAAATTCCCAGAGTTTACATTTGATCTTCCTGTAATGTTAACATGTTAAAGTTTTGAGGCCATTGTGTTTCACCTTGGTTAGAATGTCTATTCTAATGTTATACTCAATAATGGAAAGAATAACTACTCTCTGTGGTGTTAAGAACCCAATCTGTTCATTGAAATATACCAAGTCCAAGACCCCATTGTTCAATTTGCCAAAATTTACCACAGTAGACATGGCTGACCTTATGGTTGCTATGGTTTTCTTTAACTTAGTGTCTACTTAAAATCTCTTTGGAATAGTGATCCTAAATTCTGGGCATTTTCCTTTCACCAAGCCAAGTTCCACACTGTAAATGACATACAGACACTTTAGGGAAAACTCCTAGAATGATTTACAGTATAAACTTTTAGACAGTGATATATGAATCCTCCTCAAATGTACATATGTACCTACTTATCCAACAATGTCTGCAACTTTCTTTAATTATGTAAATACTTGAGATAAGAATTAGATTTTGTGAGGAATGGATAATCTCCTGTAAGGAATTTTCACAAAAGAGATTATCACAAGATATTCAGGTGAGAATAAATTTAAAATTATTTGTAAGCAAAACTTTGACAATCATAGGCTGCTTACTTATTATAGCACAATTTATTAATCTTTCTTTATGTGATTTACATGTTTTGATATACTGAAGAGAAATGTTTTATTTACTCCTAGGTCATGAAGATATTTACCTAACTTATTTTCTTGACAATTTATTTTATTTCTTAAAGCTTTATTTGCCTAAGTTATTATCTTATAGCTTTATTTTCTTGAAGCTATATGTATAATCCTCATATTAAAATCAATTTTATTTCTGTACATGAAAATTCAATATAATTCTTATTAAACATCTCAGTTTCTCTGTGTATATATAAATTTCCAAATTGTTTATGAAAGTCATAAAAGTAGTTCAAAGAAAATTTCAAATTAATAAAATAGAAGAATTGCTTTATGAGATATCAAATTTTATAATAAAAGTAAAATAACTGGTTGATTGACATAGTGATATTATATACGGACCCAGGTAATAAACTAGGGAGTCCAGATATAGATGCATAGATATATTGATAGTTAATTTATGGAAAAGTTGTTCCTGTAAGTTAGTGAAATGAATCTGAAAAAAAAAATATATATCACTTTCCTATATACCCGAAATTAACACATCAATCAACTATACTCCAATAAAAATAATAAAATACAAATAAGGAAGAATCCTCCTTTCAATGAAACTGCAGTATCAGATAAGACTATGCCTTAAAATAGAGTTTCATATCATTCATAAATTAAATTTGTAATATATTTATAAATTTAAAAAATCTATGTGTTTATAAATCCAAATGTATATATATGAAGATATCTTAAGGATACTTTGAGCCAATGCCAAGAGAAATAACAGTTGCAGCATAAGGATCCATGAAGGAGAAGAGAGAAAAGAGTAAGAAAAAAATATATATATGTATATATTTGAAGAAATAATGTCAGAAATATTCCCTAAACAGGGATACAGTCATCCAGTTTTAGGAAGACTAGAGAATTCCAAATAAGGTGAATCAAGTGGATAGACAATGAGACACAATATAACTACAATAGTAAAAATTAGGGATAAAAAGTAGCAAGAGAAAAACAACATATTTGATAGAAAAGAAGCTCTAGAAGACAACAACCAGATTATTTTTAGCCAAGCTCATTAGAGTCTAGAAGATAGAGTTATAACTTACTCAAAGTAGTAAAAGAAAAAAAAAATCCAACCAAGAATTCTCTAATCAGCAATGTTATCATTCAGAATTGAAAGATACATTAATGTATCCCAGATAAGAGAAGCTAAAAGAGTTTACCACCACTAAACTGGGTTTACAAGAAGTGTTTTTCTTCTTTTTTTTAATTTTAATTTTAATTTTTAGGGCTTCACCTGTGGGGTTGAATCAAAGCTACAGCTGCCAGATGATACCACAGTCACAGCAATGTGGGATCTGAGCTACATCAGCAAACTACACCACAGCTTATGGCAATGCTGGATTCTTAACCCAAGGCCAGGATCAAACCTGCATCCTCATGGATATTAGTCAGGATACTGAGCCACAACAGGAACTCCTCTTCTTTTTTTTTTTTTTTTTTTTTTTTAATGGCCACACCTGCTGCATAATGAAGTTCCCAGTCTGGAGGTTGAATCAGAGCTAAAGCTGCTGGCCTACACCACAGCCACAGCAACAGCAGATCCAAGGTGTTTCTGCAATCTGCACCACACACTTTTGGCAACAGCTGGACCTTTAACCCACTGAGAGAGGTCAGGGATCAAATGCACATCCTCAAGGAGACTATGTCAAGTTCTTGACCCACTGATCCACAATGGGAATTCCTATAAGAAATTTTAAAAAACTTAAGATAGCAATTACTGCCATGATAGCAATAAGAAAGAATATAAAAGTAAAAATTTCACTGGAAAAACAAGATGTAAAAGAATTGGAGTGGATCAATTACTTATAAAGAAAGCATAAAAAGTTAAAAGGCAAAAATTAGAAAAGTAAATAAATTATAATAATTAGTTGAGATACATAAAAATAAATAAAATACATAAAATAGAGTAAATAACATAAAATAATAATAATTTTAGATATCCATAAAATACATAAAATTAAAAATTCATAATTAAAAGATGTAAAAAGTTGAAATTTATACACAGTGGTGAAAAGCTGAAAGTTTTTCCTCCATGAAAAAGAAAACAAGGATGCCCAGTCTTTTATCCAATACAGAACTGAAAATCTCAGCCACAGCCATTAGGAAAAGACATCCAAGTCAGAAATAAAGAAGTAAAATTCAGCATTTGCAGATGACATGAAAATATGTGTGGAAAACCTTATAGACTACATCAAAAACTGTTAGAATTAATAAAGTCACAGCATAAAAAATCAATATGCAAAAATCTGTTTTTTCTATAAACTCATAAGGAACCATCAGAAAGAGAAATTAAGAAAATAATCTCATTTACAATAGCATGAAAAAGAATAAAATTACTAGAAGTAAATTTAGCCACATAGGTAAAAGACATATATATTAAAAATTATAAAACACTGATGATGTTATCAAAGAAGAAAACAAGAAATATACCTCATGCTCTTGGAAGGAAAAAATTATCATTTTCAAAGTATTCATATGACAAAAAGAAATCTACAGATTCATTGTAATTCCTACCAAAATGCCAATGATTTAATTAAAAGAACCAACAAATAATTCTAAAAGTTATATGGAAATACAAAAGATCATGAGAAGTCAAAATAATCTTGAAATAGAAGAACATATGTAAAGGCATCAAACTCCCTAATTTCAAACTATGCTACAAATACATAGTCATCAGAAAAATGTGATACTGGCACAAAAACAAGACACATAAATCAATGGAACAGAATTAAGATCCCAGAAATAAATTTTTGGGTATTTGGACTGTTAAAATACACAAAGTTACAAAGAACATACAGTGGAGAATGAGTGATCTCTTCAATAAATATTATCGGGAAAACTGGACAGTCACTTACAAAAGAGTTAAACCATACTATTATTTTAAACTGTAGCTAAGACACAGAAGCAACCTAGTGGTCTATCAATAAATAAATGGATAATTAAGAAGTGGTTTATATATGTTACTCAATTATAACAATGAAATCTTGCCATTTTTGACATTGGAGATGAATATAGAGAATACATTAAATGGAAAAAATTAGAGGGATAAAGAAACATACTGTGTGATTTCACTTACATGTGGAATTAACATGATTTTTATCTTTTTAAAATTTGATTGGCTATTTTACACTGATCACTTTTATAATTTTTGTTATATGTGATGTATTTTCTTTAGTAAATATATGATGCTCAGTAAAAAAATACATCTTCAGTACAAACCAGTTAACCAAAATATAATATATAAGAATAATTCAGAAAGATTAGTCATGGATAAATACACTAGAAAAATAAAACCATAAAAAATTAAAAATAAATGAAAAATAATATAAACATAGAGAGTAAATAAAAATAACCTAATTGATACATAATATGCATGCATTCAAAATTAGCAATGAAAACTAAATGTTATATATTTCATAGAAATAGATAGTTAGCAGACATGTTTTTTGGCCCAAAAATGTCCATAACATTTTGGTTCATAACATATATCTCATAGACATTTTGTCAATGTCAAAAAGTATTGATAGGAGTTCCCGTTGTGGTGCAGTGGTTAACGAACCCGACTAGGAACCATGAGGTTGCGGGTTCAATCCCTGGCCTTGCTCAGTGGGTTAACGATCCGGCATTGCTGTGAGCTGTGGTGTAGGTTGCAGATGCGGCTCAGATCCCGTGTTGCTGTGGCTGTGGTGTAGGCCAGTGGTTACAGCTCTGATTCGACCCCTAGCCTGGGAACCTCCATATGCCATGGGAGTGGCCCAAGAAATGGCAAAAAGACAAAAAAAAAAGGTATTGATATTTGCAGAACCATGTGATGCTGTCCACAATGTCCATGGAGATATTTGTTCCATACCAAAAGTTTTTGATGCTTGGTTATGTGAAAAGCCATTTGGCATGAACCAGATATGCTCATGAATATTTTGGGTATAACTAAATTTTATGGATATTTTAGTATTGCCCAAATGTCTTATAGACATTTTAGTTAGGAACAGATTTCAAGAACTTATTTTTTGTAGACCAAAATTTTACAGATACGTTGGAAGGGAACAAATTTCCTCTAAGGATCTTGAATTTTAAAAAATAGTTTAATTACTTTTGATGTGTAAAGCATTATATAGAAAACCATATCTCATTTTTCTAGGATATTGTTCATTAAATAAAACAATAAAAGATGAGAGATGAATCTGGAAAATCATTATATATAAAGATTCCCTATTACTTACTAGAAGGAACTAGCCACAAATATTTCTTATTTGATAAAATGTTAATAAATCATAATATTTAGTATATATATGTATACATCAAAGAGTTACATGGGGAAAACCATATATACTCTGAAAATTAAACTATTTAATGTGGAACATCTGCAGTGTGGTATGTAGCATAATGTCTTTTCTACTAAAGGAAATCTTGGTTACTCCATTTTGCTCCAGTTTCGCCTTTCTGTGACCCCCTCCTTCCTGACCAATGAGAAGGGGGCAGGCAAATTACCTGCATTAGGGATAAATAGGGGAGGGTCCTTTGTTCAGCATGTGCACTTTTTGGAGTACCCTCGCCTTTCTGCAGAAGTAAAGAGCCTTGTTGAGATCTCCCTGTGTTCATGTGTCTCATTTTTTGACACTGATGATCCGAGCCATGTCCCCAACAGATTTGGGGTCCACTGGAGTGTAGATAATTAAGGAGGAGGGACACATCCCATGCCTCTTGCAGTGGCCCTAAATTGAGAAGTCCACACATGTGAACTTCAAACCTGTGAAGGGTTCTCGGCAATGTAGGAAATCACACGACTGACCAGGCAACTTCTGTTAATGGACCAAGGTAGGAAAGATCATGGGTGTGATCCAGTACCTCCTTGGTGGTCAGGGACAGGGGTCAGTAAGCCTCAAATGGTCTCAGGTGACGCCTGTTCTTTCAGTTGAAACTGGTGATTTTGGGTGAAATTGTAAAATCAGAGCATGACCCTCAAAAGGTCTCAGGTGAGACCATCGATTTCAGGTGAAATTGGAGGACCAGAACATGATCCTGGGAAATGGGAAGTAAGTCTTCCCAACCTGTACCTCCACTAGGAGGATCAAATGGGTTAGGGGGCCAAATTCCTCCAGACTGTCCTCTGGATTGATATTAAAGTATTGGGGTGACAAATGAAGGACAAAAAGAAGGAAAGAATGATTAAATAGGATGAAGGACAGAAAGAAGGGAAGAATGATTAAATAGGACAAAGGACAAAAAAAGGGAAGAATGATTAAAAGTTGTTTTATCTGGACACAGACACTTATTCTTGCCCCATACATCTTCTGGCCAAAGTTTGGATCAGAGGAGGATTGGATCTGTCAATTGCTCATTCAGTTTAGCCACTGGGGTCTCAAGAGGAAACATTATGCTCTCTCTTGGTGGCAGGGACTGGTGGTCTTATTTCCACTCAGAGCATGGGACCAAAAGGGAAATAAGGAGGAAACCCAAGAACATTCTGGGACCTCCTCCCCTCCATGGGACCCTCTTGGCTCACTGCCACCTCCTTCCAATCCCCAAAATGGCACTGGCTCCACTCCAGCCACAGCCACAAATGCTGTTGCTGCCAGGGGAGTGCGGGAGGGGGAGGGGTGCAGAGCCCACCACCCAGGCTCAGGGGCACTGCCACTGCTCACAGAGTCAGAACAGGAGGGTTAGGCCACAGGCACAAATGTGCTGTCCTGCCCATGATATCAAAGCCCACTGCCTCAACAAAACTAAAGGATATGGCAGGGCCTTATTCCAGACTTAGGTGAGAGTTAAATAAATAAATAAATATATAAAATAAAGGATTGGAAAGATGATCTATTAGAGAACTTACTAAAAGAGACATAAAAGGTATATGTGAGAAAGAATGAGGAATGGAATTCTATTTTATCAAGGAAAAGAAGAGTAAGTCTGTCTCCTAGCTTGTTTTAAATGGAAAAACTAATGGATACAGAAAATGATGGGAGGTTTGTGGGAAGTAGACATTGAGAGAAGGGTTATACATTGTCAGAACTCAGTTTAAAATAAGTTTAATTGAGTAAATTAATTTTAAAATAAGCTGATACAAAACTTGAACTTGGCTTTTCTTTGTTAAGAAAACAAAGTTTCCTTGGAATGCTACTTTGATAACAGATCATATAATGTTCTTTTAAGTGATCTCCTGTATTTGCTTTTGAGATCTCTTGTAACTTTGATTAAGAAAGAAGTATTATCCACAGCAACCTATAATTCCGTCTGACCAAATTAAAAAAATGATTTACTTATGAACACTGTCAAATTCTAATTAAAGTGCTTTTAACTCAGCTAACTTTAAAATGCTTCATGGAATCCTTGAGGTATTAAAAAAAAGAGTTCAATTTACTACAATTATTTGAAATGTTAAAATACATAGAGAGTATTATCAAATGAGTGATAAACCTCAGATTATATAAATAAATAGATGTTTTAATATAGATATTCTAGAACTTTTATAGTTCCTGAAATTCGGATATATACTGGTGCTGTGTTCTAATTCTTTTCTTTTTCTAGTTATTTCAAATTGTTATGTCACAACAATTACCAAGTTTCATTGTCAATTTGCATTACAATCAAATTTAAAATGTGCCTTAAGTCTTTTGTCACTGTTAGTTAATGGCTTTACTCCAATTCCTTTGCAAAAATGTTTCCTTTTCTAGAATATCTATAGAAAGAACTTTTTTTTTAAGAAATACAAGTTTCTAACTTCCAGACCTAATGATGAGCTGAGTAAGAAATTTAGAAAAAAAATCTAAAAGGGAAATTGATGATGTCATAAACAGTTAAACAAAAAGGATTGGTGACATTGTACTGTGTGAACTGGTGAATATGGTTATAATTTTATGGTTTCTATTTAAAATAATATTGGCTTTTAATCTGTGTTTTCCAGGTATAAAGAAATTCTCCTCAACAGGTAATTTGGTACATTACACCTTTGTAAGTAGAACTGAAACATTTCTCTCTTCTCTACCAGATTTCTTCAGAGAATGGAAACGCTCAGGTTTTCAGAAGATTTATCAGATAATTAGGAAGGCCACCTTGTGCGTAGCCTGTAAAAACCTCAAGGTATCTGAGTATTTAAAAGGGAAGGAATTCACCAAGATCTTTAAGATAAAAATCTTTAAGATAAACCCTTGACATGACTTTCCTAGCCCTGAGATGTCTTTTAAAAGCTTAGTCCATGATTCATCATAAAATTCCAACAAAGTCAATTAAAAAAATTCTATATGATCAATTTTATTCACATAAATCATCAGGCCAAGGTTGTTGACACCAGACTTAATTGGCAAAGAAATTAGTCTTGGTTTGGCTAATATTTGATAAAAAATGAGAGTAATTTTAGAGAGAAAGAGATGTTCAAAGAAAACTTGCTAAATCTGTTAATCTCATTCTTTGAATTGTGGTCAGTACCACTAAGACATACTTCCTAGATAGTTGTTTGCTATTACATTGCTGCAAAGTTTAACTAAGCTTGTAAAAAAAACATTCTAAACTTATTTCTAAAGTTTATCTCAGTAATCTATTTTTGGATAAAAATCAGATGCCACAAAACCTAGAACAAGGGGATTATGTATACTAAAAAGAACATAATATAAAATGATTATTTCCATGCTTGTAAAGGAAGACCCTAATACCTTACTATGGAGCCAGGAGGAGGTACAACAATTTAGGGATTTAAGAGAGGCACTGACAGGAGCCCCTCTTCTGACTCTACCATCCTTTTGAAAAACCTTTTCATTTACCTGTAAACATGGGCTGGGGGATGGCTCTAGGGATCCTTACACAGAAAATGGGTAAGGCCACCAGTTGGCAGCCTTCCTTCCTGCCTCCTGGACCCTGTCACCAGAGGATGGCTGAGTACATATAATCAGTAGCCGCCACTGCCCTATTAACTGAAGGAAGCAAAAAACTCACCTTTGGTGGAAGGCTGACTGTGAGTATAAAAACAGGATATGGGGACACAAATGCCTGGTTAAAATGGATAAAATATTCTGTGGATACACTAGACAAAAACAGCTGTTATGCTTGTGCCACAGGGAGACTGGAGACCCAAGCGGGTTCCCTTTCCTTTGGGATGGTCATCAGACCCACAGGGTCTTGAATGTGTGATGACCCTCTTCCAGGACAAAATGGCTTGAAATAATGAGTCCAGTCGGACTTTGTCACTACTCTTCACTGAGGTCAAAAGTTCTGCAGCTCAGCCCCTGAGAACTATTCAGCAGCCAAATGAAAATGTCAATTTCTCACGTCTAAAATGATAAGAGGCAAAGGTGACTTTCTTATGCACACTGACCAGGTGCAGTGAAAGCTGGTCCTACATCAGCCCCATTATAAATCCCAGTTCCAAGTGCTTCAGGCAGATGTTTGGTGGTATTGTGGGAATTTACTAATGGGCATCCTTCTGAAAAATCAAAGTGACACCTGTACTTTGGTGCAATTGTCCATCCTTTTCACCCTGGCACTTAGGCCCCAATCTCAACTCAGCCAATCCTGAGGAAACGAGACATCACCCCCACGGGGGGGGGGTTCTTTGACCCCCCCCCCAGGTCTATATTGACTCAATAGATGTTCCAAACAAATTTAAGACAAGAAATCAGGTAGCTTCCATGTTTGAACCTGCTCTCTTTTGGTGGTCAACCATAAACAAAACTGTTGATTGGATAAACTACATATTTTACAATCAACAAAGATGAATTAATTACACTAGAGATGCCATTAAAGAAATAGCTGAAATGGCATGGGAAAATAGACTTGCTTTAGACATGATGCTAGTAGGCAAGAGTGGAGTCTGTGTAATGACTGATATCCAGTGCTGCATATTCATTCCCAACAACACTGCCTCAGACAGCACCATCATCAAGGCCCTATGTGGATTAATAAGCTTAGCAGATGAGCTCTCAGAGAATTTTGGTATTAATGACCCCTTCACAGACCTTTTAAAAAATTGGTTTATAAATAAATAAAAGGGACTAATAGCTTAAATTTTTACCCCTAAAATTGCTGTAGTTAGTGTCCTTGTCTTAGTTACATGTTGTATAATTCCTTGTGCCAGGGGACTTATTCAAAAATTAATAGAGACTGCCCTAACAAAGCAACTTGGACCCCCTCCCCACCAAGTCAATATGCTCCTGATAGATGCAATAGAGCATGAGAGACAAACCATGCTCAAAGAGTTTGAAGAAAAGATTATTTGATAAAAAATGAAAGGGGGAATTATGGAAAGTATCATAATGTCTTTTCTATTAAAGGAAATCTTGGTTACTCCATTTTGCTCCAGTTTCCCCTTCCTATGACTCCCCTCTTTCCCTCTTCTCCCAGTAACAATTTGTTTCAAATTAGCCAACCAGGAAGGATGTGCACCCTCACCTGACCAATGGGAAGGTAAATCATCTACGTTAGGGATAAATAGGGGAGGGTCCTTTGTTCAGCGTGTGCAATTTTTGGAGTACCCTTGCCCTTCTGCAGAAGTAAAGAGCCTTGTCAAGATCTCCCCGTGTTCATGTATCTCATTTTTTGACACTGACAATCTGAGCCATGTCTCCAACAGCAGAAAGGCAGAAAAATAGATTCCAAAAGAAATCCAAAAGAAATTCAATAGTTTTCAACACTTTAATTTGACATACATTTTTGGAACTGTTATTATGCTATGTGTTTAAGATTATTATTAATTATTATCATCAATATTATTATCATTGTCACAGAAAATAAATCTTCAATCATTTAGCATAAAAATCAGTAAGAATATACTTGAAACACTACAGTCATTTTCTCATTGTTATGTAAGACTTTTCAAATCAAATGGAAAGACTCTAATCATGGTGGAGAAATTTGTTGTTTCCAACAGTCCTTTTAGTAACACTCTAATCCACAATTAAGCATATTGTACACATTGTATGTGATGCTTTGTTAGAGTTAATATCTGTGTTAAAAATTTAATCCTGGGTTAACTTGGAAAAGATATTTTTTGAGTGAAAAGCTATGAATTAGGTAAGATTTTTTCTGATAGACTTTTTAAAAAGTATTATTTAATTTTACCTTTAAAATATGTGTATAGATTTAGACTAACATAATTACCAACTGATTTTTTTGTGCACAGATAACTAAAATTTTCTGAGGAATAACATGACATGGTGTCATATTACTTTGATATGAAAGGAATAAAAGACACTATAATAAAAGGAAAGTAAGAATTCATATATCTTGTGAGTATTGATGCAAAAATCTTCAGCAAAATACTACCTAATTCAACAACCTGTTCATCTAATTGTTGGAAAACAATGGTTTGACAAAATTCAACTTCTTTTCAAGATAAAAATTCTTAATAAACAAAGACTAGAGGGAAACTGCCTCAACTTATTGAACTTCTCATAGCAAATATTTTACCAAATTCATAAAATTTAATATAAAAAAATCCCAAACATACTAATTAAAAGTGGGTAAAGGAGATGAATATACATATTTTTTTTAAAAAAGACATATGAAGGGCCAGCAGTCACAAGAAAATATGCTCAACATCACTAATCTTAGGGGAATGCAAATCAAAACCTTGATTGAGCTATCACTTCACACCTATTATCAAGAAGACAAGAGGCAGCTGATACTAGTGAGGATATGGGGATACACTTTGAGGTGAGGAATGCATATTGTTTGGAGGGACTATAAATTTGTTCAACCAACTATAGAAAACAATATGAAATTGCATACACACAATATAAAATTATTCAACCAGGTGAAAGGAGACTATCCTTCCATTCGTGATACTAGTGATTATGCTAAATGAAATGTCAAACAGAGAAATACAAGTAATTATCATATCATGCCTATGAGGGACCTGTTAAAATAAGATACATACATGTCCTGTTAAAATAAGAGAAAGAGGAAACTCATGGCCCTAGGGAGCTTATGAGCAGTCATTAGCAGAATATGCATCAGCAAGGAGAATGAGGTGCAAACCTAAGCACACCAGGTAGCTTCATATAGGCATGCCATCTGTGGAAGCTCAATGATGATGCTAGATGTTATGCATAGTCAGCTAACACCAGGCTTCCTCAATGCTAGTGATTGTTAAATGCCTAAAGGTCAGACTAAAAGCTTAACCAGCTACCAGCTATGTGACTTTTACAATAATAAAATAACTTTTAAAATAATAAAATAACTTTTAAAATAATAAAAAAATTATATCCTGCACCTACAACCCCCTCCTCACTTAAGGTAATCCTAAAGAACACAATAAAAGCTGTGTGGTTTTTTCAGGCAGTGCTCTTGGTCCCTGAGACCTTAAGTCCCCAGTTCACACCTTTAATTAAGATAAATGTCTCTGTGGACCAAGAGGTTCCTCTTTCTCTTATTCTTAAGAAGACATATCATGCTGTGCAAACAGCATGCCAATCCGCACAGGTCTGGCATGCCTAGACCAACGCATTATGTCCTCATTCATCTCACCATATGAATAACTTATGCCTTTTGGTGTTTGTTCTTAACTTAAGTCATTTACCAGCACTGTGACTCTTTTTCAAGCAGGAATATGGGGTAAAGTAAAGCAGGACAAGATGGAGTTTTCAGCATAGAAAATAGAAGCAAAGAGACTAAGAAAAGATTGTAGAAACATGTCTCGCAAGACTTTTTTATGTCTGAGAAGTATTCCATTTGTATATGTACCATATCTTTTTAATCCATTCATCTGTCAATTGAAATTTATGTTGTTTCCAAGTCTTGGCTATTGTGAATAGTGCTGCAATGAACATACAGGTGGATGTATATTGTTCAATGAAAGTTTTGCCTGGATATATGCCTAAGAATGGGATTGCTGGAACACATGGTGGGTCTATAATTTTCTGAGGTACCTGCATACTGTTTTCCATAGTGGTTGTACCAATTTACACCCCCTCCAACAGTGTAGGAGGGTAACCATTTCTCTACACTCTCTCAGCATTTGTTATTTGTAAACTTAATAATGGTGGTCATTCAGGGCATTGTGAGGAGGTATTTTACTGTAGTTTTAGTTTGCATTTCTCTAATAATCATTGATGTTGAGCATTTTTTCCTGTGCCTATTGGCTATCTGTATGTCTTCTTTGGACAGGTCTTCTGCCAATTTTTGCATTTGGTTTCCTTTTTTTTTGTTGTGGAGTTTAATGAGTTTTTTTGTAATATATTTTGGAGGCTAAGCCCTTGGGGATTGCATTGTTTGAAACATTTTCTCCAATTCCATAGGTTGTATTTTTTTTTATTATTTCTTTTGCTATGCAAATCTTATAAGTTTGATTATGCCCCATTGGTTCATTTTTGTTTATTTCTGTTGCCTTGGAACACTGACATAAGAAAACATTTAAATGGTTGAGGTCACGGAATATTTTGTCTTGGATCACTTCAGGAGTATTATGATGTTTTGTCTTATATTTAAGCCTGTAAGCCATTTTGAATTTTTTTGGTATGTACATGGTGTGAGGTTGCTTTCTAGTTTCATTGATATACATGCAGCTGTCCAGTTTTCCCAGCACCTCTTGCTGAAGAGACTCTCTTTTTCCTATTTTATATCCTTGCCTCCTTTGTTAAAGATTAATTGATGTAAGTGTCTGGGTTTATTTCTGAGTTCACTATTCTGTTTCATTTTTCTGTATGTCTCTTTTTAAAACCAGTACCACACTGTCTTGATGACTGTAGCTTTGCATTATTGTCTGAAGTCTGGGAGATTTATGCTTCCTGCTAGTTTTTTGTTCCACAGGTTTGCTCAGGCAATTATGGTTTTTTTGTGGTTCCATAAATATTTTTAATTGTGTCTTCTAGTTTTGAGAAAAATGGTATGGGTAGCTTGATAAGGATTGCATTGAATCTGTATATTGCTTTGGAAGACATAGCCATCTTTACAATATTAATTCTTCCAACTCAAGAGCATGTAATATCTTCCCATTTCTTTTAATCCTCTTTAATTTCCATGATGTTTTATAGTTCTCAGCATATAATCTTCCACTTCCTTGATCATGCTTATTCCAAAATTTATTTGTGTGTGTGTGTGTGTGAGAGAGACAGAGAAAGAGAGAGGTATTAAAAGCATTGTACTTTTATATTCATTTTCTAATATTTCATTGTTAGTATAGAGATACACAACCAATTTCTGAATATTAATCTTGTATCCCGCTCTCAGTTGAATTTCTTGACCAGTTCAAGTAGTTTTTGTGCAGTGTTCTTAGGGTTTTTTATGTATAGTGTATAGTATCATGTCTTCTGCATACAGTGAGAATTTTATCTCTTCTCTTCCAATTTGAATACAATTTATTTCCTTTGTTTATCTAATTGCTGTGGCTAAGACTACTAATACTATGCTGAACAAAATTGGTGAGAGTGTGTATCCCTGTCTTGTTCCAGATTTTAGTGGGAAGGTTTTCAGCTTTTCTCCATAAGGTATGATATTGGCTGTGGGTTTGTCATAAACAGCTTTGATAACGTTAATGTATATTCCCTGTATACCCACTTTGGTAAGATTTTTTTTTATCATAAATGGATGTTGGATTTTGTTAAACAATTTTTCCAAATCTACTGAGATGAACTTTTTTTTTTTTTTTTTTTAGGGCAGTACCCATGGCATATGGAGATCCCCAGGCTAGGCATCAAATTAGAGCTGTAGCTGCTGGCCTATACCACAGTCACAGCAACATGGGATCTGAGCAGTGACTGCAAACTACACCACAGCTCAGGGCAATGCTGGACCCTTAACTCACTGAGGAAGGCCAGGGATTGAACCTGCGTCCTCACGGATGCTAGCCAGATTAGTTTCCATTGAGCCAAGGGAATTCCATTTGGTTGTTTTACTTTTCTTTGTTAGTATGGTGTATGATGTTGATTGATTTGCATATGTTGAAACATCCTTGTGAACTTGGGATAAATACCACATGGTTTTGTTATATGATCTTATTTATATGTTGTTTAATTTGGTTACCTAAAATTTTGTTGAGAATTTTTGCATCTATATTCATCAAAGTTATTGGCCTATAATTTTCTTTTTTGGTAGCATCAATGGTTTTGGTATTAGGGTGCTGGTGGCTTTATAGAATGTCTTTGGGATTATTCCCTCTTCTTTAATATTTTGGAAAAGTTTAAGAAGGATGGGTATAAATTTTTCTTAGGTAGAATTTGCCTGCGAAGCCACCTGCTCTTCTATGTTTAATTGATCTATTTCTTCTTGATTCAGTTGTGGTGGGCTCTGTGTCTCTAGAAAGTGGTCCATTTCTTCTAGGTTGTAAAATTTATTGGCATATAATTGTTCATAGTATTCTCTCTCTCTTTTTTTTTTTTGTATTTCTGCAGTATCCATTGAGATTTCTCCTTTTTCATTTATTATTTTGTTTATTTGGGTTTTTTCTCACCTCTTCTTGGTGATTCTGGCCAGAGGTTTATCAATTTTTTTTAACCCTTTCAAAGAACTAACTCATGGTTTTATTGATTTTTCTTTTATTTTTTTTTGAATCTCTAATTTATTTATTTCCTTTTGACCTTTATGATTTCCTTCCTTCTTCTGACTTTAGGTTTTGTTGTTTTTTCTTTTTCCAATTTTTTTAGGTGGTAAGTTAAGTTGTTGATTTGAGATTTTTCTTCTTTTTGAGGAAGGGCTCTCTTGTGATGAACTTCCTTCTAAATACTGCATTTGTGGCATCCCATATATTTTGAATCATTGTGTTTTCATTATAATTTGTCTTAAGGTATTTTTAAATTTCCCTTTTGATTTCCTCATTGACCCATTGGATTTTTAGTAGAATTTTTTTTTCATTCTCTGTAATTCAGATTTTTCTCTTTTCTTTTCTGGTGGTTGATTTCTAGTTACATGCTGTTGTGGTCAGAAAAGTTACTTGAAATAATTTTCTATACTCTTAAATTTGTTGAGGTTAGTTTTGTGCCCTGTATGTGGTCAATCCTTGAGAATATTCCATGTATACTTGATAAGAATATATTTTCTACTTTTTTTGGAAGTAATGTCCTGTATATATTAAGTCTAACTTTTCTATTGTGTCATTTCTGTCTAGAGAATCTCTCCATTGATGAGAGTGTGGTGTTAAAATCTACTACTATTATTCTATTCCCATCAATATATTCTTTTATATCTGTTAGTATTTGTTGTATATATTTAGGCACTCCTGTATTAGGGGCATATATATTGATGATTGTAATATCCTCTTCTTGAATGGATCCTTTTATCATTAAATAATGTCTTACTTTGTCTTTCTCTATGGCTTTCATTTTAAAGTCTATTTTGCCTGATATGAATATTGAAACTCCTGCTTTCCTGTCTTTTACACTTACTTTAAATATCTTTTTCTCTCCCATCACTTTAAATTTATGTGTCATTTGCCACAAGGTTAAGCCTCTTTAGGCAATATATTATATGATCTTTTTTTTTTTTAAGCCCAGTCTGCCACTCTATGTCTTTTGATGTGAGCATTCAATCCATTGATATTTAAGGTAATTATTGATAAATTTGTATTCATTGCCATTTTAAAACTTTTTTCCAGGTGATTCTATGTTTCTCCTTTGTTCCTTTCTTTTTTCTTTCTTGTATTTTTTGTTTCTTTGGGTGTTTTTTTTTGGTTGTCCTCTCTATGCTTCTGCTGGAACACTATCTATGAATATATTGGAATATATTGACATATTTGATATGATTCCACAGGGCTTATATGTTACTTCCATTTTTTTATTAATGATTTTTTATTATAGCTGCTTTACAGTGTTTTGTCAATTTTCTACTGTACAGCAATAGAACCCAGTCACATATATATATACATTCTTTTTCTCATATTATCCTTCATCATGTTCCATCATAAGTGATGAGATATAGATCCCAGTGCTATACAGCAGGATCTCATTGCTTATTCATTCCAAAGGCAATAGTTTACATCTATTAACCCCAGATGTCCAGTCCAGCTCACTCCTTCCCCATCCCCCTTGGAAACCACAAGTCTGTTCTCCAAGTCCATGAGTTTTATTCTGTGGAAGGGTTTATTTTGCTGTATATTAGATTCCAGATATGTGATATCATATGGTATTTGTCTTTCTCTTTCTGACTGATTTCACTGAGTATGAGAGTCTCTCATCCCATCCATGTTGCTTTAAATGACATTATTTTGTTCTTTTTATGGCTGAGTAGTATTCCATTCTGTATATATACACCACATTTTCTTAATGCAGATGGACAACATTTAGGTTGTTTCCATGACTTGCCTATTGTGAACAGTGCTGCAATGAACATACAGGTCCATGTGTTTTCAAAGAAAGTTTTGTCTAGATACATGCCCAAGAGTGGGATTCTTGGGTTATATGGTAGTTCTATACTTAGTTTTCTGAGGTACCATGTACTGTTTTCCAAAGTGGTAGTACCAATTTACATTCTCACCCCCTGTGTAGGATTGTTCCCTTTTCTCCACATCCTCTCCATCATTTGTTATTTGTGGATTTATTAATGATGGCCATTTTGAGTGGTGTGAGGTGATACCTCACAGTAGTTTTGATTTGCATTTCTCTAATAATCAGTGATTTTGAGCATTTTTTCATGTGCTTGTTGAACATCTGTGCATCTTCTTTGGAAAAATGTCTATTCAGGTCTTTTGCCCATTTATCAATTGGGTTGTTAGTTTTTTTTTTTTTTCCTTTGCTGTTGAGTTATATAATTTGTTTGTATATTTAAGAGATTAAGCCCTTGTAATTTCTATCATTTGAAAGTATTTTCTCCCATTCTGTAGGTTGTCTTTTTGTTTTTTTGTTTTTTGTTTTTAATGGTTTCCTTTGCTGTTCAAAATTTTGTCAATTTGATTAGGTCCCATTGATTTATTTTTGCTTTTATATCTGTTGCCTTGGGAAACTGATCTAAGAAAACATTTGTAAGGTTGATAATCAGAGAATGTTTTGCCTATGTTCACTTCTAGGCATTTGATGGTGTCTTGTCTTACATTTGTCTTTAAGCTATTTCAAATTTATTTTTGTTCATGGTGTGAGAGTGTCTTCCAGTTTCATTGATTTACATGCAGCTCTTCAGTTTTAACCTTTTTTTTTGTCTTTTTTCCATGTCTTGGGCTGCTCCTATGTCATATGGAGGTTCCCAGGCTAGGGGTCAAATCGGAGCTGTAGCCACCAGCCTATGCCACAGCCACAGCAATGAACTATCTGAGCTGTATCTGTGACCTACACCACAGGTCAAGGAAACTCCGGATCCTTAACCCACTGACCAAGGCCAGGGATTGAACCTGCAACATCATGGTTCCTAGTTGGTTTCATTAACCACTAAGACATGACAGGAACACCCCTTCTTTTTTTTTTTTCAATTTGTCTTTCTGTCTGCTCTTATTATTGGAAATTTTCCATTGCCATATCTTCCAGATTACATAACTATTTTTCTGCTTATTTATTATGTTATTCCTTGCTCCTGGAGAAATTATTATCTCAACAATTGAATAATTTTGTTTGTTCCCTGTTTACTGTTTCTAATTCCTTGTCAGAGTGATCTGCATTTTTATTGATAATCTTTCTTAATTACTCAATTAAGCATTTTTATTACCTTCTTATTGAACATAGGGTCTAGTTGACTGTTGACATCTCTTTCATAACTTGTTCTGTCAGTTGATTTCTCTTGTTCATTTAATTGGAAGTGGTTCCTCTGCTTTTCCATTTATTTAACTTTCTCTGTCTCTATGAATTTTGGGAAAACAGTTATCTATTGTGGTCTTGAAAGGGTGTTTTTATGTGGGATCATGGCTGTGTAGGCTGTGAGTCAATATTTTTTCTTTGAAGGTCATTTTTCTTTTGGAAGGTAGCCTTGTTTTTCCTCAGTATATGCTGGCCATTATCTCCTTGTTTTAATTTCTCTATCTCTTGGATGTTTGAATCTTTTCCCAGATTACGAATGTTCTCAGCTACTATCACTTGAGATAAGTTATCTGAATTTTTTTTCTCTTGCTTCTCCTCCTGGGACTTTAATAATGGAAATGTTTGTACACTTAATACTATACCACACATTTGTCAAACTGTTCTTTTAATGTTTTCCTTTTTTTTTTTTGAGCTTGGATGATATCCACTACTCTGTCTTCCAGTTTCTTGATTTATTCCTTTTTGTCATCTATTCTACTGTTGATTTGTTTCAGTGTATTTCTATTTCAATTATTTTCTTATTCAGATATGTTTTACTCTTTATATTTTAATTCTGTTAAATTTACCACTGTACTCATCTATTTTTCCCTAACTTCTTTGAGCTTCTTTATGCTTGTTACCTTGAACCCTTTATCTGCTTGGTTGCTCATCTCCACATTGCTTAGTTATTTTTCTGAGGTTTTCTCATTTTCCTTCACAGAGAACATATTCCTCATTGTCTTAATTTAACCTAATTTTCTGTGTTTATTTTTATATACTATTTAAGTTGATTATGTTTCTCAATTTTGGAAGTGGCCTTATGTATGAGATATCCTATGGAGTCCTGCCACACACTTCTCTCTAGTCACCAGAGCTGTATGACTTTATGTGGGCTGAGTCAATCCTCCTATTGTGAGGGCTGAGTACTATGCACATACTGATAGACATGGCTGCTAGGTGCTACCTTAGGTAGATGTTGCCAGTAGGCTGGTTTTTGGGACCAGTTTTTTGCTGGGTTTATAACAGGGCCTGGGAGTCCCAGGGATGGAGCCAGAAAGCTGACCAGGTGGTGAGTAAAGCTGGGTCCTAGTGTGACTGGCCATGGACCAGTGCACATCCACTGTTTGGTTCACTTTAATAATTTGTCTATCTCAGTTAAATTTATTGATGTTCATGTATTTTTTTCATTTTTCAAATTATCCTGGGTTTTGTTTTGCAATTTATTGAGTTTCTTTGAAACCACTTTTTTGAAATCTAAATAAAATTTTGCCTATTTCCATGTCTTTGAGTTTGTTTACTAGAGTGTGCTTTTGGATATGTCTTTTTTTAATTTTTCCTTCTTTGAACTGCATGCCAATATTTCTGCATCTGAGGTAATTACTTTTGAAAATTTTACTGTCTTTAGGTTATAAAACCCTTTGTAAGTCCAGACAAATATTCAGAGCCTTTCTCAAATCTTTTATGAATACATTTTCTCCATGAATCTTGTTTCCTTTTGTCTTAGAATTCTTAAGCTTGTCTTGCTTCTCATTATATCAATGTACCAAGCCAACTGATGATAGCTAATTTTGTCTACTTGAAGATGGTTCTACAGCTAAAGCTTGTATTTTTCCCCTTGATTGGGATAGTGAAAAATTTTCATGTGTCCTCCCTAGCTTTCTACTGTACCTAAACCTCTCTAATATATTCCAAAGTACACAGAGGAATCTGGACTCAAAATTATGGTGGCATGGGTATGGCACATGTTGTGCTGGTAGTATCTATGGATGATTGGAGTTATCTGTGTGTTAGGTTTCCAAATACCTCACTGAGAGAGTTTTAGTCCTCATTCCCATGATATTGCATATTTTACAAGCCACACCAAGGACTTCATGCATACTACCCAATAAGCTAGAGGGCAGATACCTCTTGAGAATTCAGTATATGGCTCTGAATTATAAAACACCCACAGAGGAACTTTCTTAAATTACATTACATTACATTAATAAACAGGCAAAAGATTTATACAGTAAAACTATAAAATATTGATGAAATAAATTATGAAATACACTAATTTATGCAAATTCATACTGTGTCTGTGATTAGAAAGATCAATTTGAAGTTATCAATTTGATCTAGAAGTTGATTAAATTGAAGTTATAAATTGATCTAGAAGTTGAATACAATTTGTATGAAAAAAACTGATAAACTTTTTACAGATAGAAAAATCCATTCTAAATTGTATGTGCAATCTATAGACTCTGTATTAGTCAAGGATCTCCAAAAATATATATGTAAACAAAGTTAACTCAGGCAATTTGGTGGCTGAGAATCCCCATAATTTCTACATGCAAGATGGAGGTTCAAGGAAACTGTGTTTGAAAATCTGAACATTTGATATCAAATGTTATATACTGCAGTCTGAGTATGATAACCCAGGAACTTGAACCACCAAGAGCAGAATACTGATACCCAGGTCAAGTGTTAGAAATAGAGCTAATATTCTTTTCCTTCACTTTTTGTTCTGTTTGGGTCTTAAACAAATTCACAGAGGGAAACCAAAGGGGAAGGCAATCCTCTTTATTTATCCTCTTTATTCTGTATACCAACACATATGCTAATCAAATCAGAACTCATCCACACATATGCATCTAGCAGATATCTATACATCAAATGATATTCTCAATTTAACACATAAAATTAACTATAACCATATATAATAGCCAGAACCATATTATAAATAAAGTTGGGGGTTTCATTTCTTTCATTTAAAATCTACAACAAAGCTACAGTAATGAAAACAGTGTTGTACTGACATTAATAAAAACATATAGCTCAATGAGATGGAATAGAGAGTCAAGGAACCATCTTGTATGTAATAAAATTATTCCTGACCAGAGTGCTAGGACAACTCAATGGGGGAAAAAACAGTCTTTTTAATAAATGATTTTATAAAAACTAGATCTCTATATGTACAAAAATGAAGCTTGACTACAACTTACACCATAACAAAAATTAACTCAAAGTTAGTAAATGGGAGAAGACTAAGGTGGCAGATATGAGGACATTGAACTCACTTTTTCCATGAACATATAAAATATATCTACATGTGGAGAAATTCTCACTGAAGACAAAATGGAGACTGATTCCTATGCAACTTAGATTATAACAAAAAATTCATATGAAGGGAAGAGAAGCAATCAGGTCAGGAGTTATGACCCTAGGAGAGTACAGGTGAGAAGGAGGAGGATATCAAAGGCCTGGAGGTTTTCCCTGGGTAGTGAACCGTTAGAACTGCATATGAGACATTGAGACCTAGTGCCCAACACTGGGATGATGAATACCTTCTCTGGGTTTGAAAACCAGTAGGACTTACAGGAGGGCTGTAAGAAATCTATACTCCACCCATAAAGAATATGCACATACTGGCTTACTTCCAGGAACAAGGTGGAGGAAGCAGATTGAACATTCATGAGGCTCTGTCTGGTTTTATACAATAGCCCCATCATGCATCCCGGCTCAAGTTGAAAGCCTGCCTCGGCCCCTCTTGATTCATTTCTACTTCCATCTGGGGCAATGGTGCCATTGTCTTGAAGAAGTGGTGTGAGTATACATTTAGAGGGAGTGACACCAGATCAGAATTGACTCTCAGGGTTTCTACTCTAGCACCTTGAAAACACCCTTCCCTGATAGAGCAGTGATTGACAATGAGCATAGAAGAAAACTCAGCTCACACCTGGCTCTGAACTTGCATGAATTTGAGTCTAAAAAGAAAGCAGGGATAAAGACAGGCCTATAAAGTCTTTATACTCAAGGTATTGGCTGCTCTCCAATAGAAAGAATTTCTGCTGAAAACCCTTGAGACTGGTTAATATATATTTTAGGTCTTACATCTCTATTACCTAGCTCAAAGAAGGAATATGGTGTTCCAAATTTATTTAGTAATTGCCTCTAATACTATGACTTTTTTGGATCCCTTCATCTGCCCTTAGATGCTAAGTGAGAACTAAAGTAAGACAGAAGACTGATAAATGTTAGATTTATACAAACTTTACAATCAAACAGTTACAAGGACAACTGGTAGTCATTTTTCAAATTGCACCATTAATTAAGCAAAAGAAGTAATAGAAATCAATGACACCATTAGTGAGTTACCTTGAGGTTTGAGCACTTAAAGAGGCATCAAGGCTCAGGGATTCTATCACTGTCAGCATGTTCTAAAATGCTAATTTCTAAGACATCAGAAGGGAATAGTTGGAAAGCATCCAATTTTTAATGTGGCACCTCAAAAGTTAAGATTTTATAGTCACAGTATATCTCTAAATGATGCCAAGGTGAGTCATTTTTTTGTAATTTTGGAAACTTCAATTAATGGTGTTCTTTTTTATTTATTTTTAATTGAAGTGTTGTTGATTTACAATGTGTTAATTTCTGCTGTACAGCAAAATAATTCAGTTATGCATATATTATATGATTTTTATGTTATTTTCCATTGTGTTTTATCATAGGACATTGAATATAGTTCTCCGTACTATATGATAGGACCTTGTTTATCATCTCCATGTATAATAACTTATGCCCGCTTATCTCAATTTCCCACTCCATCCCTCTCCAGCTCCCTTACCCTTGGCAACCACATGTCTATTCTCCTTGTCCATTGATTTGTTTCTGTTTCAAGATGATTAATTTGTTTCATATTTTAGATACCATAGGTGAGGCTTATCTTCTATTTTATACCGTGGATCTCTGTTGAGAACTATCTATTTAAGAGTAAATTTAGCTTATGTTAATAGGTCAAATGCAACACTAGGTCTGAATGACTGATATATGAATGTTATTAGATAATAAAAAATAATTCATATGATGTAAATAACATTTATACTTAATAATGCACAATATCCACTGAGGCTTTATATTCACATTTTAGAATACAATGTACACTTCCATAGGATTTTTCCCAAGGCTCCCATCACATCCTTATTTC
This sequence comes from Phacochoerus africanus, assembly GCF_016906955.1. Lineage (NCBI taxonomy): Eukaryota > Metazoa > Chordata > Mammalia > Artiodactyla > Suidae > Phacochoerus > Phacochoerus africanus. Next base: position 57,032,827 of record NC_062547.1, on the reverse strand, counting down.
TAAGACTATAAATCATAGGATTTAGTATAGGTGTCAGAATGGTATAGAAGACAGATACTACTTTGTCTTGACTGAAAGTATGAGAAGAGATTGGCCTCATATACATGAAAATAATGGCACTATAATATAAGCTGACAACTGTAAGATGAGATGAGCAAGTAGAAAATGCTTTCTTCCTCCCCTCAGTAGAAGTCATTTGGATGATGGTGACCAGGATGAGTGTGTAAGAAGCAAGGATGACTGAGAATGGAATAAGAAGCAAAATGGTAGTGCTAATGAAAACTCCCGTCTCATAGGTCGAGGTGTCCTCACAGGAGAGATGCAAGACACTGGGAAGTTCACAGTAGAAATGATGTATTTCCCTCAATCCACAAAAGGAGAATCTCATGGTGTAGACAGTGTGCATCAAGGCATTGAAAACACCACTGGCCCATGAGCTAAAAGCCATCTGCTTAAATAGGGACCAGTTCATGAGAAGTGGATAATGTAGAGGCTTGCAGATGGCAACATATCGGTCATAGGACATGAGACCTAAAAGGATGCACTCAGTTCCTCCCAGAGCCAGCCCCAGGAAGATTTGGGTGCCACAGCCAGAAACAGAGATGACTGTTTTATGCAGAAGGTAGTCTGTCATTATCTTGGGTACAATGGCAAGAGTAAAGAGAATGTCAATGAGAGATAGCTGCCAAAGGAAAAAATACATTGGAGTGTGAAGATTGGGATCTATCAGGATCACCAAAATTAAGAGGCTGTTTCCGGTGAGTGTAAAAAGAAATATTATGATGATAAGTGCAAAGAGACACATGTGAGTTGGGGTGTATTGCAGCAAACCCAGAAGAATAAATTCAGTGATTGTGTGGTTCTCCAAATCTGTCATTCTTGAAATATCCATAGGTGTAAAGGGAAAAACATAATATGGAAGTTATTTCTCAATTAATATTGGATTACATAGAATTTAGGCTGCTAAACAATTTACCTAAAGAATTCAGAATAATGATGTAACCAGTTGACCTAAATTGATCAAACTATATTTACCTTGTTTGATTTAGGGATTTATCAAGCAAAGTAAATGGATCATTTTTTGCATTTTAGTATATTTTGGATATAAGTCCTTTGATTCCAAAATAGGTTGAAAAAAAAGGTTGATTTATTAGTGGTTTACAAGCACTTTTGTTCATGGTTCCCCAGTGGAAATCTAGAAATCAGACTGACTTCCTTTATCTCTACAAATTCCCATTTGAACTCTGATACACAGAACAAAAAAAATTATGTAAGCAGGTCTGCTAAAAATGTTCAGCACTGTGAACAACAACATGAAACCCCATAGACTTAAGTTCATATGAGTTCTATATTGGTTAGTAGAAATTAATTGTCTTAAATTAATTTGGAAATTTTTTCTCACTCAAGATATCTAAATTTTTATTTGTATAATGAGCATTTTATATGTAATTTCCCCACACATGCCATTCGTTCTTTGGTCCATTCACTCAACTTTCAAGAAAAAAATGGGGCTATGAAGAATATTCCTGTTGTTATATAACCCTAATGAAAAAGAAATTGCACACTGGACCTTCATGGTAAATGTTGACTTTAGAGATGCTCTGCTCAATAATTTTTCACATAGTAACATGAATCTTTATCTCATCACATGAAATGCTTTATTCAAATATGCATTTGCTCCTCATGCTATACTAAGCCTCTCAAGAACATTCTTTCCAGGAGTTCCCGTCATGGTGCAGTGGTTAGCAAATCAGACTAAGAACCATGAGGTTGTGGGTTCAATCCCTGGCCTTGCTCAGTGCAGTAAGGATCTGGCATTGCCATAAGCTGTGGTGTAGGTCACAGACACAGCTTGGATCCCATGAGGCTACAGCGCTGATTAGACCCCTAGTCTGGGAACCTCCATATGCTGTGGAAGCGGCCCCAGAAAAGGCAAAAAGACAAAAATAAATAAATAAATAAGAACATTCTTTCAAGTAATTGTCTTAATCCTTCTCTTTAAAATTATGGTAAAAAAAAGTTTTGTAAAATCATTAGTTTTTTTATTATTAGTTTTTTTATTATTATTATTTTTTATTATTATTATTAGTTTTTTTATCATTAGTTTTATTATTAAAAGGCAAAAAGACAAAAATAAATAAATAAATAAGAACATTCTTTCAAGTAATTGTCTTAATCCTTCTCTTTAAAATTATGGTAAAAAAAAGTTTTGTAAAATCATTAGTTTTTTTATTATTAGGCCATGCCACCATCTAGTTAAATTAGATTACTATCTCTATTTTATTTTATTTTATTTTATTTTATTTATTTTATTTTATTTTATTTTACTTTTTGGGGCCACATGTGCTGCATATGGATGTTCCCAGGCTAGGTGTCCAATTGGAGCTATAGCTGCTGGCCTACACCACAGCCACAACAATATCAGATCCAAGCTGAGTTTGTGACCTACACCATGGTTCATGGCAATGCCAGATTCTTAAAATGTCTTCCTTTGAATAACCATTATAATGCTATCAAGAGTAGATGGTTATTCTGTGCAAATTATTAACTAACAGAATTTAGTTATTTTTCCTTTATAATACTTTTTTTTTCCTTTGGGGGATGAAAGACTATTGATTTAATATTATTTACTCCAATGAGCAGAGAGTTTGTAAAGTTTGCCAATATTTTGTTCTCCATAATTTGCGTTATTCTTTTTTGTGTCCCTTAGAAAATGTACAGAACCACATTCTGTGCTATTGAGAAATGTTTGCATTAGAAGCATAAATATTAATCATTATAAACATAAGGGAAATATAAATGTAAAGGAAAAATCATTAGTACAGCTTTGGCTTTTTGGTTAGACATATTTGTATTTGTAAACTCACTCAACCAATTATGGGCTGATGATTTGGGGCAAACTTATATCTTGATCCTTGCTTTACTCATTCAAAAAATGGGATTATGATGCCCATCTGTGTGTATATATATGTGTGTGTGTATATATATCTATATATATCTATCATCTATCTACCTATCTATCTATGTATGTATCTATCTATCTATCTATCTTTCTATCTTTCTATCTATCTGTCTAGGTAGAGAATTTCTTTAGGATAATGGATAAAATCAAGACATACATTGATATTCTTACTCTTCTTACCTGTCTTTTTTTAACTCAATAAATTGTATTGTATTTATAGTTGTACAACCATCATCATAACTGAATTTTACAGCATTTCTATCCCAACTTACCTGCCTTTTTACTCACTACAAATTTCTTGAACTTTTAGTATTATTTTCTTTTTCTTTTCTCTCCCTCCCTCATTCTTCTCCCCTCCCCAACTTTTCTTTCTTCCTATTTTTCTTTTCACCTATTTTTCTTTCTCCCTCCTTCTCTTACATTGTGTCTTCAATAGTACTTGTTTGAATTTCAAAATTTATATATTAGGAATACATTTTTAAAGAAGGAAACTTTAAGAAATTAAAATAGGGAGTTCCCATTGTGACTCAGTGGTTAACGAATCCAACTAGGAACCATGAGGTTGCAGGTTCAATCCCTGCCCTTGCTCAGTGGGGTAAGGATCCGGCATTGCCATAAGCTGTGGTGTATGCTGCAGATGGTGTATGTTGCAGACGTGGTTCGGATCCCACATTGCTGTGGCTCTGGCATAGGCTGGAGGCTACAGCTCTGATTTGACTCCTAGCCTGGGAACCTCCATATGCCATGGGAGCAGCCCTAGAAAAGGCAAAAAGACAAAAAAAAAGAAATTAAAATAGACATAATTCTTATCCTTCCTTCCTCACATGGTATGAGAAAAATGTAATAAGAAAACTTGAAAATGTTATTTATTTATATATTGAATGCCCAGGTATTCAATATATAAATAATTGATACTAGTATTCAATACCTGAGTAGCAAATTTTAGCCACTGTAAATGGCAGACATGGTATGTTGATATTATGAATTACTAATATTGATTATAGTATTAATCTAAGTAAAATATAGAAGCGATATTCTACAAAGTACATGTAAGAATTTCAAATGGATTGTGTTTCAATAATATAGAACATTGAAAAATAATATTCAAACAAAAGGCCAAATATGCTAATAGAAAGAACCTGTAGTAATTTTCTTTCATAAAGTTGTTTAAAATGGAAAATATATATTGTGTTAGATGATCATTTGTTATTGTGTTTCATAAAATATTTTTAATGGGAATTTTGATGTAACAACCACATTCATGATCAATTTTCCATAGCCAAGATGTTATCACTGTATCATTATTTTGAAGAAATTGCCCGTTACACAAATGCAAAATGTAAAAAGCTGAAAAATTAAAGAAACCATAGACATAAGGCTGAATTTATTCCTTCCCTGGTATTTTGATAATACAATTAAATTATTATTTTGGTAGTATTTTATAGATACAGTCAATTTAGAAAAATGCTTTGTCCTTGGAACGAAATTACATTACCTGCAAGATCTTAGAAGTACTATTACATTCTCTCAAATTTAAGCAGTAGAATATTCCTACTCATGAATTTGAAATATATTCATAAATATCCCTTTTTATAGCTACTTACCTTTCTATTGATTAATGGTCTGGTCACAAAAAGTAGGAAACTAAACAAACACAACATTGGCCCCCTTCATTTGATTATAAGTGGAATGGTTAGGTAAAAGAAATAGAGATTCCTGTAAATAAGGAATATTTCTACATTATTTTGCTTGTATAAAACATCAGGAAATAAACACTAAACAAAGTCATTTAAACCTGAGGATGTGTAAACGTGGGCATTTTACTGTCCCTTGAGTATAGCACCATTTTGAACTATCTCCAGTGAGATTTTCATCATAGAAGAAGAATTTAGTTGAAGGAAATGCCTTATTAGACATGACTGTAAAATGTTAATAAGTCCCTCAAGCCCTCATGTTCCTATGAGAAAGAGGAGGAAATTATGGAACATAATATGAATTAGATAAAATATGAGAGAACAGAATATGTTTGCAATTATTAATATAATAATTTGCATTTTTTAGCTATCATCTAACAGTGACTAATGTAAAAATATATCTGTGTTCATCTATAGTTTCATCAATAATATACAGTTATAAGAATAAATGTACTAGACAGCCCATGAATTTTGTTAACTAAAGGGGCATAAATATATCATACAGTCAATTATAGAGATACATTTTAATTTTCATAAAGTTTAAACATATAATAGGCATTTGATTAGTCTATATGAATCAAAGTGTATTCTAGATATCTTTTTTTTTAGGGCCACAACCTTGGCATATGGTGTTCCCAGACTAGGGTTCAAATCAGAGCTATAGCTGCTGACTTTTAAGTATTAAACAATGTGAGGAAAAGTGTTTTGGGATGATTGTATTTCATTATGAGCACTCTCAGTGTCATGCAATTTGATAATTATTCATTTAAAATTTATTTTGTAAATAATTTAAAATTAAATTCAAGTGTATATGATAATTATGGATTGATATTTGATCTTTCAGATATTGAATATGATTTAATTTAGCAGATTAACAATGTAGTAATTTAATTTTCATTTTTTCTTTACTTTTATTAGTTTCCATTTCATTCTAGACATGGGTCATACATATGGCTGGAGAAATATGAAAATAACATCACCAGGCTTCATGTCTGTAATTTACAGTGCTTACAATATGCTACTCAAGTATTTATAACAATAGTAAGGAACATATTTATTAGAATTTTCCAACAAACACTTGACAAAATTGGACAGGATTTTGTTGAAAATGTGTTCTTCATATAATCATGAATAATGAGATTACTATTATAAATCAAACTGTCACTTTACAACCTTGGGACTGGCCTTGAGTTCTATTAAATTTGGCTTAAAAAGTCCAAATTTCTGTGGCTCACAATGTGGGAATACCTCTCACCAGAATCACCTATTGGGTTTGAATCAAGTGCACCTCAGCTCCATATCTTCATTCCTGTTCTCTGTGTTGAGAACTGAATAGTCACTAAAATTTGTTTTAAATTTATGTTTAGGCACTTAAATTTATGTTTGGATGAGGAATATTTCACTTTAATTCATACACTACTTGCCAGAGCAAGCCACACAGTAAAGCATGTATTAAAAAGAGTTGGGAAATATCCCATTGCTCAGGGTGTAAACAGGGCAATATTCTCTCTTGATAACAAGTGTAAGAATTGTACCATATAAATTGTTTAATAGCATTCCATATATGGTTTTAAATTAAAGAAAAGCTATGACATCATACCGTAGAGTGCATATTTATTAGTAAAAGAGGAGCAGTAATTCCTGAAGAACACATGAAACACACACACACACCTTTTATGAAGTGAAAAATGAAAAAAAAGTCTATTAATCTTAACCAAATCTACATTAAATTCAAAATAAAACATTGTTAACACTTCTTTTTTTTTGTTTTTTTTGGGGGGGTTGTTTGTATTTTCTAGGGCTGCACCCATGACATGGGGAGATTCCCAGGCTAGGGGTCTAATCAGAGCTGTAGTTGTAGGCCTTCGCCAGAGCCACAGCAACACAGGATCCGAGCCACGTCTGCGACCTACACCACAGCTCATGGCAACGCCAGATCCTTATCCCACTGATCGAGGCCAGGTATCAAACCAGCAATCTCAAAGTTCCTAGTTGGATTCATTAACCACTGAGCCAGGACAGGAACTCCAAAACATTGTTAACACTTCTAATCAATGTTATGATCCAAAAATTAAGTGTCAGATAATGTGCATTTTACTCAGCATTTTCCTAGAAAGAGTAGTCATGAATACCTTGGTAAATATCCCTACAAATAAAAAATATATACTTAATTTTGAAAAACAAGCAAAAAGCAATATCACATATGATATAATTAATCCTGAACATGATTTGACTCAACTGAAAAATCAAAGAATGCTCAGAAAGTGTTGTGGACACATAATATAGAAAAGTAAATGGCCTTAAACAGTAAAAACTCATCTTTACAAAATCACAAATGTAAGAAAATTTACACATTTCTGAAATATAAATTCACCAATAAAATTAGAATATTAACATAAGAATGAATTTCCCCTACACTTATTTTAAGGGTGAGTAAAGTTACCATTTTCTAGATGGCAACATATAGGAGTATAAAATAGAACATTTTGTTTACATCTTCCACTTAGATTCCACATAAGTGATATCATATGGTATTTGTCTTTCTCTTTCTGAATTCACTTAGTATGAGAATATCTAGTTGCATCCATGCTCCTATGAATGGGATAATTTTGTCCTTTTTGTGAATGAGTAGTGTTCCATTGCATATATGTAACATGATTTTTTTTTTGCTTCTTTTTAGGGCCACACCTGAACATATGGAAGTTTCCAGGCTAGGGGTAAAATTGGAGTTGCAGCTGCCAGCCTACACTGCAGCCACAGCAATGTGGGATCTGAGCTGCAACTGTGACCTGCACCATAGCTCATGGCAATGTTGGATCCTTAATCCACTAAGTGAAGCCATTTATCTAACCTACATCCTCATGGATACTAGTCAGGTTCATTACCACTGACACACAATGGGAACTCCTGCAACACATTTTCTTAATCCAGTAATCTGTTAATGAACACTTAGGTTGTTTCCATGTCTTGGATATTGTAAATAGTGTTACAGTGAACATATGTGTGAATATATCTTTTTGAATATTTGTTTAATCTGGATATATGCCCAGGAGTGACACTGCTGGATCATATGGTAGTTATATATTTAGTTTTCTGAGGAACTTCCATACTCTTTCCATAGCAGTTGTACCAATTTACAGGCCCATGAACAGCATGGGAAAGGTCCCTTTTCTCCACACCCTCTCTAGCAATTGTTATTTGTTGACTTGGCAATGATGGCCATTCTGACCAGTGTGAGGTGGTACCACATTGTAGTTTTCATTTGCACTTCTGTAATAATTAGTGATTCTGAGCATTTTTTCATGTGCCTGTTGGCCATCCATATCTTCTTCAGAGATATGTCTATTCAAGACTTCTGTCCATTTTTCAACTGGCTTGTTTATTGTTGTTTTTGTTGAGTTGTGTGGCCTATTTTTGAGATTAGGCCCTTGTCTGTTGCATTGCTTGAAAAGATTATCTTCCATTCTGTATATTGTCTTTTTGTTTTTTAAAATGGTTTACTTTGCTGAGAAAAATCTTTTGAGTTTAATTAGGTCCCATTGACTTATTTTTGTTTTAAAAGTAAACCCTGTATATCACAGCCTTGCATGTGTAAATCCTTCTATAAATATTTCTAACAATATGGGTCCTTTAAAACATAATTATTATGATAAAGTCTAAAACAAGTAATATTTCTTAATATCACAGCATACTATATGTTAAAATTTCAATGATTATCATATACAAATTTACATAAGCAAATATGTAAAAATCAGAATACAAAAGATGCCGACATGTTTAATTTAACAAGTGTTTTGTGTCACTTTTAATCTACATTGTATAGCTTAATTAAAAAGTTATATGTTAAAGCAACAGAGTCAGTTTTTTTTTTTGGTAGAATAACATAACATATACATATACATATTTTTTATGGAACATGAAACTTCATCCCCTGTCTGTGAATTATTCTAAATACTATAAGAAGAAAACTGCAATCATGAATTTACTGTTCTATGTCAAAATACACTATAAAATGCTGCTGTGAATGGAAGACTATCATCCCCACTGAAATAAGAAACAAAGAGGAAGTTGACCAGAATGTAGAGCCCTGGAATTGACATATGTAAATTCAGTATGAAAGAAAGGAAGTTTAAAAGAAAGAGTGATGGTATTATGTTGTTGACAAGCATAAGCAGGAAAATTGAAGAGACAATTGGGAAAAAAAGAAATTCAGATTCTACAACTCACATCAAATTCCAAAATTAATGCCCTGTGTGTTAAATACCAAAATTTATATGATAAAATATTATAGGTATAGATAAAATACAAAGATTGTTTTTATTTATTTTTTTATTTTCTATAAGAGGGAGAATGGTGGCCCTTGTTTAGCCTTACACTAAAAAAACTACATAAAATACAATTTACCATATTTCACAAAATGAAGTGTGAAAAGTTTGGTGGTGCAATTGGCAGGTATGATATACATTCAAGTAAATACATCAATTTATCAAAAAATTACTTGAATCATTATTTTAACAAACATTTTTTCAGTAATTTGTATATAGAGGAACATATGCTAAGAACAAGAAAGCACACATATACAGGGTAAAATTATTTTTTTATTAAATGTTTATAATTGTACTTGTTTTAAGTACAAAAAAATGGAATGTTTTTAATTGTACTTATTAGCCTCAATATGCAGGGGTCTGGGTTTGTGGCTTGCTCTTAAAATAATGTATTTTTCATTTACATTTCAAATTGTATATTTTGTATAAACCCATGCTGATTGAACCAGGCTTCTGACTTTTTATAAAGGGAATCCATAAATATATGATTTTCAGAAATCATAAATATCAGAGCAGAAATAAATGAGATAGAAATTAAGAAAACAATAGAAAAGATCAATAAAACTAAAAGCTTGTTCTTTGAAAAGATTAGCAAAATTGATATCCCTTTAGCCAGATTCATGAAGAAAAAAAAAGAGTGGATTAAAATCAACAAAATTAGAAATGAAATAGGAGAAATCACAACTGATATCACTGATATACAACAGACACAGAAGACTACCACAGATAACTGTATGCCAATAAAATGGACCACCTAGAAGAAATGACAAAAGAATTATAGGTAAAATCTTCAAAGACCGAATGAGGAAGATATAGAAAATATGAATAGACAAATCACAAGAATTGAAATTGAAATCATGATTAAAGAACTTCCCACCTCCAAAATAAGTCTAGGATCTGAAGACTTCACAGGCAAATTCCATCAAATATTAAGAGAAGAGTTAACACCTATTCTTCTGAAACTCCTACAAAAAATTGCAGCAAAAGGAGTTCTCATTGTGATACAGTGGAAATGATTCTGACTAGTATTCATGATAATGTAGATTTGATCCCTGGCCTAGCTCAGTGGGTTAAGAATCTGGCATTGCCATGAGCTGTGGTGTGGGTCACAGACATGGCTCAGATCATGCATTGCTGTGGCTGTGGTATAGGCAGGCAGCTGTAGCTGCGATTTGACCTCTAGCTTGGGAACTTCCATATGCCACAGGTCATGCCCTAAAAACAAACAAACAAAAAATTGCAGAGGAAGGAACCCTCCCCAGTTTATTTTGTGAGGCTAAAATTATGCTGATACCAAAACTAAAGACAGCACAAAAAAAAAAAAAAAGAGAGAGAAAACTACAGGCCAATATCACTGATGAACATAGATGCAAACATACTCATCAATCTATTAGCAAACCAAATCAAGCAGTACATTAAAAGTATCATACACCATGATCAAATGGGATTTATCCCAGGGATATAAAGATTGTTCAATACATGCCAAACAATAAGTGTGATACACCACATCAACAAACTGAAAAATAAAAATCATATGATTGTCTCAATAGATACTGAAAAATCTTTTGAAAAATCCAACACCTATTTCTGGCAAAATCTCTCTTAAAAGTGGGCATAGAAGGAATCTATATCAGCATAATGCCCTTCTTCACAGAACTAAATAGAAAAAAAAAATTTGTATGGAAGCATGAAAGATTGCCCATAGACAAAGGAATCTTGAGAAAGCAAAAGGAAGCTGGAGGAATCAGTATCCTTACTTCAGACCATGCTACAGGTATGGTCATCAAAACAGTATGGTACTGGCAGAAAAACAGAAATATAGATCAATGGAACAAGATAGAAAGCTCAGAAATAAATCAAAGCACCTATGGTCAAATAATCTACAAACAAGGAGTCAAGAATGTACAATGGAGAAAAGACAATCTCTCCACTAAGTTTTGCTGGGAAACCTGGACAGCTACATGTAAAATAAAGAAATTAATACACCTTCTAAGATCATACATAAAATAAACTCAAAATGGATTAAATACCTAAATGTTAGACCAGATACTATAAAACTCCTAGAGGCAAGCATAAGCAGAACACTCTGACATAAACTGCAGCAATATCTTTTCCAATCCACCTTCTAGACCAATGACAATAAAGACAGAAGTAAACAAAAGGGCATAATTGAACTTAAAAGCTTTTGCAAACAAAAGGAAACTATTAACAAAATTAAAAGACTAGCAAATGGAGTTCCTGTCATGGCTCAGTGGTTAACGAATCCAACTAGGAACAATGAGGTTGCAGGTTCAATCCCTGGCCTTGCTCAGTGGGTTAAGGATCTGGTGTTGTCATAAGCTGTGGTGTAGATTGCAGACATGACTTGGATCTGGCATTGCTGTGGCTCTGGTGTAGGCCAGCGGCTATAGCTCTGATTAGACATCTAGCTTTGGAACCTCCATATGTCATAGGAGTGGCCCTAGAAAAGGCTAAAAGACAAAAAAAATAAATAAAATAAAAAAATAAAAGACTAGCAAATGAAAAAAAATTCTTTGGAAATTAAATAACAATCAAGGAATTAATCTCCAATATACAAACAACTCATAGAGATTTATATTAAAAAAAGCAACGAAATTTTAAAAATGGGCTGAATATCTAAAAAGACATTTCTTCAAAGAATAGCCAAAAGCCAAAAGCACATGAGGGGAAGCTCAATATCACTAATTATTAGAAAATTGCATTTTTGCCCACATCCATTTTCTTTTCTCTACACATACACTCTTCCTCACCATTTCTAAGGACATTGAGGTCTCCCGCTCTCTAAGATTTTTAGGTTAAATTTTCTTTCCATTGATTCTTCCTTGCTCTCCTTAGACATCTCTTCCTTGCTTCTCTTCCTACTCAGAACTAGACATCTCTATCAGGATATCACGTTTGCTTTATAGTGTCACTGTTTGTGCTTAGTTGTACTCTCTGCACATTGAACATAACCTATACACTCCTTCTTAACCTGGTCCCTGAATTCGCCCCGTGGTCCATATCAAACTCAGTTCCACTTTACCAGTTACCCACTACCCAGTACAGGATATTCTTGTTGAATCTTTTCACATCTAACACACAAGCCTGATTGGTGCCTTAGAGGCAACAAGCAACCTTCTCCTCAACTGGCCTTTGCATATGCCTTTCAAGTGTCTGCTTCAATATCACTTCTTCCAGAGTAATTGAGGGATATGAAGTCATGCCTCACCCTAGGCATTTGCTTAAACATAGCTGAGGGTCTACAGGGACATGGGGAACAGGTGGTTTGAAAGGAGCAAGGAAAAGCAGCTACCTTCTTCTTGTTTCTCTGCTTGTGGCTTGTGGGAAAGAAAACAGCCACTTTTGATAAGGTGAAATGGGAAACTGTTCTCTGGTACAACCTAAGAAGGAAGCAAAAGAAACATGATGAAATAGTTCCTGTCTAGGGAGTAGGGCCACTGAGAAAGACAAGGTTTTCCTCCAGGAGAAGCAGAACAGCAATTGTGTCATAGTGATGAGGGGATAGTCTATATAAGCATTGCCTGTACAAAGTAAGATTAAACATTTGATAAAAAGGGGAAAACTGCCTTCTCTGCCCCTTTTCATACCACTCATTTTTAGGCATATTTTATTTTTATTCTTAAGGGGTTGAGAGTCCACTGTCTGTTAATGTGTCTGTGTCTGACCTATCCATTACACTAGGCAGAAGCTATAGAACAGGCCACCTGGTGGACCTCACTTTCAGCAGTGGAGGAGGTGAAGGATATTCATTATATACATACCCAGTTCAGTGAAAATAGTTAATCTTCAAGGGAATTGAATAGAAACTGAGATGTCAGAAAATATGCAGTAATAACAAATAACTCTATATATTTCTATTTAAAAAAATCCAAATATTTCCAAGAACACAATGTATTGATATCAGTAAATAACCAAATTTTATTTGCTTTAGAAGCATCTATTTTATTTGTGTTTTTGTTTTTGTTTTTTTATAGTCAGAATGAATCATTCACAAAGGACGATATACAAATAGGCAATATTCTAATGCAAAAAGTCTGCAGCATCATTACACATCAAGGAAATACAAATCAAATCCAAATTAGTTACCACATTAAATATAAGACAAAATGAAAAAAAGATTAGGAATACTAACAATTGCTGCCAATTTGCAGCAACCCTCTTCACGTGCTTTGCTGTTGGGAGTTTAAAATCGAACATCCACTTTGAAAACAGATTATTTAAAAGTGATTCATGAATCTACAAAAAAGTTAAAACACATGATCACAGACAAAAAAAGGTTAATAGCAGCTTTAGTAATAACATACCAGACTGAATATAGCTCAGATGTCTGTCAGCAATATGGTACATAAATAAATGTTGACAGACACCAACAAGAAAGCTCTACTTAGCAATGAAAACAACAACAACAACAAACTATTGACAGATTAAAAAAAAATTCATAAGAATCTTTAAAAACATTAAGTTGAGAGAAAGACATAAGATACAAGAAAAATACTAACTATGTTTTCACTGATATGAAGTATTAGATTAGTTTAAACTACTAGATAGAAAAATCAGAGCAGTGTTTGTCTCTGGGTTAAAGAATTTCATTGAAAAATATTATAAAGGACATTTCTGTTCTGGTGATAGTTTTCTCTCTAGCTACTGGGTGTAAGTTACAAGTTCATATGGTATTGAAACTTATTGAAATTCACCTTTCAAATATGAGTATTCCAGTGTATAAAAATTATACCTCTATTAAAAATCATCAACAAACTTCAACATTGTTTGACTACTTTGTTCATTCTTTGAACAAATAATTATTGTGAAGTTTGTTATGGAAAAATTTTAATAAGGATTTGTCATTAACATATTTTTAACAATCCACTGTCTGATTTGTTGATGACAGCTAAATAAATTATACCAAAGTATGGAGGTCCATATGCATTCCAAATAAAATAGAAATAACATATAGAGATTTAATGAGTATATAATCTGTCCCATAGAAATCTTGCACAATCATTTTGTGCAGCCTTGAACTTTGGAGCAAATGAAAAGACAACCTAGAGAATGGGAGAAAATATTTGCAAAGGAAGTGACTCACAAGGGATTAATCTCCAAAATTTATAAATACATTTTGCAGCTCAATACCAAAAAACCAAACAACCCCACCAAAAAATAGGCAGAAGATCTAAACAGACAAATCAATGTAATCTTAATCATGATTTAAAGCAGCACACTGATCAATACATTTTCTCAGAGCTCCCTTGACCTCACTGTTCCTCAGACTGTAGATGAGGGGGTTCAGCACTGGGGTGAAAATCGTATAGAATGCTGACACAATCTTATCATGGTTTGCTGATCTGTAGGATTTGGGTCTCATGTAGGTAAATATGGCAGCTCCAAAAAAGAGCCCTACGACAGATAGATGAGAGGAGCAGGTGGCAAAAGCCTTCTTGCGGGCATTTTTAGAATGCATCTGGAGAACAGTAGAAAGGATAAGACTGTAAGAAATCAGGATGAGGGAAATGGGGACCAAGAGCATTAACACACAGCAGACATACATGGCATACTCAAAGAGGGATGTGTCAGCACAAGCCAAACGTACCAGAGAGGGAGCCTCACAAAAGAAATGATCAACCTCATGTGAATTGCAGTATGAGAAGGTCAGGGTAGCAGCAGCCTGCATGAGTCCATCAGCTGCACCCAGGAACCAAGACCCCAAAATCATTCTCAGGCATAATGGCCAAGTCATGAGGACTGGGTATCTCAGTGGATGGCAAATAGCGACATAGCGGTCATAAGACATGGCTGCTAAAAGGAAGCACTCGCCCCCTTCCAAAGTGAGGAAGAAAAAGATCTGCAACCCACAGCCAGCAGGGGAGATGGAATTTCTGGTTGTCAAGAAGTCAGCAGCCATTTTGGGCACAACTGTGGAAACCAGCATCATGTCCATGAGGGAGAGTTGGCTCAGTAGGAAGTACATGGGCCTGTGAAGCTGGGGGTCCAGGAGAATCAGGAGAAGCATGAGGGCATTGCCCACTAAGGAGGTGAAGGCAGTTGTCAGAACCATCACAAAGAGAAATAGATGTGGTCCTGTGTGGTTAAAGAGTCCTAGGAGAATGAAATCTGAAGTGAGATTCCAGTTTTCCATGATTTCAAATAAGAATTACACTGCAAATGGAGAAATAGATGAGGATTACAGATACATCACATACCAAAATTTATTGAAATAAAAAAATACAATACTTTCTCTTGTCATCAATTAATCTGGGAAAGTGTTTTTACTTTTCAGACAAGAGTGCTTATATTCTTAGGCCTAGGAAGTGAAAGAACTGAGTATATAGATGGAAACTTAACTTAATGTGGAGATTTTAGGGCCTAGTTTAGCTTTGCCAAATTCTAATTTGAAAGCAATAATGGTCTTCTTAGAATATTTTACTCTGCTGTAACCCAATTATACAAAAAGTAAATTTCCATTAACTGTAAAAGGCATTTTCTGCAGGGAGAAATTTTCCCTTTAAATTTAGAGGAACTTGATCTTTATGAGGTAAAGAAGGAAAAATAGAACTCCTTACTTCTTCTCACAGCCACAGAGATAAATTAATTTATTCCTCCATCCCAAGAAGACCTAAGTTCTTAAAGGCATTTTTATCTCTTATCTTCTGGAGCCAAACTATTCTAGCTTGTATAAACACAACCATAACTGCAAAGATAAGGGTAGTAATACAGTTTCAAAGACAGAGTGTGATTCAATTAAGTTACATAGCAGGAGTCCACTTTTTCCATGGTCATTTCCCTTTACCCTATTTTTTTTTTGCATCCATCCCATAGTAGACTGTCAGTTGAGAAGGAGAACAACAATGCAAAAGCCTTACTCAATCCTTAATTCCATTTCTTGAGAATCATCTTTGTACTGGCAACATTCTACTGGCAAGTTTTAGTTGGTTGTTTTAAAGTTAGGAATCATGGAAATACACTTCCTTCTTGTCAAATGTATTTCCAGTTTGCCAAAACTTAGTGATCTGTACACCTCATATCTCTAATATGCAGTCTGAACCACTAGTAACTATATGCAATTCCTAATTATAGGCCCGAAAAACCCCAAACCTTCCTAAGTTATTTCTTTGACTTGAGACTTTCTTATTTTCCACTATTTCTATTAATTTTATTGTTAAAAATTGATAGAACTTTAAACTTGTTTAAAAATCAATAGGTAACAGTAGTAAATAAGTTAGTAGTGTGTTTGGCAGATTTCTTAAGTGTACTATCAATATAGTGACAGTAGTTATTTTCATATTGTTGTGCTTATATCACCAATATCAATCACCAGACTCTTCATCTTCTCAGACTAAAACTGCCTTTTTTCCCCCCTCCCATTAAACAGTAATTCCTCATTCTCCTCAGTCCATGGCAACCACCATTCTACTTTATATCTCTATAAATTTGACTATTCTATGACTATGAGATAAGTGAAATCACACAGTATTACTTTTTTTTCTTTCCTTTCTGTTTTATTTTTAGGGCTGCACTTGAGGCATATGGGAGTTCCCAGGTCAGGGGTCAAATCAAAGCTGCAATTGCCAGCCCATGCCACAACCATAGCAATTCCAGATCCAAGCCACATCTGTGACCTACACTGCAGCTTGCAGCAATGACAGAACCTTAACCCATTGAGTGAGGTAATGGATGAAACCAGCATATTCTTGGATACAAGGTTCTTAACCCACTGAACCACAAGGGGAACTCCTCAAACAGTATTTCCTTTATTTTTGTTTTATGTTAGATTAGTTTCTTTCACTTATATTGTCCTCAAAGTTCATCCATGCTGTAACATGTCAGATTTTCCTTCCTTTTTAAGAATGAACAATATGCTTTTGAATGCATATACACCTTTTACTTTTTAATTAATTCCATCTATGTATGTTTGTGCTGCTTCGCTTCCAGTTGTTTATTAAAACACGGTATTTTTAAATTTAATAAGGTAAACATATATACTATAAAATATAAAAACTTGAGTTAACATTTTGCTTATATCAGGCATGATAAATTTATGTTTTTGGAAAATAATCAGAACACATTTCAGTTTGCAAAATACATTTCCTTATGAAGTTTCAACTTGTCTTTAAGAATTTAATCAAATATGAAATCATTAGCTCTTACTTTTTCTATGGTAAAGCATATTATGCACATTATTTTTAGATGAAATAAACACATAGAAGCAATCAGTCATCGCAAATACAATTGACTACTCAGAAATGCTAATAGTATTTAGATTATTTAATGGAAAAATCAACTAAATGTGTCAATTAAATGAAAAGACTGGTAGGTGATTATGTGTCCTAGGATGTGTTAGTGTTTTATTATTGATTTAATTAAAATCCCTATCTGTATTTTCATATTATGTGAGACTATTTTCCCTTAATTAGAATGTGGAAAACTATATAGAGAAAGTGGTATAACTGTATGTTTCTCGACCCCTGGCCTGGGGACTTCCCATGTGGATCACAACATAACTACTCAGTGTTGCTGCTTCTACAGTGGCTCCAGGCATTGATCCTGCCAACCCTGATGGAGTTTATGAGTTCATTCATGAGTCCTTTCCTTTCAAAATTCTTAAAGAATTAAGACAGAGTAACATTCCCGGATTGGGGTTAGGGTGACATCGTCAGGGGAGAGTGGAACCTGTTGCATCTGAGATTAAAATGGACAACAGAAAAACCGATTTGGGTTGAGCAGTGGCCTCTTTCTTCAGAAAAATTGAAGGTTTTAAATGATCTTGTCCAAGAACAATTAGAGAAGGTCCATATAGAAGAATCCTTTAGTCCTTGTAATTCACCAGTGTTTGTTATACAGAAAAAATCAGGAAAATGGAGATTGTTAACAAATTTAAGAGGAGTAAATGCTGTAATTCAGCCCATGGGTGCCCTTCAACCAGGCCTCCCATCTCCTAGTATGATACCAGCTGAATGGTTGTTAATTATCCTGGACTTAAAAGACCACTTTTTCACAATTCCTTTACACCCAGAAGATAAGGAAAAATTTGCTTTTTCAGTGCCAGTAGTAAACAATATAGCCCCTAGAAAGTGTTATCAATGGAAGGTCCTGCCACAAGCAATTAAAACTGATAATGGTCCAGCTTATATCAGTTATCAACTTAAAATGTTCCTAGATACATGGCAAATTACTCACTCTACTGGTCTCCCTTACAACCCCCAAGGACAGGCTATTGTGAAATGAGCCAATTTATATGTAAAAAAGGCTCTTCAAAAACACAAAGGGGGAGACACAGAAACAGTTAAGTCACAACAGACACTTTTAAACAAAACCTTATTCACTTTAAATTTTTTTTTTCACTTTAAATTTTTTTAAATTTGCCCTCTGATGAAAAAAAATGGCTGCAGAGAGACATTTTAATACAGAACAAAATAAGATTAACTTTCCTCATGCTGAATAGCCCTTGATTTGGTAGCAGGATACATTAACAAACTTCTGGTCTCCAGGAAAACTTATCACGTGGGGTAGGGGATGTGCTTGTA